>NC_060138.1:783549374-784162588 GCF_021461385.2 Schistocerca piceifrons
GTGTGTGTGTGTGTGTGTGTGTGTGTGTGTGTGATGCTGAATCGTATCTTGTGCGTAACTATCCAGTAGTGTTTTGTTAATGCTTTGTATGAAACGTTGTGTATTTCATTATCATCACTGCGTACGCAGGTGCGCGAGCGCGGTCGCGTGTGTATCTGTTTTTTGCTTTTGGTATAGTTGTCGTGAGTGATGAAATATGAAATAAAAGTGCCACACCCATGATTCGAGATCCAAACACAGCAAGAAAGACAAGGAATAGAAAGTGAACTGACTAACCGTCGCAGTTCGACATTGGCGAACGGTTTGGGCGTGACGTTGAGCCCTCTGATTGGAGGAAACCAGCTCCAACACGTGAAGCATTAACTATCAAGTGGTTTTAATCGGGCTTTGGGAAAAGAAATCTTCGGTTGTTGTTGGGGGCAGGTTCGATGAGACTTACACATATGCATCCTCGCCGCTTTAACCCCATTGTTCAACAAATAGGAGGAGGGAAAAGAAAGGGAAGACTAGAACAGGCTCATTAGATACCCGGTATGAAACCGAACAGGACAGAGTACTGCGGGCGCGTGGGTCCAGGTGTCCAGGGTTCAGTCCTGGGGGAGCCCACAAGTCGTTCGTGATTCAGTGTAATTTTCTAACAGTGATTTGCGACTGTTGGGGGAAACTGGGATGGGACACAGATGTCTGCTCCACACTTCTGTTGTTATCGCTGAGTAAGTAAGACTTCACTTTAGATTGTCCACGTTCACAAATTCCCTCCCCCCCCCCCCCCTTTCCAGGCTCTTACAAATACTGTTTGCTATCACAGCCCATTTCAACACGCCATAGATGCCTAGGGTTTTGCTAATAATAACAATGAACAAAATATTTCAGTATGTTAGTAACAGTGGAACTCCGCCTGGGGTCAGTTACCTTGCAACCGCCACTGCCGATCCCAAGCGAGGATAAAGGAGGAGGGTTGGGCATTGGGCTAACAACCCAATCCGGCCAAAAAACTCTTTGTTACGAAATACAAACTTGTCTCGGACGTGGATGGATACAATGGAATACGAAAACTGCAAAGGACAAACGGCATACTATTTAGAAATTTTAATTCTGAAGCTTGGAATGTTCAGAGCCTATATAGACCAGGAACTATCCAGACTATGGTCTCAGAAATTAACCGATACAAGCTGGACCTGGTGGCGGTACAAGAGACAAGAGGGCTAGGAAAAGGAACTCACGAAAAGGATGGATACACACTATTCTACAGCGGATAAACACGAATTCGGGACTGGTTTTGTGATGCACAACAAAGCAGCAAATTCGGTGAAGGAATTCAAAGCTGTTAGCAAGAGAATATCCCACATAGTACTTGGAAACCAAGTGTCAGACATCACATTCATCAATGTTCATGCCCCAACTGAGGATAAAACAGATGAGCAAAAGGAAGACTTCTATGACCAACTGGAACAAACAATTGAGAGCACACCAACTAGATATATCAGGATAGTGCTGGAAAATTTTAATGGAAAAGCAGGAAAAGAAGAATTCTACATATCAACTATAGGAAGGCACAGTTTACACGATGAGACCAATGAGAATGGCCAGAGGATGATCAACTTAGCTATCTCAAAGAACCTGAGAGTAAGTTCGACTTACTTCGAACACAAGAGAGTACATAAGGGAACATGGTGTTCACCGGGTGGCAGAACCACCAACCAGATAGATCACATCTTGGTGGACCAGCGCTATAGCCATAGAGTCATGGACGTCAGGTCGTATAGAGAAGCCGACTGTGCGTCAGACCACTTCCTCATTGTGTGCAGGCTTGAACTCATGTTCACTTACACGCATAAGAAGGGGATACTAGAACCTGCTTTGAATGTTAAGAAATTGCGAGAAGGTGCCATTAAAGAATAATATGCTATAGAAATCAAAAATCGTTTTGAGGTCCTAGAGACCCTGGAACCAAGAGAGAATGTGAAGGAAAGGTGGAAAGAATTAAAGTCCACGGTACTAAGTGGAGGAGATATTGGGAAGAAAGAAGATAATGAAGAAGAGAAAATGGTTCAACGATACATGCCAGAACGCTACAGAAAAGAGAAGGAAGACGAGGGAGAAGTGGCTAGCTGACAGGGAGAATGAGCAGAAAAGGAAACTTTTATCAATATCAGAAGGGAGACAAAGCGAATCCTAAGGGCAGAAAAGAGAATATATCTAACAAGAATATATCTAACAATAACTGAAGGCAATTCTTTCAATACACAAAAAATCGGAAATGTGGATTTCAGAGCGCAACTTTTTTCATAAGAAGTAAGAACGGCAACTTGATAAATGACAAGGAAAGAATTGTAGAAAGATGGAAAGAATACTTCTCAGAACTGTTGAATCACCCAGACCAAGGTGAGATATTACCTGCAAACACTACGAAGGAGGAAAGATGAAGAAGAATGGAAGTTAGTGAAGAAGACGCGAAGATCGCAATCAAAGGACTCAGAAACAACAAAGCCTCAAGGGAGGACAGAATAACATCAGAATTAAGCACGGAGGGAGGTGAGAGCTTACACTTAGAAATATATAAACTGATCCAGTTGATATGGGAGGAGAAGACATTGCCAGAAGAATGGTAATTGGCTATAATATGCCCAATATACAAGAAGGGAAGCAAAATGGAATGCGGTAACTACAGAGGAATCAGCTTGTTGAATGTAACGTATAAGGTGCTGTCCATCATTATCCTCAGAAAATTGCAACCATTCATAGAGAACAACATACAGGAGTACCAAACCGGCTTTCGATCAAACCGATCGACAACAGATCACATTTTCACACTAAGACAACTGTTTGAAAAACACTGGGAATATGATAAAGATATATACAGCCTGTTCGTCTATTTTCAACGTGCATATGACAGTATCCACAGGAATAGCCTATACAATGCAATGCATGACTTCAGAATCCCTGAGAAGCTAGTGAGAATGGTGCAAGCTTGTATGGAAGGGTCAAAGACAGCAGTACGTTTCCGTGGAGCCACATCAGAAACATTCGAGATTGAGACAGGTCTCAGACAAGGGGATGCTCTCTCATGTGTTCCGTTCAATGCCATCTAAGAGAAAGTCATAAAAAGAGTGTAGGTAACAGGAGTGGGCTGGAGTACGGATGGACGGTAACTTCAGTTGTCTCGCATATGCAGGTGACGTAGTACTACTAAGTGAATCAAAGCACAAGTTGAAATAAATGTACCAGAAAATGGACAATTATGCACAGAAGGTAGGGCTAAAGGTGAATCGAGACAAAACATTCATGCGATTAGGAAGAAGACACGAGCAGGAAGAATTTCTTGAGATAGATGGCAAGAGGTTCAAGAGAGTACACCAGTTCAAATACTTGGGATCTTGGTTTACCACGGACAACAACATAAAAATGGACATCAAGGGAAGAATAGCAGTGGGAATGAAATGCATGCTCGCTCGGCTCTAAATCGATCTCAGTGAACACTAAGATGAAAATCTACAACACATTGTATGCCCAGCAGTAATGTACGGTTCAGAAACATGGAGCATGACTAAGCGAGAAAGGGAGAAACTATTAATATTTTAAAGAAGAGCAATGAGGAAGATATGGGGACCAGTTTTAGATAACGGAGAATGGAGGAGGAGGAAAAACGAGGAAATCTACCTTCTGATGCGACAACTGATTTACTAGATCTTGCTCAATATCAGTCCATTTGAAAGAAACTTGTGCTATGAAACATGTAAACTCCATACTTTTAAGAGTTCTGACTGCTCCACAACAGAAGCTTCTGAAGCAGAAGACTATGAGTATCAATCTGTCTTACGTTTCCAAATGAATGTTGTAAAATTTCTAATTTAAGTCGGTTTGTGAAAGATTCAAAGTCTTATTACTCTAACTGTATATTTTTCTAAGTGCAGTGGGCACCACAGTACCAATTTTAGTGTCGGTTTGTGACTGATTCAAAATCCTGTTACTCAGAATACATTCTTAGTGCAGGATGTTAGGGGCAGCTCTTGTCCGCAATGTTAACACGCCATATTCTGGGAACAAGTCTTTAACCCACTTCAGTTTCTCCACCCATGCCTGACAGATTCTCTATGTAGGATACACTTAGAAGATGATGAGAGCGTAGTTCACGCTGTAAAAGCAAGGCTACGAGCACAAAAGCTTTTACCAACAGCGAATACACGTTCTTACACAATGTTGCCGTGACATAGACTGTCAAAAAATTATGGGGGATTATTTATTGAATTAGTCTCTTAGTAAGTCCTTGCCGATATTGAAATACATTCCACAGATTGTCTAGGAAGCTTGTCTTGAACTAGGTGTGCGGAGATAATAAAACTGGCACTAGGTGGTAAGAGGTGGAGGAGAACTTCAAACCAGTTTTAAAACTGGTGACTATAAAAAAATCTCACGTTGCCACAAGAGATGAACAATAATAGCGATCCTGAAAGCAAAAACCTAACATACTGGAATCTAAGTTTTGCTAAAAACGTATATCTCACGGTAAAAGAACACTTGGGCCGTTATGAACAAGCAGTCTCATTAACAACTCACAACAATAATTAGAATCATATGAAGTATATCTTTTTTAAGATCGCGTAGATAAAAAAGAGCCATTGTCTGCATACTCTGAATAAAATGTACTGGATATGAAGCGCCTCAAAAGAGTGTGCAGAAATAAATCTTTGTAGAGAACAATGAGCTATAAGTCTTTAATAAGAATACTGGGCTAAGGAAAGACGGGTAGAAATACAGCTAACAATCGAGTGAGGAAACGTAGATAAAAAATGCTGTCCGTATGTGACGTTGACAGAAAAGACAGAGTCGAGTCCCAAAAACGATAGAAAATGGTGATTATGGTGGTTGCCCATTTATTATGATCGTGCCACAATCTGTCTGCTATCAGAGGAGAGCGAGGCACCAGGAGAGAAAAGATTTCTGTGCACAAACGCAACGCGAGTAGCCAAGACCTAATGGCAAACATAAGCCGGCTTATTGTCAGTGTGGTAAGTGGGTTAATGTTTGTAGTTCAGGCTGTAGCGTCGGTGCTGCTGCAACTTTCCCGGAACGGTGAAGTAGGTTTAGTTCGGGCTCTAAACTTCCAAGTTTTGAGCGCCCAGTAAAATGGGGAGGGGGAAGGGAAGAGACTGATCACGACTGCTTCGAAGGAGAGCAAACACCACGCTGTCCTTTTTTGTTACGCTTACGTTAGGGATGAACACCATTTGGATTTCCAGTTGATACCTTCAGTGGTGGGACTTGTAATATGCCGATTTTCACGATACAGCTCTGAAATGTAGAGAAGCTGTATTTTCTTTCTTGTCATCGGAATTACGACCTTTATAGTTCGATTAGTGCGGCCCATTTTAAGTCGAAGTCGCCATATCTGGTGCCTGAATGTCTGCTCGTTCTGGTAGTTACTACGTCAGTGCACTGTGATAAGCGTGTGACGCCAACGTTTAACAAAAATTTTGAATAATGTAGAAACATTAGACTCGTTATTATGGAAATATCAAGCGCGTCTAATAATCGTAGATGTGGTGAGATATGGCCTTTACTGGTGATGCACGTCTTCGACTGAGAGCGTGAGATGGTACACTTACTTCAGTCGCTCACCATCAGCTGCAGGCCATCCAACATGAATCAATAAAGATAAATCCACGACTTTGTTAAATTTCCAATATCTTGAAATAATGAATGGCCATGGAGGAGTCTCTATTGATACATCTGTTCAACATCTGTATGTCGCCAGACCGTGTGGCCTAATGGATAAGGCGTCGGACTTCGGATCCGAAGATTGCAGGTTCGAGTCCTGTCACGGTCGAATAATTTTTTACTAGCTTATTGTGTAGAAGGGCTATCTGCTTCTTGGTATCGATGATAAGTGAGTAGCCAGAAGAGTAATAACCGCAGTTAATACATTGCGTAGTTTACAGGTCGAGAAGTGCGCACGAAGTGACATCACCTTACAAAAGTAATTGAAAGTAAGCTCTCACAAAATAAAGTATGTAGCATCCAACTGTTATGCAACACATTACGTATAGTGAAAAAATCAGTCTATATTGAAGCCAATGTAATATTACTTGTTCATGTGTATCTTGGATCCGTACAACTGCATTCGAGGCGTCTATAAGTCTCTATGGAGGTGAAGCATATAAACATTGCTGTCTGTACGTAAAATAGATACTAAACGATTAAATTTAACTTTTGTGACAAACAGAATTGAATTTTTACGTGTTAGTTGTCAATCAGTATGCCGTTTTTTGATCATTAGAACGCACTGACCTGGGGCAAGCAAAGGTGTAATGTCTAGATAGTTTCTCAAAAAGACCATTTCTTTCTGCATCATCTCTCTCAAGAAACATGAAATATGGGCATCTAATTCCCGTGCTTTTCCTACCCCGCCTTGTTCAATCTAAGCCTGTGGAAGTCATGATATGTCCATACTTTCATGTATGTACGAATTTCAAAGAAATGAAGGAGTATATCCTCTGTTCACTTGGAGAACCATCCTACTATTTGGCTAAATTAACTAAAAAAACAACAAACAACGTATATTTAGATCATGATGGACTGTGATTTAAAACCATGCATTTGCGAGGCCAAGAGAAGTGCTTTACGGCTTCTGCGCTCCATTTAGCGTTGTGCAGTAATGATTAATAAATAAGGAACAAAATGAAGTAAGTAATTACCGACCCGAAAGGTTTGTCTAGCACCTCTATTACAAAGGTTTACTATCTATGCATCGGTTTAGCTAATAAGTTGCGGTCGAGTAAGAAAGCTATATAATCCAAGATAACTAAACAAAGGGAGATTTCAGAAGGCTCTTTTTTGTCTACGAAACAGGTTTATTTGAATCAAATAGTGAAATAAAATTAAGGAAGAGGGTGAAACACATATATTTGTCTGGTGATGGATAGGGGGAAACAGAATTAGTGAAGGCTAAAAAACTTTCTTAATTGTACAATACAGGTGATTGTTTATTGTAAATTCCTGATACACGTAACACTCAGTTGTTCTACGTGGCTGTAATGTGGCTCAAACGGTGTAACAAATTTCATATAGGGGCAGTAGCAGCAACAGCAGTCTGAATGATTGTAAGAAGAAAAGATTTCCAGAATACAAATTATGGCGTTAACCAACCAGTAAAAGAACTTTTCAAGATGTGGTACCTACATTAATCACGTGACAGAGATGCATTAGAAAAAAAGGAAAGATATACGATACCATTTTCGAACAAAAGAACATGAAACTTTCAAATTTTACAGTAGATATCTAAGGAAAGTGAGATTACTGGCGCAATCAGAAAATAGATAACATACAAATTGTCTCTTCTTTCTAGAGAACCACATGGTATCTTCACAACTGTTAACAAAGGAAAGCCTCATAAACAAAATGAACCGAGAATCAAGGTGCGTGAGAGAAACATAATCTATGAACCTCACGCGTATGAATCAAAAGACGTCGCGAATGTCTTCAAAGTTACCATGGCATGTCAGTAAGACATACTTCTTAGATGCGAGCAAACTGCCACCATCTAACTGATATGATTACACGGTCAAGTATCTGAATAAACGTGAAGAAATACAAGGATCACCAAAGATAGAAAACTAATCAGACTACTATCGTATTCCATCATTTTAGAGAGAGAGCGAGAAAATAATAGTACTATCTTAAATGCAGATGATGATGAAAGGCATAGAACAGGCTCCTGTTAAGGTTACTGAAAGTGTACATCTGGGACGCAACCTAAAGCTGAAAAGGGCCGTGGTCTACCAGAAAGCTACAGAAGAAGCAACTGGAAACATTTAAAATGTGTTGCTACATTAGTGTATTAAACGCTAAATATAAGTATGAACCGTAAGTTGGAGAAATACAAGAAAAGTTGTGAGAGATGTTTAGAGAAAACCCTTACCAGATGAAGGCCCTAGATAATGAGATGTATCTGATGGCATGCAGGAATAGTAAACTCGATACTAGCAGGCACGATAGAGGAGAAAAGTTCTAGTGGCACATGAAGGAGGAATGTATAAAACAGATTAAGGGGAATGTGGCATGTAGCAAGGAAGTGGAAACGAAAAGATTACACCAAAGTACATGGAAATGAAGGGCGACATCAAATAGGCTGGAAAGGAATCGGAAACACTTCTTATTTAACATAAACAATAACTATTTTTGGAGCTCGAAACCATGTTAAGGCCCAAATAAATAAATACTGTGAGTGTGTGGGTGCTATTCCGTCATTCTGCGCAACGGATTAATCTGAGATGTACCCTTTACCTTGTGGCTCCCGTAAGATGCAGTTTCCACCCCCACACTACTACAGAAGTTAGACAGACGCTCCTAACGGTCTAAAGAGAAATGCCTGAAAAACTTTCAGCAATAAATATCTTCTGGAGTCGTTCGCTGTAAGGAAATGACACAAAAATTCAGAAAATTTGTTACGTAACTAGTGGGATACTTGGATACTGGAGTAGTGCTAATTAGTGTAAGAAAAACATAAAACTACCGAAAATTATTATTATTATTATTATTATTATTATTATTTTGCAAAAATTCTGAGGAATCACAATGGCACTTTTAGTTATGAACTGAACAAGTTATTTCCGCGTTCTTTTCGGAATGTGAAGTTACCTCTTAAGGATAGCGCGGCGGTGCGGTTCTTTCCGTCCCTTTACGACGAACCTGCACCTACCTGTTAACATTGTCTCAGCAGATCATCAGTAGGAAAGCCGAGTGAAACCTACTGTACTTCGACGTGAACCAAGCTGCAATTTAAGTCACTAATCTACGTTTCGGGAGAAAGTTTTCACACAAATGAAAGGTTGGAAATTTTGTCTTCAATTAATATATTCTGAAACTTAGGTTAACAAGTATCACTGCCAAGCCTGTGCTAGTCTTAACACAGTCACTCACAATCCCTTTCACTCGCGTTAGCAAGTTTATGGTGTTGCATTTCCCTAAAACGTAATAGCTACAAAAATACTGGTTGCTTTTGATTGATAATGCTCGCCAAATATTAAGTCTGTCGGTACCAAACGCAGTCACAGTTTTTAGCCACTGACCTGCTCAATACGCCACGCGGAATATATGTCTTTTCTCGTCAAAAAATTCATTTAAAAATTCCGAAATTTCTACACACACATCGGAATAATTATGCCGTCACTTTCCAACACTTTTGATGTATGAAACACTGCTAGATCCGGCAACTTATCATTTCCATCGGAACTACTACTACACACGTCCGATCTGTTTCATGGTTAGGCTTCGACTCTTCTCTAGAATACTCTAAGTCTTCTCTACCAGCAGAGAAAGGCGCGCGAATTGCTTTACCATTGGTCAGTTTACTCAACAGCCAATAGCAAAACAACATTCTCCCGCGTCATCAATAACCAATCGCAAAATTGTAAACCTAACGACTGCACTTTTTACCGAAGTAATTATCTAATATGCTGAAGTTTTGCTTATGCATAAAGTTATTTACTATTGTTATTTATACCTGAATTAACTTTCCCTTTACCATAAACTTACTTTACAAATCTAATCTACAAAAATCCCCTTTGTCCACATCCATACTTCTTGGAAATGTTCCCACACTAAATCCCACTACATAACTCGTTAAACAATTATCTTCATATTAACCTTAAACGACACTCACGCATCATTCATACTGCTAAAACACATTTATAACATTGTACATACACAAAAAGACATAACAGTTTATGAAAATACTAGAACAGTTTATGAAAAACATTCTATTACTTTAGTGCACTCTAGTGGGCACAATCGAAACTAAAATCACAGTCCCCCTATCCAATATTGTCCTCTTTCAGCTGATACATAAACTACGTGCACCTCCAGTCCCGCGTCACCATTTGTCACTATCCAGCTCTGAGACACATCTCTAACTTAACCACCTCCAAGGCAGGATCGGTATACGACGCTGCGCCTCAATAGGATTCGCTAATGAAATTTCTGTACAAAGTTTAAGATTGTTATTGACTTGGCAGAATGGCTGAGAGCTGCACTTACTCAACTTGAACAATTATCTGTTAGAATGTTGCTAGGTACGGTCGAGGCTGTCGTGTGTGAAACGCAGTGAAATGTACTGTTGTGGAGAAAGTATGGAGCTCACAAGAGCTGTAGCACACAATACCATAAGCTGCGGTGACTACTGTCTTCGCCGCTCGCTGCTGACAAATAAGATAACTCTCGTTCTATCTGGATTGACCTCCATCAATCAAACTCTCCCTACGACTTGATGAAGTCAAGGACTCCTATTCGCCCATAGTGTAACTATTGGCGTGGTACACCGGTCAGATAGCCAGTCCACCGCGATGTTGTTGTTGTGGTCTTCAGGCCTGAGACTGGTTTGATGCAGCTCTCCATGCTACTCTATGCTGTGCAAGCTTCTTCATCTTCCAGTACCTACTGCAACCTACATCCTTCTGAATCTGCTTAGTGTATTCATCTCTTGGTCTCCCTGTACGATTTTTACCCTCCACGCTGCCCTCCAATACTAAATTGGTGATCCCTTGATGCCTCAGAACATGTCCTACCAACCGATCCCTTCTTCTGGTCAAGTTGTACCACAAACGTCTCTTCTCCCCAATCCTATTCAATACTTCCTCATTAGTTATGTGATCTACCCATCTAATCATCAGCATTCTTCTGTAGCACCACATTTCGAAAGCTTCTATTCTCTTCTTGTCCAAACTATTTATCGTCCATGTTTCACTTCCATACATGGCTACACTCCATACAAATACTTTCAGAAATGACTTCCTGACACTTAAATCTATACTGGATGTTAACAAATTTCTCTTCTTCAGAAACGCTTTCCTTGCCATTGCCAGTCTACATTTTATATCCTCTCTACTTCGACCATCATCAGTTATTTTGCTCCCCAAATAGCAAAACTCCTTTACTACTTTAAGTGTCTCATTTCCTAATCTAATTCCCTCAGCATCACCCGGTTTAATTCGACTACATTCCATGATCCTCGTTTTGCTTTCGTTGATGTTCATCTTACATCCTCCTTTCAAGACGCTATCCATTCCGTTCAACTGCTCTTCCAAGTCATTTGCTGTCTCTGACAGAATTACAATGTCATCGGCGAACCTTAAAGTTTTTATTTCTTCTCCATGGATTTTAATACCTACTCCGAATTTTTCTTTTGTTTCCTTTACTGCTTGCTCAATATACAGGTTGAATAACATCGGGGAGAGGCTACAACCCTGTCTTACTCCCTTCCCAACAACTGCTTCCCTTTCATGTCTCTCGACTCATATAACTGCCATTTGGTTTCTGTACAAATTGTAAATAGCCTTTCGCTCCCTGTATTTTACCCCTGCCAGCTTCAAAATTTGAAAGAGAGTATTCCAGTCAACATTGTCAAAAGCTTTCTCTAAGTCTAAAAATGCTAGAAACGTAGGTTTGCCTTTCCTTAATCTTTCTTCTAAGATAAGTCTTAAGGTCAGTATTGCCTCACATGTTCCAGTATTTCTACGGAATCCAAACTGATCTTCCCCGAGGTCGGCTTCTACTAGTTCTGCGTGATGCTACTCAGAAATTCGCTCACAGGCGTTTAACCATAACTCTTTCCATTCACACCGCACAATAAGTGTGGCGGCCAACACAGCGAACAACGCTTAATCACAAGGAGTCAATATAGAGTCGCACTACGATTCACTCTCGACAGAGGTGCTCTCCCAGGGAAGTACTGAGGAGAGACTTGTTCCTCGCTCTTTGAGTACACGTACGAGCACACACGCTCTCGTTACGTGTTCTCGCTCCAAGAGCGACAACAGAACGGCTCCTCTCTACACCAGACGTGAAGGGGTATATCTTTCAGTCTCTCCCATTACTCCTTCAGCTCAAGGTGTCAGGAATATCGTCTGTCGATCAGCATTGCTCTTCTAAAACGAGTGAATGACGTTTCGTTTATGGCGACCAATCTGGAAATCTGTAGCATCGGTGTTTGGCGTTTGCTGTCTCCCTGTGAAAACCTCTGAAACTGCGTGCTATGTTTGTAAAGAATGCGTAGGCTGGGCGCTCCCACAATGTTGCAGAATTTGCTTTTAAGCCGAACACGGGGTCGTTTTCCCTTTCACTCGGGCAAACGCTGTCTGCTCTACAGGCGGTCGCCGGCTGACATAGATAGGTTGACTTGTCCTCTGAAGGGAGCGGCCCCCTGACGTGCGGTTTGCCTCTCCCGAACTGAAAGCCCCTGTGACTGTCGTGTCTTGAATGTGTGTGTGTACGCCAGCCTCGAGTATTTCAATCTCGGTGCGCACTTGCGATTTACTAGTTATCTGCATATCGTTTACATAAATTCATACAACATTGTCTTTATGTTATCGAGTTTGGGTTCGAATGAAGCGTCTTGATGTGTGGAATATGATTGTGAGGGCGGAATATGAAAGCAATGAAGGTCAGGAGACCATGACGTCTTACAACACAAATGAAAGCACAAACATTAACCTTCTGATTTCTCTCCCAGAGCAAGACTTACAGAGTTGCAGTATCATACTAGGAAGAGTGTGAGCAAAATGAGATTCTATGAAGACTGAGGTAGCTTGGTTTTATTTCTTGTTGCATTTTAGTCTCCTGTCGACACTAAGGTGATGGAGGACACGACAAAGTTCGATAAGGAGGTGGGGAAATGGGTGAAGGCTGAGGGTAGAAGCGAACGTGTCGGTCACGTCTTTCCAAAAGGGACGATTCAATTAAAAAAAAAAAAAAAACAACAACTAAAACCCTGAACTAGGATGGCCAGTTAGGGATTAACGATCGTCAGTATCTTCGAACTGTCTACTACACCCGGATTTAGAAACGCAAATTAAAACCACCTGATAGACATGAGGCCTATGAAGCACAAACTTTCGAAAATATTGCAGAAATTTTTCTCTTAAAGTCTTCTTTCTTGAATGTTACTGTGAAGGAGGGGGTGTCCAACTAACGCTCGCAATGCTCTTGTAGTTATTTTGTTGTGCACAAGGACACAGTTCCACGCCGCTAGAGTTCTTTTCCGTCTCCTCTACGGCGGGGCATCATCTTTACGATTGCGTTTAAAAGACCTCTTTGGCTCGGCAGCAGCGCCGGGAGTGCGCCTGTCCTGCCGGAGAACGGTAGCACCGCGTTTCAGCCGTAATGGCTGCCGGCTCCCGGAGGAGACAGCGACGTCACGACAGGGAGACGGACGGGCTGGTTAGGTCTGGGACCAGGCGGCACTCCACTCTGCCTCCATCGAGTATTCCGGGCACTGCATCGACAAGCAGGGGTTGGTTGGGACGTTTTCTTTTTTTATAGCTTTCGAGAACGGAGCAGGAAATGATGTGGCTAATAGGGGTGTGCAGCGATTTTGGAAGTACATTTTTCTGTCTGTCGTCCCGCACGGAGAGAGCGCTGTTTAAGGGGAAAGCTACTTTCATCAACCTGCTCATATGACTGATCCGTAGGCAGTTAAGTAGCGAGAGGGTAACGCCAGCCACGTCAAGCTAGAATTCGAGATCTACATCTACATCTACATGGATACTCTGCAAATCACATTCAAGTGCCTGGCAGAGGGTTCATCGAACCACCTTCACAATTCTCTATTATTCCAATCTCGTATAGCGCGCGGCAGGACGAACACTTGTATCTTTCCGTACGAGCTCTGATTTCCCCTATTTTATCGTCGTGATCGTTCCTCCCTATGTAAGTCGGTGTGAACAAAATATTTTCGCATTCGGAGGAGAAAGTTGGTGATTGGAATTTCGTGAGAAGATTCCGTCGCAACGAAAGCAGCCTTTGTGTTACTGATTCCAGCCCAAATCCTGTATAATTTATGTGACACTCTCTCCCATATTTCGTGATAATACAAAACGTACTGCCTTTCTTTGAACTTTTCGATGTACTCCGTCAGTCCTATCTGGTAAGGATCCCACACCGCCCAGTAGTATTCTAAAACAGGACAGACAAGCGTAGTGTAGGCAGTCTCCTTAGTAGGTCTGTTACATTTTCTTTCTAAGTGCCCTGCCAATGAAACACAGTCTTTTGTTAGCCTTCCCCACAACAATTTCTATGAAAATGGTTCAAATGGCTCTGAGCACTATGGGACTTGACTTCCGAGGTCATCAGTCCCCTAGAACTTAGAACTACTTAAACCTAACTAACCTAAGGACATCACACACATCCATGCCCGAGGCAGGATTCGAACCTGCGACCGTAGCGATCGCGAGGTTCCAGACTGTAGCGTCTAGAACCGCTCTGCCACCCCGCCCGGCCTCCTTCCCCACTTCTAGCGCTCTGTGATAGGCAAAAATCGATCAGGACTCTAGGATCCGACAGAATCACTATCAGATTCCACACAGAATTGACGTTATCTGCCATCCCCTCGTTTAACTACTGTATACGTATTACGTTGTAGATCACTCGAACAAAAATCTTCGTCCACTGGTTGGAACAAAGCACAAGTCACATCCGTCTACTAGGACAGAAGATGCGACACGCAAAACTACCGTCTAATGTGAGATATATGTGTTGTAGAATGTCAGAACATATCCTGAACTCAATCAAGTATCTCGAACAGGATGGGCTCCTTCAAGCCAACAAGTATGGATTCCGAAATCATTGGTCATGTAAAACCCAACTCACACTTTTCTCAGATATTATGTTGAAAACCTTGGCTCAAGCCAGCCAGCTAGATGCACCATTTCTTGACTTCCAGTAGAATTTTACTGAATACCAAACAGATGCCTAGTAACAAAATTACGAGCAAATGTGTTGGGATACTTGCTGTCTGTTTTCTATATTAATGACCAACAGGATAATAGTAATAGTTACAAATTTTTTGAATGTAATGCAGCTATCTGTAATGAACTGCTGTCTGAAAATGTCTGATCTTGATAAGATTTCAAAGTAGTGCAAGGGCTGGTAACATGCTTTAAATGTTCAAAAATGTAACACATTGTGCTTGAGAAAACGGAAAGACGTTGGTATACTGTTACTACAAAATCAGTGTGCCGCAGCTGGACTCAGTCATATATGAAATGGAATGATTATACATAGGATCGATCGTACGTAGAGCAGATAGAAGTTTCCGGCTCATTGGTACTTTGGTTTCCGGCTCATTGGTACTTTGGTACTGTGGTACTCTGGTGATCGGGGAGGGGGGAGAACCCACATCAAATATTACTAATAGAAAATTTGAAAAATATGCTGTAAAACGGGGTGAATAGAAACAACGGGGCGACCAGAAATCGAATTTCTTAAAAAAAAACAAAAAACAAAAAAACAGTTCTACGCTATCGTGTCCGAGGATAAATGGGATGTCATTCAATGATTTATTTGTCTAGGTTGGTAGTGAACCAACTTGACATGGAAAATATAAATTTCAGTGTTGGCGACACTGTCAACAGAGCAGATTGATGTTTAACGTCTCATCGACATGACGTCATTAGAGCCGGAGCACAAGCTCGCATTAGGGAAGGCTGGAGAAGGAAAGCGGCCGTGCCCTTTCGAAGGAATCATCCCGGCATTTGCCTTAAGCGATTTATGGAAATCACGGAAAACCTAAATGAGGATGGCCGGAGCCGGATTTGAACCGTCGTTCTTCAGAATGCGACTCCAGTGTGCTAACCAGTGCGCTACCCAGCTCGATAAGACACTGTCAACTGATCTTTTTTTCATTATGCGGCGAACATCGGATGTGGTACAGAATTTGCTTACTTCAAACTTCACTTGTAAGTCCCAATCTAAATTATGTTGTTTTCATGTAAGTACCTCGTAAGCAAATTTGCAATCCCATTTCATTAACAAAAAGTTCAGTCTTAAAATATACATTAGTATGACGTGTGTTTCGGGTAACCGAAATGTAGGATGGCGTTTTCGGAGTCTGTATTGTAAATAGAAATAGTAATCATTAGTATCTCTTCAGAAGAAGACCAAAAACATGACTCAAACGAAGAATCACCTGGCACTGTTCTCAATTCAGATTACGCTTTGACAAAGATATATGAAAAAAGTAAGCAGTGACTTAAACTGTAAGCATTTAATATTGTTATTTAGAAGGCATAGGTTACAATTTTTGTTTTTTAATAAAACAAGGCAGATTAAACTAATTATTTTTGCATAGATGTTGTTCGAAAGCTCTCCCTAACTTCCCAAGGCACCAATTATAGATTCAGAGGCCTCATTTTTAAACACGATGTCGGTGACTTAATGTACTAACAAACGAACCAGGTTCATAAATTTACTGTTACAACGAAGTAATTAGGGGATTTGTTCAATACAAAAACTAAAAATATTGCATGAAAATATTGAATGAATTGTGTTCTTTTAATCCTGTTTTCAAGTAAAATTGTGTAAACGCTTGACACACTGGCACGTGATACATGATGAGCTCAGGGCCCGCAGGACGTCGGAACGTCCCAGGCGTCCGGCCTCACAGTATGGCTGCGACCTAATGCTCTGATGCCACGCGACTGTCTTATGCTGTCAACGCCAATACTGGTACGAACACAAAAGATATGCCAGTCACGTTATATGCCTTGGCATTCTATTCGCATTGGTAACAGGGCCGCTCTCTCTCCAGCACGGGAGCAGGTTTTAGTTATCTTGAAGAATGTAAGATGCGTATTTATCCATCAGTATGTCAAGTGTTTACACAATTTTACTTGCAAAACAGAATAAAAAAAACAATTAATTCAATATTTTCATGCAATATTTTTAGTTTTTGTATTGAATGAAACCTTTTTTGAACTAGATAAATTTTGTTTGTTCTTCTCCTGCATCCAAAACTGATTTTCACACGTCCCTATTCATCACAAAGACAAAAAATCGAAAAAATAATTAGATTAACACTGCTGTTTTTTAATTTTTTTATGTTGTAAGAGCATGAAACAGGTCCTAAATCTAATTATAAGTTTAAGGTTGGGCGCAACACTCACAGAACCATACAATTTTGACTTTGAAATTTTCTTTTAAAATTATTATTTTTCTCTTTTACAGTACCGAGAAGGGCAGCACGAAAGGACACAGATGCGTTTGACCGATGCAAGAGCGTCATGGGATGCTGTAAAATCTAACTTGCTGGCGATTCAAGATAGGCGCCAGGCATTCTGCGAATGTACTGCATTCTGCGAGGGATGTACTGCAGCCCCTAACGTGTCACTCCCGCTATTTTCGCGAACACAATATTTTGCTAATTACAGCGAAAACAGAGGCATGTAAGCAATCATTCTTCCAGCGATCTATACACAAATCGATGAGAAGGAAACATAATGCGTGTTACAGTTACAAGCATCCTCTGCCATACACTTCACATTGGTTCGGACAGTGCAGATTTGATGTATACGTAGAGAGAGCCTCTTCTTTCTGACACTTCCACTACTTAGTTCAAACCTCCTTTTCAGTTAACATGAAAAGTATCAAGCAATAAACCGCAACGTGCCAAATCAGTGATGGATAAATACCCAATTTAGATTCTTCAGGATAAGGAACAACGCAAACGAATATGGATGCACCCTCGAGCAACTGAACTAGAGACTGCTGCCGTGCTGGAGACAGAGCGGTCCTGTTACCGACGCGAATGGAACAGCACGGCATATAACGTGACTGGCATATCTTTTGTGCTCGTATCAGTGTTGGCTTTGACAGTTGAGAATAGCGTTGGTGCAAGTGCATTAGGTCGCAGCCAGATTGCGAGGCCGGACACCTGCGGCATTCCTACGTCATGCGGGCACTGAGCTCATCACGTGCCAGTGTGTCAAGCGTTTACCGTAAGAGCCACGTGCTGGAGAAAGCCACCGCCGCCAAAGACAGCTCCGCGGTTAATAACGTGTTGAAGACTGTGGCTGCGTGGGCTGTGCTAAATAAGCACACCGGCCAAAACATTCGTCGCCACCAGGAGACATCACACTAATTACGTATAACACTGCCTCTAAGCTTGATAATGGCCTCAATTCACCGAGAAAGGGAGTCCACAGGTTTCATGGATTTTCATATTCACCTGAAGCCACTGACTGATGAACGTATCCCGTAGAGATATTAAATTGTCAGGATATTGATTGTTACGTTACACACATTGTTCCAAATAGTCTTAGATATTTTCTATGGCAAGAGGATCGAATGAGCTAGCGGATTACTCAGTGAGTCAGGGTGTCTGGATGGTGGCCAAACCAGGAACGTATGCGTTCGACCATGTGAACGCGGCTGTTTCCATACTGGAAATGGGAGCTTCTACATTGGTGTCACCATTAAGATTTTGGATAGAGGGCAACACTAAGGCGCCCATAATGATAACATAAACATCCTAGTTCATGTTCACAGTAGCCTGAATGAGTGGCCTGCCATCACCTCCAAAACACCGCAGAACCATCTCCGTCCTGGGCTGTAACCGCCACACTCTGTGGGTTAAACGCCTCAATGAACGGCGGTCCACTTGCCCCCTTTTCGTCATTTGAAAAGAAGCAGAACTGTGACTCGTCGGACCACATTAGATGTCTGCTGTCAGATTCTGTCCAGTGTCTGTGTTCTTTTGTCCACTGAAGACACGCAATTTTATGGGCTGTTGTAAGGCCGTCGAATTAAAGTAAGACAAACCAGAGCTCGTTTGGAAAGATTTACGAGTTCGCTTTTCGCACGTGCTGTTCGAGAATGAAACCCTCGAGAAGAAACAGTCTGAATGTGTTTCTTTGAAGCCTCTACCACTGCTTGAACTTGAATTGCAGAGCAGTGGTGTAAATGTAGATGAAGGTCTTTTGGCAAGTATTCCACATCAGATCCACATTGCATTCCGTTCCTTTCACTGTGTACGCATGGTACATTGTTGAGATGGAACTGCATTCTCTGACACCAGTAATTACTGCCGGCTATGAAACCGACTGTAAACGACTATACTCAACACTCGTCTCCGATTCCTGTCGCCCTCGATCTTTTTTCGACCACTGCTCTTACACCGTGTTACATGGCCGGAAGTGGAGCACCGTACAGTGTAGACGAGTTGTAAATCCCGCGCTGATGCTAATACAACCACTAATCTGGCGACTTCGCTCACGGCAATTTAATGGGCCTGTCGAACCACGGAAACTCCTTTCTGTCGCATCTCTGTGTCGACACATCTCACTGCCGCCAGACCAGTACCTGTGCCCAATACAGGAAACGGAAAACAGACATTTAGCACACTCGTAGGACGCCACTGACCAATTGCGACACACCTCGGTGGCACGGTACAGCGGTTCCTCGTGGAACAAAGTAGCCATTTACCAGGAATGTATTCTGGGAGATGCGTACCTTGGACCTAATTCATAACAGTCTTTATGAATAGTGGCCAACTGTTGAGCAATTACGAAAGAGGGTGCTTCCGCAACGCTTTCGATGTCTCGTGCAATTCATACTACTAGGAGTCGCCGCTGACTTAGCAACGAAATAGCGTGCTACACGCTACCAGGTACCTCTAACAATAGAAAGATGAGCAACGAAATAGCGTGCAACACGCTACCAGGTACCTCTAACAATAGAAAGATGCTCGGTGGGTGTAATGATGCGGAAAGAAAGGAAAAAAGCGACAGGCAAAAAATTTGGGACAGCGTGAATTCCGACATCTAGTGACTTTTGTGTCACTCTCTAGCTGACATAGCTGGAGGTTTTGCAAGTGACGGACAGCACTTTGCGTTAGAAAGGAGGACTAAGTTCCGTCACATATACAGCGTGTGGACATTGCTTTGTTTCACAAAAGTGTTTGAAATATCGAAAACTAGCGTTTAGCAAGAAGCAGAACGCAAAATACTAATATTTTGCTATGTAGTTAACGTGTGTAACTTTACCACCTTCGAAATAATAAAGTAAATAATGTCTTTTCTTTTGCAGTACACCGTTTCTACTTAACGTCATTATGGAGATCTAGAGAAGAAACATATAGTGATATCGCTCTTGTTGACGTTTCCAGTGATACTTAAAAAAAAGGCGAGAAATCCTCTAAATGTGAAACCCAGTCATGCAGTCACAGAAAAGGCTGAGCGCGTGCCACAATGTTACGTGGTCATTCAGTCGAAACATGGGAGTTCTATCATCTTATTCCTGTACTCTTTTCGGAACGCCAGGAAAAGAAAGCCACTGCTGTACAATTACAGTATTGATGAGAAACTAATAGAAACAGTGTCTACCGCTAAATATCTAGGAGTAACAACCCAGAGCGACCTGAAATGGAATGACCACATTAAACAATCAGTTGGGAAAGCAGACGCTAGACAGATTCATCTTAAGGAAATGTGAGGCATCCATGAAGGAACTGGCTAGTAGGGCGCTCGTTCGGTTGATTGTTGAGTACTGTTCATCAGTATGGGATCTTTACCAGGTAGGATTTATAGAAGAGATATCGAAAATCCAACTAAGAACCACGCGTTTCGTCACGGGATCATTTAGTCGGCGTGAAAGCGTTACCGAGTTGCTCAACAAACTCCACTGGCAGACGTTACAAGAGAAGCGCTGTGTATCACGGAGATGTTTACTATTGAAATTTCGAGAGACCACTTAACGGGAAGAGTCAGACAACATATTACTTTCTCCCACTTAACATCACGCGTAGTGACCACGACGAGAAAATCTGAGAAAGCAGAGACAGTACAGAGCCAGTACAGAGGCATTCTTCCTGAGCGCCATGCACGAGTGGAGCAGGCTATAGGGGATGAGTTAATGGTAATAGAAGTACTCTGCACCACACACCATGGGGTGACTTGCGGCCTATCATGTAGATGTAGACCTAGAAATCCCTCAAGCAAGTATGTACTTTAAGAAACCCACTGTTGATTCAGTAATGCAGTAGCTAATTATCTATGCAGTAAAACAGTCATCTCTTTACGTAGGATAATTTGCCAAAATACAAGCTTCAATATCCTTGGAATTAATGAAATATTTCGTGTATGAGCACTACATGAGACACTCTGTATTAACCAACGATTTCTTATGTTGCATGGACAGATAACATACATTTTTTGAAAGAATAAACCGGGATTTAATTGTATATTACTGCATTTTTCTTCTGTACAGTCTAGATATAGGCTTTTATGCCATTATCGACTACAATGCTAAAAGTTCTTACAGCATTAACACGTCATAGCTGGTAAAGTGGATGGAGGGTCGGGAAGACCCACCATGGTTTAATAACGGAATTCGCAAAATGCTGAGGAAGCAGAGGCTGTTGCAGTCTCGGTTCAAAAGAGAAAGCACAAAGGCCGGCCATTGTGGCCGAGCGGTTCTAGGTGCTTCAGTCTGGAGCCGCGCGACCGCACCGGTCGCAGGTTCGAATCCTGCCTCGGGCATGGATGTGTGTGGTGTCCTTAGGTTAGTTAGGTTTAAGTAGTTCTAAGTTCTAGTGGACTGATGACCTCAGATGTAAAGTCCCATAGCGCTCAGAGCCATTTGAACCAGAAAGCACAAATGACAAGAAGTAACAGTTAGTACAGATTCTTGCGTCTGTGAAAAGATCTATGCACGAAGCATGTGATAACTAACATGGTGATACCTTAGCGAAAGATCTGGCAGAGAACCCGAGAAACTTATGCTCCTATGTAAAATCGCTAAGCTTCCGTCGGTCCCTTGTTGACACTATAGTGCGGCAGTTGAAAATCTTTCAGTTCCAATAAATCGTTCAAGCAGGAGAATCGTACAAACATGACATCATTTGACCATCGAAGAGACTCCAGTATAGACGACATAGTAATAAACATCCTGTAGGGACGTACGCCAGCACACATCTGTGGCGTAGAGAAACAACAGAAAGATTTGAAAGCGAGTAAGTCGCCAGATACAATCGAAATTCGGTTTTACAAAGACTACTCTATTGCATTAGCTTCTTGCCTAGCCTGCATTTGTCGTGAATCTCTCACCCAGTGTAAAGTCCCAAGCGACTGGAAAAAAACCGCAGGTGACTCCAGTATATAAGAAAATTACAGACCGGCCTGCTGCAGAATCCATGAGCATATCCTCAGTTCGAATATAATAAATTTTCTTGAGACGGAGAAGCTTATGTCCTCGAATCCGCATGGTTTTAGAAAGCGTCGCTTGTGCGAAATTTAGTTTGCCTTTTCCTCACATGGATGAAGGGAACAGACAGATTCCATATTTTTAGATTTCCAGAAAGTATTTGACACGGTGCCCCATTGCATGTTGTTAACGGAGGTACGAGCACATGGAACAGATTCACAGATACGTGAGTGGCTCGAAGTTACAGAACCCAATATGTTGACCTCGATGGCGAGCTTCAACACGATAGCATAGTTCATCAAGAGTAATGACTGGCGTATTGTGACGAGCCAGTTGCTCAGCCACCGTTGACCAGACGTTTTTAATTGGTGAGAGATCTGGAGAATGTGCTGGCCAGGGCAGCAGTCGAACGTTTTCTGTATCCAGAAAGGCCCGTACAGGACCTGCAACATGCGGTCGTGCATTATCCTGCTGAAATGTAGGGTTTCACAGGGATCGAGTGAAGGGTAGAGCCACGGGTCGTAACACATCTGAAATGTAACGTCCGCTGTTCAAAGTGTCGTCAATGCGAACAAGAGGTGACCGAGACGTGTAACCAGTGGCACCCCATACCATCACCGTGGGTGATACGCCAGTATGGCGATGACGAATACACGCTTCCAATGTGCGTTCACCGCGATGTCGCCAAACACGGATGCGACTATCATGATGCTGTAAAAGGAACCTGGATTCATCCGAAAAAATGACGTTTTGCCATTCGTGCACCCAGGTTCGGTCGTTGAGTACACCATCGCAGACGCTCCTGTCTGTGATGCAGCGTCAAGGGTAACCGCAGCCATGGCCTCCGAACTGATAGTCCATGCTGCTGCAAATGTCGTCGAACTGTTCGTGCAGATTGTTGTTGTGTTGCAAACGTCCCCATCTGTTGACTCAGGGATCGAGATGTGGCTGCACGATCCGTTACAGCCATGCGGATAAGATGCCTGTCATCTCGACTGCTAGTGATACGAGGTCCTTGGGATCGAGCACAGTGTTCCGTATTACTCTCCTGAACCTACCGATCCCACATTCTGCTAATAGTCATTGGATCTCGACCAACGCGAGCAGCAATGTCGCGATACGATAAACCGTAATCGCGATAGGCTACAATCCGACCTTTATCAAAGTCGGAATCGTGATGGTACGTATTTCTCCGCCTTACACGAGGCATCACAACAACGTTTCACTAGGCAACGATGGTCAACTGCTGTTTGTGTATGAGAAATTGGTTGGAAACATTCCTCATGTCAGCACGTTGTAGGTGTCGCCACCGGCGCCAACCTTGTGTGACTACTCTGAAAAGCTAATCATTTGCATATCACAGCATCTTCTTCCTGTCGGTTAAATTTCGCGTCTGTAGCACGCCATATTCGGGGTGTAGCAATTTTAATGGCCAGTAGTGTAGTACAGAAGATAAATACTGTTATAAACAACCAAATGGTGGTTTATTCCTTCAAAAAATATTGCATGAGTGTGGCTCGGTACCATTTAGAACTTTTTAGATAACATATAATTTCCTGTTTATCCGTTCTGCATCATCTAATGCTGGAACTATGTACTAGACGCCCCGTTCTTCTCTGTTGATACGAATAAGAAGGAGCCGCAAGGTCGTAAATAATGATCAGAATCCATCGAAAATTTGATACTGGATGGACGGCAGATAACAGAGTTTCGTATGGCATCTCGATAGGAGCTCTCGATGTTCTAGAGCAGGGCGACACGTAATCGCTCATTGGGAGCAATGATTCAGCGAGAAGAAGACCCTGACCAGCGGCTCAGTGTCGCGGTTACCGGTTTATTCCGGACAGAAACTCCCACTTGCGTAGCAAGTGGGAGTGTATGCAAACAAACAGTAATCCTCACATAACGGAAAGCGCTTTACACCTCACTTCTTCGTCCATCTGGGGAACACTCCTGAGCATATGATAAACTGTTGAAATGTACAGTGCCAAATTATCGTAGGATACTCTCAGTATCTCTTCTAAGCTGAAGGTTCACATTAGTTCTACAACATCGGTTAGTGATTACCAATCTACAAACAAGCCTTAATTTACAAACCGTACCTAATCATTGAGCCAAGTGGACGTTCTTCATAGTTTTTCTTTTCAAGCAGTCGTCATATGTTGCTAGCACAACTGTTTCACAGTTCTCGATCTGTTGGTTTCCTCCTTGACTATTAACAAGAGAGGTGGCGCAGTGGTTAACGCACTGAACTAGCATTCGGTAAGAAGACGGTTCAAATTCCCGTCCGGCTATGCAGATTTAGTTAGGTTTTGAGTGATTTCCCTAAATCGCTCCAGGCAAATGTCGGGATGATTCCTTTGAAAAGGGCGCGCCCGATTTCCTCCCCATCCTTTCGTCATTAGAGTTTATTCTCCGACTCTAATGAACTGGCTATCGACGGAACTTTAAACTCTTATTTTTCTCCCTTTTCCTGGTTAAATCTCTGAAATGAAAAAAGTGCGCTGTAGGTCTGTCGCCTTGGGCAGACATTACTTAAATAATAAACTGATGAGTGAAGAGGTCGTAGAGCCAGTATATTAAACAACAAGAGGAGAAGAAGCATTGTGCAAATGCACGCAGCAGCATTTTTAGTTGCGACTTAGGTTTTCATAAATAATGGATGCAAAGATGGAACGTCCTCGGAATTAATACGCTGACATGTCATTAGCTTGCTGTCGGGGCGGCCACACTCTTCGGTTGACAAATGATCAACATTTATTTTTGTGGAATATGCAATGCTTTCTCTTGGTGTCGCAGTACTGGTTTTTCATTCCGGAACAGTTTCATGTAAACCACATTTTATTTCGCAGTTAATTCCACTGTACAGGCTACACACTATTATCAAGCAAAAGGTCTACGTCCGTGTGAAAAATTGAAGTCTTATTATACTGCGACGTCGAACTTTTAGACCGTCAGTTTAACTTCTTTGTGCACTGAAGTGACTGGATTGTAATTTTTCGGTTAATACAAAGCGCAAAAAACATAAAAGAATAAATCGCGGGAAAACAATACACGTGTCACTTCTGAAACTTTGAAATACCTTTACAAATTACTTCAACGAAGTTCAAGGAATATGCATTGGCTTTTGGTTTCTCGATCGAACCTTAGCTTTTGGGTGGTCGAATCGGCGGTTTGACTGCATTTCTCAGTTCTGATAGTGCTAGTGCTGTCTTCGGGCATATGTTGGTACATGAATAATAGCTGTTTTGGTTCTTAAATGTACAGCATGTAAATTTGACATTAATAAGTGAAACTTAGTAGAAAACCCGTTTCTATTTAAAAATCGCATTTAAATCTTAGTTTTTTGTAAGATGATTGTGCTACAGTTCATGTCAGAATTCGACAGCATCAGCATCAGACCACATTTATCATCCCAAGATTTTGCTGCTAGTGTTGGTCAGAATACTGACATTTTCATGCGAATGTGGAATCTTCAGGAGGGCCGTACTCAGCACCATGCAAGATCTCAGTAGCCCCGCGTGTCTAGCGCTTGAGAGGACACTCATTGTGATGGCATCAGGAACATCACGCATTGTTAACATGGCGACCGTTGTTCCCTTCACTCGGCAGCAAAAAATGTGCGCAGACAGTGATCAGATCACTGGACGCAAGAGTGGAACCACGTTATTTTTTCAGAAGAGTCTTGGTTCTGCACAGAGCACTCTGATAGTCACGTCCATGTGTGGAAGCTCTGAGGAGAACTAGCGCTACCGGACTACACAAATCATCGTGACATGGACTTGGTGCCTGGGGTGATGGTATGGGACGCCATTACCAGCAATATTACCTCTGGTTCTAAAGCCGTTGGCTGTGACCCTAACTTCGAGGATTCCGTAACGTTACCTTTCATCAAGATAACGCAAGGCCGCATGTTGCCTGTGCAGTACTGACCAATGGCGTTCAACTGTTGTCCTGGCCATTACATCCTCCAGATGACTCCCTGCTGAAAGCATCTCATCATGAGCTCCCCAGGCTGGGAAGCAACCACGTGACTAGCACTACATCTGATGAACTTCGATATAGAGTTGAAGCAGCACAGAATAACGTACCCCTATCTGTTACAATTTTTGTTCGGCTGCACCCTCACCCGGGTTATAGCCATTATTGCTGCTGGAGACGGTAAGGTTGTGTACTAAACTTCACACCCTGTATACTCCCAAATTACCAACCAATTTAATCATGTTTCCTTCCTCCTATACTGTATACGCCCAATTTCGTTATTTGGTGTCTTTTCTACAGCTGCAATTTTCATGGACAGCAGTGTATTTATATATGGGCCTTGGGATAGCAAATGTCGCGAAATGTTTTAAATGGAAAAGAAAAATAATGAAGTAAG
The DNA here is from genome assembly GCF_021461385.2 of Schistocerca piceifrons. NCBI lineage: Eukaryota > Metazoa > Arthropoda > Insecta > Orthoptera > Acrididae > Schistocerca > Schistocerca piceifrons. The sequence continues at coordinate 783,575,722 of NC_060138.1, forward strand.
TAATACCTTTTCATACAATATTACATTTCCTACTTAACCCCGTTTGGAGCTCTAGAGATCAGGAGTATGACGACTGTAAACGTTTCCAGCTATTCTTTTCAGAAAAACAGGCGAGAAATGTGCTAAACGTGAATGCCAGGCCTGCCGTCACAGTAAAAGCTTCTTGCCGTATCCGTTCAGGAGAACATCGAACTGCTGGCATTTCTAATGTCATTTGACGTACTGTATTCCCTTCAGAAGTGTTCAGTTCCGCAAGTAGGTACATACAGGGTGTATATAGAGTCCGGGAACACTTTCAATTATTTATTGCACAAGAACCAAACACTGTACAGATATCATACATATGTCATTTTGAAGAGAAACCCTGAAAGTATTTTTTTCCCATGTATACCGCCACAGCGTAGTTTGATAATTTGCCGATAGTCAGCGCTAGTCGCTAACATGGCGAGTTCAGGTGCGGAGCGAGCTTTCTGTGTGTTGGAGTTTGACAAAAACAGCTACAGCTGTTCAATCGATGTTTAGAGCCAAGTACGGTAAGATGCCACCAACAATGAAGGCCATTTACCACTGGCACAACAAATTCGTTGCCCGGCAAAGAGAAGCGGGCGTCCCAGTGTGAGTGAAGTGAATGTGGAGTGCGTACGAGAGACATTCATGAGGAGTCCAAAGAAATCGGTGCGTCGTGCATTCTGTGAACTCGAAATGGCTCCACTGACAGTGTGGAAAGTCCTGCGACAGAAGCTGTCTAAGAAACCATTCAAATTGGAGCTACTGCAGAAGCTCAACGACGACGACAAAGAAAAGCGTTTTGAGTTTTGTTCGCAGTTGCAACAATTGACTGAGGATGGGGATGCCATTGTTGATCGTTTAATTTTTAGTGACGAAGTCACTTTTCACACTAATGGAAAAGTGAACTGGCACAGTTGTTGAAACCGGGATACAAAGCATCCACACGAATGCACTGAATTTGAGAGTGATTCCCCAAAGATAAATGTTTTTTGTGCTTTGTCACGTCGAAAACTGTACGGGCCATTCTTCTTCCCTGAGAGCACTGTCTCTGAATATACCTACTTGGACATGTCGCAGCAATAGCTGATACCTCAAATGCAATCGGTCTCCCCGTTCGCCGGCCGAAGTGGCCGAGCGGTTCTAGGCGCTTCAGTCTGGAACCGCTCGACAGCTACGGTCGCAGGTTCGAATCCTGCCTCGGGCATGGATGTTTGTGATGTCCTTAGGTTAGTTGGGTTTGGGTGGTTCTAAGTTCTAGGGTACTGATGACCTCCGCTGTTAAGTCCCATAGTGCTCAGAGCCATCTGAACCATCTGAACTGCCCATTCATCTTTCAGCAGGATGGGGCTCCACCCCAGTTTCATCGTGAAGTTCGTGGGTACATGAACACGGAGCTGCCGCATCGATGGATCGGCCATGCTATGGATGGGGACATCGGTTTCGTGAAATGACCTCCCTGATCACCATGTGATGTAACAGAGCTCTGCAAGAGAATACGAGAAGCAACTGCCATAGTGAACGATGCCATGCTGGGACCTGTATGGCAAGAATTCGACTATCGTATTAACATCTGCCGGGTCACTTACTGTTCACATATTGAACGTTTGTAAAAAAAAAAAAAAAAAAAAAAAAAAAAAAAAAAAAAAAAAAAAAAAAAAAAAAAAAAAAACACTTTTAAAGCTTCTCTTCAAAATGCAATATGTATGACACCTGTACAATGTTTAGTTCTTAATAATTTAAAGTGTTCCCAGATTTTATGTTCATCCTGTACTTTAAGATAATCATACATTACATAAAATTCTATGAATATCTTCATCTCATTATGGAATGTCCGGTCTGTACATAGCGGCACTGCGAGCAGCTTTCATGTACTGTAGTACATCTAGGTTTTGATAAAGTGTACTTCTAGTGTTGAGGCTGTCAATTTAGATGACCCAATCCCCATATAATCACATACTTCTGTTTACATATGACTGAAGTTGTCCATATTTAGATATGGACAACTTTATGTACAAAATAAATAGCAATAATAGTATTAATAACAATAAAAAACAAAAATCTGGAGGAAAAAGAAAAAACTTAAATTTGAAAAATATGTACCGACAGGAATGTTAAGTGTTACACGATGAAACACCATTCCAATATTTAGAAATCTTTGTGGGGATGTTCATCGCCGGCCGCTGTGGCCGAGCGGTTCTAGGCTCTTCAGTCTGGAACCGCGCTGCTGCTACGGTTGCAGGTTCGAATCCTGCCTCGGGCATGGATGTGTGTGATGTCGTTAGGTTAGTTAGGTTTAAGTTGTTCTAAGTCTAGGGGACTGATGACCTCAGATGTTAACTCTCATAGTGCTTAGAGCCATTTGAACCATTTTTGATGTTCATCAGATAGAGAATACTGAACGGTCAAACTTTTATTCCATTCTGAGCCGATGTCCATCATCAACACTACTATGTGATACGAATAAACTCTTATATTAATTGTGGCACGGAAGCTATCAGCCTGCAAAAATCATCCTGATAATTTTATTACCACGCCTGAAACACAACCTGTGTTAGATGTGGCTGGAGGCTTTTTGAAAGTATACGCTGCACCCCAGTCAAGCTCTATGAGAGATAAATCTGTGCACTCGGCAAGCCAGTCAAGGGCCCATACGTTCCTCGAGGTTTCTGTATCAACTGCAATGTTGGCTGTTGCAGTTGTTGTGGAAAATGCCACTTTGCACCCCGGTCATTAAGACTATGATGACAGGGTTTACCCTTTTTGCCACATTCTGGCTATTCCTTCAGAAATTTACCAAATCAGTCACTTTGTTATATCCAGTAGCTCACCACACTGTGATTCCACATGGTGAGAGGTACGGGTCTCGAGAACCGCTGCTTCCCGTGACCTTCCACCAACTCGTCTGCGGATATGTTGGCGTCGATCTGACCGCCACAAACAGAAGCGGAACTCATCGCGCAACGCCACGGAATGCCTGCCAGTCAATGTCCCCACTGCACTAAGAAAGCCTCTATTGTTTTGGGAACGGCGTCACCAGTAAGCAGATCTCAACTCAGCTTCCAGTAAGCTGTTTCCGAATGTTAGTGGTGAGAATCTGCCAGTAACCTCTGCCTAGATTTCATCTGTTAACATATGTCTATTCGTCTGAGCTCCTCGAACAAGTCTATCACCGTCTGCCTGCATCTCGAACGACCCGTACAACCCTTCTTGCCACACCGTTGTCATTACTCGTTCTCCAATCATTGCATTAACGTCAACAGTCTGTGTGATCTGGAGGTATAATGGTCCCTTGTCCATCGCGACCATTATTCGACATTTCTGTCAGAAACATGACGAGAAGGTGCAGGCGCACGTCCTCTGGGCGTACCGTGTTAGATATCCACCTGAAAGCTCCAATAACTTTACACAAACCAAAAATTGTCATGTACTTACGGTACCGGTCGCCATCCGGTCGGCCGCTCTTCAAAATACGCGCGCTGCCAATGGTTCAAATGGCTCTGAGCACTATGGGACTTAACATCTGTGGTCATCAGTCCCCTAGAACTTAGAACTACTTAAACCTAACTAACCTAAGGACATCACACACATCCATGCCCGAGGCAGGATTCGAACCTGCGACTGTAGTAGTCGCGCGGTTCCGGACTGAGCGCCTGAACCGCTAGACCACCGCGGCTCGCGCTGCCAATCACGCCGGCGCGTTCCCTGCAGCCGCCACCGATGCATAAGGGCGATGCTACGAACGCTTACTTCGGTGCCAGTGATATGCAAGCATCTCCTCTCCGGAGCTCCAGCGGCGGGCCTATTTAAGTTCAAATTTCGACGTACAGAGCCATTTTTGTGTGTTTGCCATTTCATAGCATTGACGGACATTCATAGCGGTCGGGGATGGTCATCTACGGAATAGTCATTGTATTGAAGACTGACTGAATTGCAAACCTTTGTACCTGTATATATTTCAACATTCAAATCTAGTGTTAGTGAGTGACGCTGCAACAACAGCAAACAAAGTTATGTCTACTTGACATTAGATATAGAATAAATTAACATATGAATTCTTTGTCCACGTATCACATCTGTGCCTCGCCCCTGTATCCACTAAAGAATCACAAAGGGTGCAATTGTAGTTACAAAAATTCTCCAACAATGCTTCAGCTCTAGGAACAGTTTTTTTCTGTACCGAAAATAAGTTGACATAAGGATGAAATGATAAATAACATAGCCCACAGGCACGTAAATACTGGAGAAACGGTAAGGCAGCGTTCGGTCAAGATACTCAGGGTACAAGTGGTTCAAATGGCTCTGAGCACTATGGGACTCAACTGCTGTGGTCATAAGTCCCCTAGAACTTAGAACTACTTAAACCTAACTAACCCAAGGATACCACACACATCCATGCCCGAGGCAGGATTCGAACCTGCGACCGTAGCGGTCGTGCGGTTCCAGACTGTAGCGCCTTTAACCGCTCGGCCACTCCGGCCGGTACTCAGGGTATAATACTTTCCATTTCCCTCAGCGTAGCATGCGGCACAGATAATGAATGAGGGCGTGCTGCAAAGTAATCCCTCCAAATTTTTTGTTTTGTTCTCAGTATCGGTTGAGGTAATACATACAGGTATCATGCAACTATTATGTCGGTGAGCGAGGAACAGCGTGCTGTAATCGAGTTCGCCCACACATGGGACACCCCCTCCTTGAGCATGACAGTGACAGACCAAACGCGTTGCAACATCTGCAACAATCAGACGCCTTGGGTTCGCTGACAGCGAGCATCATTCACACAATCCCAAGTTGGCACAACCGATTTTCACATGTTCCAAAAACTTGAAAAACACTTTCGAGGACTTCACTTTGACAGTGACGAAGCAGAGGTGAGATTGTGACCCGTCAACAAAGTCAGCATTCTACAATGACGGTAACAACAAAATAGTTTCTCCTTGGGAGAAATACGGTCGTCGTCAGCGTGGCTATGTTGTGAAATAACTATTTTGACACGAAGTATAAGGATCTACAATGTTGGCAAAACATGTTTTATTTAAAATTTTTCAGAATTTTCACACACAAAATTAGGAGGCATTATTTTTCAGTACGCCTGCTTATACATAATCCATCACAAATTCTCAAATTAATTCTTGATCTAAAACTATTACAACCCTCCGTCTTGCAATGGATTCGTATGATGAATCATAGCACCCTCTACAAACTATTTGGGGTTTCTATTTTCTATATAAAGCCAAATTGTGAGACTAGGTAGAACTCGTATCACCTCGTCCCATTGAGTTTTCTATCTTTTAATAGTATGATACACAGTCCGACCGAAAGTTGCGAAGAACTCACAGCTTATTTCGTGCTTACCGTATCTGTCTATACAGACAGCATAACATGTCAGTTCCGGTTACAAATAATAATGTCTCTTTCACTCTGCGATGCACAAGGCGCTCTTCTGTTATTTACTGGCAGATTAAAACTGTATGCCAGACCGGAACTTGAATCCCGAACCTTAGCTTTCAGGGGGACGCTCTCACCAACTGAGCAATCCAGTTGCACTCACTACGCGATTCGAATCCCAGCCCAACAAACAGTTTTAATCTGACAGAAACTTTCAGTAACACAACGTGTAAAAGGAGAATGGAAACAACACATAAATGTACATGTTCTATATGCTAAATAAATACATTTGTAACTGAGACAATCTGAGAGGTGTTTGAAGCTTCAGCTATTTGCATTCCTTTGTGCCCTGAACCGTCAATTGTTCGGTGTGGGCTGTTCGGTTCGCAGGGGTATTTGTAGTTTTTCAATAATCAGTGATTCCAAATGCATAGCGGCGGTCCATATCAACAGCTCCAAACATCACTGTTTCGAAGACAGTATAGTACAAGTTTATGTAGTGTTCCGCCCGCTCCACATTCGTATCTGTCGGATCGTCTTTGCCGATTTTATTCAGTACAGAGTATATCGTCCATGTCCCGTTATGAAATGAATCATGTCTCTACATTGGTTCATATAGTGAGTTTGTATCTTCCGCAAGCGACTCAAAATAATTAGTGAAGACGATGCCCAGTGTCCTTAATGTCCCACTGCGTTTGCCACCTACCGATTCTCTTGAACTTTATTTAAAATTTATTCGTGATTTGATTTGCAACGTTCTGCCTCGCTTTTTCAGTGCCTCCTTCCACACCCAATAATATGCAACTGACGATTATACCAAATATCATTCCATAACTGCAGTATCAGGTATGACAGGTTCAGTATCTTGGTTGTACCTTTCACAACAGTAAATCTTTCCCAACCTCCTTCTCAATCTCAGTCGTAAGACTGTCTAACAAATTATCCAACAGCCTGCGTTTTATCAAAAACCACTCTGCGTTCGAGAGGAGATTAAGGCTTTATCTTTTACCATCGGCGTACGTTGCCTCTCGGACTATGCCAATTATTTTCTTTCCGTGCAACAGGGCAACAGTGTATCAGTCACTATCTATGTTTTTCTCACACCTTTATATTTCCTTTTTTTTCTTTCTGTCTCATCTGCTAACCTTACAGCACTATTTGGTTCTTTGTACAATCTGTTACAATTAAATGTCACTTACTAGCACACCTACGATGAAACTTTCAGGAGTTCTGAAGCACTATGGGACTTAACTTTTGAGGTAATCAGTCCCCTAGAACTTAGAACTACTTAAACCTAACTAACCTTAGGACATCACACACATCCATGCCCGAGGCAGGATTCGAACCTGACTGTAGCGGTTCCAGACTGTAGCGCCCTGAACTGCTCGGCCATCCCGGCCGGCAGTGATTTAACAGAAGAATAGTCTATGATATTCGACGTTATGTAAATATAAGTGCACTCTTTCTGAGGAGTAAATTTGTTAGATAGGGTTTATCTAAAAGGCAGCTTAAACTACTTGCAGTTCGATATTTCGCTCTTTCAAGTTTTGTATTTCACATGTTGCAAAAATTTTACTGAATAGGAACAGTGGTCAAGTGAGAAAGACCTATGGGTTTTAATAAAAGTGAGAATAATGAAATAATTATCATCTTATGACGAGAACTACTGCAAATGTGTACCGCACTATTTTGAATGGAACTTTCATAAGCCGATGTCCTTATTGACAAGACATGGTTGACCCTACTTTCCTTTTTCCATCACACCATGTTCACAGATACTGAAATTTTTGTTTCTGTGTACTACAGACAGTACATCATGACTAGGAAATGAACAAGGGAGGAAATACGCGTTTTAATGGAGCTAAAGTAGGTATTTTACGCCCGTCCATTTCATAAAAGAGTGTTATCTGTAAACTAGTTACAGTCGACAACGGCCTCTGGAGCGCACTGCGACCGCGTATACCACCTTGAGATACACGTACACTATGTGATCAAAAGTATTCGGACACCTGGCTGCAAATGACTTACAAGTTTTTGGCGCCCTCCATCGGTAATGCTGGAATTCAATATGGTGTTGGCCCGCCCTTAGCCTTGATGATAGCATACACTCTAGCAGGCATACTTTCAATCGGTTGCTGGAAGGTTTCTTGGGGAATGGCAGCCCATTCTTGACGGAGTGTTGCACTGAGAAGAGGTATTGATGTCGGTCGGTGAGCCCTGGAGCGAAGTCGGCGTTCCAAAACATCCCAAAGGTGTTACATAGGATTCAGGTCAGGACTCTGTGCAGGCCAGTCCATTACAGGTATGTTATTATCGTGTAACCACTCTGCCACAGGCCGGGTATTGTAAACAGGTGTTGAAAGATGCAACTACCATTCCCGAATTGCCCGTCAACAGTGGCAAACAAGAAGGTCTTTAAAACATTAATGTAGGCCTGTGCTGCGATTGTGCCACGCAAAACAACAAGGGGTGCAAGCCATGAAAAACAAGACCACACCACAACACCACCGCCTCCGAATTTTGCTGTTGGCACTACACACGCTGGCAGATGACGTTCACCGGGCATTCGCCATACCCACATCCTGCCATATTGTGTAGCGCGATTCGTCACTCCACACAACGTTTTTCCACTGTTCAATCGTGCAATGTTTACGCCCCTTACACCAAGTGAGACGTCGTTTAGCATTTACCGGCGTGATGTGTGGCTTATAAACAGCCGCTCGACCATGAAATCCAAATTTTCTTACCTCTCGCCTGTCATAGTGCTCGCAGTGGATCCTTATACAGTTTGGAATTGCTGCGTGATGGTCTGGATAGATGTCTGCCTATTACACATTATGACCCTCTGCTGACGGCGGTGTCTGTCAGTCAACAGACGAGGTCGGCCTATACGCTTGTGTGCTGTAAGTGTCCCTTCACGTTTCTGCTTCACTATCACATCGGAGACAGTGGACCCAGGGATGTTTAGGAGTGTGGAAATCTCACGTACAGACGTATGACACAAGTCACACCCAATCACCTCACCACTTTCTAATTCCGTGAGTTCCGCCGAGCGCCCCATTCTGCTCTCTCACGATGTCGAATGACTACTGGGGTCGCTGATGTGGAGTACCTGGCAATAGGTGGCAACACAGTGCACCTAATATGAAAAACGTATGTTTTTGGGGGTGGCGGGATACGTTTTGATCACATATTGTACCTTTATCGCACAAGTCCCATCGTTTCTGAACATTCAGCAGCACGTTGAACTCGGCACGCTCAACGTTGACGTTCGAATACGGTCCGTGTGCCGGAGCCTTAAGGGTGTTCGTGGTGAGTACTAAGAGTGGCCCAAAATAGGATACCGTCCGAGACAGCAGAAAGAAAGTAAGCAAAATAAACTAGTTTCGTCGTTTGGATGTCAGAGGCAATGGAGATTATTGTTCTAGTCAAGATAGCAAAATTCAATATCTGCACGCCATTTTTAGGTGTGCCTTTAATAACACAAAACACACCTATACGATGGGAAATAAAATATATCCTAAGTTAATATACCGTACCAGCCAGTTTACTGTTGATGATACCTACTTTTTGTTTATCAGCAGCTGGATAGCTTCAATTGATTCTGCATGTTTGACGTAACAGCATTTTAGTCATATTCTAGAGCAAAATGTTTGCAGTAAACGTCGGGAGTAAAAGTACAGCTCAAAACGGCTCTCAGGGAAACTGAGTACGGGGTTGTGTGGAGGCATTCGTTATCGTCTTGTTGCGCGATAACCGAAGCACAGCACAAACATTTTGTAACCGCGTCACTGTTTTCATAAGCGTAGCCAGTGCAGCTCGCATTTAGAAGACTTTTGCTTTCACATGTCTACACTTTTTAGACATTTGCCAAGAGTCCGTCAACTGAGAGAGTGACACTGTGGTTGACTGTTTCATTTATTATTTTATCTTTTTCGGTATTACTGTGTACATACATTTCTTGTTCTTCCACAACATCTAATCATTTCCGTTTTTTAATAATGTAGAGTAGATGGAGAGTATTTCTCAAAACCGTTGACGTACTACAGCCTTCAACACTAACAAGAACCTACTTGGAAGAATAGTACACAACCGGAAGTAGACACAGACTGAACATGTGTTACCGCGAGTCTATAAAATTAGTTGCTCCTTGTGTCAATTTCCGTACGTAGGACAAGTTGACAGAAAGTGAAAATAATAGTTCCAGGAGTGAACTGGCTGCTAAAGCCATGATAAAGCACATAACTTTGCGAAAGATACCCGCACTCGGACATCACACACATCCATGCCCGAGGCAGGATTCGAACCTGCGACCGTAGCGGTCGCGTGGTTTCAGGCTGAAGCGCCCAGAACCGCTCGGGCACATCGGCCGGCTAAAGTGAAACATTCCATTGTTATGTAAACACAAAATTTTCAGAAGAAGATGATTATTGTAATGTCTCGTTTATGAATTGGTTGTAACAGTGTCATTTACTAAAACCGTCACATACTTAGAACATTAGGTGGTCTATAAGCCGGTAATTCTTGAGGAGAAGATAACCTAGATGATCAAAATCCTATAGTTTAATACAAAATGGAGGCTTTTATGACATGTGTAATACTTTGCTTTAATGAAAAAAGAATATTGTGACTCAGCACATGCTCTACAACTAGGAATTACTTGATAATGTGTAACAAATGATTTATATTCAGACCCTACTTTACTTTTGAAAAATATTTAGAATGCTTCTGTGGATGCATCTTTGTGATTATCTAATGTATCATTTTATGTAAGTTACCAAATGACGAAATAGACACTGATCTATTTAGTTTGCAGTATGACTTTTTCGTAATTGTAACTCTTGCAAATATTAGGTATTTTTTGGTGTATTATATCTGCAGGATAAAATTTAATCGGTAAATCGACTTAGAATGCGTATGCAATATCTGGAACCTGTGGAAGTTGCTCTTTGGGCTATGTTAAATCAGCAGGTCCGCCACATCGTTATTTCTTTTGTTGCTGCATGAATAACAATGCAAATTGTATTAGTAACATTAAGATCTCCTGATTTGTATAGATTAGATTAGATTAGATTTACTTTCATTCCAATTGATCCGTAGTGAGGAGGTCCTCCAGGATGTGGAACATGTCAGAAAAACAACAATACATGACAAATATTTAAACTAAAACAAATAAGCTAATGTACCATTCCACAGGTCCCAAGTGGAATGATCGTCATTTTTTAATGAACACTAAGAGTCATTTTACAAATACTATTGCACTGAATTTAAAATAAAAAAGTTTTATATTTATTTATAAGGTAAGAAACATGTAATACAACTACTGTAATACTTACTTACAATGAACACATTACTGCACTGAAATGGTGCAGAAGTTAGATTATACTTACACACACACACACACACACACACACAAATTTTCAGTGAACACATTACTGCACTGAAATTGTGCAGAAGTTATGTTGTACTTATATACAAATCAGTTGGTTTTCCTCAGAAATTCATCAATGGAGTAGAAGGAGTTGGCCACCAATAAATCCTTTAGGCTTCTCTTAAACTGAATTTCATTGGTTGTTAAGCTTTTTATGGCTGCTGGCAAGTTATTGAAAATGTGTGTTCCTGAATAATGCACACCTTTTTGTACAAGACTAAGTGACTTTAAATCCTTGTGAAGATTATTCTTATTTCTAGTATTGATTCCATGAATTGAGCTGTTGGTTTGAAAAAGTGATATATTTTTAATGACAAATTTCATTAAGGAATAAATATATTGGGAAGCTGTAGTTAGTATCCCTAGTTCCCTAAACAGGCTTCTGCAGGATGTTCTTGAGTTCACACCACATATAATTCTTACTGCACGTTTTTGTGCCCGGAAAACTTTAGCTTGGCTTGATGAATTACCCCAGAAAATAATCCCATATGACATTATGGAATGAAAGTAAGCATAGTATGCCAGCTTTTTCATTTTTATATCCCCTATGTCTGACAAAATTCGCATTGCAAACAGAGATTTGTTAAGACGCTTCAGCAGTTCTGTGGTGTGCTCCTCCCAGTTGAATTTATTATCAAGCTGTAATCCCAAGAATTTAACACCGTCCACTTCTTCTATCTTCTTGTCATCATATGTTAGACATATACTCTTGGGACACCCCTTACAAGTTCTGAACTGCATGTAGTGTGTTTTTTCAAAGTTTAGTGACAAAGAATTGGCTAGGAACCAGTGATTAATGTCTACAAATATTTTATTGGCTGATCTTTCTAAGACTACACTTGATTTGCTATTTATTGCAATGTTTGTATCATCAGCAAACAAAACAAACTTGGCATCTGGTAATGTTACTGATGAAAGGTCATTGATATACACAAGAAAAAGTAAGGGCCCCAAAATGGAACCTTGTGGGACCCCACATGTAATTAGTTCCCAGTTGGATGATGCCTGATAGCTTGATACATGTCTCTTTCCTAATAACACCCTTTGTTTCCTGCCAGAGATATAAGATTTGAACCATTTTGCAGCATTTCCTGTTACACTATAATATTCTAGTTTACTTAAAAGGATATTGTGATTTACACAGTCAAATGCCTTTGACAGATCACAAAATATACCAGTTGCCTGCAATTTTTTGTCTAATGAATTAAGTACATTTTCACTGTAAGTGTAGATAGCCTTCTCAATATCAGAACCTTTTAGAAATCCAAACTGTGACTTTGACAGTATGTTATTTGAGATAAGATGGTTATAAAGACGACTGTACATTACTTTTTCGAAAATTTTTGAGAATGCTGGCAACAGTGAAATTGGACGGAAATTTGATGCTATTTCTTTATCTCCCTTCTTAAACAGTGGCTTAACTTCAGCATATTTCAGCCATTCGGGAAATATTCCACTGATAAACGACTGGTTACACAGATAGCTTAATATGTTACTTAGCTCAGAATCACATTCTTTAATTAACTTTGTTGATATTTCATCATACCCACTAGATGTTTTTGATTTTAAAGATTTTATGATGGACATTATTTCTGTTGGGGTAGTGAGGGTCAAATTCATATTATGGAAGTTACTTGAAATGTCTGGTCTAAGGTAATCCATAGCAGCATCTACCGAACCTGACAACCCCATCTTTTCAGTAACAGTTATAAAATGTTTGTTAAAAAGTTCTGCAACACTATACACATCTGTCACCAATGCATCATTTACTCTTAATGCTATTTGTTCCTCTTCATGTCTGGTTCTACCGGTCTCCTCCTTCACTATATCCCATATTGTCTTTATTTTGTTATCTGATATGACTATCTTTTCCTTGTAATATATTTGCTTTGACATCCGTATTACAGTCTTTAATATTTTGCAGTATTTCTTATAATGTGCTATAGCATCAACATTGGAAATGTTTCGGATTGACAGATACAGTTTTCTTTTTGTTTTACAAGATACCCCTATTCCTCGAGTAATCCATGGCTTCTTTGTAGACTTTGCTCTAACCTTGGTAAGTTTTGGGGGAAAGCAGTGTTCAAATAAGGTAAGCACTTTATTAGCAAAAATGTTATATTTTTCATTCATGCCATGAGCACTGTAAACATCAGTCCAGTGAATGTCTCTGAGGAGTGTCCTAAAATAATCAATTTTTGGCTTACTGATTACCCTCTTGAGCTCAGATTTAACAGATTTTATATCCTGTTCAGTATTAACATTTAACAGAAGGAACTGCATGTCATGGTCTGAGAGGCCATTGACTATTGGTTTTGTAATATAATTTTGTTCATTTGACTTTTCTATAAAGATATTATCAATGGCTGTTTGTGAGCAAGTGGTTATCCTAGTGGGGAACTTTACTGTGGGAATTAAGTTGAATGATAGTGTTACTAACTCAAATAGGTTCTTATTGGGAGAGTCTTTAAGGAAATCTACATTGAAATCACCAGCAACCACTATTTCTTTGTTTTTGGTTGTTAAATGGGCCAGTACAGCTTCAAGGTGGTTTACAAACAGATTAAAGTTACCTGCAGGTGCTCGATATACACTTAATATTATGAAAGATTTTTTGTGAAAATCTAATTCTGTTGCACATGCTTCCATATGCTGTTCTAGGCAAAATTTATGAATGTCTATGTTCTTAAATTTATGACAGTTCCTGATGAATGTGGCAACTCCTCCTTTCTCCATTTCTGATCTACAATAGTGAGATGCTAACCTAAACCCTGTAACACTTAAAAGTTCTATACCAGTGGTCACATGATGTTCAGAGAGGCAGATTATGTCAGCTGGGTTTGAAGACTCTAATTCATCTATGCAGATAGTTAATTCATTAATTTTATTTCTCAGTCCTCGAATATTTTGATGCAATAAAGATAGCTGACATTTCACATTGACTGACTTAAAATTGGACGGAGTTAAAATATCTGCTGACTGTTGAAAATTCTTAACCAATGGCTGTTTATGTTGATGTAATAAGCTGGAATTATGTTTTTTGATTTCTTTCTCAAACTGATGGTTTGTCTCAGTTCTAACCTCTCTTAAAATTTGTTTTCTTTCTGTCCTCCCTACCCTAAAAAAGGGTCTTTTCTGAATCCTATAACCACTGGTATTTTACCACTCATGACAGTGCCTCCCCCCTTTAACTTTCCTGCTATTTCCCCAGCCAATTTACCCTTCCCCTTCCTGTTGAGGTGAAGGCCATGCCTAGTATAATCCCACCTACTGACAGAATCAACATGAACCACACCAATGTGTGACCCCGCACCCGACATGAGCAGCCGTTCCAGCTCCAAATTAACTCTCTTGACAGAAGAGTTCAAATGAGGTCGGTCATGGCGCCCAAGAACAGATACAAACTCAACACTGGTATGCCTCGATGCTGATGCAATCTTCGCCAGGTCACACTCTATGCTGTACCCAGGATCTCTGTCAATACTGTTACCTGCCCCACCCACTATAACCACGGTGTCTTCCTTAGTGAAATCTTTGCAAAGTGATCCTAAATCCTCTGTCACCTGCTCCAGACCAGCACTAGGTTTAAAAAAATTGGTGACCTGGTATTCTGATCCTAGTTCATCCTGCAAGAGTTGGCCAACACCTCTTCCATGGGAACTACCTAACAACAACACTTTCTTTCTCTTTACTGATTTCCCTACATTCTTACTTTTCAATTTGCTGCTGAAAGTTTGTTGTGCCCTGTCTACACCTGTAACTGCTTGAGGCTCACCAGCTTCTAACTGAAGCAACAGGTCAAATCTATTTTCCACATTCACCATAAAGCTGTCAGACAAAGTTCTAGGCCTGTTCCTCCTGTTGCCTGTTGCCACTTCCCACCTCTCTTTACCCTTCTCCCTCCTTAACCTGTCAAGATCTCCCCTGGCCTTGTCTAACTCAGCCTGAAGGGCAGCAATTTTCCCCTCCTGTTCCAGTATCTTCCTATCTCTACTACAAATCCTACAAAACCACTGATGAGTCTCATTTACTTCCCCTATTCCCACGCCACTACAGTCACCCACATGGAAAAAACTACAGCACCCATCACACCAAAGCCCCGACCTAACAATTCTACGGCAAGTCAAGCACTTTTCACTCATGATAAACGTAATAATTTATTAAGAATAAGTCAGTTAAATTACAGATAAACACGAAAATATGGTTACACAAATTTGGCCTATACGCAACTGTGTGTAAACAAAAACAAAAGTGCAAAGTTTCTGAAACAACAAGTTAAACTTTACGCTACTTTCCGGAAATGCTAGTTAAATAATGAAGAGGTACGCTAAGTTAAATTGCTGGAGAGAGCAAGGAACAACTAAACGAAATTCTATAGATTTGCTGCAGCAGAACGTAAACAGAAAATACGACTGTGCGGTCTTTTCGCGTTTTCTGCTATATTACGTAATGAGAAATGAAACCTTTAATGGTACACTTAAACGGCACACTAATACACTTATTTACCACGTAATCAGTACTAATCTATGTGTTTTATAATCTAAAATAACTTATCTTTACGAGAACACCAAACCACGCGCTAGTCGCTTGGCTGCAGGGCTGCCAACCGGATGTTCTTTACCTGATTTTTTAATGTAAGATCCAGAAAGTTTCTTGAATTGACAGCACAGTAATTGCATTCATATACGTGATTTTCTGCAGGTTTTGTGTTTTCACTACAACAGAATGGTTGACATTCTGTAACAGAAATTTTATAGAAAAGACCCTCACGTAATTACTTCCTATGAATGTATCACAAAAACCTTGTTTTAGCAGTGTTATATAACAGTACACATACACTTTTCGTAATGGCAATTCGTTAGATAACCTGAAGATGGTATAAAAGTGATCATCTACGTCTTCATCTACATATATATTCAGTAAGTTACTGAACTGTTGTAGTGTACATCATACCAGTATTATTAATTTTCTTTCCTGTTTCATTCACGTATTGAGCAATGGAAATACGACTTTGTATTTGCCGGTGTACGCGCCCTAATCTCTCGGATCTAATTATAATGTACCCTGTGCGAGACGACTAATAATGACAGCTTAAAAGTCGTTCATTTTTCTTCGAATGCAGGTACTTTAAATTTACCCAACATGTTTTGGCGAGAATTATGCCGTCTTTATTCCATAAATTTCCATTTAAATTCCTGTAGAATTTCTGTCATGCTTTTGTGTGAGTTACACCGACCTGGTACGATCCAAGCTAAGCACCTCTGATTTCGTTTGCTTTGTAAAAAAACGCAACTATACAGCTGAGTAATCATGTTACAAAGCCTCTTAAATACCTAAAATCTGTGTAACAAAATAGTACTAAATATACTCTAAAATGTATATTTCCTCCTCGAATTCGAAATTTCAATTACTTTAACCGTTCTGAGTACTGGCTATCTGGATGAATTCTTTTAAACTTATTGACACTTTCCACAACACGCCGAGTTGTTGCAAGTATGGACCACGGAACATGAAAGTAACCAACTAAATTAAATTGCAGCAAAGGTCGGTCTGGTAGACAAACACCTATTCTTTTTAATGTACAGAAATGTTTTGGCACGTCAGTGGGTACTTTTACTAACGTCTGTAAAATACAAACATGATTTTAGTGATAATTACTGTAATGAAGAAATTAGGCCTAAAATATTTATTTCCATTGTGTTTCTCCCTTAGTCTCTATAATCTTAGGCTATATAGGACCGTCTTTACGTATTCCCATCTGCAACAAATTGATGCTGTTTTGAGGCTGGTTGGCGAGTTAGTAAATCATTGAATCTATTAAACGTAATTCTGTTGCATGGAAATATTTTGTGGTTATATGCAGTTATTTTTGTGAAACCAGTCCTCGTCTGTTGCAGAAATACACACAGACGCACATTACTACTTTTACTGAACTATGTGCGCAAGTTAAGCTTTGAACTTCACAAGACTCATTGACCTGCGTAATAGAGGGACTGACATTCCCATAAATTCAATCTGCAAACAGGACTGCTGTTAGAGCTTGAAATTCTAATGATGATGAACTAAGTTTTACTATAAATTTAAGCTTTCCTCCTTTATTTACCAGGTTCCATCAGACCATGCAAGCCAGACCTACTTTGTAATGGAACGAGTTAATATGGAGTTTAGAGAATGCATGTTAGTGAAACTATAAACAAAGAATTGATAAACACAAATAACTAATACATTGCAGAGGGAAGTTGCCGGTTACTGATAAAAACATGTCTACATAATAGGAGTCTCCCACAAGGACGCCGTTCAGTTAGGATTTGAATACTTGGACTTTATTACTTCATTCTGAGGATATGTTATTGTTGGTTTATAGGAAGGATAGTTATCACCTGTCTTTTTTACGAGTTTGTCAGTGATATTTCATCTTTAGGAAACATCATTTGGAGGGAGAGGGGCGAACAAATGCATCATGTTCAACATTAAAAACTATTAAAGGATGGTAGTAATGATTGGCAATGATTACTTTTTATTACAAATTATTGGACTGTGTGTGTGTGTGTGTGTGTGTGTGAAATCTTATGGGACTTAACTGCTAAGGTCATCAGTCCCTAAGCTTACACACTGCTTAACCTATATTATCCTAAGGACAAATACACACATACATGCCCGAGGAAGGACTCGAACCTCCGCCGGGATCGGCCACACAGTCCATGACTGCAGCGCCTGAGACCGCTCGGCTAATCCCGCGCGGCTGATTCGACCTTGTCGAGATTATGTGCAGTAACAGCTCATGAGAAAGGATGAAATGATTACCAATCAAGACAGTGCTCTAAGGCTCACTGAAACTGTATTTCCCATAATGAACTAGTATATAACACCAATGTTTAATCAAAATACAGGATGTTAAAATACAAAATCACACACAACATGTCCGATAGACAAAGAAACTGACGAAACACAATTTTTGGTAGGAAGGAAACAGGTGTTTTGATTCTATTTTTTTTTATTGCGATGCATCTCATAAACAGCATATTTTTATTATACAAGAGGAGGTCTTCTGATATGTTTTCATTGGTCAGAACATGACCAAAGATGTGGCTGGAATAAGGCAGAGATGAAACATAGCCACAGATGATGGTGCAATAAGACAGAGATGGGAGGCAGATATCTCAAAAATACGATCTTTCGCACTGAAATAAAATTATTTCTCAACTATCTGCTAAACGCACACACACACACACACACACACACACACACACACACACACACACACACACACACACAAAAACATGTTGCTTGTTGCAAAATGCAAATATAATTACAGGTCCCTGATCGAAAACGAAAATTGTGTTATTTCTCGAAATACAGAAGACTTGAAGCATAAAACACAAATGGTACTACTGTTGTAATTCATATATACATACTATAACATTTAAAAAAACGGTTTAAACCCATATCACACTGGGCATCACATCACGTCACGTCATGTCTCGTCCCTTTAAAACGTTCTGCAATGGATTTCAAATGGCGGCATCCACAATGGCTGTCCCATGCTCTCACGCCATGTTGCAGCACTGTCAAGGTTTCTCAGGAAAAATGCTTTGACGGCCGACTTCATCTGTCTGTTGTTAATTACATGAGTCCTAAGGCCATTTCCTCGTGGTATACGGCCACGCAGAAATCTCCATATTTTGTTTCAACGTGATTGAAGTATTTTCCATTATAAACTACTAAATAACACAAAAATCCAAGCAAAAAACCCAACATAAAAACACACTCTCACACACAACGTAGCCAAAAGACAAAAAAAAGTGACGAACTGCAATTTTAGGAAGGAAGGAAAGTGGTTTTCCCATGAGATTTTTTCTTTCGGTGCATCACTTAAACTACGTATTTTCGTAATAAACAAGGAGAACTTCTGCTATGTTTACATTCATCAAAAAACAACCGAAATGGTGCTGGAACAAGGTAAAGATAAAATGCAGCCAAAGTTGGTGATACATCAAGACAGACATGGAATACCAATATCTCAAAAACACAATTTTTGGCTCCAAAGCAACATCATTTATCATTTACTGAGTAAACCTGCCGCCTCACACACATATACACATAGGTTACTTATCGTAATATGTAAGTATAATTACAGATTTACGATCGAAAATGAAAATTAATTCTCACTAAAATCAAATCAAGTTATTTCTCAAAAGATGGAAGAATTCCAGCACAAAACACATATGTCACTACTGTCACAATTTAATTTTTCTATGAGATTAAAGAATATCTATGGCTTGCATAGTGATGGTACTGTTAAAAACTTGTAGGTTGAGCAGCACTTGTTAATATCCAAAGTTCATTTGGTGTACCACACTTTGCAACCTCAAGGACCTGACCTTCACATTAAATACTGCCAGACTTAAATTGTCTGTATTATTTACTTAAATACGCACAGTTTGGTTATTGGCGCTACAGAAATAAATTACAAGTTAATAGACAAACATAGTTTGATCTTTGTACCGCATAGTAAAATCATCTGAATGCACAGGAATTGGTTCTGTAACATTGGAAAATGCATATGGGCACTACTGGTGATCTAACTTACAATTTAAAGAGCACTTCTCTGAGAATTAGCAAAGTAAAGTTTTGCTCATAATAAGCAGTTTCAACTACCTTACCACTCATCCATACATCTTCTCATGCTTGAAATCTATTTAGCATAGCAATATGAGCAGAATGCCTAGCACCAGCAACTCATTTTTGTTGATAATTCAAAACATGATTGTGCAACAAAAACGTCTGGAAGGTGGAGCTGCTGAAACTTGTATTCCTCTGTGTCATCAGCTCACCCCACATGGATTCATCCAGCGATGCAGCTACGTTCCACCTCAATGAAGTAAGTTCATCATTATTTATTGAAGAATTTCCTTTCTCTGTGAAAGACCTATGTTCTCATATGCAACTTCTGTAATTGAGTGTTTCATGATTTTCCCCTACCATTGTAAACATGAAGCAATAATTGATACTTCTCATAGCTCCACTTCACTAGAAATAATTTCATTATCATATGAATGGAATGTAGTCGAATTAAGTCGGGCGATGCTGAGGAAATTAGATTAGGAAATGAGACACTTAAAGTAGTAAAGGAGTTTTGCTATTTGGGGAGCAAAATAACTGATGATGGTCGAAGTAGAGAGGATATAAAATGTAGACTGGCAATGGTAAGGAAAGCGTTTCTGAAGAAGAGAAATTTGTTAACATCGAGTATAGATTTAAGTGCCAGGAAGTCTTTTCTGAAAGTATTTGTATGGAGTGTAGCCATGTATGGAAGTGAAACATGGACAATAAATAGTTTGGTCAAGAAGAGAATAGAAGCTTTCGAAATGTGGTGCTACAGAAGAATGTTGAAGATTAGGTGGGTGGATCACATAACTAATGAGGAGGTATTAAATAGGATTTGGGAGAAGAGAAGTTTGTGGCACAACTTGACTAGAAGAAGGGATCGGTTGGTAGGACATGTTCTGAGGCATCAAGGGATCACAAATTTAGCACTGGAGGGCAGCGTGGAGGGTAAAAATCGTAGAGGGAGACCAAGAGATGAATACACTAAGCAGATTCAGAAGGATGTAGGTTGCAGTGGGTACTGGGAGATGAAGGAGCTTGCACAGGATATATTAGCATGGAGAGCTGCATCAAACCAGTCTCAGGACTGAAGACCACAAGAACAACAACAACATGAATGATTGCTTACCACTTCCAAAGCTAGCAGGAAAACTAATCACACAATCAGTATCTGCCAGCAATTTGTTGCAAATTTTCCTCAACACAAAAATCCTCCTCTTCCCACTCTTCTTCTTTGTCTGCATCATCATCATCATCATCAACAACAACAACAACAACAACAACTTCATCTTGTTCTTCTTAATGACATAATCATCCTCATCTTCTCCTCCTCTAATATCTCTATCTTTTGCTTTCATAGATACATTTTTTATTTGGCTTTAACATCTACCTTCTTCCCCTGCTCGTTATTGAATGACAGCCCAAATCTCTGTAGTGGTCGAGAAATAAGTATAAATGCTGCTTTCAGTGCAGATTCAGCTTCAGCTTGCCCTTCTTGCAGTAATACTTTCTTGTGCACATATCACTGAGATTTTTCTCAAAACCTGGTCAAGTGTTTTGTATCTAATAGTAGGGTCTAAAAATGAGACTAATATAATAACCCCATTAAATGGACAATATATATGTTGTATTTAACATTGTTTTAGATATTGATTCACTGTATCTGTTGTAGATGATACTAACAAATTAATTCACTTTAAAGTATTCAGTCAATAACTCTATATAATATAATATTTCTTAACTGTAGAATTTTTTGTAACTGTAAACATTGTTAACAGCAAAATCAGTTTTAATTTTTGACAGAATTTCTGTATTTACCTGGCCCCAAAAATGGATCACCATGTACAAAAACTGTTACCAGTTGCCCCAAAACTCACCACCATCTGCAATTTTGCAAGCTTATACAGTTTTGTGGGCAAGTTGATACATTTCGGAGGCAACTTGTTACCATATAGAATGATGCGGATCATTTTGGGATCAAGCTGATACAGTCTATGAGTAAGTTGATATAGTCTGGTGGCAATTTGACAAAGGTTTGGGGAACAACGAGGCAGTCTTGGTGACAAGTTGTTACAATTGCAGAATAAGTTGCTACAGTTTCAGTGGGCAAGTTGTTATAATTCAGGGGCTAAATGTTACAGCTGTGGGGCAAGTTCTTAAAAATGTGGAGCAGAATGTTACAGTTGCAGGGCAAGTTGTTACAGTTGTGGGGCAGGTTGTTAGAGTTGAGAGCAATTTGTTACACTTTCAGTGGGAAAGTTCATACATTTTCAGGAGAGGCAAGATGTCATTAATTCTCTCTCTCTCTCTCTCTCTCTCTCTCTCTCTCTCTCTCTCTCTGAAACACACACACACACACACACACACACACACACACACACACACACACACACACACACACACACACATACTGTAATGGTAACATCGACCACCTTAAATGGCAGTCGATGCTAATGTTAAACCCCCGTGAGGAATTTTTGAGAAATTTGTGACTGTGAGATAACCTAATAGGAACAGAACAATCGGATTCGTTTCTGAAACACATCAGCAGAGTAAACAGATGGGTCAGGAACAGATGTTCTCCCAGCACAAAAGCAAGTTGTAACATTACGTATTAATATTGGTTGCATTCTTGTGTCAAGCAATGCAATAAAGCAAAAGGCAGTGCTAAGCCTAACCTAACCTTCCTTCACTCACGCTGACCTCTTCCCTTTTATCTGATCACACTAAAACACAGTAACCCAACATTGGAGATAAATGTGCTACTAACTAGGAAGTCAAACAAACAAATGGCCAGTGAGATAGTAAACAGTGACATATGCCTCTCAATAAAATGTACCTTAAATGAACTAGATGTAGCAGTTTATAGAACCAATCACCAATACGCACAAAACTAGTAGCAATACTAAACCAGAAAGAGCATAAAATTATTCTGATTTAAATCAGGGGTCTGCTAATAATCACACTCTACAACATTATACCTTAGTATGGGGTCTCTATGCCTGTGCATTAACCAACTTGCATTAGAATAGCTAACACAGTAAATATTTCTTTCTTTAGCTCAGTTTGAAGCGACTGAACAGAATGCTACACTGCCTTTGAATAAGCCTTTGTTTTATTTCATTAACTAATTATCCTAGTACATAGGGCCCTTAAACTTTCATGTTTTGAAGAACCATGCTCATCAACAAAACTACACAAGTATGTATGAGACAGTATGTATTCTCATCAATAATTATTAATTAAGTAAAGCACAACAAACTATAACTCTTTAAGTAACAGAAGTGCTTCGACAAGAAGTCCTTTAATGTACTCAAATGTAGCTGGCTATACAAATGGCAACACAACATTAAATTCAAGAACTAACTCTTTCTCACGAAATTAACACTGATAAAACTTTTTAATTCTGATCAAAGTGGATAAATGCAACAATCAATAATCTTTTTCACTTGAGATCAACTTTACTGTTTTCAGGCAGCTTTTCAAGTAAGGCAAATTATTTAAGAAAATGATTGCAGATTGATTTAAAAGTGCACTGGAAGTGGAGTATTTCTCAAACTGTAAAACTGAACTTAAAACACTATAACTTCACACATTAGAAAGCAATCACAACTATTTTTACAGCTGCCGAGTAAGTCTTCCCGTCATAAGTTAGGACATGCGGAATTAAATTCATTAGGATAGGATTCCTGTCTAGGTTTGTGATTTGGGACAATGATGAGTGTATGATAGAGTTTTTAGCAGCATCACGATTATTATTAAAATCAACCAAATTTCACAAATATCTGGACCATTTGCAGAGTGCCAAA
Organism: Schistocerca piceifrons; assembly: GCF_021461385.2. Lineage (NCBI taxonomy): Eukaryota > Metazoa > Arthropoda > Insecta > Orthoptera > Acrididae > Schistocerca > Schistocerca piceifrons. The sequence continues at coordinate 783,598,963 of NC_060138.1, forward strand.
TATAAACCATTTAGTGAAAGGCTGGTGGTACTGGTGGCGTAATTTCCAGCGACTGATGACATGGCGGCCATGCAATCATGGTAGTACTGTTGGCCTCGCCCTGTTACAGATCTCCTTGAATGCAGAATTATGTTTTTATATGTCCAAAAACCATGCCATGATAATAGTATCACCAAATGCAGCACCGAACGCCCATAAATGCTGCTCTTAAGCTCTTCTGGCCTCAAAACTCCAAGAATATTAGCCAAAATGATCAGCTACTGCTAACGAGATGTTACCATAGCACCTCTCAGCCCAGACTCCTTACCTGTCACAATGGATGAGTTGCCAACCACACCATTTCCACTCCACCAGGCTACTTCCATTATGTGGGGCTTCCCACATCTTTTACATTAAACCTTACATTCCCTAACTATGGACCAAGTCATTTACAGTAGATTATATAACAATCATTCCAGTAGTTACTGAAATCCACAAGTACATCATAAACAACATCGTTCAAAAGTTCACATAACTGAAATATGTATACATAGTCAAAGAATTTCCATGACAGATATAGCACTCTACATAAGTGACACTGCAAATTGGCCTAGAAATATCGATACAGATACAAAATGGGTTGTAAATAGGCTTTACAAAATGTTCCACCTCTCTAAATACTATACTGGCTCTTCGTTAAAATTCATCTCACATGTGTGCACACTAAAGCAAAAAATTACATACACTATTTTCACATCTGCCTCATTATTATCGTCACAGTCATAATCGTCACAATCATCATCATCATCATCATAACAATCGTCGTCATCACAATCGTCATCAGCACAATTATCATCATCACAATCGTCATCATCTCTCTGATTTATACAATACAGTAAATTTTCCTTGGTCTTTGTAATGCTTACTTTAAGGAGGCAACAACATTATAATAGTCAATATTACAGTGAGAATGAAAGGAATACACATTTCCCCAGTGGCTGACAATCTCAGTAGCAGAGATATTGGAGAAGGAGAGGCAGAAGAAGAGGATCATTACAACAAGGAAGATGACAATCATGACTGGAAGACCGTTTTCAGCAAATCACCAGCAGATATGGAACACGTCACTGTAATAATGCAGATGAGCTGATAGAATGACTAGCTTTCTTGCTAGCTTCGAAAGTGGCAGGCAATAATTCGCATGATAGTGAACTGATATTCATTGAAGTGGTGCTATCAGAAACATCGATTATTGCTTCAAGTTTACAATTACTGCAGAAAATGAAGTGAAAGACTCAACTTCAGAATAATAAGTTGAATATGAGATTCTGTCATTGATACAAGCTCCCCACATCCCAACTCACATAAAGAAGCTGCACTGAGATCCTTGTTAAAGAGAGCACAAAAATTTCCATTTAATTTTTCTGACTACAAGACAGAAATAAACAGGATCAAACACATTGCATGTAACAGTGGCTATGATGAACATTAAAACATTAAATAATTGCACTTTCACAACACATAACAATAGAAAAAAGCAAAAAAGTCGATGTATCTGTCACTTGCAACGTATGAAAACCCAAGTTTATAACAGTGTGTTGTTTGGGGGAAGAGACCAAACAGCGAGGTCATTGGTCTCTTCGGATTAGGGAAGGACGGGGAAGGAAGTCAGCCGTGCCCTTTCAGAGGAACCATCCCGGCATTTGCCCGGAGTGATTCAGGGATATCACAGAAAACCTAAATCAGGATGGCTGGGCGCGGGATTGAACCAAGTTTATAACTACACAATATTTAAAAGACGTTTCAGACAAAGTAGTCAAGCTGCTTAACAACACAGATATCATGCTATCAACAATAATCTAAGGAAGAAACTGGTTCGTAACATTTCACAACCAGCAGAGCACCTGAGCAAACCAGGAATTTGTAATGTTACATGCAATCATTGCATCAAATACTATATCACCCAAAGAAGTGGAAATTTAAAAACCCATTTGTAAAGAATGCACAGACTGTTTTAAAATTCTTAAAGCTAACAAGTAGAGAATATCAAAACATGTAAAGGAAACTGAACACAAAGCAGCAATAGACAACGATATTAAATTTAAGATTTTTCTATGTGCTTTAGACTAGAGGTGCAATATGGACATCTTGGAGGAAAAGGAAATATTCACCAATGGCCAAAAGTTGAAAAACGAGATCCCAAATGATGATGAAGTTAAAGAACTAACATTTCTCCAGCAATTTTTATTCAATACTCTTGAAATGGAAAACACACAAAAAAGTTTGTATACAAACCTAGGTTCCAGCAATGTCTTTGTAATTCTTTAAAATAAATTTTTATTCTGTCATTTTTAATATCTAAGCTACCACTCATGCTATAATATATTTTGTCGACCACCATCAGTGAGGTGAAGCAAGATACATAGAAGACATTGCAAGTAAGTGACACCACGACTGACATATTGGTAGTTAAATCTAAACAACCTCTTTATCGACTGCTATCTTGTTCTTCTGCACTGTTGAGTTTTTACGATATAGTGTTTCGAGTTACCTTTAAAATTTTGTAAACATTGGCAAGCAAAATCAAAAGAGCCATAGAAACAGGAGTTACTGAACACATCATAAGAATACAACAATGTCACAAGAACAAAGTGAGTGATTATTTAAAATATTTCATTCAAATAGCAGACCACCATACAAAGAGATATAACCTCTAGTTAGATTATCCTCTTTTTTCCCCACAGGATGACCACAGCACACACCAAGATCATTCCAAAAACTTTATCTGTGTGACTTTTGTAAAATCGTTTTGTACTACCACTGTAGCCAGATGCTGAATTCTAACATCAAAATGTATTTCTAATTAAATAGTTAATTCTAACATCAAAATGTATTTCTAATTAAATAGTTTATGCAGTCAACAAATTTTGTAAATTGTAGTGGTATTTAACACCTTTTCAAATTTTTGAAAGAGTAATGGCCAGTTCACACTGGAAGTCATGATGTAACAGCATGACATGAGTGTGTATTCAGACCGTCCTTCAAGTCATGGCACATCAAGTCAACTCACATGGCTGTCCTCAACTGTTTTTACACATGACATGCACATACACAACATAGTAGTTTACATATGTGGATGTTGGAGTTCACATTTGTGTGAACATGACATTTATTGGACTCTTGCTTGCAGCCTGTAAGGATAGCTTGTATATTAGAGAAGGAAGGCAGAAGTATGAAACAACACAAAAAAGTGTGGGTTCAAAAAATGTAACTAAGTGGCAGACAGGAATTTCATTCATTATGCAAGGAGCTTGAGGAAGAGGAATATGTATTTCATGTATTAGAAAGCGAAAGCATCAGTTTATTCGTTTGCTACACCAAAGTGTACCCAGAATACTAAAAGGAACACAAGTGTTATTAGCTGTCATCATATCCTATGAAAAATTGGTTTGTTTAAGATTAAGTTTAGTTGCTTATCCAGGACAAATTTTTGTGCTATAGTTGTATCTCCCTTAATACCACTCCCTTCAAGTTTTATTGGTAGCCTTTACATCTTGTATTTGGCTGTTAATAGTTCAAGTGCCTTATTTGTACTGGGGTTAGCTAGTGAAAGCACATAAATATTTACTTGTGCTTGCAAAACTGTTTCACAATCCAGAGAGCTACTTAACAATAAATAAGCCTGCCGAAAACACATATTTAAACAAACCACTTGCAGTGTCTGAAGGTTTCAGTTCATTTCTTTGTGAAACAGTCAAATGCCTGACAACATACAAATAAATTCTATCTACTAATCAATCTGATTCTACCATAGTAATTTTTTCACTTCAAGTTGCAGACATATTGCAATCAATTTCACTAAAAAATATTAAATATGGTACCGGTATATTTAAAACCCACTTTATAAATGTACTAAAGGGCAAGTAATTTAGTACACTTATGTCACACAATACAGACTGCTGCACCACTGTGTCAATTAACATTTCATAATGTATTATAAATTTTAACAAAGGAAATAAAGAAATGAAAAAATTTATAACAAATAATGAACAACAAACAACCAATATCAATCACAACAAAACATAATATAGAGTTCTGCACTTGTCTATGTACCAGCAGGAAATGAGCTTAGGGTTCACATGGTCAACAACAGGTGGATGATATCAGCCATCTAAGTTTTCTTCTTCATAAACCTTGACCGTGATATGACATTATGTAATGGGATGGGATGGCCAGTATGGATGCCACCATTTGAAATGCATTGCAGAATGTTTTGACAGGATGTGACGTGGTGTGACAGAGTGAATTGTGCTTTAGAGTGAATACAGGTTTAAATGGTATTTCTTAATATATTTGAGTTATGACAGTAGTGCCATTTGTGTTTTGTGCTTTAAGTCTTCTATATTTATATCAGTGCAAGAGATTATATTTTTGAAATATCTGCCTTCGATCGCCACCTTGTTGTACCATCATGTTTGGCTATGTTTCTCTTTGCCTTATTCCAGCAACATCTTTGGTCATGTTCTGACCACTGTAAACATAACAGAAGTTCTCCTTTTGCATTACAAAAATTTGCTGTTTAAGTAATATTTTGCAATAAAATATTGCATCAAAACACCTATTTTTTCCTAACTAAAATTGTGTTTGTTTGTCTTTTGGTCATGTTGTGTGAGAGTGTGTGTTTTTCATCATATATTTAAATTATATGTAGGTGTTATGTTCCAGTTCACTATGGGAGATATACTCATAGTTCCAGTGAGCCTTCGACCATTGTCTTTATTGGTAAGATTGCAGCCTTCCTCAAAAGCTAATACTGCACATAATCTCGACAAGGTCCAGACATTTGTAATAAAAAGTAACCATTCCCAATCATCAGTGCATCAATGGTCATTTTTAGTGGTGAAAATGATGCATTCATTCGCCCTCCCCTCCCCCTTTCAAATGGGGCTTGCTAAAATGAAACATTACTGACAAGCCTGTAAATACAGCCGGTGATGGCAATTCTTTCTATAAAGCTCCTATACCATTTCCTCAAATTGAAATGGCCATACCATTTACGTATTTTAGATGTGAAGATACAATTGTAACACTTGAAAGAACCATAGAACAATTCAGACAGAGCAATATTTAATTTGGGAATGACCTGTGTTACACCAAACATAATTGTAAATAATGTAATTAATTACATTTTCTAGTAACTGGCAGTAATACAGCCTGCCAGTTTGTTTATGTGTTTGCTTGCTTAGCACAGTATTGTAGCCAACATTTGTTTCCTGCCATATAAGCTCTGTCAGCTTAGTTTTGCTACATCACCTGATGTAGAAGTTACTTGAAGTCTCAACTGTCTGTTTACCATCTTATTTCAGGCATATGCGCTTAGGCATGAAAATAGTTTTAAGGATCCATAGTGATGTTTTAGGCATCAATTTGAGGGATGTTTGTGTGTGTGTGTGTGTGTGTGTGTGTGTGTGTGTGTGTGTGTGTGTGTGTGTGTGTGGAAAATATCATTGTGAAATTACAAGTAAGCATTGAATTTCTATGTTGGTGACGTTTTTTTGTAGACATCTGAGATGTGGACAGAAACTGTGAAATTGAAGAAGCATCAGTTATTGAGATTTGGAAAATATTTAATTTGAATGGAAATAACGTTTTGACACTTGATGTAAAAATTACATTTTTGTATTGCCGACATATTTTTACAGACTTTTAGACTTGAAAACAACAGTGTGACACTTGACAAGCATCATAGAACATTTTAGATGTGGAAAAAAAATTAGTTTGAGGCTCTGTGGTGCCTGACGTCATCTATGGCAGAGAAAAATAACTTTACATGTTCAGTAGTGGTGCTTATTTTTGACTTGTAATAGCTTTTGAATATGATGAAAAAATTCATATCGTACAGCTACTTTTGAGCACAGGTCTGGGGCAACATTATGATTTCATTTTAATATGCACTAAAACACTATGCTGTGACAGTTTCATTTTAATACTATGCTGATATTGGCTGCAGATGGATGGGAGAGTAGTTGGGGGTAGAGAGAGAGGGGACCATAAATGGTGTGAGGCACAATGGAGACTCGAATTAATTATTTTCTGCATCTAAGTTGTTTTATGATGCTTGTCAAGTATCAAAGCGTTCTTTCCAAATCTAGAAATTCTGCAATAAATGATATGCTGCTCCAATCAATCAGCATTTTTTTTAATTTCCCATCACCTCTGCAATGAAGAATTCTTTAAATTTCGCACCACCGCCATCTAGCATTTTTTTTAATATTTTGTATCACCCTCATCCTGGTTTACTCGGCGAATACCGAGCCAACTGAAACTGAACCATTCACAATTCTGCCGATAGATATACTACTATTGTCGATGGTGAGAGCACAGAGATGCTCCAAAATTTAACAGCGGATGAGATACTGGAATGAAAGTAGGAAAAGTAAACAATTGTTTCAGTGTCAGAGACACTGGGGACATTCTTTTAGAGAAGACAACAGCATTTAGTTTCTCCACTAGACCTTGAATGTGGTAGTTCGAAGACATCTCCCTTCCACTCTCCATCCCAATAATTTAAAATGGTCGACTTCACCAACTTTTTGACCACCTTCAGAGAGTAAAATTTCGAGTTTGTTGTTACAAACTGTATGCGTTGAATTTAGTTACATCACTTACGTTACATTCCACATCTTTCACAACAACATTTGTGTCATCTGCAAAGTGAACAATTTTTGTCTTCTCTCATAGTGACAGATCGATGATATATATCAAGCAAAGGAATGCATCCATAACAGGACCCTGTGAAACCGCTCACCCTAGTTTACATGATCTCTGTGAGACTGAAACCTTTTCCTTATTTGTTGAAGCTAGAGTAGAATCTCCAGCTTCCTACTTTCCAGATATCAAGTGAGCCATTGCTGAATTTTTTCTCGAATCGCATAATGTTCTATCTCAGTGGACGTCAAACTACGGCTCGAATCAAATTTAGTGAGGCCCGCGGTCCTCAGCCGTTTTTTATAATGCTTCAAATGGCTCTGAGCACTATGGGACTTAACATCTGAGGTCATCAGTCCCCTAGAACTTAGAACTACTTAAACCTAACTAACCTAAGGACATCACACACATCCATGGCCGAGGCAGGATTCGAACCTGCGACCGTAGCGGTCGCGCGGTTCCAGACTGAAGCGCCTAGAACCGCTCGGCCACACCGGTCGGCCGTTTTTTATAATAAAATGTATATAATGCTAACAGCCGAATCAAAAAGCGTTAACTAACGTTAAGAGCTTCGTGAGTAACAGCCAAAAATATTTACAGAGACATTAATATTTAATTGACGTTGGTGAATTCTGGAAATTTTGTGGTTAAGTTCCTATGGGACCAAACTGCAGAGGTCATTGGCTAGGCTTACACACTACGTACTGTAACATAAAGTAACTTACGCTAAGGACAACACACACCCATGCCCGAGGGAGGACTCGAACCTCCGACGCGGGGAGCCGCGCGAACCGTGGCAAGGCGCTCAAGAACGCGCGGCAACGCCGAGCGGCTGGTGAATTCTGCCGTGACTAAGTTGGCCGGAAATGAAAGAGGAAAAATTAGCACTGCCACTGTGGGACCAGAGGATGTGAGAGAGGGGAATGTTTTATCTTTTATCTTCCAAATCACGACGATGCGCGACTAGTATCTATCAGATACTATGTTATAAATTTTGACACGGAAGTAACATCGGTCCATGAATGCGCAGTACAGAACTGGCTTTCTTCAAATGCGCTTCATATTTGTAGCAAGGAAAATTAAACTAATGAAGGCTGTTGTAATACAACACTGTGAGTAGAAGAAAACTGGCATTTAAATCACTTATTAAAAGTTTGTCATCATGTCTGATATTCAATAGTGCATTTAAATATGTGTAGAAATACTGTTAGCTGTAACTAGTCTATTGGTGGCAAATAAAATATACAGGGTGTTACAAAAAGGTACGGCCAAACTTTCACGAAACATTCCTCACACACAAAGAAAGAAAATATGTTATGTGGATATGTGTCCGGAAACGCTTACTTTCCATGTTAGAGCTCATTTTATTACTTCTCTTCAAATCACATTAATCATGGAATGGAAACACACAGCAACAGGACGTACCAGTGTCACTTCAAACACTTTGTTACAGGAAATGTTCAAAATGTCCTCCGTTAGCGAAGATACATGCATCCACCCTCCGTCGCATGGAATCCCTGATGCGCCGATGCAACCCTGGAGAATGGCGTATTGTATCACAGCCGTCCACAATAAGAGCACGAAGAGTCTCTACATTTGGTACCGGGGTTGCGTAGACAAGAGCTTTCAAATACCCCATAAATGAAAGTCAAGAGGGTTGAGGTCAGGAGAGCGTGGAGGCCACGGAATTGGTCCGCCTCTACCAATCCATCGGTCACCGAATCTGTTGTTGAGAAGCGTACGAACACTTCGACTGAAATATGCAGGAGCTCCATCGTGCATGAACCACATGTTGTGTCGTACTTGTAAAGGCACATGTTCTAGCAGCACAGGTAGAGTATCCCGTATGAAATCATGATAACGCGCTCCATTGAGTGTAGGTGGAAGAACATGGGGCCCAATCAAGACATCACCAACGATGCCTGCCCAAACGTTCACAGAAAATCTGTGTTGATGACGTGATTGCACAATTGCGTGCGGATTCTCGTCAGCCCACACATGTTGATTGTGAAAATTTACAATTTGATCACGTTGGAATGAAGCCTCATCCGTAAAGAGAACATTTGCACTGAAATGAGGATTGACACATTGTTGGATGAACCATTCGCAGGAGTGTATCCGTGGAGGCCAATCAGCTGCTGATAGTGCCTGCACACGCTGTACATGGTACGGAAACAACTGGTTCTCCCATAGCACTCTACAGACAGTGACGTGGTCAACGATACCTTGTACAGCAGCAACTTCTCTGACGCTGACATTAGGGTTATCGTCAACTGCACGAAGAATTGCCTCGTCCATTGCAGGTGTCCTCGTCGTCCTAGGTCTTCCCCAGTCGTGAGTCATAGGCTGGAATGTTCCGTGCTCCCTAAGATGCCGATCAATTACTTGGAACGTCTTCCTGTCGGGACACCTTCGTTCTGGAAATCTGCCTCGATACAAAGGTACCGCGCCACGGCTATTGCCCCGTGCTAATCCATACATCAAATGGGCATCTGCCAACTCCGCATTTGTAAACATTGCACTGACTGAAAAACCATGTTCGTGATGAACGCTAACCTGTTGATGCTACGTACTGATGTGCTTGATGCTAGTATTGTAAAGCAATGTGTCGCATGTCAACACAAGCACCGAAGTCAACATTACCTTCCTTCAATTGGGCCAACTGGCGGTGAATCTAGGAAGTACAGTACATACTGAGTCCGCAGCTCGTGGTCGTACCGTAGCGTTCTCGCTTCCCGCGCCCGGGTTCCCGGGTTCGATTCCCGGCGGGGTCAGGGATTTTCCCTGCCTCGTGATGACTGGGTGTTGTGTGATGCCCTTAGGTTAGTTAGGTTTAAGTAGTTCTAAGTTCTAGGTGACTGATGACCATAGATGTTAAGTCCCATAGTGCTCAGAGCCAGAGTACATACTGACGAAACTAAAATGAGCTCTAACATGGAAATTAAGCGCTTCCGGACACATGTCCACATAACATCTTTTCTTTATTTGTGTGTGAGGAATGTTTCCTGAAAGTTTGGCCGTACCTTTTTGTAACACCCTGTATATGTATGTAGGTTACCGTTAATATAAGGGGCGATCAGAAATTTTCCGTTTGGAGGCCGTAGAATCCAATACCAATATGCCAACACGCAAAACCACCCTGATCACTGAAGCTCTCATCTCACCGATGCACCCGGTTGAAGATACTCGTTGGGTAAAATGCAGTGTCATACTGCACGAAGAGGTACGTAACTGTCTGTTGCACATCCTCGTCAACCCTAGAAGGCCTTTTTAAAGGGACCAAATGCGTGATAATCGCATGAGGAGAGATTAGGACCATAGCGCGGGTGGTCGAGTGTCACCCACTTGAGTCGGTGTAACTTTTACGTTACGACATTCACTATATGGAGAAGTGCGTTATCATCAACTTGGCCCACAATTTCACTACGGCGGTTATCAACAGACATGCTGCCCCTCACAAATTCTTCATTCTCCTGTGGATATCTATCGGTGTTTGTCCTTCGGCAGGCAAGAAAAGAATAACAGCACTTTGCCCTGTTTGGACGTACTTGGTAATAACGTCAGCATAATTCACGTTTCCGCATTTACTGCACCCATCTCGAAAAGACAGGAATGCCGGACTAATCCCTTGCCTTCATGTTGGTGCTTAGATACACCCATCGGAGTCGTTGCATATACCCCGCTACGGTCTCAAACGGTAAGTTTCTGATCGCTCATTATAATGTCAGTATGTATGCAGCCCGACGTGCTGCCCCATAGTGCCAAGTACTGGCTCTTGAGGGAATAAGTGTCACTGTTCTAGGCTGTCTATGGTCTATACAATCGAATGCTTTCGGTAAATAAAAAACAGAGTTGTTATCCTCGAAGAACCGCATTTTTCGCTTTGTTCGATCACGAATTCACGGCTATTAAAGGCATCATGAAGATGTGGTGGTCTACAGAAGCCAGAGATCAAATCTGTGCGAAGCAAAAGACTGAGTCAGATATTTCTGGGTGAGATGTGTTGCAAGACTTTCCCAAAACGCTGTCATCTAGTATCGGCTGGAGACCCTCGCCGTTGCGGTGTGCTGGGGGTGGGGGATATCGGATGCGGCGTCAGCTGGCCGCTGCGTGCCTGGCTGGCCAGCCGCGGACGGCAGGTAGCTTAACGATCTAATTACCGCCTCCACCGCCTCCACCGCCGCCGCCGCCGCCGCCGCCGCCACCGCTCGATACGGGCGCCACCCACGCCCGCCGCCGACCCGAAGCAGCACTCGTTAGGCCGACACGGCTGTTGAGGCGCACGCTGCAGTCACTGGCTCACACCAAGTTCTAGCTACTCAACAGCCGAACTCGGCAACTCGTCAAAGCTGCCGTTAGGGCAGCGACCTGAACTCGGCAACCAGCTGCCGGCCTGTGATTCTCATTTAGACATGCCATGTTGCAGCGGCTTAGCAACATCAAGCTAAACAGTACCACAAAATTTTTCAAATAAAATTATAATTATGGTTCCACAGACCTTTCCAAATCTCAGACGTCAATGTAGTATATGTGCAAACTGAAGCGATGAAGGCCGGGTTTCGAACCCTGTTCTCCTGATCACTAGGCAGATGCGCTAACCTCTTCGCCAGCTGGCACAGTGGCTCATGACAACTGCACGGACCACCCTTTCAGACTCGAACAGCATTGCAGAGGCTTTCCAAGTGTATTGGAAAAGCACCTAAGCATCGAACTAAACGGAGGATCCTGCTTGAAAGCGAGAAGTAAGTGCTTTAATCAAATGAAACTATACGGTTCCAGAGCTTTTCAATTCTCAATCATCTGTAATGCATATATGCACCCTGAAGCGACGAATGAAAATTTGTACCAAGGCCGGGATTGGACAAAGCACCTACGCCTGAGTTTCAGGCAGGACCCCCGTTTCCTTCGATGCTGAGGTGTTATTCCAATAAAGTTGGAGAGCTTCTGCATTGCTGTTTGCCTCGGGCATGGATGTGTGTGATGTCCTTAGGTTAGGTTTAAATAGTTCTTTCTAGGGGACTGATGACCTCAGAAGTTAAGTCCCATAGTGCTCAGAGCTATTTGAACCATTGCTGTTAGAGTTTAAGGGAAAATCAAGTGGACTGTGGCGTGAATGGGAATTTAAACTGAGGAGGGAGACGCGCAGAGTAGCCCATGCTGTTACGCAAAGCCACTGTGCAAGGCTGGCGTAGTGGTTAGCGGATCTACCTAGTGAACACGAGGCTCAGGCTCGAAACCCATAATTGGTACAAATTTTCATTCGTCGCTTCAGTCTCCGCATAAAAATACAAAATTTTTGTAATTTTTTTTTAAAAAAGGCAAATTATTAGCTCCAATGCTCTAAAGGATGCTATAATGATGAGAAACCTTTAAAGACGGAGATGAATTTACTAGCAAAATTCAGTTGTTAGTACTTTCATTCAGAAGATTTTTCATCCTTCGATAGCAATTAAACTTTGCACGAAACACACTACAGCAAGTGTAGTCTGTCCCTTTCACCATTTTGCAACCTCTAGTTTTTTTGTTGTGATTAAGAGAAAACGTTCTGTATAGGTTTCAAGGGTATTTTATACCATTCTTCCTGCAAACTACTGGCAAGTTCAGATAACGATGACGGAGGTGGACAGCAATCACGCGTCCTTCCCTCCAAAGCAGACCAGAAATGCTCAGTAATACTATCTGGTGACTGTGGTAGCCAGGGGAGATGAAACAATTCATCCTCGAGCTCACTAAACACGTCCTGGGTGATGTGAACTGTGTGGACAGTGGCCCTGTTGTCTTCGAACAGAGCATCGCTATTGGGCAAGAAACACTGCACCAAAGGATGATACTAACCAGCCAAAATTGTCACACAGTCCTTGGTAGTAATACGACCCTGCAGAGTAACCGTGCGGCCCACGGGATGCCACGATATGGCTACCCAATTCACCAACCAGCTCATGCCATGTTTCTTTCTTCGGACGTAAACTCAGCCAGGGGTTGGAAACAGCATGAAACGATAGCCATCCGACGAAATAACTTTCTTCCATCGCTCCATAGTACAAGACTTATGGCTTCGGCATCACATGTTCCTGGCACGCGCAATTGCGTCACTAATGAGTGGTTTTGGAATTCAAACTCGTCCTGCAATTCCCTGCTTGGGCGGAGCTCCATTCGTGTTGTTTTGGTGCTGACAAGCTTCGCGATTGCGACATTCAGTTCTGAGGTGACTTCTGCAGCTGTTCTCCTCTTACTTTTTGTAATAATATTCGTCAATGACATTCTGCCACGATCTCTGAATACATACTTTTTATCGTGTGGTGACTTACAGAATGAAGTTTCCCCGCTTTCTCTGTAGCAGATATAAATCTTCGACACGGTGCCTCTGGAAACACCAAACACTTCGACTCGCTTGGTTACGGAGGCACCCATCACAGGAGAGCCTCCAATTTACCCACGTTCGAATTCACTTTGCACCTACCTAATGCACTCACAACTACATGGATCATTGTTCTGACCACATTTGCAATGTATTGAGAACACTGTACAGGTGCCGTTCCGTTCATGGTCAGTTACAACATAGTGACGTGTAGGCTTGTCTAGTATCTGTATTTATAATGAAGCATGTATTTCTCTCGGTGTTTCCATAATTTTGTTCGATCCCTGTCCAGCAAGCAGTCAAGGAAAAGTCCTGGGAGAAGAAATTAATACTTTGAGATTTGCCGATGACATTGTGGTTCTATCAGAGATTCTAAAGGTCGTGGAAGACAAGTTGAACGGAATGTATAGTGGCTTGAAAAGAGGTTATAAGATGAGTATCAACGAAAGCAAAATAATGAAAAGAAAGTAAAGGAATGTAGTCGAATTAAACCATCTGCTGTAGAGGGCATTAGATCAGGAAATGAAACACTAACAGTAGTACATGATGGCTGAAGTAGAGAGGCTATAAAATGTAGACAGAGTATAGCAAGGAAGACATTTCTGAAAAGCAGCAGATTTTTACATCGAATATAAATTGAAATGTTAAGGAGTCCATTCTGAAGGACTGAATGGGGAGTGCAGCCCTGTGAGGAAGTGAGCAGTTCAGACAAGAGAAGATTAGAACCTTTTGAAATTTAATGTTTCAGTGAGAGTAACAATTCACTGACGGATGACTTAATCGAAGGTTTTTGCATAGCAATGGCGTTTCTTGACAGGAATAGTGAATAGAACATGTTAATCACTATTCACTAATGGCATGTAGCAGTTGGCCGATGTTCCGATTCACAGGCCGCTGTACTAAGCAAACTTCACTGTGTGTGTGTGTGCACTGCTTGTGTGCGTACGAGTGGGAACAGTTACATTGTCTTGTGTGCTGTTTAACATTTTGTCTCTCAGAGTGCTATTCATCTTATTCATCTGAAGAGAACTGTGTTGATAACCGATTTGTCTATAGTTTATGCTTGTTTGCAAAACTTGGTACAGACATAGCGAAACATCCATCCGTAAAAACTCGATTCTTGTTGATTTGTTTGTTATTTAATTTATCAGAATACTACATGACGTAACTGAAGTCTGTTATACGTTATATGTTTAATCTCTTGCATATGCAGTGGTTGAATCCGTTACGGTTATCCGCTGCAGTTGCCCATAGCTATTTTGCAACAGAAGCGCTCTGTTGTGATAAGCAGGCGTGTATGCTGTAACAGTATTTTCAGCCTCTATTGTGGAGTAAAAGACAGGAACTCGTCAAATATTTTTGCGTAAGTGCTTGGTTTCAGAACAAAATGTTTTATTATTGCTGTGTGAAATAGTTACGCTCATATCGTTTGTTCGTATTTTTACGTTATATTAATTGAAACAGTTTATTGCTTCGATGGCTCGCTATTAACTAAGATACTCCCAAAGTAACCCGTCTTATGATGTTTTGATACTATAGGTTCTCATAGAATACATTTTATTTTAAGCGCATGTTTTTGTTGTTTGCTGAAATTGAACTATGCTGCTATACTTCGTTGACCATGTAATATAAATATGTATTCTTTACGTAAATATCTCTGTGTGCCACCTCCATGGTACAATATATTTCAAAACCTTCAGAAAACATAGCTATTTGATGGACATCGGAATTAGCAGTTGAGTAGTATCAATCGACCAACTTCTTTTAAGTCACTGAGTCATTCTAGTAACTGTTCAAAATGGTTCAAATGGCTCTGAGCACTATGGGACTTAACTGCTGCGGTCATCAGTCCCCTAGAACTACTTAAACTTGACTAACCTAAGGACATCCACACACATCCATGGCCGAGGCGGGATGCGAACCTGCGACCGTAGCGATCTCGCAGTTCCAAACCGTATATCGCCCAGAACCACTCGGCCACTCCGGCCGGATCTAGTGACTGTACCGAGAGAATTGACACAGTGGCTATGTCATTATTCTCGCATTTGGGAGGGCGGCACTTCGGACCATACACGTTACGAACCACCTTCCTCACGGAGCACGTCCGTATCTAACCACTGACTTTTAGTATCAGCCGCATGCAGTTGACGTTAACAAGTGTATGAGCCTGAAGATGGCGTTGTTACAACGTTGAAACCAATTTCCAAAATAAAATCGGCATCTTAAATACAGTTGGAAGAATTTCTTCACATTTAATATAAATTTATACCAGCTGACGTCCCACTGTCCTCCATTTCAACTATGGATGTAAGAAGATCCACGTTAAAAGTTTCCTGTGACTGCTCCCAGTCACATAAGGAAATTACCGGAGTGGCTCTTTCGAACGAGGCACGGCCGAATATCCTTCCGTGCCCTTCGCCTGATCCGAGATTATGCTCCCTGTGTATTGACCTCGTTGTCGACGCAACATGAAACCCTTATGCCCACTTCTTTTCTAGTGGATGTCTTCCTAGCAGACTGAAACTGTGTTGCCAGTTTGCCGTTTACGGCTAGCGGACGTTGAGCAGCATTTAACACCAGTGATTTGTTATTTACATTTGTTGTTGTGGTCTTCAGTCCTGAGACTGGTTTGATGCAGCTCTCCATGCTACTCTATCCTGTGCAAGCTTCTTCATCTCCCAGTCTGCAGCCTACACCTTTCTGAATCCGTTTAGTGCATTCATCTCCTGGTCTCCCTCTACGATTTTTACCCTCCACGCTGCCCTCCAATACTAAATTGGTGATCCCTTGATGCCTCAGAACATGTCCTACCAACCGATCCCTTCTTCTGGTCAAGTTGTGCCACAAACGTCTCTTCTCCACAATCCTATTCAATACTTCCTCATTAGTTATGCGATCTACCCATCTAATCTTCAGCATTCTTCTGTAGCACCACATTTCGAAAGCTTCTATTCTCTTCTTGTCCAAACTATTTATCGTCCATGTTTCACTTCCATACATGGCTACACTCCACACAAATACTTTCAGACATGACTTCCTGACACTTAAATCTATACTCGATGTTAACAAATTTCTCTTCTTCAGAAACGCTTTCCTTGCCATTGCCAGTCTACATTTGATATCCTCTCTACTTCGACCATCATCAGTTATTTTGCTCCCCAGATAGCAAAACTCCTTTATTACTTCACGTGTCTCATTTGCTAATCAAAATTCCCTCAGCATCACCAGACTAAATTCGACAACAATCCATTATCCTCGTTTTGCTTTTGTTGATGTTCATCTTATACCCTCCTTTCATGACACTGTCCATTCCGTTCAACTGCTCTTCCAAGTCCTTTGCTGTCTCTGAAAGAATTACAATGTCATCGGCGAACCTCAAAGTGTTTATTTCTTCTCCATGGATTTTAATACCTACTCCGAATTTTTCTTTTGTTTCCTTCACTGCTTGCTCAATATACAGATTGAATAACATCGGGGATAGGCTACAACCATGTCTCACTCCCTTCCCAACCACTGCTTCCCTTTCATGCACCTCGACACTTATAACTGCCATCTGGTTTCTGTACAAATTGTAAATAGCCTTTCGCTCCCTGTATTTTACCCCTGCCAACTTCAGAATTTGAAAGAGAGTATTCCAGTCAAGATTGTCAAAAGCTTTCTCTATGTCTACAAATGCTAGAAACGTAGGTTTGCCTTTCCTTAATCTAGCTTCTAAGATAAGTCTTAGGGTCAGTATTGCCTCACGTGTTCCAATATTTCTACGGAATCCAAACTGATCTTCCCCGAGGTCGGCTTCTACCAGTTTTTCATTCGTCTGTAAAGAATTCGTGTTAGTATTTTGCATCCGTGACTTATTAAACTGATTGTTCGGTAATTTTCACATGTGTCAGCACCTGCTTTCTTTGGGATTGGAATTATTATATTCTTCTTGAAGTCTGAGGGTATTTCGCCTGTCTCATACATATTGTTCACCAGATGGTAGAGTTTTGTCAGGACTGGCTCTCCCAAGGCCGCCAGTAGTTCTAATGGAATGTTGTCTACTCCCGGGACCTTGTTTTGATTCAGATCTTTCAGTACTCTGTCAAACTTTTCACGCTGTATCGTATCTCCCATTTCATCTTCATCTACATCCTCTTCCATTTCCATAATATTGTCCTCAAGTACATTGCCCTTGGCGGTTCAAATGGCTCTGAGCACTATGGGACTTAACTTCTGAGGTCATCAGTCCCCTAGAACTTAGAACTACTTAAACCTAACTAACCTAAGGACATCACACACATCCGCGCCCGAGACAGGATTCGAACCTGCGGCCGTAGCAGTCCCGCGGTTCCGGACTGCAGCGCCAGAACCGCACGGCCACCGCGGCCGGCCATTGCCCTTGTATAGATCCTCTATATACTCCTTCCACCTTTCTGCTTTCCCTTCTTTCCTTAGAACTGGGTTTCCATCGGAGCTCTTGATATTCATGCAAGTGGTTCTCCTTTCTCCAAAGGTCTCTTTAATTTTCCTGTAGGCAGTATCTATCTTACCCCTACTGAGATAAGCCTCTACATCCTAACATTTGTCCTCTAGCCATCCCTGCTTAGCCATTTTGCACTTCCTGTCGATATCATTTTTGAGACGTTTGTATTCCTTTTTGCCTGCTTCATTTACTGCATTTTTATTTTTTCTCCTTTCATCAATTAAATTCAATATTTCTTCTGTTTCCCAAGGATTTCTACTAGCCCTCGTCTTTTTACGTACTAGCTCCTCTGCTGCCTTCACTACTTCGTCTCTCAAAGCTACTCATTCTTCTTCTACTGTATTTCTTTCCCCCAATGCTGTCAGTTGTTCCCTTATGCTCTCCCTGAAACTCTGTACAACCTCTGGTTTAGTCAATTTATCCAGATCCCATCTCCTTAAATTCCCACCTTTTTGCAGTTTCTTCAGTTTTAATCTACAGTTCATAACCAATAGATTGTGGTCAGAGTCCACATCTGCCCCCGGAAATGTGTTACAATTTAAAACCTGGTTCCTAAATCTCTGCCTTACCATTATATAATCTATCTTATACCTTCTAGTATCTCCAGGATTCTTCCATGTATACAACCTTCTTTTATGATTTTTGAACCAAGTGTTAGCTATGATTAAGTTATGCTCTGTGCAAAATTCTACCAAACGGCTTCCTCTTTCATTTCTTAACCCCAATCCATATTCACCTACTATGTTTCCTTCTCTCCCTTTTCCTACTCTCGAATTCCAGTCACCCATGACTATTAAATTTTCGTCTCCCTTCACTACCTGAATAATTTCTTTTATCTCATCATACATTTCATCAATTTTTTCTTCATCTGCCGAGCTAGTGGGCATATAAACTTGTATTACTGTAGTAGGTGTGGGATTCGTGTCTATCTTGGCCACAATAAGGCGTTCACTATGCTGTTTGTAGTAGCTTTCCCGCACTCCTATTTTTTATTCATTATTAAACCTACTCCTGCATTACCCCTATTTGATTTTGTATTTATAACCCTGTATTCGCCTGATCAAAAGTCTTGTTCCTCCTGTCAGCGAACTTCACTAATTCCTACTATATCTAACTTTAACCTATCCATTTCCCTTTTTAAATTTTCTAACCTACCTGCTCGATTAAGGGATCTGACATTCCACGCTCCGATCCGTGGAACGCCAGTTTTCTTTCTCCCGATAACGACGTCCTCCTGAGTATTCCCCACCCGGAGATCCGAATGGGGGACTACTTTACCTCCGGAATATTTTACCCAAGAGGACGCCATCATCATTTAACCATACAGTAAAGCTGCATGCCCTTGGGAAAAATTACGGCTGTAGTTCCCCCTTGCTTTCAGCCGTTCGCAGTACCAGCACAGCAAGGCCGTTTTGTTTAGTGTTACAAGGCCAGATCAGTCAATCATCCAGACTGTTGCCCCTGCAACTACTGAAAAGGCTGCTGCCCCTCTTCAGGAACCACACTTTTGTCTGGCTCTCAACAGATACCCCTCCGTTGTGGTTGCACCTAGGGTAGGCTATCTGTATCGCTGAGGCACGCAAGCCTCCCCACCAACGGCAAGGTCCTTGGTTCTTGGGGGGGGGGGGGTGTTTGCATTTATCGTAATTATTTGTTTGAAAACAGATGGTCGTTCCGGTTAGTTTAACGAGTGTTCTGTACCTAAAGTCTGTGTTGCCGCAGATTTTGAGAATTAGCGTTATGTGTGTCATATAAATACCTTAGGTCACATATTCTGAAGATGGAAGAACAATGGATACGTTCTGTATCGCGTTCAGCCTGCAAGCACAGTGCTGTTACCCCTTATCTCGGCAGTGGCCGCATTCCAGCAACAACGCTTTTTGTCAGCATAACGGACGGCTTGTTGACCGCTAAGGCTACGTTTATCTAAGGACTCAAGCCTGATTACGTCCGTCAGAGTAAACAACAGCACCCCTGCTCCCCCTTGCTCCTTTTACGTGCAGCTCCTTTTAAAGTTGAACTTTCCTAAAAATACATCACAGACAGCGCGATCTACATGGAGGAGCTCCCGTTTCCAGTAAATGATACGTCTGTACGCCGTTGCTTGTTATATCTAGCTTACCATCCGTATTATGCACAGAGGTCGTGTTTCCGGCGTCTATGACGAATGGAAAAACTTACTTACACTTTTTGGTGGGATGGTGAGAATATAAATAAGCCTCGCACTGTACGCCCATATGTTTTTGGTATACAACGATTGGAATCACATTACACACAACATTGCGTAACCAGCTGAACAGGAGATACGCATCACGATAGCGCAATCAAATCGAAAAAGCTTGCTTGTAGAAAACAAGAGCAATCTAATCAAATGGTTCAAATGGTTCTGAGCACTATGCGACTTAACTTCTGTGGTCATCAGTCACCTAGAACTTTAGAACTAATTAAACCTAACTAACCTAAGGACATCACACACATCCATGCCCGAGGCAGGTTTCGAACCTGCGACCGGAGCTGTCACTCGGTTCCAGACTGTAGCGCCTAGAACCGCACGGCTACTCCGGCCGGCAATCTAATCATATATCAGATTAGTTCATCAGTGGAATCACATTGTATTCAGTCAGACATGCTCAGAAACACTGCAGAACGGAGACCGAAAAACTTGTCTCCAGATCGTCAGGAAACGGGACATTAACGAGTTGGGAGAACTTAAGATTATCTGTACCACATCCGCACTCATGAAACATGCTTTACCGCTGTAGTTATGATGAATATCATACGGAGGACATCTCAGAATTTTCATAAGGCGATCCTTACATCCTCCAGATTTACGTAACTTTGAAAATATTCGGGAATATCGTTTTGTAGCTATTAGGGAATGAATAATAACATAAGAGTCTTGATTCTACTTTCAACGGGTTAAAGACTTCGTCCGAAAGTCAAGTAGAAATTCTCATCCAAGAAGAATAAATTTTTAAACAGCTTTAAATAATCCCTTTGCAACAACAAACTGTCATCATTTGACTGTTCCCTGTATCCGCACAAGATACCGTGACTACACCGAATGAAGAAAATCAACATGAAAGTGCTCCCAAGAAAGTCAGAGATGCGCTTTAGGATGTTAGTATCAACCTGTCACGCAAACGATGTTTTATTTATGCTAACAGATGATCCCGTGTCTCTCTGGTAGAGCGATTTTATATGCAAGCCCTGTTGGTGTAATATTTATTTCTTCATTACGGACCCTTTGCTAACAGCTGAATTACGTCCATGCAAAAGTTAATGAAAATAAAATGAAACCTTCAAAGCCAAAGACATTACTAATCGTACAGACTCTTCGGTCTTTATGATGTAGCATCCAGGTTGTTGTTCTGCGGACTTTATGGAGTGGTATTCCCGCGAGGCAGGACATAATCCGTGGCACAGCAAATAACATGTTGTCAAAATAATTGAAAGCATAAACATTCCCGTATGTAATACAGAAGATGTTCTTGTTATTCATGTTATGTACATCCGATGCGACTTCCTCAACTAATCTAAAATAATACATCATCATTTTTATATGTAAATTGCTAACTACCTCGTAACAACGTCACATACTGCGAACTATAATTATTCAGGTACAAAGAATCTATATCTATATGTCCTTTCATATGGTCGTGTTGGCGGTTGAGCCGGCATCACGTAAAGGCCCCTACCAACAAGTCAAGAACTGTGCTCCAATACAGACGTGAAACCCTGTCAACTGTTCAAATGTGTGTGAATTACTAAGGGACCAAACTGCTGAGGTCATCGGTCTCTAAACTTACACAGTACTTAAACTAACTTAAACTAACTTATGCTAAGAACAAAACACACACACACACACACACACACACACACACACACACACACACACCCATGCCCGAGGGAGGACTCGAACCTCCGGCGGGAGAGATGCCCTGTCAGGACTGTGTTCATTCTGCCATTAGAAGTAGGCCAGAAATTTCGTATCCGTGGCACATAAAGTACAACTGAGTTTCTCTTACTTGTTAGTGGCTTTCCTGTAGTAGAGTATCGTAGAAGTACAGAGGAAATAAGGGAATGAAATTACCAAAAAAAAAAAATAAAGTCATTAACTAAACAACTAAGTGACTATAGGAAGGTTACACGCTCTAAACATCTTCGACCAAGCATTGTTCATTTAAGCACCTGAACCAATAAGTATCGTCGTCTTTCCGCACATTATTTCTTGCCCAATCGTTGTCACGGTGTTTAAGGGATATTCGTGGTAACAGAGATGTGAGTTTCAATCAGCCTCTTGGCGCATATTGTCGTAACAATGAAGTGTATCCCACTAGCTCCCCTGGCCAATTCTCTGCCATCGAACTCTGAAAAGACACAGTATAAACAGTAGAGAGCTTATAAGACGACAGGCACATAGGAAATATTTACGTTTTTAAATTATAGGCATCAACACTTAGTAAAAAATGCAGCTTGGAAGAGTATACCACAAAAATGTTGAAGCCAAAGGAAAAAAAAATCTCCATTTGCTATGCCGACGTTGTAAGGCATGGATGGTATAAGAACCAAAAAGTAAGCAGCTTCTCTTATTTTTCACTTCATAATGTCAAACAGCAATCTCAAAAACTACACATCGGATCAAAAAGAGTTATGATTCCAATTTGTTTGTCTCGGAGGGGGACATTCAACGCTATTCGTCCACGAGACTCAGAGGGCCATAGACGAGGGTTCCCAGGTAGATGCCGTGTTTCTTGACTTCCGCAAGGAGTTCGATACAGTTCCCCACAGTCGTTTAATGAACAAAGTAAGAGCATATGGACTATCAAACCAATTGTGTGATTGGCTTGAAGAGTTCCTAGATAACAGAACGCAGCATGTCATTCTCAATGGAGAGAAGTCTTCCGAAGTAAGAGCGATTTCAGGTGTGCCGCAGGGGAGTGTCGTAGGACCGTTGCTATTTACAATATACATAAATGACCTTGTGGATGACTTCGGGAGTTTACTGAGGCTTTTTGCGGATGACGCTGTGGTATATCGAGAGGTTGTAACAATGGAAAATTGTACTGAAATGCAGGAGGATCTGCAGCGAATAGACGCATGGTGCAGGGAATGGCAATTGAATCTCAATGTAGACAAGTGTAATGTGCTGCGAATACATAGAAAGAAAGATCCCTTATCATTTAGCTACAATATAGCAGGTCAGCAACTGGAAGCAGTTAATTCCATAAATTATCTGGGAGTACGCATTAGGAGTGATTTAAAATGGAATGATCATACACTCCTGGAAATTGAAATAAGAACACCGTGAATTCATTGTCCCAGGAAGAGGAAACTTTATTGACACATTCCTGGGGTCAGATACATCACATGATCACACTGACAGAACCACAGGCACATAGACACAGGCAACAGAGCATGCACAATGTCGGCACTAGTACAGTGTATATCCACCTTTCGCAGCAATGCAGGCTGCTATTCTCCCATGGAGACGATCGTAGAGATGCTGGATGTAGTCCTGTGGAACGGCTTGCCATGCCATTTCCACCTGGCGCCTCAGTTGGACCAGCGTTCGTGCTGGACGTGCAGACCGCGTGAGACGACGCTTCATCCAGTCCCAAACATGCTCAATGGGGGACAGATCCGGAGATCTTGCTGGCCAGGGTAGTTGACTTACACCTTCTAGAGCACGTTGGGTGGCACGGGATACATGCGGACGTGCATTGTCCTGTTGGAACAGCAAGTTCCCTTGCCGGTCTAGGAATGGTAGAACGATGGGTTCGATGACGGTTTGGATGTACCGTGCACTATTCAGTGTCCCCTCGACGATCACCAGTGGTCTACGGCCAGTGTAGGAGATCGCTCCCCACACAATGATGCCGGGTGTTGGCCCTGTGTGCCTCGGTCGTATGCAGTCCTGATTGTGGCGCTCACCTGCACGGCGCCAAACACGCATACGACCATCATTGGCACCAAGGCAGAAGCGACTCTCATCGCTGAAGACGACACGTCTCCATTCGTCCCTCCATTCACGCCTGTCGCGACACCACTGGAGGCGGGCTGCACGATGTTGGGGCGTGAGCGGAAGACGGCCTAACGGTGTGCGGGACCGTAGCCCAGCTTCATGGAGACGGTTGCGAATGGTCCTCGCCGATACCCCAGGAGCAACAGTGTCCCTAATTTGCTGGGAAGTGGCGGTGCGGTCCCCTACGGCACCGCGTAGGATCCTACGGTCTTGGCGTGCATCCGTGCGTCGCTGCGGTCCGGTCCCAGGTCGACGGGCACGAGCACCTTCCGCCGACCACTGGAGACAACATCGATGTACTGTGGAGACCTCACGCCCCACGTGTTGAGCAATTCGGCGGTACGCCCACCCGGCCTCCCGCATGCCCACTATACGCCCTCGCTCAAAGTCCGTCAACTGCACGTACGGTTTACGTCCACGCTGTCGCGGCATGCTACCAGTGTTAAAGCTTGCGATGGAGCTCCGTATGCCACGGCAAACTGGCTGACACTGACGGCGGCGGTGCACAAATGCTGCGCAGCTAGCGCCATTCGACGGCCAACACCGCGGTTCCTGGTGTGTCCGCTGTGCCGTGTGTGTGATCATTGCTTGTACAGTCCTCTCGCAGTGTCCGGAGCAAGTATGGTGGGTCTGACACACCGGTGTCAATGTGTTCTTTTTTCCATTTCCAGGAGTGTATAAAGTTGATCGTCGGTAAAGCAGATGCCAGACTGAGATTCATTGGAAGAATCCTAAGGAAATGCAATCCGAAAACAAAGGAAGTAGGTTACAGTACGCTTGTTCGCCCACTGCTTGAATACTGCTCAGCAGTGTGGGATCCGTACCAGATAGGGTTGATAGAAGAGATAGAGAAGATCCAACGGAGAGCAGCGTGCTTCGTTACAGGATCATTTAGTAATCGCGAAAGCGTTACGGAGATGATAGATAAACTCCAGTGGAAGACTCTGCAGGAGAGACGCTCAGTGGCTCGGTACGGGCTTTTGTTGAAGTTTCGAGAACATACTTTCACCGAGGAGGCAAGCAGTATATTGCTCCCTGCTACGTATATCTCGCGAAGAGACCACGAGGATAAAATCAGAGAGATTAGAGCCCACACAGAGGCATACCGACAATCCTTCTTTCCACGAACAATACGAGACTGTAATAGAAGGGAGACCCGATAGAGGTACTCAAGGTACCCTCCGCCACACACCGTCAGGTGGCTTGTGGAGTATGGATGTAGATGTAGATGTAGACCACACTCGGCCCGCCACCTCACCCCGTGAACTTTGAAATCTCCAATGGGAACCCCCGTTTTTTATACCAGATTACAATTCTGCGACAAAATCTACGTATGTTTTGTCTGAAGCATTTTCTTCGTTTCGCCACAGAGGGCGTTGTAATCAGAGGAACAGAAATGGGTACAGAATCATAATTTACAACATGCTACTCAATGACCCTTGAATATCCAATATTATGACAGCGTACATGTGATGTGTTGCGGCAGTGAAAGGAACATGTGACCGCTGGAGACAGTTTCACAAGTTTCTCCAAAAAATTATAACACAACACAGACACAAATGTCACACTAACAAATGTAAATTCACCTGATGATGGAGGCTTAAACCTTTGAAACGCATCGTGGAGATAAATAAACAGTGACTGGGAACAGTAAACTTGTTGTTTCATTTAACGTTAAGAAGTCACTGTAAAGCCAAACCTAAAATGTTCGCACTTAAAGCATTTATTATCCGACTTCAAACGTAAAATCGAAACGTTCTCAGAAGTCTTGGAAACCCTGTGACCGATCTTGCCGTATCAGTGTTGATAATATGCAAAAATTATCAATATTCTTGATTCTCAGCATGGATAAACTAAGTATATACCTAATTAAGTGTATACAGAACTCTTAATGCGAGAGTCATCTAGCAACTGGTCAATTTTTTTTATCTTTGGCGATGTACGGTTACAATAGCCTGAAGATTATCATTTGCATCTCAGGGTGTGTTGTACATTTAAATGTTGTATGACAAGTTTGTTATTAAAGCTTAAATGAATATATTAAAATTTTTTTTGACCTATTCGACATCCAAGAAGGCAATTTCACTTTGAATCTGTGAAAGGGACATTATATTTACTTTCTGTTAACATTTTATGTGTATTCTTGTTTTCGAAATGTTCTATATCGTTGAGGCTCTCCTGACTACAGATGAAAAAGTACATCAGATCTAAGGTATTTCCGACTGTAATATCTTAACACTACATCTACATCTACATTTATACTCCGCAAGCCACCCAACGGTGTGTGGCGGAGGGCTCTTTACGTGCCACTGTCATTACTTCCCTTTCCTGTTGCAGTCGCGTATGGTTCGCGGGAAGAACGACTGCCGGAAAGCCTCCGTGCGCGCTCGAATCTCTCTAATTTTACATTCGTGATCTCCTCGGGACGTATAAGTAGGGGGAAGCAATATATTGGATACCTCATCCAGAAACGCACCCTCTCGAAACCTGGACAGCAAGCTACACCGCGTAGCAGAGCGCCTTTCTTGCAGAGTCTGCCACTTGAGTTTGCTAAACATCTCCGTAACGCTATCACGCTTACCAAGTAACCCTGTGACGAAACGCGCAGCTCTTCTTTGGATCTTCTCTATCTCCTATGTTAATCCGATCTGGTGCGGATCACACACTGATGAGCAATACTCAAGTATAGGTAGAACGAGTGTTTTGTATGCCACCTCCTGTGTTGATGGACTACATTTTCTGAAGACTCTCCCAATGGATCTCAACCTGGTACCCGCCTTACCAACAATTAATTTTATATGACCATTCCACTTCAAATCGTTCCGCACGCTTACTCCCAGTTATTTTACAGAAGTAACTGCTACCAGTGTTTGTTCCGCTATCATATAATCATACAATAAAGGATCCTTCTTTCTATGTATTCGCAATACATTACACTTGTCTATGTTAAAGGTCAGCTGCCACTCCCTGCACAAAGTGCCTATCCGCTGCAGATCTTCCTGCATTTTTCTACAATTTTCTAATGCTGCAACTTCTCTGTATACTGCAGCAGAATTCGAAACCGCTTTTCCTGGGACGAGCATGACCAAGCGGCATAGACTGCGGAAGTAGAGTCTACAGGTCTACTTAAGAAAGATTTCCAGAGCCTACTTAACGTACACCTGGTGCAGATGCTTCTGGGCCACAACCGGAGACGTGGTGGCGGGCTGTCGTCAGCTGGGGCTGTGCCAGTGGCTGGTGACGGGCGAGGTCGCCGCCCGCTGCACCTTCAGCTGCCTGCAGCTCCCTCCACCTGTCCACCCGCACACCGCTCACCGCTGACCTCCTTACACACTGCGGCCCGCTCTACCCTCTGCGGGCCTACTGCTCCTATGTGGCCACAGGCGACCTCATTTCCTGCGTGCAAAAAACGCATAATGTATTCTCCCCCATGTAGTGAAATTCGAGCTTCTCCCAGCGTATCGGATGTTGAAATAATCTACGAGAATGCATCCAGGTATCGTCCTCGATAACTGCTGATATTTTAGCAGGTGAAAATCCCATACTTTTTAAACCACAAATGAAAAGAGAGATCGCTGTGCCTGACAACTTAAAGCCCCACTGGCGCCGGCCACTGTGACCGAGCGGTTCTAGGCGCTTCAGTCCGGAGCCGCGTGACTGCTATGGTCGCAGGTTCGAATCCTGCCTCGAGCATCGATGTGTGTGATGTACTTTGGTTAGTTAGGTTTAAGTAGTTCTTGGGGACTGATGACCTCAGATGTTAAGTCCCATAGTGCTCAGAGCCATTTGAACCCCCACTAGCCGGGGCTACGATAACCAGGAAACAAAAAACGGCGTATGCAGACAGACAGCAGCGCAAACAACTGTCGCCATCAAGCGAACAAAGATAATGAACTAGAGACGTTATCAATAACAACGTATTAATTAACAATTGGTGATCAAGTAATGCTAACTCTGTCCCTCTGACCAGGAAGAGACCAGGATTCCGGTTGAAAAAATGAAGTCGAGCGGCGTGGTTGACTGGGAGACTCCGAAGTGCAGGTTCAGCTGCTAAATTGAAAAAGTTTCCTTATCTTTCGCACGCACTGGCGTCTTCAAGAAGTATGAAGGTTTGGAATTTAATCCACGACATAGACGCAAGGACTGTTGATCAGGGACTTCGAAAGATAACAGATTTTTCCTCCTTACAATGCATTCGAAGCACACTGTGACATGGAATTAGACTGCGTTTTGATATCATTTGGTATGAGACTGTTGCTGATTTGCAGGGGCTTGCCGATCTTGTTGTTGTTGGTGTATTTTAGCTTGTTATAAGTGGTTAGCCCTAGCTAGTAGAGTCTTTCGCTGCTTATGGAAGCATACGCTGCCAAAGGTACTACTAGCTAGGGCATAACCGCCTACGGCGAGCTAAAATACACCCACAAGAGACAACATCGGTAAGTGCCTGCAAATCAGCATTACTGACTGGATATATCAGCTGTTATTGAATCCGACCAACAGGCTACAGAACGGTAGCCAAGATCGCACACTAACGCACAAACAAACGGCCAACACTATCCTACACTGTGAACCCAACTGTTACAGGTATGCTGATGCTGACCGAGAAGCCAACACCGGTAGCAAGCTGCAGCCGTCAAGTAACAGTGCTCCATAACGTCAAAGGTATCCTCCTGCATGGTAGTCACTACTTAGAAAGCCGACCCTTGCATGACCTGTTGCAGGCAGTAAGAAAACCGCTAGTGCTCTTACAACCCGAACGAAGTATCACAGAGGTTTATTTCCCTTGGCTCTTGCCTTGGCACTTTTTTTCCTCTGCCCTTCAAACCGCTACCTTTCGTTCAACGTTTGACCCATTCATACGCGCTCATCTGGAGAGAGCTCCAGATCAGCGCGCATGAATCATGTACCTCAACCAGACGTACTCAAACATCGCAGTCCGCAGCTCGTGGTCTAGTGGCTAGCGTTGCTGCCTCTGGAGCACTGCGTCCCGGGTTCGATTCCCGACCAGGTTGGAAATTTTCTCTGCCCTGGGACTCGGTGTTCGTATTGTCCTCATCATTTCATCATCATCATCGTTCGTGACAAGTGGCTAGACTGGATTGTGAAAAAATTTGATTGTGTACAAATTGGGACTTCGTATGAGCGGTGATGACCGCGCAATTGAGCGGTCCACAAACCAAACATCGTCAAACATCGCAGTACCCACATGCTGCGAGATCTCTCTTTAGTGAAAAAAATGGTTCAAATGGCTCTGAGCACTATGGGACCTAACATCTGTGGTCATTAGTCCCCTAGAACGTAGAACTACTTAAACCTAACTAACCCAAGGACATCACACACATCCATGCCCGAGACAGGATTCGAACCTGCGACCGTAGCAGTCACGCGGTTCCGGACTGAGCGCCTAGAGCCGCACGGCCACCGCGGCCGGCTCTCTTTAGTGAAAACTACCCGTATGTAGAGATGGCAGTAGACCTTCTGTGTTGGCCATCATGCCTGTGTGGGCGAGGAGGGGCTCAAGCACTATATAAACAAAAGGAGAAAGGCCGTTTCATTATGACCACAGAATATGCCTGCATCGAATCCCACTTGCATGTTGGGTGATTGGTTTTAAATGCAGCATTGCCGTGGAAACCACGATGGAGGAATGAGACAATGGAACCTCACCCAGAGTGCAGCCAGCAGTGGGTGGACAGGAAAGACAGGGGGGAGTCAGGTTACGGCTGGGCACACAAAGACCCTTTCTGCAGCAGCACGCCACAGCAGTGGGTGTCTAGAGATGCAACAGCGGCACGACTACTGTAAGAGATTGGTCGCCGACCCGGAGACGGAGCCAGCTTTCACGAGGATGCGGCCGGAGACGGAATGAGAGGGTAAGCCGCATACAGTGATGGCCTGAAAATCTTTTAAACAATGCGGAAACCGCCTAGCAGCGGCCGGCGTCTCCAGCCGTTAGCACGGAGTCGCGTCCACTACTCTGTTTCCTACGATTTTCAATGTGGACGTTTGCAGTTGATACATTTTTGTGAAGTGAGGGGAGAAGAGATTTATTTGAAAAGGGTTCGACGGGAGGAATCAAACTTGAGTTTGTGATTGGGCGGAGGTTTTTTAGAGTGAAGAGAGTGGGAGTGCAGACAGAGCGTACTAACACTCGCCCATTCTTACTTAGAGAAGAGGTAACCAGAGGTCAGCTGGAGAGCTAACAGTTTGTATAGAAGAGATTTCTCTCAGCCACCGAGCTGCGTAGACTTCTGTCAGAGCCATTGGGCTGGACGGAACTTCTGTTACAGGTGGTAGGTGGCGCAGACAATTTTGCTGTTCGTTTAAGACGATTCTTAACTTCGCATCATGGCTGGGAGTTCTCGTCTTGCGTCTGGCATACAGTTTTCTGCAGAACTCTTGCTCTGTTATACGCCTAAATTGAGACGTTTCTGAATTTCGCCTCTTTGGCTGGGAGTTCGCGTCTTACATTGGTTGTTGGCAGTGAATTTATTTTGAAACAGCTTGGACTTTGCAGTTTGTGGACAGTAGTCTGCGTCTCAGGATATATGTTTCAGCACTGAAAATACAGCGGGGCTGCAGCCTTGCTCGCAGCGCACGATACTTGGAAAGCCGTCACTGCACGCCGCCAGTACGCCGTCTGAGACGGTGAAATCGGCACCCGCTTCGGGATTCAGAGAAGATAGTTTAAATTGCTGGGATCACTTGTAAAAGTTTCTCCACTGAGGTTTCACGTCAATTGACTGGAGTACATTCTTCTAGTTTTTCAGTACGGAAGCGAAGTCAGTCATTCTGTGTAAAGAATTTCAGATCTCGTTATTCACAACTGGGCAGAATTAGGCAGAAGATAGTCAACCTTAGTTCATTACCGTCACTCTGTGTTTTTATGTAAACGCTGGACGTCATACAACTTATTTATTGTTCCTGATTAACTCCAAATAAATTGTTTTGTCAGGACTATAATTTATCCTACATTAGAGGCATAGCTCACCCTGCATCATTTAATTTGTTCGTATGTTGTGTATTTACTAATTGTCGGTCAGAGACAGTATTTAAGCTGTGTCAACAGGGCAAGAGACTAAATATTTGATTAACTTGACACCGACTGGAAGGGCCACCTCCTAACACAGCATTTTAATAATTATATTGGGTAATTAATACACTGATAGATACCCTTAATTCGGAAATCTCGAAACTGGACAGTAGAGAGGTATAAAATCAATATACACAGATAACTAAGTAGGCGACCGGGGTAGTGTTAGAACCTTACGCCTTCCACCCTCCCATTGGGCACGAAGGAAAAGGAAAAGCAGCCAACAGCACATGGCGTATCCAAGCAGCTACCCATCCATGTACTGACGAGACCCGAGATTGCTTAACGTTGCTGATATGACGAGAACCGGTGTATTCAACGAGGCACGCTGTTGGCAGGATTTCGGTCAGAATGTAAGAGCCTTACACAGACAGTGTTTCCAACACGATTCGTCGTATTCTGAGGAAAAACGGTGTGAAGTGCGTTTTTCGAGCACCATCTAAAAAAGATTAGGACCTCTTCGCGGTGTGTAAAGGATGCGTAAGACTGGTTTCTATCGTACCTCGTGCGGCTGTTTGATTTCATACCGCGACCTGACAAACAAGACCGTGGAGGGCTGGAGTACAGAGTACAAGTGAAACACACGTTTACAACAACAGAGGAAAGCTGAGGTTGCAGGACATTGTCTCCATATTGTTCATCCATTGCAGTATAGCAACACTGAGATTCTCGAGTGTATTTCCATTAGGGAATCCGTCGAGATTAAACTACCAAATGACCTTATAAATAAAGACGGAATTTCCCGCCTAAATTCTGCCAGTAATATTGCTCTCTCCCTCATCAAAGAACAGGGAGACACAGCGTTACTGGTTCACCCGTTGTGAATATTTCACTACCGATGACGTCTGAAGTTGGTTATCTTTGCTTGTCCGGCGGCGCGTGTCGTTTACTGTGTGTGTGTCTTGATTTTGTGCGTACATCCTCCTTTTCTTCCTCGTTGATGTATCTCGCCAACGGAGAGCTGCCAAGCACAGCGATTTCTCGTTTCTCTAATGTCTTCGGATCACTGGGTGTCGACCTGTCGAAATGTCGGCGATTCTAGACGACGTTATCCTGCTGCATTCCCTTAAGTCATCTGAATAGTTACAACCCCACTTTCAACATTGTCTAAATACATTAATTCTCTACAGGAACAGACGAAGGCAAAGTGAAAAGATCTCTGCCTGGCGAAGATATAGTGTTGGTGTCACCTCTGTTGTGTAGATAAATGTTACACAATAAAATAAGTCAGTTGGCAGCTTGCTGTGTGCAACAGATTTGTTACTATGTACTTTCAAAGCAGTCGTGTTAAGTGTGTCTAGTTGAAGTACAATATAATCCACTGAGGTGACGAAAGTTAAGGGATAACGATATGAGCTTATACAGATGGTGGTAATATCGCGTACACGAGGTATAAAAGACAAGCGCATTGGTGGAGCTGTCATTTGTACTCATGTGATTCATGTGAAAATATTTTCGACATGATTATAGCCGCATGATGGGAATTAACAGACTTTGAACGCGGAATGGTAGTTGAAACTATACGCATGAGACATTCCATTTCAGAACTCGGTAGGGAATTCAGTATTCCGAGATTCACAGTGTCAAGAGTGTGCCGAGAACACCAAATATCAGGCATTACCTCTCACCACAGCCTTCACTTAATGACCGAGAATAGCGGCGTATGCGTACAGTTGTCAGTGCTAACAGACAAGCAACACTGCTTGAAATAACCGCAGGAATCAAAGTGTGCCGTCATGGGCTATGGTAGCAGACGACCAACGCGAGTGGCTTTGCCAAGAGAACGACATCGTCTGCAGCTTGTCTCCTGGGCTCGTAACCACGTCAGTTCGACCCTAGATGACTGGAAAACCGTGACCTGGTCAGATGAGTCTCGATTTTAGTTTGCAAGAGCTGACGGTTGTGTTCGAGTGTGGCATAGGCCCTAGGAAGCCTTGCGTCCAACGGCACAGGTTTATTTAGCGCGACAGCGACACAGAGACATTTATCGCACAACGGTGACGGCCACTACAAGAGAGTTGTTAAGCATGACGCAGAAGTAAGAGTTTAAAAATCCGAATGCGCTTCTTCAAAAAAGAGCCGAACAACACGCACTTAGCAACACAGCCCTAGGAACCCTTCTCGAAAACCCATGATTGTTTCCTTTTGCGACGTAGAAGAGAAATTTAGCTCGGCTCGGCTCGTTTCAAACAGTAAGGTGACGACACATGGAAAAAAAGCCACAGCTCAGACGTTCATATGAGCTGTAAGGTGTGTTAATTATGTGAAATTGGCACCAAATTTCACAAAAATTCTGCCAAACGCTGCTGTGGACGTGTCACATGATGAGAAATCGTCACGTCCCCTCTTACCCACATTCCACCCCTTCTTTTAGCGCCTCCGTGATGGAGGTCAGAACTGTGAAGCCAAGCTTTGAAATCACGCGGTCTTCTTTCGCCTAGTCCAAGAAAACATTTCAGGAACACCGCCGCTCAGAATCAACAAAAAAAATGTTTCAGGGGGTGGCATGAAAGGAATCATTGAAATCGCACCTTCTCTATGGCCGTTGATTCCCAAACTTCTGTGACCGAAAAAGACAGTTCGGAGTACTATGAGCAACAGGACGACATTCTTGACAACCTTTGACGCTACTGGCACTCCCTGGACAATTCAGTCCTTCTCGAAGGACATTGTGGGCCAGCAACCTTATTGAAAGTCCCCACACAACTTTGGAGTGCAGCGCGATAGCAGTTTTTGCTCTGGTGCACACGATGGAACCACCAGGGATCATTCAAAACCATTTGAGGAAATCTGATTGTGATCCGAAGCACCAAAGGGTACTTATACTTTTCAGCCGTTCTGTTTCGCGTCCTCCTGTGACGTGATCATGGATGGGTGCGACATTGGCACATGCGTGAATAAAATGGCAAAGCGCCCCTCTAACAACCCCAGTTCGGCAACACCCTCGGTGCAGCCCTCTCACGTTTGTACATAAACGACCCATGACGAGAGTACTAGACACCTGCAGGCAGTTCAGAACCCATAAGAGGTTTCCACCCAGCATATGCATAAAGTATGAAGAAGAGCAGATAGAAGAGGCTGACAGTCTTAAATTCCTGGGATTACAACTCGATAATAAATTCAGTTGGGAGGAGCACACTACAGAACTGCAGAAACTCCTTAACAAATCTGTATTTGCAATTCGAGTGATAGCAGAGATAGCCGACATAAAAATGATAAAGCTTGCATACTTTGCTTACTTTCATTCCATAATGTCATATGGTATAATATTTTGGGATAACTCTTCAAGTCAAACAAAAGTTTTCAGAGTCCAAAAGCGTGTAATACGTATTATTTGTGGAGTAAATTCACGGACGTCCTGTAGAAACCTCTTCAAAGAACTGGGTATACTAACTACTGCCTCTCAGTATATTTACTCCTTAATAAAATTTCGGTGTGGCCGCGCGGCTCTAGGCGCTGCAGCCTGGAACCGCGCGACCGCTACAAGCGCAGGTTCGAATCCTGCCTCGGGCATGAATGTGTGTGATGTCCTTAGGTTAGTTAGGTTTAAGTAGTTCTAAGTTCTAGGGGACTGATGACCTCAGAAGTTAAGTCCCATAGTGCTCAGAGCCATTTGAACCTTAATGAAATTTGTCCTAAATAATATATCTCTTTTTCCAACAAGCAGCTCAGTTCATACATACAATACCAGGAACAAAAATGATCTGCACAAGGACTTAAAAGCACTTACTTTAGTTCAAAAAGGGGTCCACTACTCAGGAACACTCATCTTCAATAATTTGCCAGTAAACATAAAAAATTTTGTTACAAATAAAGATCAGTTTAAAAGGAGCCTGAAAGACTTACTAGTGGCCAACTCCTTCTACTCCATTGACGAATTTTTTAATACAAACAAATGATGTATTGTATATATTCATACTATTAGTATTGCTATTTCAGCTTTAAAAAAAAAAAGAAAAAAAAAAACATGTTCCACATCCACGAGGATCTCCTCAGCACGGTTCTATGGAACGAAAAGGTAATCTAATCTAATCTAATCTAGGATACGCTGCTGCACTTGTGCCTTCTAGAAGCCATGCGGAATAGGAAGAATGTCATGGGATCGCCTGTCTGCCGGTGTCTAGGTCTCTGTCACAGGTTGCCTCCGTACAGGCAAATTTTTAAAGTGCGCAACAAACGTAGGCGGGTGGCACCGAGGGAGTTGCTGAACTGGGGGGACGGGGCCTTAGAGGGACATTTTGCCGTTTCACTCACGCATTTGGCAATGTAGAACCCGTCCGTGATCACGCCATAGGACGACGCGAAACAAGATGGCTGAAGAAGCATAGGCAACCTTTGTTGTTTTGGGTCACGTTCAAAGTTTGTCAAATCTTTTTCAACGGTCCTTAGTGGGTTCACCCTGCACATCAGAGCAAAAATTGCTGTGGCAATGAACTCCAAAGGAATGCGGTCACGCTCAATAGCTGGTCCACAGTGTCCTTAAAATAGGATTGAATTGCTAGGGGGAGTTCAGCAGTATTAGAGCTTGTCAAGAATATCGTTCTGTTGCTAATGAGACCGCGGAGTGAGTGGGAGTCAACGCCAAAAGGGGAGAGGTGGTTTTATTGACGCCCTTTATGCCACCCTCTGAGGCCTTTTCGTGGCGATTCTGAGCGACAGTGTGTCTACAATGTTTTTCTGGGCTACCCGAAAGAAGACCGCGTGATTTCAACGCTGGCCGTCACAGTTCTGACCTCCATTACGGAAGCGCTAAAAGAAGGATAAGAGAGAGTGTGACGACTTCCCAGTCGTGCATCACGTCCGAGGTGGCGTTGAGTAGAATTTTGGTCCCAATGTGACACCATTAAGCCACCTCACACCTCACATGAGCTACTGAGCTGTGGCCATTTTTCGCATGTGTCGACACCTTGCTGTTTTTGAAGCTTCGCTGTAGGGCGCTACGCATTTGCGCTATTACAGAGGAAGGTTGTAGACTCCTTTGAGCCAAATTTCTGACTCATAACTGGAGACAGTTGCGGGGTTTCGAAAATTGGTCCTTTAATTGTATTACACAGTGCGTTACTTTCCTTCACATACATCTCGTGACATGGCCGCACTACACTTTCCATTAATAGAACTGGAGAGGAGGAAATGATCAAGGTACATCATATATCCACCGAAGCACGCTTTACGTTAGAGCGCGGAGTATGAATGTAGACGTAGTCACGTCTAGTGTGGTATTGCAGCAGCATGGGCGCAAGTTACAGATACGTGCTTCCTAGCTCTAACGGGTCATGATGCAGATAAGGAACCCAGTGTGGCGTAAGGGTCATCAGCTTCGAAATACACAAGGTCGCTAGGACTACTCGTCGTCCATTATTTCCCTTCGCGTTTACTCAGGCGCAGGTGGAGGAGGGTAGGGGTGGAGGGGAGGGGAGCGGCAAAGAAATGATGTCATCTGTGGATATTTAGCCATTTTACCGGACTTTGAGGTAGCGGTCGTTAAACATTTATACATACTTCACTTACAGCATTTAGCCACATATATTGTTCTCCACAAATGCGCGTTCCGAGAGTGTAACCTCTCATCTTATGGCAGTTTTATTTGTAACCTCGAAAAATTAAGATGCGAACACAAAACTTGGTGGTCGTATTAGTACTTCTCTACGTATTCAGCCTTCAATGCGACACATCTTTCCCAATGATGGATGACTCGGTGGAGACCATGGTTGCAGAAGACAGTGTGGTTGCCCATGAAACATTCAACCTCGATAATCACTTGGTCGTCATACTGGAAATCCTTACCAAGTAATGGTTTCTTCATGAGAGGGAAAACGAAGGAGTTACTGGGTGCAATGTTAGAAGACTATGTAGTAAGGAAAAATTTGATAACCCAGAGAACCAGCGTGCGTGACTGTGTTCTGTGTAGAGTGTGGTTGGATGCTGTCGTGTAGGGAACACACTGGAAAGTTTTCCAATAAGCTTCGCCGACATCAGCTAAGAACAAAAACCGAATACGGTTCGGAAAGCGTCTCTCCGTTCTTTTGTGAAGTCGGACGCACAACAGCAGTGTGCCTCCTCTGAGTGAAAAAGGCGCCTATAGCCAACTGTGTTGGGGGTAGCAGTGAAGCACATTCTTGATGCTTCCGGCAGCCAGAGGGCCCTCCTGGCGTTCAAGTTGGTCAACCTGTTGTGGCGCCGAGGCAACGAGTTTGGGCGGAAGTAGTGTCCCTACGCAACGGTGGGTCTGCAGCTGGAATTCGCAACGGTGCCGAACTTCTACTGATTTTCGCCATCTTGTGGTTTTTTTTACATTAATTGATCGGTGAGCATAAAAATTAATTGCCTCCAGAATTTGATTGTCGTCTACTGAGACAAGCCATCGGTGTTTCCCTTGGGGCGTTGACTCCCACTCACTTCGTGGTCTCGTGAGCAACAGAACGATATTCTTGACAAATTAGCCGGTTAATTTTATCGACTTTTTAATTAATTAAGCAACAAATGTAGACTGGCAATCATAATAATAATAATGATATAAACAAATAATAATGCACAGGGTTGTCGAAACAGATTTTATCACTCGTACAGTACCACATAATTTTAAATTTTCCTTTGTTGCAGAATAGAGATGGCCACTCCCTATGTTAGAGAGAAGGAAGGTAGTGGCTTGCAAGGAAGTGAGAAGAAAAAAAAAATCAGCCCTGGTTTCATAAGAATCCTCTAAGTTGTTTAACTATCTGTCGACTGCACAAGGAATTTGTGCCTCTGTATCTGTGACCTGTGACTGCAAAGGAAACAGTTCACGTCCATAAATGTTCAAGGCACAATGATTAGGAGCCCAGGAAAGTCAAGTAGGAGATTAGCATTGGAAACCGAAATTGCGCGGACAAGTGTCTTACGAATTCCCCACCTCGATCCGGGAATGAAGCCATACTACACTGAAATGATAAAGGCCCTATCTGATGCTGATAAAATTGCTCGTGTACGAGCTTCAGGAGAGTTACTAGAAATGACGCACATAAAAAGTATAAGTAGAGTTTCTTCTTGAGCCTTGCTACGCCGGGATACGGCTTGAAGGTTATCGCAGCTGACTGTTGAACTTGACCCTGGTGGAGCCTGCGTCCATGCCCATTGCAGGAGCGCTGCGCGTGCCCACGCACCCTGGTACACTTGTTTTCAGTGCCCGAAATGCGGTGTTTTTTCTTAGCACTACACACACAATAAGCCGCACAGTACTCTCTTCTCGGAAATGATCATATTCAGAAAGCATTACTATTATTATTTGTAGGGTGTTATTGCAGTAGACCCGCTGGATTAGCCGAGCGGTCTAAGGCGCTGCAGTAGTGGACTGTGCGGCTGGTCCCGGCGGAGGTTCGAGTCATCCCTCGGACATGGTTGTGTGTGTTTGTCCTTAGGATAATTTAGGTTAATTAGTGTGTAAGCTTAGGGACTGATGACCTTAGCAGTTAAGTCCCATAAGATTTCACACACATTTGAACATTTTTTTTGTTATTGCAGTAGTGGAAATGAGTATTAAAGCATGGGTATTTGCAGGATAATTAACATTGTCGGTTGGAATAGTTGTACACAGTGTAAATAGCAACGGTATTAAATATAGCATACCCACAGACGCAGTCAAATGGCATGGCATTTGATGTCATTAGTGCAGTATATTACAAGGCATCAACGATTCAGATGGTAGAGGGTGGAACTCGGTATAAAGGCAATTGGCTGTGTGCGGTGTTGACGTGAGCGTACGTGCCTTTACTGCAGACTGGGAAACGACACCATTAGTCACAGTGCATGTTGTGTACATGAACCACGATTTTGACAATGCCACGCGGAAAATAGTTATCATATAATAAAAAAGCAAAAATAGCTACGTACGAGAAAACGAGGCTCTTTAGTCATCAAATTGTCATGAGGTTGAACACGAAACTTATCTGAGACATAGAAAAGGTTACTTTTCCGCAAAGTAAGGACCCATTGTTCTTCTCAACTTGTAGCTGATTTACAGTTACCAATATATGCCAGACGTCTACTACAAATTTTGTCAAATGATAAACATCTTGCATTCAAGAAACGACTGCAGAAACATGCTCTAACACCCAAACACTAAAAAGCTAGGTTGAAGTTTTGTAAAAAAACGTATGTCGTGGACTTCAGAATGGCATGAAGTGATCTTCAGTGATGAGAAGTTTAATTTTGGTGGACAGGATGGATTTCAATATTAGTGGTACGATCTGAGAACAGAGCAGCAGGTAAGAATGAGGAGAACTTTAGGTGGTGGAAGTGTTACGAGTTGGACAGCCTTCTGCGTTGAAGGTAAATCATACATTGCTAGGCTCAATACGAGAATGAACTCTATGTTCACTGAGATGCTAGAAACAAAATTGATTAGAATGTATGAGGACCTAGGGGACAAAATCCTAAATTTTCAACAAGATAAGGCAATTATGTATGGTTCTGTTCGAACCAAAAAGTGGTTTGATGATAAAGATGTCGATGTCTTGCTCTGGCCAGTACGTAAGCGGCTTTTGAACCTCGTGGGAAACCTTTGTGGATTACCTGCAAGGTGTGTTTGTCGCAATGGAAGACGATTTGTGGCCGTGCCTTTGGTGAGAAGAGCGATACGAGAAGAGTGGGAGACAGTTTCACTGCAAGAACTACAAAAACTAACAAAATCAGTGTCGAAGGAAATTTTTGAGGTAATAAGGCAGAAAAAGAAACGAAATGATCGTGTGGCATTGATGGTCGGGAGGCCACATCCGGGGGGAGGGGGGGGGGGGGTTGTTGCAAGTTTTATTTCAAGGGCAACACAACAGACAGACAACGTGATGAAAATATCGAACCCGGGCCCGCTGCATGGGGGGAAATACGTTACCGCTCAGCTAACCAGGCGGACTAATTAGGAAGAACAGAGCTTGGACAAAGTACTAACGGTGCAATAACACAACAAATAATGAATGCCTTTATACCCATTTCCATCCAGGAAATGCAAACGCCTTATTTTGATAGTCGTGTTATTAAAGAAATTACGCAATTCCTTCATGATTGCTTATGTCTTAATGTCTTAATGTATCTATTACTTTCATAATAAATTCAATACATTTATGCTTCAGACACCATACTATTACTTTCGTAGGAATCCTGCCTTTATACTGATGTACACTACTGTATAAGCACATCGCTCAAAAACATTGTATATCACCACATCTAGCCATAATAAAGACGTCTATTCGACAAAGGTAGGTTTCTCTAGATGTGACTAGATCCCGTACAGTTACCAAACAACGGGGGTGTTGATTGCTATACTCACCAGTTGTTCCAAATAATCCCAGTTTCTATGGGATAAAGAGCAGGTGGATTAGCTGACCAGTCTCGGTATCATAGAGTGACCGAGTGTCCTCCAAACCAGGAATGTATGCGTAAAACCCGCGAACACGGCTGTCGTCATTTTGGAAAGGAAGCACACTCGTCATGGAGATGTAGAAGAAATGCTGAAACTTCATCACCGAGGTTACTGGAACACCCGCAAAACATTACATAATCACTCATGGCGTCGTAAGGGTCTCATTAGGAAGCCTGTGCCCTTGACGCCGTGCGTCATTTAAAAGGAGGCAAAATCGCGACGCTTCTGATCATATTACTCGCTCCCGGTCAGCTACTATCCAGTTCCTCCAGTTTCTGTGTAGTCTGTTCCAATGAAGACGTATAGCATTATGTAATAGACTCCAGATGTCCTTTTCAAGCAATTCCCTTCGCAATGTTCGCTCGGAAAGTGGTTGAGATGAATCTGCGCTCACAGAAAGCGGCACCTGCTATTGGGTGTGAAACCGATTGTCGTTGATAAGG
The DNA here is from genome assembly GCF_021461385.2 of Schistocerca piceifrons. NCBI lineage: Eukaryota > Metazoa > Arthropoda > Insecta > Orthoptera > Acrididae > Schistocerca > Schistocerca piceifrons. The sequence continues at coordinate 783,639,422 of NC_060138.1, forward strand.
CATGATATTGCTCTCCGATTCCTGACACGTCTGTAGTAGCAGATTCTACGTTGTACTTCTGTCCTCAGTAGCGTATAATACCCTGAAGTGACAAAGTCTTGGAGTAACTCCTAATATAGTATCGGACCTCCTTTTTCCGGGGCTTAGTGCTGCAACTTGACATGGCATGGACTCAATAAGTCGTTGGAAGTCCTCTTCTGAAATACTGGGCCATGCCGCCTCTACAGCCGTTCATAATTGCGAAAGTGTTGCCAGTGCAGGATTTTGTGCACGAACTGACCTCCCAGTTACGTCCCATAAATGTTTTTGGGATTCTTCACGGGCGATCTAGGTGACCAATTGTCCAGAATGTTCACCAAACCAATCGCAAACAACTGTGGCTCAGTGACATGGAGCATTGTCATCCATAAAAATTACATCGTGGTTCCGGAACATAAAGCCCATAAATGGTTGCAAATGTCCTCCAAGTGGCCGAACGTAACAATTTTCAGTGAATGATCAGTTGAAGGACCCAATCCATTCCGTCTAATCACAGCCCACACCATTATGGAGCCACCATCGCTTGCACAGTGCCTCGTTGACAACTTGAGTCCATGACCTCGTGGGGTCTGCGTCAAACTCGATCCCTTCCATCAGCTCTTAGCAAGTGAAATCGGGATTCATCTGACTAGGCCGTGATTTTCAAGTCGTCTAGGGTGCCACTGATACGGGCATGAGCCCAGGAGAGGGGCTGCAGGCGATGCCGTGCTGTTAGAAAAGGCACTCGCGTCGGTCATCTGCTGACGTAGCACATTAACGCCAAATTTCGCCACTCTGTCCTAAAGGATACTTTCGTCGTATGTCCCACATTGATTTGTGCGGTTATTTCACGTAGTATTGCTTGTCTGTTAGCACTGACAACTCTTCTTAGACGCCGTTGCTCTCGGTCGTTAAGTGAAGGCTGTCGATCACTGCCTTGTCCAGGGTGAGAACTAATACCTGAAATTGGGTATTCGCGGCATACGCTTGACACTGTGAATCTCGGAATACTAAATTCCCAAACGAGTTCCGAATTCGAATGTCACTTGCGTCTAACTCCAACTACCATTCCGCTTTCAGTGTCCTGTAATTCCCGTCTTAACCACGTCGGAAACCTTTTCACCTGAATCACCTGAGTACAAATGACAGCTCCGCCAATGCACTGCCCTTGTATACCTCGTGTACGCGATGTTAACCCATCTGTATAAGTGGGTATCGCTAAACCATGAGTTTTGCCACGTCAGTGTATTACGGTACGTTGACAATTACTAATGTGGGACCGTCTAATCACAACAGAATAAAACAACTTCTGTGCCGTACGCCTTTCGCCTTCATTCTTTGCAAAACATCTTTAGTAGCCTGGAGTATGTATATATTTACTTTACGTGTAGGGCGTTGCATATGTAGGTTATTAACAGTTCTGGCACTTTTCGTTTCTCTGTGATGCAGTAATAATTTAAAGTTCTACTCACAGGTTTCGTTAATGTTGATCTACTTGCTGTTGTTTCTTTGTTACAGGTGTTCTTCTTCCCATAAATGAAATTTGCAATATCGTCTCTTTCTTGTTTTTCTTTTTTACAGCATGAGTGACTGAAAACACGTTTTGATGTTATGTTTTGTAAGGCGTTGTATATATTATTGCCAACTCCTGAATCTGTTTTTGAGGTGTCATGATGTGTTTTTTTGTGTATATGTGAGTGTGTGAAATGGTATTTGTTTCGGTGTGATGAGATGTGGGTACTGTAACACAACAAGTACCATTTGACACGCACACACACACACACACACACACACACACACACACACACACATATGCGTATACACAGATAGGTCACAGACACCCCAACAAATACATTCAGTAGTTGGCAGTAACTTATAACAGTTGGCAACACCATCCAAAACATAACATTAAAAGCTGTACTCAAATCCTAAAACTGAATAAAATCGAAAAAAAAACAAAAACAAACGAAGTTTCAAACGGAAACTACCAGAAGGAAAGCAGCTATAACAAAGGAAAAAGAACGCAGCATATAGATCAACATCCACGAAATCTGTGAGTAGAACTTAAAATTATTACTACATCATATAAAAACAAAAAGTGGCAGAACTGCTTATAACTTACATATGCAACGTCTTAAATGTAAGCTAAATACTATAAACTAATATATGTACGTACTCCAGGTCACTGAAGATGCCTTGCAAGTAGTAAAGGCGGAGAAACATAAAAAAGTAATTATTGTTGGTTTTTTGTACACAGTAGAATGTTCTTCAACATGATAAAAGGCAAGAGTTTTCTGTTATTATCGATAAATGCGGAAGTTTTTTCGAATAACAGAAATATGTGTTATTTAAGTACAACGAAGTACTGAAGCTGTGTTTGGTGCAATTTTGTTTTGTGCTTTTTTTATTTTGCCCTTTTTTTGTGGACATTCAATTCTCTTGCGCTGTATGACAAATCTGCCTGTTTCCTTTATTTTCACAACAACATCCCTATGTTTCACGTTACAAGTCAAAAATTTTCGAATAATTCCTTAAGTAAACTGTGACAGTTTCAGTTTTGCAGAAAATACTGTTTATTTTTACATAACAGACAGGAAGAGAACTATGTAGGTCAAAAATGTTGCGTAGGTTACGTGGCTGTTTATATATCCTCACTCAGTTTCTAGACGGTTTGCCACTTCCGTTTGTTGGGGAATCTAATAAGAAACTGATCGCATACGTATAGAAAGCAGTCGTTATGAAGTAGCACCCGATGGGTATGCAACACGCCTAACGTACAGGTGTACGTTAACAGCTGTTCAAATGGTTCAAATGACGCTAAGCAGTATGAGACTTAGCATCTGAGGTCATCAGTCCCCTAGAACTTAGAACTACTTAAACCTAACTAACCTAAGGACATCACACACATCCATGCCCGAGGCAGGATTCGAACCTGCGAGCGTAGCAGACGCGTGGATCCGGACTGTAGCGCCTAGAACCGCTCGCTCACCGAGACCGGCAATAGTTCAGGTGTTTGGTAACAGACCAAAGATACTAGGAAAATTACCGTAGTCTACGCTTATTTGCAGGGCAACAGTCTGGATGATTGACTGATCTGGCCTCGTAACACTAAACAAAACGGCCTTGCTCTGCTGGTACTGCGAACGGATGAAAAAAAGGGGAAACTACAGCCATAATTTTTCCCGAGTGCATGCAGCTTTACTGTATGGTTAAATGATGATGGCGTCCTCTTGGGTAAAATATTCCGGAGGTAAAATAGTCCCCCATTCGGATCTCCGGGCGGGGACTACTCAAGAGGACGTCGTTATCAGGAGAAAGAAAACTGGCGTTCTACGGGTCGGAGCTTGGAATGTCAGATCCCTTAATCGAGCAGGTAAGTTAGAAAATTTACATAGGGAAATGGATAGGTTAAACTTAGATATAGTAGGAATTAGTGAAGCTCGCTGGCAGGAGGAACAAGACTTTTGGTCAGGCGAATACAGGGTTATAAATACAAAATCAAATAGGGGTAATGCAGCAGTAGGTTTAATAATGAATAAAAAAAATAGCAGTGCGGGTAAGCTACCACAAACAGCATAGTGAACGCATTATCGTGGCCAAGATAGACACGAAGCCCACACCTACTACAGTAGTACAAGTTTATATACCCACTAGCTCTGCAGATGAAGAAAAAATTGGTGAAATGTATGATGAGATAAAAGAAATTATTCAGGTAGTGAAGGGAGACGAAAATTTAATAGTCATGGGTGACTGGAATTCGAGAGTAGGAAAACGGAGAGAAGGAAACATAGTAGGTGAATATGGATTGGGGTTAAGAAATGAAAGAGGAAGCCGTTTGGTAGAATTTTGCACAGAGCATAACTTAATCATAGCTAACACTTGGTTAAAAAATCATAAAAGAAGGTTGTATACATGGAAGAATCCTGGAGATACTAGAAGGTATCAGATATGTTATATAATGGTAAGGCAGAGATTTAGGAACCAGGTTTTAAATTGTAAGACATTTCTGGGGACAGACGTGGACTCTGACCACAATCTATTGGTTATGATCTGTAGATTAAAACTGAAGACACTGCAAAAAGGTGGGAATTTAAGGAGATGGGACCTGGATAAACCGACTAAACCATAGGTTGTACAGAGTTTCAGGGAGAGTATAAGGGAACAATTGACAGGAATGGGGGAAAGAAATACAGTAGAAGAAGATTGGGTAGCTCTGAGGGAAGAAGTAGTGAAGGCAGCAGACGATCGAGTAGGTAAAAAGACGAGGGCTAGTAGAAATCCTTGGGTAAGAGAAGCAATATTGAATTTAAATGATGAAAGGAGAAAATATAAAAATGCAGTAAATGAAGCAGGCAAAAAGGAATACAAACGTCTCAAAAATAAGATCGACAGGAAGTGCAAAATGGCTAAGCAGGGATGACTAGAGGACAAATGTAAGGCTGTAGAGGCTTATCTCAGTAGGGGTAAGAGAGATACTGCATACAGGAAATTATAGAGACCTTTGGAGAAAAGAGAACCACTTGTATGAATATCAAGAGCTCAGATGGATACCCAGTTCTAAGCAAAGAAGAGAAAGCAGAAAGGTGGAAGGAGTATATAGAGGGTCTATACAAGGGCGATGTACTTGAGGTCAATATTGTGGAAATAGAAGAGGATGTAGATGAAGATGGAATGGGAGATACGATACCGCGTGAAGAGTTTGACAGAGCACTGAAAGACCTGAGTGGAAACACGCCCTGGGAGTAGACAACATTCCATTAGAACTACTGACGGCCTTGGGAGAGCCAGTCATGACAAAACTCTACTATCTGGTGAGCAAGATGTATGAGACAGATGAAACACCCTAATCATCATCATTTCATCCTCATCTACGCGCCAGTCGCCGAAGTGGCATCAAATCGAAAGACTTGCACCCAGCGAACGGTCTACCCGACGGGAGGCCCTGGTCACACGACATTTACATTTACTGTAGATTTGATCAAACACACAGGGATATTCAGCTGCCCTTCCCCATCGGTTTTATACAACTCGCAACGCTTTTAAATACCAAGCGCAAAATTTTCGTATTGTCTTGCTCGCCACGCTCAACTATTAGTCCTAAAGAAAAAATTAACAGAGCCTTTTTTAGGAAACGTAGTTAAACTTTATGCTGGGATACGTTTTCGTATAAACTGTAATTTTGGAATTGTTGAAGAAAAAAGTACAAAAGCGACCGTCAAATGCGTTTTTCTCGAAGAGCTCGAAAATTGTGGTCTCCAGTGAAATGTATCCTGGCACAAAATTTAACTCGTTAAATTTCCTACAGAAAGATCCTGTTCATTTTTTCTATAGCACTAATAATTTGCTCATAGCAACCGAGAGAATATGAAAATCTTATGTGTGGTTTTTAATGTCGTCATGGGTTCCACAAAACCTGTTGGTAGGAGCAGCTGAATCAGCTTGTGTAATATAATGTAGGACATAGTTATTTAGTGATTTATGAAATATCTGTTTGTTTATATATGCGAATGTTTCTGTATTATGTGTCATCTGTTACCATTCTCTATGACCTGACATCTTTCGTGAGAGAAAAAGAGAGATAATGATAGCATGTAAAAGTTGTGTGTGGCACGTAGAAAAATATTGGTATCAACTTTTTCTGTCTCCTTCTGAAGTGATCCCACACACTAAGAAAAATGGCGTATTTTATTGCCCTTTGTAGTGAGTAAAACTAGCTTTGTGAAACACTTTGAGAAAGTCATGTTATTTAGTGTATCGTGCGCTCCAATCTCCGGCGCTCTTTAAAGTGGCGGACAGAGTGAATTGAGGCTGTAAAACTCGAGAGGCAGTAAGTTGTTTTCCTTGTTCGCGAGTCAGTTCAACAGGTCGCCGGGCGGCGCGGCAAGTGCTTCAGAGTCTCACATGTTTATGGCTCGCTGCCAGGCAGGGCCAAGTTCTGCGGCGTGCCTGGCCGACGCGCTCGCCGTCGCATCAGAGTTAAGACCGGCGCGATCGAGCAGACCGAGACCTCACGATGCGTTTGTTTCCCGTACATACTACGTAAGATACTGGCGCCTTCTGTTAGCAATACACTCATACAGGGTGAATCAGTTAAAAGGTACGTCTCTTATTTTGTGAACGGTACTATGTACAGAAGCGAAGTTTTAGACAAGTGACAGTAGGCAGAGGAGAACATAATTTTGTTATAAGGGTTATACTGTTAACTCTTGTATCAAGTGAGACCTTTTTTTACGGACCGATGTACTTTTTGTACTTTTTAACAGCTTGCGAAACTTATTAAAATAAATAAATAAAATATTACGATCGTTCATCTGTTACAGCAACAAAAAACGTCAAGTTACAAATGATGTACGAGGGCAGTTCAATAAGTAATGCAACACATTTTTTTTCTGAAACAGGGGTTGTTTCAGTCAGCATTGAAATACACCAGGTTCTTCCCCAATCTTTTAGCTACACAACACTATTTTTCAACGAAATCTCCATTCAATGCTACGGACTTACGCCACCTTGAAATGAGGGCCTGTATGCCTGCACGGTACCATTCCACTGGTCGATGTCGGAGCCAACTTCGTACTGCATCAATAACTTCTTCATCATCCGCGTAGTGCCTCCCACGGATTGCGTTCTTCATTGGCCCAAACATATGGAAATCCGACGGTGCGAGATCGGGGCTGTAGGGTGCATGAGGAAGAACAGTCCACTGAAGTTTTGTGAGCTCCTCTCGGGTGCGAAGACTTGTGTGAGGTCTTGCGTTTTCATGAAGAAGGAGAAGTTCGTTCAGATTTTTGTGCCTACGAACACGCTGAAGTCGTTTCTTCAATTTCCGAAGAGTAGCACAATACACTTCACAGTTGATCGTTTGACCATGGGGAAGGACATCGAACAGAATAACCCCTTCAGCGTCCCAGAAGACTGTAACCATGACTTTACCGGCTGAGGGTATGGCTTTAAACTTTTTCTTGGTAGGAGAGTGGGTGTGGCGCCACTCCATTGATTGCCGTTTTGTTTCAGGTTCGAAGTGATGAACCCATGTTTCATCGCCTGTAACAATCTTTGACAAGAAATTGTCACCCTCAGCCACATGACAAGCAAGCAATTCCGCACAGATGGTTCTCCTTTGCTCTTTATGGTGTTCGGTTAGACAACGAGGGACTCAGCGGGAACAAACCTTTGAATATCCCAACTGGTGAACAATTGTGACAGCACTACCAACAGAGATGTCAAGTTGAGCACTGAGTTGTTTGATGGTGAACCGTCGAACATCTCGAACGAGTGTGTTCGCCCGCTCCGCCATTGCAGGAGTCACAGCTGTGCACGCGGGAGATCAGACAGTCTTGCTTGACCTTGCGGCGATGATGACACACGCTTTGCCCAATGACTCACCGTGCTTTCGTCCACTGCCAGATCACCGTAGACATTCTGCAAGCGCCTATGAACATCTGAGATGCCCTGGTTTTCCGCCAAAAGAAACTCGATCACTGCCTGTTGTTTGCAACGTACATCCGTTACAGACGGCATTTTAACAGCTCCGTACAGCGCTGCCACCTGTCGGAAGTCAATGAAACTATACGAGACGAAGCGGGAATGTTTGAAAATATTCCACAAGAAATTTCCGGTTTTTTCAACCAAAATTGGCCGAGAAAAAAAATGTGTTGCATTACTTATTGAACTACCCTCGTATATATGCACAAGAAAAGACTATTTCATAAAAGTTATAACAGCAAAAGCTACAACAATTATCCAGTAAAGTACAAGCTGAAACAATTTGAACAAACTGTGTTACATTAACAAGTTAAAGAAATTACTTTACTATCTCCAAACAATTATCACTATACTGTCATTCAAAAATCCATTAACTGAGCAAAAGAGGATTAATGGAAGACCAAGTTACGCTTACAGCACGTTTTCGAGCAATGAAGACTTTCTTTCTTAAAGATATGTTACAGCAGACCATTATTATGCGTGACATTATTGAATGAAAATATGCAAAATATGTCGAATTACTAATTTGTCTCTCCCAAAGATTTGCAATGATTCTAAGTGCAAAAGTGCCTGAACTAAGTTGTTTTAGGAGTTCCAAAATGTGTTTTCTCCAGTTTAAATTCTCATCAATACGGACACAAATTCTAATCAATATAGACAACGGCGAACAAGTTAATACCGTGTTCCTACTTCAGGATGTAATTTGACACCGCCCCGCACTGCCGTTTCGTGAACAAAATATGAGCTTATCGCGTATCGCAGCAGGTATGCGACTGGATTCAAGACTTCCTTGAAGACAGAACTCAACACGTCGCTCTTACCGGAATAAAGTCGACAGATGTAAAGGTGATTTCCGGAGTACGCCAAGGAAGTGTGATTGGACCGTTATATATAAGCGTCGGATGCTCTTTAAAACTGTTCGCAGATGATGCGATTGTCTATAACAAAGTAGCAACGCCAGAAGATAGTAACGATTTGCAGAATGATCTCCAGAGAAGTGATGAGTGGTGCGGCTATGGCAATTGACCCTGAACGTAAATAACTGTAACATATTGCGCGTATATAGGAAAAGAAATCCACTACTATACAGCTACACTATTGATGATAAACCACTGGAGACAGTATCTACCATAAAATATCTAGGTGTAACTATCCAGAGAAAAGCATATGCCAGACACAACTCCATGGGAAGAATCTTAAGGAAATGTAACTCATCCACGGAGGAACTGGCTTATAAGGTGCTAGTTCAACCGATTATTGAGTATTGTTCATCTGTCTGGGATTCCTATCAGGTAGGACTGACAGAAGAGATAAAGAAGATCCAACAAAGAGCGACACGCTTCGTCACTGGATCCTCTAGCCAGCGCGAGGTCTTGCAGAAATGCTCAACAAACTCCATTGGCAGACGTTACATGAGAGGCCTTGTGCATTACAGAGAGATTTACGATTGAATTTTCGAGAGAGCACTTTTATTACTTCCCCCCCTCCCCCCCAACGTCAGGCGTAATGGCCACGAGGAGAAAATTCTAGAAATTAGAGCCAATACAGAGGCTTCCCAACAATGATTCTTCTCAGGCACTATTCGAGAGTGGAACAGAATTGGAAGGCTCAGTTAGTGGTACAAAAGTATCCTCCACCACACACCATTAGGTTGCTTGCGGAGTATGACGTAGATGCAGAAGTAAGAATTCCGAAATTTTCAACATATTTGTTATTTCGTCACCACATTTTATCGCTGGTGTCGTATCCCTAGATGTACAGAGCTGAAAATGTTGTGTCTCTTGAAAATTTGCAAGCTTCCAGCTCTTTCAATTACAACCAAGACTATAATAAAATAGCAAAGGTAACGTAAATCAGAACACTGGGAGGATCTGTGATCTAAATAACGATTTATTCATTGTTAACATCACATGACAAAAGATGGCTAAAGACACGTCACACAAACTTTTTTATTTGACAGACACTTCCAAAGATATGCGGTCTATGGTTAACAAAGTGATCAGGTGGGGATCAACATGCCACACTAACCATAAATAATGGCTTTATCTAACTTCATAAATGTGAATCCGTGGTATGGCCCATACACTACGCTACTATCAAGCATCTATACTATTCCATAAAGAAAAATATGGTTACAAGGGACAGGTTGCTGAGAAGCATATATTGGGGCCCTATGCTGCAGCAGCGAATACCACACTTTACCCTTCTGAAGGTCAGGGCGGCACAGTACGATGCTCGCCTACTACAGTCACGGACAGGGACAATCTGTTATTAACGGCGTGCCCGGAATTACCAAGTACGCGGTCTCGTGTGCGCTGGTTCAGAACACAGATACTTCCCTGTAAGCCTCTGAAACCCCTATGGATTCCAGTGTGCAGGCGAAACCGTTTGCTGGTCTGCCAAACCAATTTGACTCCGTAACATGACTATGCATGACGGAATATATCAAATGTTTAGACGGCCGACTCAAAACAAATAATTAGACCTACACATAACTCGTCGTGTGCGTGATGCAAGAAGCAGTACCTCTGAAAGTTCAGATGGTGACTGGGACAGGTTCTAAGTGGCACACTAGCAAAGGACACAAGTCTCACTGTGTAGGTAAAAACCTGCAGTTCTTTACTAGTGAAGTGCCAGTACAAGAATGTCCTTCTCTTTATCTACAGCTTTCCTCCGCAGCTCGGTAGCATAGCACACTTGCATGCTTAGACTACACACCTTTTAGCACAAGCCAATAGCCAATCACGAGCTGGAGTTTGGCATTCAAAGCTGGGAGACTGTCCCCCCCCCCCCCCTTCCTGCTCTGCATACACAGATTTTAACAACCAGCGACTTTAAAAATTAATTGGGAGAAAAGGAAAAAAGTTTCAGCTTTGCAGCCTCTTTTCCCATGCGTTTAAGCTGTGCTGTGTCTTTGCTAAAAGCATGACTTGGATAGAACCACAGCCCTTCATAAACAGATCATTATCTCCCCTGTTGCGTCCACTTCGAACTTCCCAAAGAACGGCCATAAATTCGCTAACAGCCTCATGGATTTACAAATATATTTTGTAGCAGAGTCTGGACACTTGGGGGCCACTGCCCCTGTCCCACAGAAATTCGCAGAAACTCACAGCTTTCTGCCTAACAAGGACCCATTCTCTGCTTTACTGTTGGTCATCAGATCTTGCAATGCTCTGCTCGTAGCAGCAGCAACTCCCCAGCGCTAGTCAGCCTACCTGGATGCGGCTGCCGACTGACAGGCGCCACCCAATATGTCTGCACAATGAGACTGGCGGACTTGGCTGTCAGCAAACGTTTTCATCCAGGTTCCGCAGAAGAAAACTACCCTCGGCTCTCAGCCGCCGTGGGATTTTACTGCAGTCAATTAACTGGGCACCCTCTTCCTTTGAACGCAGGTAAAGCCTACCGTTATGCCTTCACCAGAGCACACAAACAAGAGCGTTAACTACTGCCATCCATTTCATCATATGAATGAAGTCAGATCGTATCAGATATTGCAGCCACGTCATAAGGATTGCCTTCCCTATGAACGTTAAGCAGTATGACACCATATCAAAAGTGAGAGTTCCCTGCAATCTCTCAAACTGAGCGCGAAACCATTGCCTGAAAACCAGTCAGTAGTATTTTTAAGAATGTCGTTTACCATTTTTCCCATTTCTAAATGTAATGCTCGATTACAATACTAGTGTTGTCTGCAAAAAGAACTTATTCTGCTTGTTGTATATTAGAAACATGAAACAATTCAGCAAGAACTAGACAAAGTCCAGAACAAAATAAGCCAGTACCACAACAGCTGACAGGAACACGTAGAAATGATTGAGAGTAAAATACATCCCAATTATCTGCAGATTATAAACAATATGGGAAAAGAAACATCACAAGACAAAGAAGAGGTGAATGGATTTTATGAAGACAGAACAAGCATAAAAGCCCAATTGGTGAAATAAAGAAGGAGAATTTAAAGCTGTGTCCAGTCCAGGCTACTGACCTTCCCACAGGTAACACATACAGCCACATCTAATCTAAACACCACGCAGTGTCAAAGACTTCTTTCTCAGTAGTAATAGATAATTTCCATTTAAAACAAATATTCGATATTGACACTTTCTTGTTTCTTTGTCATTTCCACAGAACACGTAGAAAGAGAGTTGTTGAGAGTTTAAGCGTACCTCACCATACCAAACTAATTACATTAAAAGATGAGTATTATCTAGGTCACAGCTCAATAGACACAAGGACAGTATGATACGTCATCGTCTGTATTAGTTAGTGACATATGGGCACCAAAAACAGAGAAATATCCCACCAGAGCAGCTCCATCCTATTGACATGCATCACCACCCCAGAAACAGATCCATCACAACGGCGTGAAAAATAGATAACGAGAGCGTTCGAAAATAAATTAGATGAAAGTATCTGGACTATATTGACATTCACTGCTGCCCATTAAAGTTGTATTACCAGTAAGGATAGCAAATAGCGAAATTTTACGAGTTCATATTATAGTGAATTACAATCAATATGTCGTAAATTTGTAAGTGATTTGAGGGTACACAGGGTGAGAAATTCACTTTACAGAGCCGCCATATCAACAGCGCAATGGAACCAGTCCGACTGGGTATCAAGTCAAAATGGGATTAGATTCCTCAGTACTCGAGCTCTCTGTCATAGTTCATCAGTTGTGACGTCTGATGAACAGTTGCATGCCAGTCTCCCGGCAACCAGTGACCAGATGCAGGTGAGAGAGATCCAGGACTTCCTGACGAAGGCTACAGGCGAACTCTCTATATAGGGAGTTTGGTGAGGACAGCATGTGCAACATGCTGTCTTGCGTTATTTTGTTGAAAACGTTACGGACACCTCAAAGATAGGGCGCCTCCACCAGCCTTAGCACGTCAGAAATGTAACGGTCGCTGTGCAAATCACAGACTATGCCAATCAGAGGTCATCGTATTGTGTACCCAATGACATCTCATACCATCACGCTAACTATTGGGCCCGTATGGAGACGATGAATGGAATGTGGTTACGTTTGTTCCATTCAGAGCTTCCACAGAGGTCCATGGTGTTGCTGTATACAGGACCAAGACGCCACTGAAAAGACGATGAGGTGACACTGTCATCTCCTCTGCTATCGACTCCAGTGTTGGAAGCCGCTACAACAGTCACAGTGCGACAGTCCATGGTGCTTCAGAGATCACTGCACTGTCCGTGTGGATACTTGATTTGTTGTAAACAAGCCTGTTTTCTGACTCAGGGAACGTTAAGTGTCTGTATGATCCGATACTGATGAGTTATCAATATTTGCATCCTTCGGGTGCCACTCGCACGGGCCCACCGGCATCCTTCATGGCTTCGAGTACGGTCCTGACTGTTGCGGGATCCCGACCAATGCGAGCAGTGACATGGCTGAACTATACACTCAAGTGACCAAAGTCACGGAATACCTCCCAACATCATGTGAGACTCTTTGTCCCTTGCGTAGTACAGCAGTTCATCGTGGCATGGACTCGAAAAGTCTTCTGAAGTCCCCTGCATCAATATTCAGCCATGTGGCGTCTATAGCCGTCCATAACTGCGAAAGTGTTGCCGGTGCACGGTTTTGTGCACAAACTGACCTCCCGATTATGTTCTATGGGATTTATATCGGGCGATCTGGAAGGCCAAATCATTCCCTAGAATTGTCCAGAACGTTCTTCAAACCAATCGCGAATAATTGTGCAAGGGTGACATGGAGCACTGTCACCCACAAAAATTCCGTCGCTGTTTGAAATCATGAAGTCCATAAATGGCTGCAAATGGTCTTCAAGTAGCTGAACACAAGCAATTCCGGTCAATAATTGGCTCCATGCAATGCAAACACAGCTCACACCATTATGGAGTCGTAACCAGCTTGCACAGTGCCTTGTTGACAGCTTGGCTTCGTGGGGTCTGCGCCTCATTCGAACCCTCCTAGCCACCCTTACCAAGTGAAATCGGGGCTCATCTGACCAGGCCATGGTTTCCCACTTGTCTAGGGTCCAACCGACATGGTCACAAGCCCAGGAGAAGAGCTGCAGGCTATATCACGCTGTCACCAAAGGCACTTGAGTCGGTCGTCTGCCGCCATAGCCCATTAACGTCAAATTTCGCCGCGCTGTCCTAACGGACACGTCCGTGATACCTCGCACAATGTAGCTTGTCTGTCAGAAGTGACAACTCTACCCAATGTCGCTGCTCTCGGACCTCAAGTGTAGGCCGTCGGGCACTGCGTTGCCAGTGGTGAGAGGTGATACGTGAAATTCGGTATTGTCGGCACACTCTTGACACTGTGGAGCACGGGATAACGAATTCCGTAGATGTTTCCGAAATGGAATGTCCCATGCATCTTGATTTGCTACCATTCCGCGTTCAAAGTCTGTTAATTCCCGGCATGCGGCCATAATGACGTCGGAAACGTTTTCACATGAATCACCTGAGTACACATGACAGTTCCACCAATGCACTGTTCTTTTATACCTATACGCAATACTGCAGCCATCTGTATATGTGCATATCGCTATCGCATGATTTAAACCGTAGTCTCGATAGCACCTCTCTTGCCGCTTCCGAATTCCGACACGTACTAGTACACACGGTACATAACGCGATTTCCTTTCAGAAGCAATATTTAAAAGAATGTCTTACATGCATAATCTAGATGGCGTTACCCTGGTTTACTGGTATTTTTTACGCTTGCAGTGAAATGCAAATCATTTTCTTATCCAAGCATGCAGTACACTTGCAAGCCAGTTTGATGTTTGTTGAATGCTGCATGTTATAATTTTAATGACCAACAATGTAAGTGAGTGGTAACCTCGGAACTAACATAAACGAACTCCTCGCCAGGCTCAAGGGATGTCTACTGGCCACTGTGTCACCGTCTGCCCTGCGGCGTCATGAGGATATGGTATGGAGGGGCATGTGGTTAGGACAGCGTTCTCCCAGTCGTTTCCTAGACTTTCCAGAGCGCGGAGCCGTTAGTGATCGCTCATGTGACTACTCAGTTGCATTCCGTACCAGTCCTCTCACCAAGAAAAAATCCCTGCCAGTACCGGGAATCGAATCCATGTATGCTGACCATTTACCTACGGAGGTGGATAGGGCTAACATAGAGACAAATAATAAGTGCTAAATGTACACTACTGGCCATTAAAATTGCTACACCACGAAGAAATGCAGATGATATACGGGTATTCATTGGACAAATATAGTATACTAGAACTGACAAGTGATTACATTTTCACGCAATTTGGGTGCATATATCCTGAGAAATCAGTACCCAGAACAACCACCTCTGGCCGTAATAACGGCCTTGACACGGCTGGGCATTGAGTCAAACAGAGCTTGAATGGCGTGTACAGGTACAGCTGCCCATGCAGCTTCAAAACGATACCACAGTTCATCAAGAGTAATGACTGACGTATTGTGACGAGCCAGTTGCTCGGCCACCATTGACCAGACGTTTTCAATTGGTGAGGGATCTAGAGAATGTGCTGGCCAGGGCAGCAGCCGAACATTTTCCGTGTCCAGAAAGGCCCCTACAGGACATGCAACATGCGGTCGTGCATTATCCAGCTGAAATGTAGTGTTTCGCAGGGGTCGAATGAAGGGTAGAGCCACGGGTTGTAACACATCTGAAATGTAACGTCCACTGTTCAAAGTGCCGTCAATGCGAACAAGAGGTGACCGAGACGCATAACCAATGGAACCCCATACCATCACGCCCGGTGATACGCCAGTATGGCGATGACGAATACACGCTTCCAATGTGCGTTCACCGCGATGTGGCCAAACACGGATGCGACCGTCATGATGCTGTAAACAGAACCCGGATTCATCCGAAAAAATGACGTTTTGCCATTCGTGCAACCAGGTTCGTCGTTGAGTACACCATCGCAGACGCTCCTGTCTGTGATGCAGCGTCAAGGGTAACCGCAGCCACGGTCTCCGAGCTGATAGTCCATGCTGCTGCAAACATAGTCGAACTGTTCGTGCAGATGGTTGTTGTCTTACAAACGTCCCCAACTGCTGACTCAGGGATCGAGACGTGGCTGCACGATCCGTTACAGCCATGCGGATAAGAGGCCTGTCATCTCGACTGCTAGTGATACGAGGCCGTTGGGATCCAGCACGGCGTTCCGTATTACCCTCCTGAACCCACCAATTCCATATTCTGCTAACAGTCATTGGATCTCGACGAACGCGAGCAGCAATGTTGCGATACGATAAACCGCAATCGCGATAGGCTACGATCCGACCTTTATCAAAGTCGGAAACGTGATGGTACGCATTTCTCCTCCTTACACGAGGCATCACAACAACGTTTCACCAGGCAACGCCGGTCAACTGCTGTTTGTGTATGAGAAATCGATTGGAAACTCTCCTCATGTCAACACGTTGTAGGTGTCGCCACCGGTGGCAACCTTGTGTGAATGCTCTGGAAAGCTAATCATTTGGGTATCACATCATCGTCTTCCTGTTGGTTAACTTTCGCGTCTGTAACACGTCATCTTTTTGGTCTAGCAATTTTAATGGCCAGTAATGTAGTTAAACAAGAAGATGAAACTACTTGGCTCAAATGGCTCTGAGCACTATGGGACTTAACATCTGAGGCCACCAGTCCCCTAGAACTTAGAACTACTTAAACCTAACGAACCCAAGGGCATCACATACATCCATGCCCGAGGTAGGATTAGAACCTGCGACCGTAGCAGTCGCGCGGTTCCGCACTGATGCTCCTAGAACCGGATGAAACTATTATAAATACTCTGGAAGACAGTGCACATATTATTAATGTCGTACACGATATTGCAGTGCTTGGGTTTTTAGACAGCTGTATCAAAACAAAATGGTAAACTGAGAAAATTACAGGGTATGATTTCAAGAAAAAGGTAAATAATGCAAAAACTCTACAGCATTAATAACGGTGTAGTGTGCTGCGCCTGTGGCGTCATGTATCTTGAAGAGTGCTGAAAGCAACATTGCCATAATACACAAACCTTGGCCCTGGAGACAGGAGGGAGGACTGTCCACTTAACCTGCCGAGTGCTTAGTCACCGCACCGAGACGTCGTCCTGCACCACGCAACCGGTGTGTGTGACCTCGGTGTCGCCGCCGCTGCCGCTGCCGCCACGTAACCTGCCAGCGTGAATCACGGCGGGCCGACCACACAGCCGGCCAGCCAGGCGGCCAAGTTAGGAGCTGCGGGCCTCCCGCGCTCCGCGCAGAGTACGCGCCGGGTACCCTCCCCATATGGGCCACGGCCGTGACGTCACTTTATCCTACAAGCCGTTACATCTCTGTGAATGGTTTCACAGTCGACGTGGTGACGGTTTAGGTTTGAAGGGAAAAGTTCTGTCGCCGTAGGTGGCAGCCTTAAAACGTGGACAAGAGGAAACGCTGCCTTTTCAGCGTAAGTTCACAAACGAGACACATTTTTTCTGTGAAAACGTGGCTCGTTGGTAGTTGCTGTCACGTGACGTCCGCCCGGAGCGAAGACTAAATGTAACGAACAAAATGAAGAGCGAAAAAAGAAGAAAAAAGGAGAAATGAGACAATACCGTGGGGAATGAATGCGTAGACTCGCCGATGTTCAAGTCGCGTTCACGCCAGACATCAAATTGTACCCGGTTTACGCCTCCACAATGAGATGTCTTGTGTATTTCTTTCTGTTGCTGTGACCTTTATTTGAACATCAAGACATAACACGAATTTCTTATAGGTGTAAACGACCGCTTTGTTTCGTTAATGACGCAAATAAAGCCAACAGAACATATCAGTGGATACAGAAACATCGTCTGTATCCATCGAAGCACAGAAAACGCAATACGTAGGCTATACTGGACTGCACATTACACTATACACAATAATTCCATTCTGTGCCGGTACGTTTGATGTTAAGAGCCGGTCAGTAGACGTACGAGCAACGTACGCTTCGCAGAATATGTTCAAAGCGACCACCTTGCATTTACAAACACTTCGCCACTCACTAGATCTAGAGGACTGACGTCCTGGGAACGTGGAGCCCATACATTGGACCTCCACGACCAACCCATTTCTCAGGAAAAGCTTTATTCAAATAGTTATGAGCATTAATTTTAAAGCGAGGCAGTGCACCTTCATGCTGAAACTATAGCTGTCGCCGAAAACCAAGCGGAATATTTTCTAATGAGTCAGGCAAAGTATTGCAAAGAAAGCACGATACAAGGCTGCATTCAACTTGTCCGGCAGTAGGTAAGGCCCCAAAAGCACTGCTCGCACGATTCTAGCCCGCAGGTTTATGCCAAAGCGTGACTGAAAGACACGTTCACGGGTGACGTGTGGGTAGTGTTGCTATCAATATGGCTGTTGTGGAGGTTGAAAATACCTTCACGAGTGAAGCTAGATACGTCACTCGATATCATGTTATTTATAAAATGTTCCTGATTTTTCACTTGGTGCAAAATACATTCACAAAACTGTACTTCTGGAATGCAGGTTCTGGACGATGATGTTGCGTTAAAGTATAATGATAAGAATGCGGTTATTTATCGTGCAACACGTCAACAGCAAGTCTCTGAGACTTCTGGAACTTCCTTGGAATATGAAGGCTACTTCGCCTAGGTGACTGGTGAACGGTTTCAAGAATCGCGTCCTCTGTTTGTGGACGACTTCTGTTCCTTAGCTGCAGACGAAAATTACCGGTTTCTCGAAGGCGTTACTCCAGGCGACGAAAAACAGTCTTATCGGGATGGTGCCTTTTTAGGGTACCGTTCACCATACTCACGAGCAGCAGCAGCAGCCTGGTTATGGGATGCACCCACAACCAAAAGCATATCGATGTATTCATCGTCTGTGTACTCCATTGGGAAGCTGACATACATGAGCCTGACAGGACCAGTTCTGGTAATGCACTCTTAGTAGACTGACGCGTACAGTTTAATGGATCTCACTGTCACGTGACAAAATGACGTCCTAGTTATAAACCTTACAAGAACGTAAACTAGGGAAAGTACGTTAAAAAAAAGAGAAAAGTGTATGGTGGCGAGAATTCGAACCCTAGCTCCAAACCGAGCGAGGTGGCGCAGTGGTACTAGCATTCGGGAGGACGATGGTTCAATCCCGCGTCCGGCCATCCTGATTTCGGTTTTCCGTGATTTCCCTAAACCGCTTCAGGCAAATGCCGGGATGGTTCCTTTGAAAGGGCACGGCCGACTTCCTTCCCCCTCCTTAACCTACTCCGATGATACCGATGACCTCGCTGTTTGGTCTCTTTCCCCAAAATCAACTCAACCCTAGCTCCAAAGTTGAATTGGGGTTGACGTCGCAGCAGTCTACTCAGTGAACTGCGACAGCAGGGGAGGTAGTGCGGCCTGATAGAGAGAGGTTCATTTGTACATTCTGATGAGCTGCAGGATGTGACAATGTTGCCAGCTTCACGTTCTCATACATGTGGCTTCAAAACACACCCGATATGATACTGCTAGATAAAGTTTTGTCTTGAATCTCAATGAGGACACGCATGTCGACATCCAGGTGCGGCATTTTTTCTTCACCCCGTGTACCCACAAATTCATCTTCGGAATAGGAGCTGTCAAGTATAAATAATTTCAGTTTGTTTATATAACTTTCATTATCTGCCAGAACTTTCAATTCACACGAGCGGTGGTCAAGTATTTTATAACTGCATATTTTGCCCCTTTCTCTGCCAGAATAAGATTAACTTGTGGATAATGCAGGCTATTTTTGTTCCTAGTGTTATATTTATGAATGATGATATTATTTTCAAAGAATGTTTCATTCTTCTTATACGATGTTGTTGTTGTTGTGGTCTTCAGTCCTGAGACTGGTTTGATGCAGCTCTCCATGCTACTCTATCCTGTGCAAGCCTCTTCATCTCCCAGTACTTACTGCAACCTACATCCATCTGAATCTGTTAAGTGTATTCATCTCTTGGTCGCCCTCTACGATTTTTACCCTCCACGCTGCCCTCCAATGCTAAATTTGTGATCCCTTGATGCCTCAGAACATGTCCTACCAACCGGTCCCTTCTTCTTGTCAAGTTGTGCCACAAACTCCTCTTCTCCCCAATCCTATTCAATACCTCCTCAATAGTTATGTGATCTACCCATCTAATCTTCAGCATTCTTCTGTAGCACCACATTTCGAAAGCTTCTATTCTCTTCTTGTCCAAACTATTTATCGTCCAAGTTTCACTTCCATACAAATACTTTCAGAAATGACTTCCCGACACTTAAATTTATACTCGATGTTAACAAATTTCTCTTCTTCAGAAACGCTTTCCTTGCCATTGCCAGTCTACGTTTTATATCCTCTCTACTTCGACCATCATCAGTTATTTTGCTCCCCAAATAGCAAAATTCCTTCACTACTTTAAGTGTCTCATTTCCTAATCTAATACCCTCAGCATCACCCGACTTAATTTGACCACATTCCATTACCTTCGTTTTGCTATTGTTGATGTTCATCTTATATCCTCCTTTCAAGACACTGTCCAATCCGTTCAACTGCTCTTCCAAGTTCTTTGCTGTCTCTGACAGAATTACAATGTCATCGGCGAACTGCAAAGTTTTTATTTCTTCTCCATGGATTTTAATACCTACTCCGAATTTTTCTTTTGTTTCCTTTACTGCTTGCTCAATATACATATTGAATAACACCGGGGACAGGCTACAACCCTGTCTCACCCGCTTCCCAACCGCTGCTTCCCTTTCACGCCTCTCGACTCTTATAACTGCCATCTGGCTTCTGTACAAATTGTAAATAGCCTTTCGCTCTCTGTATTTTACCCCTGCCACCTTCAGAATTTGAAAGAGAGTATTTCAGTCAACATTGTCAAAAGCTTTCTCTAAGTCTACAAATGCTAGAAACGTAGGTTTGCCTTTCCTTAATCTTTCTTCTAAGATAAGTAGTAGGGTCAGTATTGCCACACGTGTTCCAACATTTCTACGGAATCCAAACTGATGTTCCCCGAGGTCGGCTTCTACCAGTTTTTCCATTCGTCTGTAAAGAATTCGTGTTAGTATTTCGCAGCTGTGACTTATTAAACTGATAGTTCGGTAATTCTCACATCTGTCAACACCTGCTTTCTTTGGGATTGGAATT
The DNA here is from genome assembly GCF_021461385.2 of Schistocerca piceifrons. Taxonomy (NCBI): domain Eukaryota; kingdom Metazoa; phylum Arthropoda; class Insecta; order Orthoptera; family Acrididae; genus Schistocerca; species Schistocerca piceifrons. Next base: position 783,660,050 of record NC_060138.1, read on the forward strand.
ATTATATTCTTCTTGAAGTCTGAGGGTATTTCACCTGTCTCATACATCTTGCTCACCAGATGATAGAGTTTTGTCAGGACTGGCTCTCCCAAGGCCGTCAGTAGTTCTAATGGTATGTTGTCTACTCCCGGGGCCTTGTTTCGACTCAGGTCCTTCAGAGCTCTGTCAAACTCTTCACGCAGTATCGTATCTCACATTTCATCTTCATCTACATCCTCTTCCATTTCCACAGTATTGTCTTCAAGTACAACGCCCTTGTATAGACCCTCTATATACTCTTTCCACCTTTCTGCTTTCCCTTATTTGCTAAGAACTGGGTATCCATCTGAGCTCTTGATGTTCATGCAAGTGGCTCTCTTTTCTCCAAAGGTCTCTTCTATTTTCCTGTAGGCAGTATCTATCTTGCCCCTAGTGAGATAAGCCTCTACATCCTTACATTTTTCCTCTAGCCATCCCTGCTTAGCCATTTTGCACTTCCTGTCGATCTTATTTTTGAGAGGTTTATATTCATTTTTGCCTGCTTCATTTACTGCATTTTTATATTTTCTCCTTTCATCATTTAAATTCAATATTGCTTCTCTTACCCAAGGATTTCTACTAGCCCTCGTCTTTTTACCTACTCGATCCTCTGCTGCCTTCACTACTTCATCCCTCAGAGCTACCCATTCTTCTTCTACTGTATTTCTTTTCCCCATTCCTGTCAATTGTTCCCTTATACTCTCCCTGTAACTCTGTACAACCTCTGGTTTAGTCAATTTATCCAGATCCCATCTCCTTAAATTCCCAGCTTTTTGCAGTTTCTTCAGTTTTAATCTACAGATCATAACCAATACATTGTGGTCAGAGTCCACATCTGCCCCTGGAAATGCCTTACAATTTAAAACCTGATTCCTAAATCTCTATCTTATTATTATTATATAATTTATCTGAAACCTTTAAGTATCTCCAAGGTTCTTCCATGTATACAACCTTCTTTTATGATTCTTGAACCAAGTGTTAGTTATGATTAAGTTATGCTCTGTGCAAAATTCTACTAGACGGCTTCCTCTTTCATTTCTCTCCCCCAATCCATATTCACCCACTATGTTTCCCTCTCTCCCTTTTCCTACTCTCGAATTCCAGTCACCCATGACTATTAAATTTTCGTCTCCCTTCACTACCTGAATAATTTCTTTTATCTCATCATACATTTCATCAATTTTTTCTTCATCTGCCGAGCTAGTGGGCATATAAACTTGTATTACTGTAGTAGGTGTGGGATTCGTGTCTATCTTGGCCACAATAAGGCGTTCACTATGCTGTTTGTAGTAGCTTACCTGCACTCCTATTTTTTTTATTCATTATTAAACCTACTCCTGCATTACCCCTATTTGATTTTGTATTTATAACCCTGTATTCACCCGACCAAAAGTCTTGTTCCTCCTGCCACCGAACTTCACTAATGCCCACTATATCTAGCTTTAACCTAGCCATTTCCCTTTTTAAATTTTCTAACCTACCTGTCCGATTAAGGGATCTGACATTCCACGCTCCGATCAGTAGAACGCCAGTTTTCTTTCTCCTGATAACGACGTCCTCTTGAGTAGTCCCCGCCCGGAGATCCGAATGGGGGACTATTTTACCTCCGTAATATTTTATCCAAGAGGACGCCATCATTATTTAACCATACAGTAAAGCTGCATGCCCTTGGGAAAAATTACGGCTGTAGTTTCCCCTTGCTTTCAGCCGTTCGCAGTACCAGCACAGCAAGGCCGTTTTGGTTAATGTTACAAGGCCAGATCAGTCAATCATCCAGACTGTTGCCCTTGCAACTACTGAAAAGGCTGCTGCCCCTCTTCAGGAACCACATGTTTGTCTGGCGTCTCAACAGATACCCCTCCGTTGTGGTTGCAGCTACGGTACGGCCATCTGTATCGCTGAGGCACGCAGGCCTCCCCACCAACGACAAGGTCCATTGTTTATACGATAGGTAACGTATTCTTAGAGTGCTGTTATCACACCTAATTTCTTAAACTGTTTCCTACATCAGTTTCGATGTTGGACACTAGATATTGTCATTTTCTGAACAATGAATACTTTGTGGAATTTACACAGAAAATTATTTCACATGACATCAAAGAACGAAAGTGTGCGAAGCAAACAAATTTTCTGATGTCTTCATCACCAAAAGCAGTACTTACAAGTAAAGAAAATGTTTCTAAACTCAAGGAGTTGAGAACTATAATAAGAATGTGATTTCCAGTCCAAATTCTAATCGATATATTTTACGTCATACTGGTGTTCACAAATCAGAGTACCGATTGTACCTACGAATCTACTTCAGATGTAACTTCTCTGACGTTTCTAGCGATACCGTTTATGTGATGCGATGGCGTCAGCCCCAACAGTGTCGCCAGCCGCTGCCGCTGAGCCAGAAAGCGAAGCAGCGGTCCGTCAACTTTTCGCTCCCCTGGCCAGTAAATAAGTGTGAATTTTTTATCATTAAATTTCATTATCTTCTCTCCATGAGAATTGCAACAACATCAAAACGGCATGCAAAAACGTCACGTTGTCATAAAGTCTACTACATCTAGTGTTTAATATTTCAGTGCAGCCACACAATGCATGTAGGAGTGACGCCATTTACCTTCTGTACACAAGGAAAGATTACACAGCGGGCTCTCATTCAGTATTAAAATGTTGGTTGTTCGCGAAAAAGTCGTGTTAGTGAGAGAGTATTTTCTGTTCGTCTCAACTACGGTCGCAGGTTCGAATCCTGCCTCGGGCATGGATGTGTGTGATGTCCTTAGGTTAGTTAGGTTTAAGTAGTTCTAAGTTCTAGGGGACTGATGACCTCAGATGTTAAGTCCCATAGTGCTCAGAGCTATTTGAACCATTTTTTTGTTCGTCTCATTTTGTATTTCTTTCAATTACCTGCACTATACTGTACCTGCTCATTTCATATGACATCCAAGTTTCATCGAGCTATGTTACACGGCAGTGAAACATCAAGAGAAAGTTACTCTCGTATTTAAGTTTTGGCCAGCAGCGTATTTCTAGTGAAGATGAAAGAAAAAGCATAATAATTCGTCCAATAATTTGTTAGGTCCTTGTATATCTTCTTCATTACACTGTACAAAGCGACAAACCCCGGCAATATTAATGGCTTCCTTGTCAATTTCGGGGGCCCTAGATCATGAATTATGTTCCCGGTGAAGTAAACTGACGACTAAGGACTCTCGGTGTTCGTGAGTGACACGTTATCGATCTGAAACAGGTTCCAGGAAGAACTTCTTCCGTCGTCAACACAAATCTGTTAGGTTGTTGTTGGCGTCACGCCACGGACATATTCCGGGCCCAGGTGTGTGAGGTGAAAGAAACTGTTCATCTCATTCCTGGGAACTTCCTGTATTTGTTTACTCCGTCACACGTCTTTCGGAGCTCATTCGTTACCCAGGAATATCTACCGGCGATTCTTTATCTGCCATAATCAAAACTAACGACAAACCAGAGTCTACAGGCAATTTTCTGGCGAGTGAACTCTACTAGTAGAGTGGTAAACGGAAGATGTTGAAAGGGAGTTGTCTGAACTCTGTTTCGTAACCAGTGTCCATTCATTTAATTTCTTTTATAATTTTGTTTGTGTATGAAATCATTCTATCCAGAAAAACTGAGGCGTTTCTTCAGACTCGCTAACTGTATGAAGAGTTTATAACGTCATAGTGTGGTACGTGTTTTGTTTATTGTATACTGCTCATTTCACAGGTTTCTCTTCGCGAGGTCACAGTTTTATGGTATTCTCTGCACTCTATAGTAAATTACCTCACAAGATTGCATTCACAGTCTCTAGACTACCTCTCACATGACTCTTATAACGTAATGAACGCATCTGAAGTGGGTATGACTGGGGATTCGCAAGTTCTCTATTGGCTGAAGCAGTGCATGGAAGCCAACGATCGTGTTATAGTGGAATAACTAACCGGCGACATAAACTGTGACAAAACAACATTCCTATTGTGTATACACTATCACTATCACTAATGGACAGCACAGACTGTGGGTGCTGTATGGACACGACCAACACTTTGGAGTTGTTGGTGTCTTTTCCTGAGCCGGAGTATGGTGGTTCCAGTAGAGAAAGGGGCTTCTGCATTTCGGGAGGAGTGCTATCTACTTTCGTGAGTAGCCAGCCGCAGCATGTCGGTGGCTAAGTAATCAAATAGTGTACAGTGCAGAGTACAAGTGGTGCACTGAATGTAGTAGTTCAAAATAAGCCCTAGGTTATAGTACAACTCAATATGGTGTTGTGTAGTGGCACACTGGGAACGTCACTGTTTTCTCTAAAGATTAGAGCCATTTTGATTTTGCTAATTACATGCCACGATCGTGACTGATGTATATATTTTATTTACAGGCGATGATATTGGTTTTTGCCGGCCTGGGTGGCCGATCGGTTCTAAGGCGCTATAGTCTGGAACCGCGCGACTGCTACGGTCGCAGGTTCGAATCCTGCCTCGGGCATGGATGTGTGTGATGTCCTTAGGTTAGTTAGATTTAAGTAGTTCTAAGTTCTAGGGGACTGATGACCTCAGACGTTAAGTCCCATAGTGCTCAGAGCCATTTGAACCATTTTTTGATATTGGTTTTATTGCACTGTGAACATGACTGATTTGGTTTGTGCTACTTGTACAATGAAAGTTATCTTGTTATTTTGCTCCGTCAGAGTGTAGAAGACGTCAGGTACTTTCATCCCTCATTTCTTCCACTTTGTTAGCTCACGTTCTACGGTTATTAAGGTTACTAGAGAGGGCTGTCAGTGGTTGTAACGATCAGTCGTAGCTAAATGCATGAAGTCGGTCGAGGCGGAGGAGACGAGCTCTTGTTTTGCGTGGAGCAGCCAACGCTTTGGCAGGTGAAGCTGAATAGTGCAAGTTCTGAGAAAAACAGGCCGCAAGTCTGTAAAGGGTAGCCGACCAGTGCTTTGACACCCCAATGGCCGTCACAAGAGGATGCAGACCGAACCATAGGCAGTCACTGGGAGCGCAGAAGTGGAAAAGAAAGCAGCAGGGACTCAACTGTATTATTCCTGTAGCCAGAGGGGAAACGCACAACTTCTTTCGCAGAAGTTGCGTAGGAATGTGAGAGCGGCAATCATTCCCAGGCGAAGCAAGGCGCAGTCCATGTTTCAGCAGGGGGCCTCATATTCTCTCTCGTTTCTGCTAATATTGTTGTCTGCTTGATGGCGAAAACGTTTCTCAGATACACTGCTGGCGGTCGGAGACGGTGTGGCCGAGAAGGGTGTGGCGTTTATTCCAGGTCACGTAGGCACTCTGGTCTGTAGTTTCCCGCGTACGAAAAATATCACTGTGTTGATTGGACTGCAGTTCGTAAAGTAAGAAATCGTCACAGTCGATGCCTCTCGATGTGCTAGGACTGGAGGAACAGTTTTTCCCCTCTTATGGAGGGAGGCTGTACAGTACGCGAAATGATGTACAATTGTCACACGAGTGTTTTCCGAGCGTTTTTTTAAATTAAAAAATTTTTTTTTTATTTGCTGGCGAAAACACCACACAGAGTTTTCCTCGGCTGGAGAGTTAAATGTGTGAAGGAATACATTTGTTCGTGGTCCGCGCAAGAATGCAGACGACATATTGTTCGTTCAAGGTCTGCGGAAGAGCGCGGACAAATTCAGTCTTGCTCCGAAGAAGAGTGCGGAAGAAACATGTACCGCCCGACCCCACGCCGCGCGCGCTACGCGTTGCATCTTGAGTTTTCTACACGTACGGAAAGCATTGAGTAGCATCTGCATTTGGAGTCTTTAGAGCAAATCCTCGCACTTTATTGTTCGCTCATGGAAGCGGCAGTTGTTGTCCGATCCAAATGCGTTACACTAGTTTATTTCTGAGTTCAGTTCACAATCATTGTCAGTCATACTGATCATGGCGAGATAGCGTTATCCCTTTAAAGTCACAGTTAAGGTCTGGTCATCACCCTCGGTTCAACCGCTAATCAGATTTTTCTGCTCCATGAATAATAGATAGCGTAGAATCATGATGTTACGTTGAGCCACATTCCGTATTTGGCATGTATTTTATGAATAACTCTGTCGTGATGTTTCTTTCTTTCTTTCATTCAAGTTCACGATCCCCAATGATCACCCTTAATAATTTCATTTGCTTATGTGAGAGATAACTGGAGTAGCCCTGTCGTGAGAAATACAGTGTGTCGTCTTCAGCGTCGCTACACAGGGCCACCTTTTATAGTCATTTGCCTTACTATCTCTTGTGCAGCGTTTTCATAGTAGTGCCACTGAAGTGGTGGTTCTGTGTCTTATAGTTATTGAGAGGCTGCCCACCAGAGAGACGCCTTGCAAGTGTTTCATTTATATGTTTTATTGTCTACAAAAAGGGATGAGTATATTTGAAATATAAAACACTCGCAACACATGAATCTTCTGAAGATTATAAAGGAACTCGTAATTATACAAAATCACTAGCGAACTGTTTTATGAAGGAACACTGGGCAATGTTTTCTAAAATTATAAAACATGATTTGTATGGGCTGCAGAAACAAATTTGGAGAATGATCGACAACAAAGCAACGAATTAAATGACATTTTGGAAGTGAACGATATGAACGAATGAATATCTAACAAAAGTCTTTTTTTAAAAAAAAAATTACCAGTAAACGGAAAGAGAACAGAGATCTTCATGCAAGTAAAGGATAGTGTGACTGTTTCACATGCAAAGTAGAAGAAGTTGTAAGTCTGCTAAAAAACATAATGTCTTCAGAGATCGATAAGATTCCCTATGAATTACTGAAGTATGGAAGATTTCGACTAACTGAATAATTAACCAGGTTACTTAACATTGCTATTACTCGTATGAATAAAGTAATATCACTATTCTCATGTACAAGAAAGGAGATAAAAAAAAGCCTGTCCAATTAACGAGAGATAAATCTACTCAGTTCAGCTCTTAAACTCCTAACAAAAATAATAGGAAATAAAATGAAAAGTATTTTGACTCTTGCAGAGAAACATTATGGTTTAAATTCGACAGGTCACACGCAGATGTAGTATCGATTCTTAAACAGGTTTTAGAGAAGTCCATAGAATACCATAGACCAGTTTATCTTTGTTTTATTGGCTTGCAGAATGCTTTCGACTGGATTCAGTTAACAGATGTGGTAAACCTGTTCTACAATCGTGGCATTCCTTTCGCTTAATAAGCTGGAGACATTTATTCCAACAACTACATCCAGGGGGAAATTGATTCCATATTCATTAGCTGTATATCAGTTCGCAGTGGTATTAGACAAGGCGACTCTTTGAGCCCACTACATTTTAATATAAGAATGGGCGAGGTGATAAAGATGGTACTGCCTGGTAGTGGTTATAGAATGGGGGGGTGAATAAATAAAATTCGCTTTTTATGCTGAAGAATATAACCTACAGAAACTTTTACGTATATTTAACGTTGCAACACAAACCTACATATGGTCGTAGCCACTCAAAAAACCATGTCTGTGCAAACAGTTTGATGCAAACTGGAAGTAAACATAAAAATTACATTTAAATGCTTTGGTATTGCATTGTTCAGCAATGTAAATATTGAAAAGGAGGTTACAGAACAAATAGTAAAAGCAAACAAAGTGGCAGGGTGTGTTTAAATGGTACTATTTGGAAAAACAGTCATCTAGGAAAAGATGCAAGGGCAAAAATATACAAAGCAATAGTGAGACCATTTATGATACAAGACCTGAAATACAAAAAAACCAGAAGATTTTTGGATAACAAGGGAATGAAATTTCTATGCAGGATTGCAGGAAAGACACTGTTATAGGGAAAGTGAAAGCATTAGAGGAGAATGTGAACTCGATTCAGTTAATGAATGGGTGCATAAGAGAGGGCATGAATAGAACGATCATATGGACTAGATGGATGAACGGAACATTGGGAAAATCTTAACAAATAAATCAGTTGCTGGTAAAAGAAATGTAGGCCATCCAAGGAGAAAATGGAGTCAGAACCTCAAGGTAGACTGAGGCGTACTGAAGGAAGCGAGCGTTAGTCTAGGAAGAAAGGAGGAAGAAGAAGAAGATTGTACAGAAGACTGTATTGACATAGTGTATGCAGCTACACTGATAGTTAGTTGATAGTAGTTTGTCGTAATGATTTGTTGGTAGTCGTAGACCAGAGTTTACTTGCGTGTTATGTGAATGGTGCTAATTGAGTGAAAGAGTTGATTTAAGAGTCCTATAGTTAATTACAGATGATATATTTATTGCCTTTTCCTGTCCGTAGCCAAGAGCCATAGATTGCAATTACTATTGTTGTTGCCCGATTCTGTGCTGATTTTAATACTGTTTCATTGTGTTGATGGCTATTGCTCGAGCCCTGCCTTCTGGAACTATATTAGGCTGCAAATTTAGTTCAGTTTAAATGTTATTGTTCTGTTGTCACGAAGATTTTATGTTCAATAAATTAGTTGTTAAATACGCCTGCAGAACCCTCAGGCCGCACCCCACTCCATTCAAGTCCTACTCTACATTATTGATATAATAAGAAGTGGAGAGTGTTCTCAAAACCAGACTGTATGGAAAACTGCGTATTCTACATCAGTGACCATCTTAATATTTCATTTTGCTTTAAACGAATAAACTGCAATAATTATTTATAATACCTTGCCTTGATTGTTCCCAGACCTACAAAAAACACTTGCAGTTAACTGGACCAAAACTGATAACCAGAAATAACACAATAAGGAAAGTGGCAGATTGCGCTCGTGCCTCTGTACGCCCTTCGATGCATAGAGGCTTGCTGCCTATTCATGTAAGCTGAATTATCGTTAAATAATAATTATCAATGGAAATTTTAAAAATTTGTTCTTGCTCTGAAACGGGAACCCTTTCCTCTCCTTAATGTTTAGGCAAATGTGGCCATTGTTTTCTACGGGTGGAAGCTCGTGTGGCATTTAATTTAATTCCAAAGATAGCTTAAAATTTGTTTTCTATCATTTATCGAGCTCTACATTCTGAACAACCTGCATTTTTAAGATATTTACGAAGTCCGATTTTCAGTTAACACAGCACGCTTATCTCTGACTACTGAAAATTTATCTTTACGTAAAACCACACTAACAGAAGCTTGAGTTAACTTTGGTTTGAGACTGACGAAGTAGTATTTCATAATTAAAAGAATTTTCAATTTATGTCGAATCAAAAATAAAAATGTTTCATATCCATACCAGAATAATTTTTCGTAGCAGTAAAATAGATCTGTGATCTTAGAATAATAATTCCTAACATCACGATATTTTCACTTTACGTAAAGATTGTATTTGAAGTGCAATTTTCATCATTACATGTAGGAAGGCAAGTTTATTATTATAAAAGGTATTTATTCTTACTTTCCCAATAATTGTTTACGGAGATACTTTCTCAGTCTCCCGCAATAAAATCAGGTAGGGTCTAGTTTAAGCGGCGGGCACACCAACGAACTAGATGTCCATCTAAGTGCGCATTATAAGTGGATCGCTGAAACTGACACCAGCAACTCGGCTCCACACCCTTACTGACATCGCTCCGCCAGACCTAAGGTGACTACAAGCCACTGTTAGACATTGGAACAATCTTCATGCTGCCATACTGTCAAGAGCAATTCGAGTCCACACCGTACCAGGCAATACTCCGCGCTCCCACCGCAAGTCTGAGTGAGAAGATAACGTCCCGTTGCAGTGTCAGTCCCTTCTCCCGGAGAAAGCGTGGAAAGAGTTACGGAAATCTAACACAGGTTTCCACCATAGTGGCTACGGAGACCCCACCATACCAGTGCCTGGTTCCGAACTCCACAGGAAGATTCGGCGTCTAGAACAGGATCCGGAGAGGCCACAGCATAACTAGCACTGCCCTACAACATTTGGCATCGTCAATAGCTCTGAATGTGACTACGGAGAAGCAGAGCGGGCCACAGAGTACAATGCTTAACAGTGCTCCAAGGGAGGATACACTGGGAAATGGATTGATGTCCTAGTAACTATAACTGAAGCTATTATTTGAATACCAGATATTTTCGTAGGTCTTTGAGTGGAATGCTGTGTCAAAGCTATTATTTATTTCGTAGAATTAGCGTATTGTTTTGGCATTTTCTGCTCAGTTTGAAACTTGTAATATTTATTTCTACACTTCGTGATCTACATTTTTTTTTGTCTGTTTATAATTTGGAACTTGTAGATTCCTTAAACAGCTGATCCTATAGGCTAATCAACTATTAGAAAGCTTTGTACAGGGCGGCTGTAGAATTATCTAGATACCAAGTACAGTTGCCAAAACTGTTTCTCGGTTCCATTTACACAGCTTCAAAAAAAAAAAAAAAACCAGCTGATTGGTTGCAACAGTTTATTACTGCGGGTGAGACGTGGGTTTAGCACTTTTCGCCTGAAACTTGGCCGCTATCAAATCTGTTGTTTGAATAAAGACGTAAACATTCCTATACTGTCCTAGAAGGGATGGAATTAAACACATGCATAGTGTACGTGGACTTAAAGTTAGGACAATTGAACCTTAATGTCACAGGAGTGGGGAAAATCAATTATTTTTTTAATTTCTCACCATTTTAAACTTAAGGCAAATGAACTACAACATCGTAGGAAAACTAATGACCTTTTTAATTTCCTGCCGGAATAGGACTCCAGACTTAGAAAACAAGTGACTTGGGAACCATTCAGGCTGTGCCAGTATCCAACAAGGCCACCATCTTGTATTCTGACCCAATGTGAGGCCATCAGGCTGTACCAGTATCCCTAGGTCTCCCATCTTGGTTTCTGAGATCATAGTATTGTGCCAGTGCTCCCAGGTCGCCATCTTAAGTTTTCAACCAATAGCCTAATTACCCATCTTGGTTTTTTGAATGTCCTGCCACTTAGGACAGGCATCTACTTCCATAGTGATGTCATAGGAATGGGGGAAAACCCTGGTTATTTTGAATGTTCTTCCAGCTTTTGAATTTCTCACAATTTTATATGTAAGTCATCTGGCCTATATCAGAGGGGTGCGGGGAGGGCGAAATCTGGCATCATGAGAAGCAGGTAAGGGGAAGGGAATGGGGGAAGGAGGACGAATATTATGACAATAATGCAGAATACCCACAGTCCCACTACTAAGAATTATAATTATCATGATTTTTATTTCAGTGCAGTATGCATTTCGAGCCCTGTGGGGCTCGTCCTCAGGTGCTTGATCACCCTACATAGTTATTTGAATTTAGATTACTACTGGCCCTATTAAGAGCGTAAAGGCGTATTACAAGGTGGCATTTTGTGACTACAATTTTTACAAACCAAAGACAAACATAAATTATTTACTGCTTAAAGTATGTAACTAATGCTTGAAACAGTAAGTATCTTTTTTTGTTTTTGTCTTAGTTTTATAAAAATTGTAGTCACGATGTCCTATCTTGTAATAGAGCAATGTAGCAACATAAATTCAAAAAAATGATGTAGACTGATCAAGCACCTGAAGATGGACCTCATGGCTCGAAATGCATCATATATTGAAATAAAAACCCCGATTTGTGGCTGAAGGTGGATTGTTTTCGTTTTTACACTCACGACAGCAACACTAACAGAAATGCACAAAATTAAGTACTATCTTTGACATTAAATGAATTTTTAGTCGGTAATTTGCATTGCCAAATTATATTTATTTGATGACGAAACGGCTTTTCGACTTCTTTGGCCATCAGGTGAAAACCGTATGTTGTAAAACACAGATAAAATGACGTGCAACCGACAGACTTATTTATACAAAAGATATGAAACACGCAAAAATGGTAAAATGTAATGTGTTTACACAGGGAAGTATTACAGCCGGCGGAGTGGCCGAGCGGTTAAAGGCTCTACAGTCTGGAACCGCACGACCGCTACGGTCGCAGGTTCGAATCCTGCCTCGGGCATGGATGTGTGTGATGTCCTTAGGTTAGTTAGGTTTAAGTAGTTCTAAGTTCTAGGGGACTTATGACCACAGCAGTTGAGTCCCATAGTGCTCAGAGCCATTTGAACCATTTGAAGTATTACATTTTTATGTCGTGCAGAAATAGTTACATGTAACTAAAAAGGAAGAATGTAGTTTTTTATGTGGAGTTATATTTAACAACAGTTTTAATCTAGTATTTGTGTAACTAAAACTTAATTTAACAGCTTCCCTCCTGTTCAGATAATCTAATTACCACAGCTCTGCCTGACTAACTACCATATACATTTTCACAGCGGTTGCCTGAGATTTTACAGACATCACCCTGTACTGAGGCCTGCAGTTTGTCTTTACTGTTGACACTTCGTACAGAAATAGACCAGCTGACTTTCACTATAAGCGAGTGTGACGTACTGCATACAAATAAGCAGAAATAATCGTTGTTGTATGATAACAAGACAGCAGAGCAACCATTGGAAGCAGTCACATCCATAAAATCCGTGGGAATATGCGTACGGAGCGATTTAAAGTGGAACGACTGCAAAAACGTAATCACAGGTAAGACGGATGCCAAACTGACATTCGTTGGGAGAATCCAAGCGTAGCCCAGCCTCAGAAGGAGATAGCTTACAGTATCCTCGTTCGACCAGCACTTGAATATTGCTCGGCAGTGTAGGATCGGTACCAGATAGGAATGATAGAGAAAATAGAGAAGATCCAAAGAAGAGAAGCACCTTTCTTTACAAATTCATATAGTAAGCACAAAAAATTGTTCAGATGTGTGTGAATTCCTCAGGGACCAAACTGCTGAAGTCATCGGCCCTGTACTTACACATACATAAATATACTTATGCTAAGAATAACACACACACCGATGCCCGAGGGAGGACTCGAACTGCGGGCGGGAGGCGTTGCGCAATTCGCGTCATGGCGGCTTCAACCGCACGGCCACGCAGCGCAGCTTTAAGCGTAAAAGCGTCACGGAGATGCTCTCAACACCAGTAGCAGGCGCTGTAATAGAGGCGATCAGCATCACAATGTGGTTTACTGTTAGTTCCGAAAGCGTACGTTCATAGAACAGACAACCAATGTATTGTTCCGTCCTACGTACATCTCGCGTAAAGATCATGAAGGTAAAATTAGAGAGATTCGGGCTCACACAGCGGCTTATCAACAATCGTTCTTCCTGCCAACCATTCGCGACTGGAACACGAAAAGGGGGAGGTGACAGAGAGACCCCTACTGCTGCACACCGCAAGGTGGCTTCTTGAAGTATAGATGTAACTGTAGATGTCGGCAGCAGTTGTGTTCAAATAACGCTCTCGTTTTTATTCCAGTAGATGACACCGCATTTAAGGAGCAACCGTGCTTGTAAAGATTGGAGGATCGTGGGACAAGATCTAAATTACTTAAAAGCCTTTGTGTAGTGACAGGAAAGGTACGTCCGGCGTCGAGGGGTACGTCCGAGGAAGGTGCAAAAGCACCTGGGGAATAGGACAGTACTCTCATACTTCAGTCATTTCTTATATCACTTCACATAACACGCAGTAATTCCCATCTCTTTTCGAGCTGTAGGGTACCATCTCACCTCTTCGTTTTAAATATCTAGTGCAGATTTCTTTCCATTTAACCTTCGCTTACATCTTCATTTTAAATTGTAGTAATATTAAGGAAGAACAAAATCACAAATTTTTGACTGCTTACTTTCCATTTTTTTTTAATTTATAAGAGATGTTTGGCGATATTTCTACCATTGTGTTACGAATGCTCTCTCCGTGTCTTAAAGGACAGGTTTTTAATCAATGATGCACAGCAAGAAAACTAATCTAAATGTAAGTGCTCTCTTTCCTAAAAATTAACTTTGAGTGTATGCGGAATGGTTATTTCTAACTTTTCTTCTTTTTACCATTCGGATTTAAAATAAATCCCTGTCTCAGTTTCTTTCATTTGAATGTGATGCCAACATTACTAAAACATCAACAGTTCAGCAGAATTAAGTTCACTTGCACCTACACCATTAAACTCGTATTTGCGATTTCAGATGCATTGACGGAAAGTTCTATTCCAGTATCTGTTTATTAACTTGCTATTTTATCGTCGATCGTCTGCGTAAGGATTTTAACGCTCTAAAAATTATCGGAGAAACTGACAACTGGAAATTTCAAACTTTCTTGCAGATACATTTACGATTCAAAGAATTTCACTAATGAAACTACAACGCCTATATAATAATAATTAAAAGACAAGTCTTAACTAGACAATATAGACTGCAACGCTGCTCACACTAAGATGTTGAAATGTTTCTACTTGCTGCAGACTTTTCTTTCCAATCGGCTGTCTGTAAGGCATTGAATTCTATTTATACCAAATGCCGTAAAACTGTAACAGAAGTCTTCGGCGAAATATTGCATCAATGATTCATAATTTATCATATGCTACATGCCAAAGGTCAACAAAAAAAGTTTTGCAAAGTGAGAGTCCGGATGAACAGATCACAGGTCTTTTTAAACTCGAACTCACTCAATAACTTACGCAGTAATCCTCAACCAGGAAAATCTCATAGTTTGAGTCACTTAAAAGTCGTCAGTAACTGCTTTTAGCGTACTGATGTGAAAGCTGTGTGCAACAATTTAGCTCTTTTTTAAGTTAAAAACAAAGGTTTGAATTAAATGTTGCGAATATACACTCCTGGAAATTGAAATAAGAACACCGTGAATTCATTGTCCCAGGAAGGGGAAACTTTATTGACACATTCCTGGGGTCAGATACATCACATGATCACACTGACAGAACCACAGGCACATAGACACAGGCAACAGAGCATGCACAATGTCGGCACTAGTACAGTGTATATCCACCTTTCGCAGCAATGCAGGCTGCTATTCTCCCATGGAGACGATCGTAGAGATGCTGGATGTAGTCCTGTGGAACGGCTTGCCATGCCATTTCCACCTGGCGCCTCAGCTGGACCAGCGTTCGTGCCGGACGTGCAGACCGTGTGAGACGACGCTTCATCCAGTCCCAAACATGCTCAATGGGGGACAGATCCGGAGATCTTGCTGGCCAGGGTAGTTGACTTACACCTTCTAGAGCACGTTGAGTGGCACGGGATACATGCGGACGTGCATTGTCCTGTTGGAACAGCAAGTTCCCTTGCCGGTCTAGGAATGGTAGAACGATGGGTTCGATGACGGTTTGGATGTACCGTGCACTATTCAGTGTCCCCTCGACGATCACCAGTGGTGTACGGCCAGTGTAGGAGATCGCTCCCCACACCATGATGCCGGGTGTTGGCCCTGTGTGCCTCGGTCGTATGCAGTCCTAATTGTGGCGCTCACCTGCACGGCGCCAAACACGCATACGACCATCATTGGCACCAAGGCAGAAGCGACTCTCATCGCTGAAGACGACACGTCTCCATTCGTCCCTCCATTCACGCCTGTCGCGACACCACTGGAGGCGGGCTGCACGATGTTGGGGCGTGAGCGGAAGACGGCCTAACGGTGTGCGGGACCGTAGCCCAGCTTCATGGAGACGGTTGCGAATGGTCCTCGCCGATACCCCAGGAGCAACAGTGTCCCTAATTTGCTGGGAAGTGGCGGTGTGGTCCCCTACGGCACTGTGTAGGATCCTACGGTCTTGGCGTGCATCCGTGCGTCGCTGCGGTCCGGTCCCAGGTCGACGGGCACGTGCACCTTCCGCCGACCACTGGCGACAACATCGATGTACTGTGGAGACCTCACGCCCCACGTGTTGAGCAATTCGGCGGTACGTCCACCCGGCCTCCCGCACGCCCACTATACGCCCTCGCTCAAAGTCCGTCAACTGCACATACGGTTCACGTCCACGCTGTCGCGGCATGCTACCAGTGTTAAAGACTGCGATGGAGCTCCGTATGCCACGGCAAACTGGCTGACACTGACGGCGGCGGTGCACAAATGCTGCGCAGCTAGCGCCATTCGACGGCCAACACCGCGGTTCCTGGTGTGTCCGCTGTGCCGTGCGTGTGATCATTGCTTGTACAGCCCTCTCTCAGTGTCCGGAGCAAGTATGGTGGGTCTGACACACCGGTGTCAATGTGTTCTTTTTTCCATTTCCAGGAGTGTATATCTCTTTTACAAAACTGTCTGTGATGTAAATTGTTCGTGTCCCTGAACTTCTCACTGGGTCAGAGCAGACCTTGTTGTTGTTGTTGTGGTCTTCAGTCCTGACACTGGTTTGATGCAGCTCTCCATGCTACTCTATCCTGTGCAAGCTTCTTCATCTCCCAATACCTACTGCAACCTACATCCTTCTGAATCTGCTTAGTGTACTCATCTCTTGGTCTCCCTCTACGATTTTTACCCTCCACGCTGCCCTCCAATACTAAACTGGTGATCCCTCGATGTCTCAGAACATGTCCTACCAACCGATCCCTTCTTCTAGTAAAGTTGTGCCACAAGCTCTTCCTCTCCCCAATTCTATTCAATACCTCCTCATTAGTTATGTGATCAACCCATCTAATCTTCAGCATTCCTCTGTAGCACCACATTTCGAAAGCTTCTATTCTCTTCTTGTCTAAGCTATTTATCGTCCACGTTTCACTTCCATACATGGCTACACTCCATACAAATACTTTGAGAAACGACTTCCTGACGCTTAAATCTATACTCGATCTTAACAAATTTCTCTTCTTAAGAAACGCTTTCCTTGCCATTGCCAGTCTACATTTTATATCCTCTCTACTTCGACCATCATCAGTTATTTTGCTCCCCAAATAGCAAAACTCCTATACTACTTTAAGTGTCTCATTTGCTAATCTAATTCCCTCAGCATCACCCGACTTAATTCGACTACATTCCATTATCCTCGTTTTGCTTTTGTTGACGTTCATCTTATACCCTCCTTTCAAGACACTGTCCATTCCATTTAAATTTTCTAACCTACCTGCCCGATTAAGGGATCTGACATTCCACGCTCCGATCCGTAGAACGCCAGTTTTCTTTCTCCTGATAACGACGTCCTCTTGAGTAGTCCCCGCCCGGAGATCTGAATGGGGGACTATTTTACCTCCGGAATATTTAACCCAAGAGGACGCCATCATCATTTAATCATACAGTAAAGCTGCATGCCCTCGGGAAAAATTACGGCTCTAGTTTCCCCTTGCTTTCAGCCGTTCGCAGTACCAGAACAGCAAGGCCATTTTGGTTAGTGTTCAAGGCCATATCAGTCAATCATCCAGACTGTTGCCCCTGCGACTACTGAAAAGGCTGCTGCCCCTCTTCAGGAACCACACGTTTGTCTGGCCTCTCAACAGATACCCCTCCGTTGTGGTTGCAGACCTTAGATACCACAGAAACGACGAATCAGTGGCGCGGAGTAAACAGAGTAGTGAAAACCCCCGGAAGGCAAAAGACCCGAGTTCGAGTCTCGGTCCGGCACACAGTTTTAATCTGCCAGGAAGTTTCAGAGTAGTGAAAAGTTACGTGCAGGGTTGTCCCATTTGGAGGTCTTCCTTGTTTGACGCCTGAACGCTGCGGCTACATACGGCATATGGAGCGAGCATATCTGGGCAGTCTGTCACCGACGGACCTGAAGTGAAGATGGCAGCACGTCGCGAGTTAACCGACTCTGAAGGTGGGATGAGGTAACCGGTCCAAGACGAACGGCTTTTCGCATACCAGAGATTACACAAGAATTTGGGTTTACGTTGTCAACAGTGTCTAGGATATTTGTTCAGTTTCGCAAACACAGTGGTTCCCCATGCGAACAGGATGACCATAGATGTCTGACAGACGGACGCCTCGTCTTCGAAGAGCCACATGGGGTGTTCGACGGTCTCCTGAGTGTCAGATTTCCGCGGGTTTGATGTGGAGAATCGAGAATTGTACGAAAAATAAACGCGCCAGCTTCAGCAGCCGACGACCGACGTCACATCCAGCGCCATCCCACGACATTTGGCCATTTAGTAGATTAATTGTAACCAGGGTAAGCAGCTTTGAGTGACATCCTCACTATCTTTGCAAGCTGACGCTCTATGCCGCTACTCTGAGGGAATTCAAAAAGTATCTGACACATGGCATTCCACAACAAGAGTATTGCACAAAAAGATTGGGGCACTGTCAGAGGAGAGTTTATGTATTGGGTTTCTGTCGATGACACAGTTCTGCTACGGTACGGATAACAGGTGTATCGCGGGGTGCGAGTGAAATGAAGCAGCAGCCGGAAACCTAATCCAAAATTGTAGTGTGTGGGACAGTACGATTCTTGTGGGTAAAACGTCTAAATTGCACAGAGGTTCACCGTGAAATTCTGTCAGGTATTGTTGTTACGGTCTTCAGTCCGAAGACTGGTTTGATGCAGCTCTCCATGCTACTGTATCCTGTGCAAGTCTCTTCACCTCCAGATAACAACTGCAACATAAATCCTTCTGAATGTGCTTACTGTAATCATCTCTTGGTGTTCGTCTACGATTTATACCCCTCTCCCTCCTCCTCCATATTTCCCTCCAGTACCAAATTGGTGATCCCCTGATGTCTGAGAATGTGTATCAAGTGGTCTCTCTTTCTAGTCAGCTTGTGCCACATATTTATTTTCTCTCCAATTCTATTTAGTACCTCCTCATTAGTTACGGTATCTACCCTCGCAGCACCGCATTTCAAAAACTTGTATTCTCTCATTGTCTAAACTGTTTATTGTCCATGTTACACTTCCATTCATAGCTACACTCCAAATAAGTACTTTCAGAAAAGACTTCCTGGCACTTAAATCCACATTCGATGTTAAGAAATTCCTCTTCTTCAGAAACGCTTTTCTTGTCACTACCAGTCTACATTTTATATCCTTTCTACTCTGGCCATGGTCAGTTATTTTGCTGCCAAAATAGCAAAACTCCTTTCCTAATCCAGTTCCCTCGGCATCATCTGTTCAGTACAGGGCCCATTCCGTACAACAGCTCTTCCAAGTCCTTTGTTGTCTCTGACAGAATTACAATGTCATTGACAAGCCTTTACTGCTTGTTCAATGTACAGATTGAATAATATTTTGGGTACGCTACTACCTTGCCTCACTCGCTTCTCAACCAGTATTTTCCTTTCATGCCTCTCCACTTTTAAAACTGCCGTCTGGTTTCTTTACAATTTGTAAATACCCTTCCGCTCTCTGTGTTTTACCCCTACCACCTCCAGAATTTCAAAGAGAGTATTCCAGCCAACATTACTAAAAGCTTTCTCTAAGTCTACAAATGCTGTGAACTATCTATATTAATCTGTCTTCTACGGTACTATAGGTCGTATGGTCAGTATTGCCTCGCGTGTTGCTACATTTCTCCAGAAATACAAACTGATTTTCCCCGAGCTCGGCTTCTACCAATTTCCACATTATTCTGTAAAGAATTCGTGTTAGTATTTTGCAGCTATGATCTATTGAACCGATAGCATATGGATCAAATGCAATGTCGCCTCCAGCTATAGTGAACCAGTGCCAGTAATTTGACCAAGGCTGGTCAATGCTGATCGGAAAGAAAGGCCTTCAACATAGCCACAGATGACAATATACAGCCAGTTGAGAACTTATTCTCGGAAATTACAGATTTTCCAACAATGACAGCGTTCACATAGTAGTTATCATTGGTCCCTGACCGAGCAACGGATTTCTACCATTGAGAAACAGAATGATTGGTAGAACTTTCTGACTTTTTTACAGAGACTAGATGACTATGTTAAAAATAGTGTCATGTATTTGTGTCACTCTGATGTGTAGTAAAGAATTCAATAAAAGTTATTTGGCTTGGCTGATATGCGTAATTTATTATCTGAAGACCTCTTGGATTATGACCTCGCGAGAAATAACGTCAGTCGATCGTGCTGCAGTCACGTAACACTGTTAATACCACCCTGTGTTAAGTTTACCTGTTCACCCGTGGAACGGCCCCCAAGTAGGGCTCCCCTGTCTGCTAGCCTATTTCCCTGCAGGGAGCTTCGGATATTTTCCGTGCTAATTTCGGTGATGTTTTGCTTGTAGGTTCTTGGAATGCCACCTGCATTGGTCCGTTAGCATTTCTGATAAGTTCGACGTTACAGTCTGCAAATCGTGGTCTCACAGAGAACGTTGGCTAATCTACGAGACAAAACGGAATGTCACATCTCTGCAGGTTGCTCTGCAATCTTTCTCAAACAGTTTTAGAGACACTAATAAAAAAAAGAAACTCCCGTATCTCATAGACTCATCTATCAGCTTCACGATGAACTGCTTATCATGTTTATCATTGAGTTAGTTGCCATTAAAAATAGGGGTCCCCGTGAGACTGCGTTTGGTGCATGTTAGATCATACGTTTCTGCATAAAAAAGATAGCTAACACATTGAATTATTATTTAAACTTGGGAGGGGATGTATATCTGTCTTCATTCCTGAAAAACATGGATTATGGGTAGTGCATTCAGTTCTTAAATTCACTTGTATTTCATAAATGGTTAGATTTATCGAAACGAGCTTTTGGCAGATGGTAGCACAAGAAGAACAGTATTTTTCCATATGGTTAACATGTGAAACGTCCTTGTCTACCGCGATATCAAGTAACAGAAGATTGTTTCAATGGAATGATGTAATTTTTTATCGATGAACTGCAGCTAGTAAAAAGAGAACTGAAGTGGCTTTTGCAATAACATAAGCGAAGAAATTATATTTTTACACTGAGAATGGGCTATTTCATTGGTTCGGATGCAATTTTTCAAGGCCTATCCACTGTGCCAACTTATAACTAAATCTGAAGGGGGTGCGATGGGGAGGTTCCCTTGTTAGTAATTATCTCCAAACAGCCGGTTTTGAGTTATTTCAATTTCACGAAAGTAAGCTATCAAAATTTTACTGACTAGTACATTTATTTTTAAATGAGTGACAGGCCCTGCCGCAGCAGGAAAAGGAGGGAACCAGCCGAAAGATGCTCCTACTCGAGGAAAAAAAAGACTCTGACTAACAAGTGGGATACCAGTCTTCCTCAACACCTTTAAAAATTTTGCCATGCAAGCAAAGTCGCGCTTTTTTACGCTGAGAGAGAAGGAGACAATGGCAGTGGGAAAGAGACGGAAAAGTAATAAATACTGGATGATAATAGACATGGTTGTGATACGGAAAGAGTGAAGGAGACAAAAGCAATGAGAGACAAAGAGAGGGACACGATGGCAGTGGGATGTATTGACAATGGCGGAACAGTGCTAGGAAAAGAGAGGGTGGGAGAGGAATAAAGAGAAGGAGAAAGGCGATGTGGTTGAGAGTCAGTGATAGCGAGAGACAGTCTATGACAATGGCAATGAAGAAGAGAGAGCGAGAGAGAGTGTGACAGTGAGAAGACGCAGCAGCAGTAGGAGGGAATGAATGAGACAGTAGCAGTGAGAGGGAGCAAGAGTGCGGCAGTGACAGCGAGAGGAGGCGGCAATAATGGGACAGAAGTAGGAGACAGTGGCTGTGGAACGGGACCCAGTGACAAAGATAGGAACATTTTTCCGCTGGTTAAACTATTGATTTGTCTTGTTTTCTGTTCGTAGTTTAATAATACATTGTTTCAGGTATTCGACGCAATTTTCATGTTTGTGACGGGAATCGTTGTAAGTTCAGATGTGTTTTGGGAAAATAAGCAAATTTTAACACGGCAACGAGAAAAGTGTAGCTTTTACTCAAAACTCACAGTGATGACGCTTCTCTGAAGAAAAAAGAAGACGTAAAAAGTCTGGGAAAAATGAATCACCACTTCCGCTGCAATTTCTGTGGTATCCTATACCCCATTGTATTCTTAATAATGATTGGCTACCATTGAACCTTGCGAAAGGATTTTATTTCTGCATATCAAGGATACAGTTTTAGTTCTAACCTCTGTAAAGAGTGAACAGTATAGTTTTTCACCTCCAATACATTTTAGTTCATCAAAGATACTGATAATACTAACAACCTGTTTTTACCTTGACAGGAGTCTTCAAACCGTTACAATGAGCTACGCCATATCTGTATCGTCTCTACCTGAAATAGTATTCTGCCACCGAAAAGCAGCATAGTTCTATTTAAAAATATGGGTGATTGCTATTTATGAGCTGCTTGCAACAGCTCCTTAAGATGAAAATAAATTATATTTTTAATTGAAAAAGATGTTAGATCTGGGAAGTTCATGAAATCACTCTGAATAAAGTTGGGAAAGACACTGAATGTTCAGCCACATAGGGACACCAGTGGAATGCTGAAGAAGATCGCGCAGAGTGATTGAAATGTCCCCAGTGAAGAAGTTTGCAGAGTCCTAACGACTAGGAAGATTTTATCAACAATGACAACCGCAACGAAAGCCTTCAGACTTACATCAGATTTAACATAACGTCAACGTCGAGATCGTTAGGAATGGAGCACAGTCTGGGATTTAGGAATAGTGGGAGAAGGAAATCGACCTTTACGTTTCAAAGAAACTATCCCAGCACTTACTTTAATCGATTTACGGAGGTCACGGAAAACCTCTATCTGATGGCCGGACCTAGATTTGAACCGTCTTCTTCCCGAATATGACTCGATCTCCTTCTAACTTCACCACCTTTGCTGCTGAGAGAAGACCTTACGGCTTTGATATTTGGACAGGAAATACGCGTGACACTTGTTGATTGTCTCATGGAATGAGGACATAATGTGCTGCTGATGATGCTCTTTCGTCTTCTGCGGACGTTTTCTTAGGCAGCCACCGTGCTGGTTTTCGACAGGAGTAGAATATGTGCAATAGCAGAGATTTTCATTCTCTATTTATTAGGTTCCTGCAATTATTCATGATAAGATTAACACAACACTGTATTGCATAATTACGCACCACAATTACCAACACTTCACTGATACAAACTCGACACATTACACAGAGTAAAGAAAAAGGACTTCATGTAAGAACGCCAGATTACTTCACGACCATCCATCCATCGCAGTGGGTCAGCTGGATCTATCGACAAAGCGGGCTTTAGTGTCTCAATCATTTTCACGAGTAGCCGGCCGGTGTGGCCCATCGGTTCTAGGCGCTTCAGTCTGGAACCGCGCGACCGCTACGGTCGCAGGTTCGAATCCTGCCTCGGACATGGATGTGTGTGATGTCTTTAGGTTAGTTAGGTTTAAGTAGAGCTAAGTTCTAGGGGACTGATGACCTCCGATTTGAATTTGAACGATTTGAATCATTTTTGCGAGTAGTGTTCAGCAGTTATGCTCCTGCAAGGTGATTTGATTCAGCGGACCGGTCGGACGAAGCTGACAGGCTAGATGAAGAAATTACCAGACAGATGAAATACTGTGCTAGATGAAAGGAAAAGAACGTAAGCTTTCGCGGCCGTAGTTAATTTGAATAAATTCCTTCTGGATTTGTGGTCGCGTCATGCGTAGTAAAGCTACCAACGTATCGTCTGTTATTGCACGAACTCTTCATTAGCGTCAGTTTTTCGTACATCACTCGTCTACCTAAGGGTCGAAATAGACAACTAACGGAAACTAAGCTAGAGAAGCAATGGCACCTGAGCATAATACGCTATCAACGTATCTCGCGCACCACATTATCCCCGTCCGCTTTACCGTATAGTTCAAAAGGACTTACTGGAGAACGGAGACCTCGTAGGTATGACTTTATGGTGAAGAAGATATTAATTCGGGGCTGTGTGAGGAGGGACGTTATTAGGGAGCCGGGGCCGTGAGGCCAACTGGGAGAGAGCTGGCCGAGGAAATAATTAGCGTAATGACGCACCAAGGCCGCGGCGCGCAGATTAACATCGTGGGCGCCGAGTCCGTGGGAGACAGTCTGGAGTGTGAACGGCTGGCTCACTAGCAGGTGCCGGGCACTATGGAGGACATCAAGCAGGGCAGTCCACTGGTAAAATATGCCGCGACTACTGCAACTGCTGCGAATTTGAACTGATTTTATTCTATCCACAGGAGTCCCTCACGGTAAGGGCGCCCAGATTGATGCTGTGTTCGTTGAGTTCCGGAAGTCATTCGATACAGTCTCGCACTGTCGCCTAATGCTCAAAATACGAGCGTACGGAATATCAGACCAGTTGTATGACAGGGTTGAAGTGTTCTTGGTGAGCAAAATACTGAGCCATGCCGGCTTTGCAGCTGTAGATATTCGATCAGAGATGCTAACTTTTCGGCGGTTGTGGGTCGGTCGCGAGGTGACGCGGCGGTGAGTGGATCGACGGTCGAGCACGAGAGGTTTTTAGAAGCCGAGACGGTGCGATTTCCCGAGGAGGGGAAGTAACCCGGTCGGTGAAGTGTTTTGAAAAGGCATTGTACAGGGACAGTTGTAACGGCTGTGTCATGAGATGGTCTACGCAGCCAAGCAGTTGGTGGCCGTTAACCGATTACATTTTATTGGGATATTGTACTGGTGACGTACCTCTCTGATGCTATTGGACGACTATTTCCCTGACCTGATAAGGTGACATCATTCTATTTATGTCTTTCGCTAGCCAGGCACTTTCTGCCTTCCGTATTGCGAGTGTACCTCACCTGAGACAAACTATTAGCGAGTGCTCAGTTATGAAAATCTGTCAGTAATCCATCTTGCGGTCGGACACTACGCAATTTGTTGCAGCAATGCGATCGAACTGTTGTTGCTTGGTGTCTAGTACCCCGGCATTCTACATTGACATCCAAGCCATGGGGCTTATACTATACAATGTTTTAAAACTGAGATGTTTAGTTTATTCCAGACAGTATCACGGGTCCTGAATTGTATGATGTACCAAGTACGCTAATTTCGTGAGACACTTGAGCCGAGGGTTGAATGTCGGCATCTACCAAGGGATCGATTATCGTAAGGATAAAATACCATTTTGTGTTTTTTTGGAGGGGATTACGTGTGGAAGTGAGCTCAATCTGTTGCTTAAAATATCTCAACCCTGAGTCTTATTTAATCGTTACTTGTAAGCTAAATTTAGCAGTCGCAATATGTTTTAACTCTTGCGATACTGCCACTATGCCTTTTTATTTAAAGTTATTTTAATAGATTGATTTTCGTTTTATGAACATAGCACTGTTTGAGACATTTGGTTGTAGCGTGTTGGTGCTGCGTCGGCACATGCGATTTGTTGGACTTTAATTGTTGTTAATTTTTTCTGCATCTGTGCCTAGGTGGTGGGTCTCGGATAGACCTTCGAGTTCTCGGTTGTTCTTGCATCTGACGGAGTTGAACCTTGCGTTAAGGCCAGGTGCACCCAATGACAGTCCTCTGAGTTAACCGTTCGGGGAAGCGGCATCCGGGGAGTGAAGTGAAGTCGGACACACCTACTGTACTTCGCGCTTTCGGCCGTGCCGATAAATCGGGTCCGAGCGCCACAACCAGGTGTGGCACGTATTGGCTGCTCCGCAGGACGTTCGTGTCCGCACTTGGCCAGGTTTTAAAACTGTCTGTAAGTGAAGTTACGATAGCCCTTTGAGCGTGCAGCGTTTTCTATTTTCTATAAAAAAGGTACTACCTCTCTCATTTGAAAAGTTGTTATACATTCATTGGTAGTTAAAGCCAGGTGATAGGTTTCGTGTATAAATGATCTCTCACTGGAAGTTTATTATTATAAATGTTATTTCTTCTCTATTTTGTTAATACAAAATATACACTACTGGACATTAAAATTGCTACAGCAAGAAGAAATGCAGATGATAAACGGGTATTCATTGGACAAATATATTATACTAGAACTGACATGTGATTACATTTTCACGCAATTTGGGTCCATAGATCCTAAGAAATCAGTACCCAGAATAACCACCTCTAGCCATAATAACGGCCTTGATACGCCTTGGCATTGAGTCAAACAGAGCTTGGATGGCGTGTACAGGTACCGCTTCCCATGCAGCTTCAACACGATACCACAGTTCATCAAGAGTAGTGACTGACGTATTGTGACGAGCCAGTTGCTCGGCCATCATTAACCAGACGTTTTCAGTTGGTGAGAGATCTGGAGAATGTGCTAGCCAGGGCAGCAGTCGAACATTTTCTGTGTCCAGAAAGGCCCGTACAGGACCTGCAACATGCGGTCGTGCATTATCCTGCTGAAATGTAGGGTTTCGCAGGGATCGAATGAAGGGTAGAGCCACGGGTCGTAACACATCCGAAATGTAACGTCCATTGTTCAAAGTGGCGTCAATGCGAGCAAGAGGAGACCGAGACGTGTAACCAATGGCACCCCATACCATCATGCCGGGTGATACGTCAGTATGGCGATGACGAATACACGCTTCCAATGTGAGTTCACCGCGATGCCGCCATACACGGATGCGACCATCATGATGCTGTAAACAGAACCTGGATTCATCCGAAAAAATGACGTTTTGCCATTCGTACACCCAGGTTCGTCGTTGAATACACCATCGCAGGCGCTCTTGCCTGTGATGCAGCGTCAAGGGTAACCGCAGCCATAGTCTCCGAGCTGATAGTCCATGCTGCTGCAAACGGCTTCGAACTGTGCGTGTAGATGGTTGTTGTCTTGCAAACGTCCCCATCTGTTGACTCAGGGATCGAGACGTGGCTGCACGATCCGTTACAGACATGCGGATAAGATGCTAGTGATGCGAGGCCGTTGGGATCCAGCACGGCGTGCCGTATTACCCTCCTGAACCCACCGATTCCATATTCTGCTAACAGTCATTGGATCTCGACCAACGAGAGCAGCAATGTCGCGATACGATAAACCGCAATCGCGATAGGCTACAATCCGACCTTTATCAAAGTCGGAAACGTGATGGTACGCATTTCTCCTCCTTACACGAGGCATCACAACAAAGTTTCACCAGGCAAGGCCGGTCAACTGCTGTTTGTGTATGAGAAATCGGTTGGAAACTTTCCTCATGTCAGCACGTAGTAGGTGTCGCCACCGGCGCCAGCCTTGGGTGAATGCTCTGGAAAGCTAATCATTTGCATATCATAGCATCTTCTTTCTGTCGGCTAAATTTCCCGTCTCTAGCACGTCATCTTCGTGGTGTAGCAATTTTAATGGCCAGTAGTGTAGTTATTCACAGTTCGTGTGTAAGGTTGCCTTTTCTTTTTAAGACGAATATATTTGGGCAAGGCTTTAAAAATATCTGAAAGTGAATTTATGGTAGCCCTTTAGTTGTTCAGCGTATTGTATTTTTTTTTTTTTTTTTTTTTTTTTTTTTTTTTTTTTTTTTTTTTTTTTTTTTTTTTTTGTAAAAGGGTATTATCTTTCTCATTTGAAAGGTTGTTAAACTTTCTTTGGTATTTAAAGCCAACTGATGGGCTTGATGTACAAATGTTCACTCACTTGAAGTTTATGGTAATTGTTATTTCTGTTGATTGACTTCAATAAATATTGTGAACAATGAAAGGTAAATGCTCCCCTGCCCTAGAATCCAGTTCTTCCACTTCGTCCTTTGGGCTTTTTATTATATGCCGAGGTAGTACCGATATCAAACAGAACATGTCATTCTCAACGAAATGAAATTTTCAGACGTAAAAGTACGAGTTGTGTTCAATAAGTAATACAACACTTTCTATTTCTCGGCCAGTTTCAGTTGACAAAATGCGGATTTTTTTGTTGGCCATCGTGCAGTAATCCCGGTTCAGCCTCTGCAGTTTCCTTAAGTTCCGGCAGACGGCGGCGCTATACGTAGCCTTCAAATTGGCATCTGTAATGGAGGTGCGTTCCAATCAGAGAGCTGTCACTGAGTTTCCTTTGGCGGAAAACCAGAGCATCACAGATATTTATAGGCACTTGCAGGATGTCTACGGAGACCTGGCAGTGAACAAAAGCACGGTCACTCTTTGGGCGTGGCGTCTGTCATCGCGACAAGGTCGCGCAAACCTCTCCGATCTCTCGCTTGCCAGCCGGCGGCACACAGCTGTGACTCCTGCAACGTTGGAACGTGCGGACACTCTCAGCCGAGGTGATTGACGGGTCATAATCAAAACACATCGCTGCACAACTGGACGTCTCTGTTGGTAGTGCTGACACACTCGTCCACCAGTTGGGATACTCAGAGGTGTGTGCCTGCTCGGTTCCTCGCCGCCTAACAGAAGACCATAAAGAGAAACGAAGGACCATTTGTGCGGAATTGCTTGCGAGTTACGAGGCTGAGCGTGACAATTTTTGTCGAACATTGTTACAGGCGGTGAAACATGGGTTCGTCGTTTCGAACCAGAAACAAATCGGCAATCCATGGAGCGGCTCCACATCACCTCTCCTCCAAAGAAGAAGTTCAGTACCGCACCCTCAGCAGGTGAAGTGACGGCAACGCTCTTCTGTGACTTACAGGGCCTGTTTGACGCCCTCCATCATGGTGCAGCGGTCAACACTGAAGTGTATTGTGCTACGCTCAGAAAATTGAAAAAAGTACTTCAGCTTGTTCGTCGCCACAAATGCAAACGAACTTCATTCACTCCATGACAATGCGAGGCCTCACAAAAGTCTGTGAACCCTAGACGAGCTCAGAAAACTTCATTGGACTGTTCTTCCTCATCTACCCTAGAGGCTAAAATGGTTCAAATGCCTCTGAGCACTATGCGACTTAACTCCTGAGGTCATCAGTCGCCGAAAACTTAGAACTACTTAAACCTAACTAACCTAAGGACATCACACACATCCATGCCCGAGGCAGGACTCGAACCTGCGACCGTAGCGGCCATGCGGTTCCAGACGGAAGCGTCTAGAACCGCACGGCCACACCAGCCGGTTACCCTAGAGTCCGGATCTCAAACCTTCCGACTTCCACCTGTTTGGCCCAATGAAGGATGCACTCCGTGGGAAGCAATACATGGTCGATGGCGAGTTTACTGATGCAGCGAGACGTTGGCTTCGACGTCGACCAGTGGAGCGCCACCATGCGGTCAAAAAATGGTTCAAATGGCTCTAAGCACTATCGGACTTAACATCTGAGGTCATCAGTCCCCTAGAACTTAGAACTACGTAAACCTAACTAACCTAAGGACATCACACACATCCGTGCCCGAGGCAGGATTCGAACCTGCGACCGTAGCGGTCACGCGGTTCCAGACTGAAGTGCCTAGAACCGCACGGCCACATCGGCCGCCCCATACGATCATACAGGCCTTCCCGGAAAGTTGGCGTGAGGTCGTCGCGTTGAATGGAAATTATGTTGAAAAATAGGGTTTTGTAGCCAAAGAGTGGGTTGCAAATTGGCGTATTGGAATCCTGAATAGAACGAGCCTGCTTTCAGAAAAATAATGTATTGCATTACTCACTAAACACCACTCACAACTTCAGACCTAACGGAATGGGCTTTTATTGGGCAATTACGTTTCACAGTATGTATAAATGTCTTATTGGATAACGTCGGGAGTTCCGTAAGGTTTTTCGGGAATGATGATATTGTATTCAGAGAAGTCACAACGCTAGAAAAATGTAGCGCAACGCAGGAAGATCTGCAGAGAATCGACGCTTGATGCGGGGATTGCAATTCATCCTCAATATAAACTAACGTAACGTAATGTGCATGAAAACGCAAAAGGATCCATTATTGTACGATTACACGATTGCGATTTCAAAACAAGCAGTCACATCCACAAAATATCTCCTTTTATGTAGCGATTTAAAGTGGAAAGATCACATAAAACTAGTCATAAGTACTGCAGTCTAAGACTGATTCGAAAAATCCTCGGGAAATATAATTCATCCACAAAGGAGGTAGCTTATAAAACCATCATTCGACGAATACTTGAATGTTGTCGTCTGGAAACCGGACCAGGTGGGATTGATAGAGGAGCAATTGAACGAATAGTACTTCATTAGTACTGATATCTTCAACTAACTTGTCTATGAGTACGTATACTCAAATGGGCATTGAATACTAAGCAAAAAGCATTAATTATTAAATATGTATGACTGTTAAAGTTTAGTTGTATTTTATCTTTTTCTGTTAGATACCGTTCCTGACAGCATTATGAAAACGAGCTGTGAATTAAATAATGAATCTGAAAGACACCAATAAATGAGACTCTATAGCTGTCAACATTCGACCCCAACATATCGGTCCACTAAAAGCGTTAGCCTGTGACGCGAAAGCGTGAGAACTCTCTGCTGTGATACAGCATAAGTATCACTTGCACGTGCCTCAAAACTTTGGAGACCTTATACGAGGTAATTTCCATCATTTTAAATCTTCTAGATTGAGAATGACTGGAGAGCCAATTAGTAACAGCGCACAGTTAAACAACCAATGATCATCCCTCCTTTGACACTGGCGGGGTCAAAAGTTTCAAGAATAGTGCGGAATTAGCCAGTAAGGACGAGAAGAGACAATTTTGTGCGAAGCACATATCTGTTATAAAAATCGGTAATAGTTATCAATGTGTCCAATCGAACGTGAAATTTTTCATCCTTGATATGCAGTTTGTGAAAATAAATCCATTGGATTCTAAAACCCCCTTAATTACTTCGTCGTGACCACTTCTACAACACGCCAAAGGTTAAGAAAATCTGACATTAAAGCATTGCTCGCACCATTTCACATATTTAATTATTTTATGTTACTGTAAAGACTGAACAGGTCAAATCAAGGACTGTTTTACCTGATGTTAGTTTCTACGTAATTCCTCAGCGTCACATTCCATCGAACTCGTGTCTTTAATCATGACAGTATCGATTGACATTTTTTATTGTGTAGCCCAGATTTGATACTAATGTTTTGCTAAGCAAAGTTACTAAGAAAAAGGCTTTGGAACTATTCATGCGAGTCGAAACGAATTAATGGTGTTTTTCTCAGAGGAAGTGTGTGACGAAAAAATTTGGTTACGAGTGAAGACAACTCATTACCATGGGGAAAGCAATTTGTAACAGAATTCGTGCACGAAGAGGGAATATTCAGTGTGGGACTAACATAGTAACGAATATTCAAGCACTTAAGCGGGACATCAACGCCCGAATCTCAGCTTGCTTTTCAAAGGTTTTCATTTTAGCCTGGAAGCCTACCTGTAACGCTGTTTCAGAATGGAACCGCCACTTTTCTCCGCGGAATTGCTGCTGGAAAGTCTATAGAAGACAAAAATTATCCACTACGTGTCAGCCTCCGGAATTTACTTCTTTCTGTGTCGTGTTTTAATGGTATGGAGTATTGGTTCACATACTATGCAATCGAAATTGTCAGTAACAAATATTCAGTGCCTTATATTTCCAGAAATCAAGGCACATCCTCGGAAGCACAAATCAGTATACTTATATCTTCATTTGTGTGGTCGAAGTGTCTGTAGCTGCT
Organism: Schistocerca piceifrons; assembly: GCF_021461385.2. Lineage (NCBI taxonomy): Eukaryota > Metazoa > Arthropoda > Insecta > Orthoptera > Acrididae > Schistocerca > Schistocerca piceifrons. The sequence goes on from NC_060138.1 coordinate 783,691,203, forward strand.
TAATAATTATTAAAAGTATTTTCATCTGTCTTTGTAACTGCCAAAAAATCCAGTAATTTATTACTCAAGATCTTGAAGTAATACATTACTTTATGAAGGTCACATGTTTCCATTTGACAATACATCGTTTCCGAAAAAATAGTAATCAGATTTTAGGTAAAAACAAAAAACAGAATTGGCAGATAAGTTGTCCATGCTAGTACACAACACACACAGACATACGTCTAGCCAGCAGAACGTAAATAGACACTAATGGTGCAGTACTCTCAGGAATATTGAAAATAGCGCACCCAGAGGGAAGAAAGGTACAAACTCGAAACTTTTGCAAATAAGTATAGTGATACCGGATATACAAATGATCCAAGTTTGGTACCGATGCGCATGTCCACAGATACTGCAGTGGCGTTACAATCGGCCGATGTGGAATCATACACCTTGACGATCTCGTCCCCACTCGAGGAGCAAGTTAGAAGGTGCAGAACGCGTGTCAAACGGCATTTATTACAGATAAGTCCATTTGTGAGTGGCCTAATCATCGGCATGAAAGACTATGTTTGGAGCAGTGGACACGAGATGGCAGACATGTGCGACGTAACGGATCTGGAGCGACCAGGAAGAGGACGGGGGGAGAGGCTCGAAGGATCGTGTAGCAAGCGATCAGGGATCCTACAGTAACTCATTCCACGATAGAGGCAGATGTACGGTTGCTGTTGTTCCACAAATCAATTTTCAGACACCTTGCAGATGCCAATTTGCAATCCAGGCGCTCTTGTCTTGTACTGTCATTAATATTGAGACATTGGCAACTCCATCAACAGTAAAGCCAAGCAAGAACGACTGAACTACCACAGACTGGCAAAATATGGTGTGTAGTGATGAATCTCGATTCGTTCTGGGGATGGATCATAAGCGTACGCGGTGGGGCGGCGTCCTGGTGAACGGTACAGTTCCACCCACGCTGTCCCCAGCCACACTATCCGCACAGCCGACGTAATGGTCTGGAGGAACATTGCCTACGCTATAGCCAGTCTTAATAGGCCAGCGTTATGTTGATAACATTCTTCAACTCCACGTGGGACGTTTCATACATGATCTGCCAGGGGCACTTTTTGAGCAAGATAATCCTCATCCGCTTACAACTCGATTTGCTCAAGACTTCCTGCGTCGTGTCTTCCATGGCCGGTCCGCTCCCAGGATTTGTTCCTTATAGATCACACGTGGGACCAGCTGAAACGTCAGATGCCGCCGTGTCTCTCTGTGCGTGAGATGGAGGTGGATGTTCAAGATCTGTGGGCCACCCTGCCTCAGGACAACATCAGATATCTAATGAATTCGATGCCACACCGTTTTGCGGCATGTACTGTGCTCCAACGTGATACTGTTGTTGCACTGTATTTGTCTTCTTGTACTCGCTGTATTTGTTTAAATGTCTTGGTTTTGGGATCAGGTGAATCTCTCATCTGTATCAATACGTCTAATAAATTTCATTTCGATCCGGCTCTCCACTCTTTATGCGCTATTTTCAACGTTCCTGTGTTTTATTGTTTTTTACACCAAGAAACTGTGAGTAACGAATTATTTTTAGATCCATAAGCAAAATAAATTGTAAATGTGTTTGATTCCAGACGACTGACGATCTTTCAAAAGGATAAAACGAAACCTTTCATGTAAAATAAATTCGAATTTTTAGTGGTTGCAAAGATGAGTTTCAAATACTTGATCTTATTCTACCAGTGCCTATAGTATACATATCTGGAGATGGAGAATATTCCGGAATGTTCACACATGGGACCGGTACCAGCTTCCTCATACGTATTATTGTGTGCAATCACGGCATGCTTAAATGCTCTAATGATTGCTTCGTTATTTTTTCTTCAGTAGGAAATGCTGCTCGAAATGAATTGGGTATTAGTTTCAGCAAGCAACACTGGATCAAAGCGGCCAATGTGAACTCATTTGTTAATGTGTTTTTCACAGCTACGCAGTCACAATATTTTTAGTCGTCTAGAGAATTTAAAATAAGTCACCCGCCAGAACATCAGTCATTTTGAACCCCATCGAGAGTTACAACAGAATGGATACCCTAATAAAAATACGAGGGAGCTTTGTCAGTGTGCTGACGCAATTTGTGGGAATAACACAACAGTGTTCCAAGCACTTAGATTTTAGGCGCTGGTCGCATCGAACAGCTGCACTTATGTCGGGTAGCGAGTATTTCAGACGATACTGGATTCTTTTCTGTCAGCGTTGTAATCAAGACACGTCTCACCGGTTTAGTATAATGTAGATTTCTTAGAATAGCCGCATAAGCGCAATGACGGCGTTTTCAATAGGATCAAATAATATATGTGAAACTACATGCACAGATTTAGAATTATTGGAAACATCTATTCCTTTTGTAATGTGGAAGATGTCGAGGAAATATTTCCTTTTCTGTTTGTGAGACATGGTTGAGTAACGGACGAAAAATTGCTGCCCTCAGATAAATGTAAAGAGAAAAGTTCCATTCAGTTTAGTGTTGGGGCATTTGTCATTCGATAAATTCTCCGAGGCAGTATTCCTCCAAACCATCGTATCTCGTGCACACCGACTGCATGATAGGATCGATTTCCAATATCCAGCTGGAATTAAATAGCGAGTTTCTAGGAGAGGGGGGGGGGGGGGAGGGGAGGAGGCAAAGGAAGAGACTATCACACACGCACTCGTGAGGAACATTGGCTGTTTAGCTGCATAGGAGTACTCCGTTTGCAGCCCGAGCACTGCAAGCGCACAGACACAATGCAGTTATGTGCTGTCACGCTTAGGACGATGCTACATCCGTTACTCTGTCACTACCGATAGAGGTTAACATTATCAGCAGTGTCATACAGATCTCTTGTAATCCTATTCTATAATTCATATAATGTATAGCTTATCCTTCTGAGTCATTAACATCCACATCGTTCACGATAGCAAGAGAATTCTGATAGACATACTCTTTCCGGCAACAATAAACATTGTAAGGCTCGTAGGTATTGTGTCTGATGGTGTCGCCAGAAGTCTGGAACACTGCTTGTTGACCATATTCTCCTCAACATCACCGCTTGAATATGACGAGCATGTACTCGGTCCAGATGTTAAAAAGTTCTAGGGACACCATCCGACACAATACCTAAGAGTGTCAGGAGTAACATTAAAGTGATCATAAATTTCAAACTGCTTCACACCTCGTATCGAATGGGCCTTTACAGGGTGTTTAGAAATCCCGTTACAAACGTCTAGTATTTGCGGAGGGGAGAGGGTACATAATATTTTGGCTCTGGCTCTGAGGACTATGGGACTTAACATCTGTGGTCATCAGTCCCCTATAACTTAGAACTACTTAAACCTAACTAGCCTAAGGACATCACACACATCCATGCCCGAGGCAGGATTCGAACCTGCGACCGTAGCAGTCGCGCGGTCGTAATATTTTGAATAGTGACCCACGCCCGGAAACGTACCGTTTCCATTCTACTATGGTTTCAGTTCAGTTGGGTAACGCGACCATGTCTGCTGAGGAAAAAGAAAAAGACTTGCTTGTCCCGGTATGCAATCGGGTAGACCTTCGTAAGTACAATGTCTGTAACAAGGCTGGCGGTCGCCACATCGAACCACCGATGAAATGCCTCAGTACTGTTTTGTACGTGCGGTGTACTGAGTTCTTTTTGTTTTAGAATAATGTGAACACGTTATGTTTAAGTGTTAATACAAACAAATGTGTTTAAGTGATGAATACATGTTTCGTTATGTCTCTTTTTGAACTATTACCTGATAATCCAGCTGCGTCATGCATAACTCGATTCCTCTGAACCGAAACCGTCGTAGAACAGAAACGATATGTTCCCGGACATGGGTGCCTATCCAAAATATTATGTACTCGCTTCCCTCTACAAGTCCTAAATGTTCGTAACGGCAATTTCCGAACACCCTGTAGAAACGTTACTGAAACGAAGGTTGCGTTCTCGTTTAAAGTGACTTACGTGTATGAGTGCCGTCAAAAAAATTCAGGCTGAAGGTGCGTGGTTCAAGGTGCCGCAGTGGCTTGCGGCAGCGGCAGCGACGGGAATCCCTCGCCCCCTTCCGCCGCAGCCGTCGTGGCTAAAGAGGCTGACTGCTCGCGCATGCAGAGTTTGAATTTGGGCTGGGACGAGCGGCTGAAGCGGACGACACCGCAGCACTGTACCAGGGGCCAGTGCTGCGACAGAAGCCATGCGACTGAGGTGTTCCACCTAGTGTTCTCGCATGACTTCTACCCAAAGTAAAATTCAAAGAGACACTCACAAGAAGTAAAAGTCTCTGTGTTAATCTTTCAGCATCAGTGTCTTTAGATGTAAAGCATAATAAGTACAAGGGCGCTTTGTTCCAGCACCATCACAGTTCGAAAACTGCCATTTGGTCGAAAATTTCTTTGCTCGTTCCAAAAGTTTTTCTTTTCAAGAAACTGGAAACAAATACGAGACAGTCTGTACACAAATGCAGACAGTACTTCTTCGACAATTCTGCTGACGTATTCTGTAGAGATTCGGCAGGAAAATACTGGACAAAGGTAACATTCTCCTGTTGCCAAAAAACTGAAGAAAGATAATTAAGCTATTACGCTTTTATTTTTCACAAATTTATATCTCATGGCATTTTAAGTGATATTTTCAAGAACATACTTTTTACAACTAATTTATAAATACTCTCTATGTCAGTCCTCTCGGGCGCTAGTCTCGTGGACGCTGAGTGCGGCCTCCATGACCCCTTCGACGCCTTATCTGCACGACAGTCGTGGAATCACGACTAAAACGAGCAGCAGTATTACGAAAGGACAGACAACTGCAGGCTCCATAGACCACGGTCCTGCCTCTGTCGAATACTGACGCGTGCTGTTAGACCTTCCTCCTTCTTGTGCCAGGTGTAACGCCATCTTCGCCGCGGGGGGTGGCCGTGAGGTCTAGGGCGCCAGGTCACGGATTGCGCGGCTCCTCCCACCGGAAGTTCGAGTCCTGCCTCGGGCGTGGGTGTGTGTGTTGTTCTTAGCATAAGTTAGTTTAAGTAGTGTGAAGCCTTCGTGATGTGCAGCTATGACTGCCAGCAATGTATATGTCATCAAGAGGTCCGAGAAACAAGGAAGATCAGGACTTCAGGCTATTTGGACGATGTGTCATAAACGAAGGCACAACTACGGATCTCCCTCGGGCATGGATGTGTGTGGTGTTCTTGGGTTAGTTAGGTTTAAGTAGTTCTATGTTCTAGGGGACTGATGACCTCAGATGCTAAGTCCCATAGTGTTCAGAGACATTTGATTTTTTGAACTACACATCGGACAAGAACGGGAGAAAAATTTCTAAGAAACTATGGTGCCATCCGCCTCAGGCGATTTAAGGAAATCACGGCATATCTAAAGTTGGATGGTATAGCGAAGATCTGAACTCCGCTTTTTCCGAGCGCTAGCACTCCACTGCTCCGCTCGACTAGTAATCGTGAGAGACGCTGAGTCATTCAGTACAGCCATGTCGCAGTTTGTCCGCGCCGCGCCGTTTATTCGCCCAGCTGCGGGCCCCCAGACACGTCAGCAATGAAGTGGTCTCTCTCGCGTCTAGCGATAGCTGGGAGCCAGCCAGCTGTCTGCATTAATAACAACCGAGTGTTTCCCGGTGCTGAGGTCACCACAAAGCACTTACGCAAACCAGAGAAACAATACGAGAGATGGAACTCACAGTGACAAGAATCTTTTGTCACAAATGTGTTCTTGTTCCTCCTGTATCCGGTTTTCTGGCTTAACCGTTGGTGTACACACTAACAGATTAAAACTCTCTACACTGACTTCCTGCGCTTGACAGTAAATGACAGAATGTTCGATCAGGCTCAAGCAGGGCTGATGATTATGTTTGATTATGCTGTCGCCTGTAAATAATTAACTTTCGAAGGTCGCTCACTAAATAATTTCCCATAATATTTTTTCCTCAGAACATATTTATTGTAAAGACTTACAGTTAGCTGACCATATCAGTCAGCATTTCTTTTATATGTACTTTTTTAATCAATTGTTTGAGCGAAACAAAACCAAGACTTCCTAGAAATCACCCAAATGGATTTTTGTATGAATTCTAGTAGCCAAGAGAAGGGTGGAAAACGGGCAAATGGGGTATCAAATTGACCAGCGTGAGGTCTAATTTTATAAAAAGAAACTGCATCAAATGTTGCTCTAACCTATTTTATTTCCTAGTTTAAGACACTCATCTCTCTTTTTAATGTTTTTATCTACATAATCTCTACCACCTTTTATGGCCTTACGCCAGTGTTGTATAAGAGCACGTATTTCCTGTTGGTAAGAGTTTCAGTCCATTTATTTCTCTCTCGTTATCTTCAAAGTATGTCCCGCGGACCCACGTAGAGAATCCTTAATTTACTATTTATCGTGTGGGCGAACAGTGACGGTGACAGGAAGTCCCGAACGTGACCGACCATGAAGCAGAAATTTTCTGGAAATTTGTTGTAAGTTCCTATTGGACCAAACTGCTAAGGTCATCGGTCACCAGGTTTACACACTACTTGATCTAACTTAAACTAGCTTACTCTAAGGACAACACACACACCCACGCCCGAGGGAGGACATGAACCTCCGAAGGCGGCAGCCGTGCGAACCGTGGCAAAGCACCCAGACCGCGGGGATACCCAGTACGGCATGGAGCAGAATTTCTGCACTTCCTGACGCCTTCATTTTGTTTACTAGAGTTACGATATACCAAAACTGCGGTTCGATAGTTTTGGTGCTACATAAATGTCGTAGTAAAAGGTAGGATTACCGGTAGTATTGGTAGCAGTGATAGAGAAAGAAACAATAATAAATGTATAAGAGAGAAACTGGTAGCCGACGACTTCTCTTTGTATTTTTTTGTTTGTTTTGCACATAATTAGAAGCGAATTTCATTCAGTATTAGTCCATTGTGTATTTCATATCCCTACTGAATATAAATTGCATTTCATAAGTAAGCAAAAATTAGTAGATCATGTAACTTCTCCGCTTTTACGTAATCAACGTACCTATTTTGGTGCAAGTACAGTTTACATGCATAAACACAGAAAATTATGTACATTGGTGCAAGTACAGTTTACATGCATAAAGATAGCAGATTATACACACATCAAAAAAGTCTTGCATCACCCTGGTTCCGAGAGTTCCGGAACCTGTACAGAAAACTAGAATAGAGATCAACATAAGCATCATTTCTGCCCTTTTTATTGCTCCTAAAAACCACACATTACATGTTGTACCACCATACAGCGAGACCTTCAGAGGTGGTGGTCCAGATTGCTGCACACACCGATACCTCTAATACCCAGTAGCACGTCCATTGATACAAGCGTGTATTTGTCTTGGCATACTATCGACAAGTTCATCAAGGCACTGTTGGTCCAGATTGTCCCACTCCTCAACGGTGATTCGGCGTAGATCCCTCAGAGTGGTTGGTGGGTCACATCGTCCATAAACAGCCCTTTTCAATCTATCCCATGTCTGGAGAACATGCTGGCCACTCTGGTCGAGCGAGGTCGTTATACTGAAGGAAGTCATTCACAAGATGTTTACAATGGGGATACGAATTGTCGTCCATGAAGACGAATGCCTCGCCAGTATGCTTCCGATATGGCTGCACTATCGGTCGGAGAATGGCATTCACGTATCGTACAGCCGTTACGGCGCCTTCCATGACCACCAGCGGCGTACGTCGGCCCCACATAATGCCACCCCAAAACAGCAGCGAACCTCCACCTTGCTGCACTCGCTGGACAGTGTGTCTAAGGCGTTGAGCCTGACCGGGTTACCTGGAAACACGTCTCCGACGATTGTCTGGTTGAAGACATATACGACACTCATCGGTGAAGATAACGTGATGCCAATCCTGAGCAGTCCATTCGGAATGTTGTTGGGCCCGTCTGTACCGCGCTGCATGGTGTCGTGGTTGCAAAGATGAACCTCGCCACTTTTTTTCTACGCTGATTTAGGAAATTTTATAAGTGCATTTAATTAAAATGAAGCGCGCTACAGTGATGGCGAAACCAGTGCACTAATTAACAGCACGTTTAACACACAACAGTGCTATACACTTCGGAGAATTTCGGTCGAATGGTTGCATACGAACGACGTATTGATAAGGGCATCTTTGGCAGTAACGAACGAAACCGAGTGTCCGATGAAATTTGTTCAAGAACTACATGGGTTAAATGTTTACCACAGTGATTATTTAAGAAACTTAAGTGTTTCGATGGTATTGCGTATAAGATTTTCATTCGCGCTGTAATAACAACAAAATACGTAATTCGCAAATAAGGCCTACTTCCTGTGGTCTTACGACACCGGATGCTTGAGCGCTGCAGCCAATGCACAGTGTCAGGGCACACACAAATTTACATAAGGGTTCAACTCAGTTGGAGAGAATACAGCTGTCTATAGGCACAACGACTGAGAACTCTTGTAATTTTCAGTGCGTGAGCGACTTCCTTGGCGCTCATGTATCTATTGTAACTGACCTACGTTTGTATCTGGCCCGTTGCTGGGATATCAGGAGACGCCTGCTCGCAAGAGAGCGCGTATACAACAGCGGGTGGGGATACAGGGGCGTGCTTGGCTTGCACTGGGAAAGTGACCAGCTAGCAGCAGAGTGAGCTGTCGGTGGTCCAGGTGTGCTCTGTTGGGAGGAACACAGTTGGAAGGCGGTGGGCTGGCCTGTGGAGTGTTATTGCTACCATCACGCCATTTGGAGTTTAACCGTCAGTTACTCGACCGTTGGAGGAAGCGAGCCAGCTCGGGGAACTGTTGCATGTCCATATTGTGGAGTATATGATGAGGGCTTTTGTAACAAGCAATAACCTCGGTCTTAACCGATGTGAAAGTCGTTACGTCCTGGGTCATTTCGGGTCTAGCCGGTATTTGTGGTCGTTCCTCCGATTCGCTGTAGCGAGCCAAAAGCACCCATTTGCATTTGTTACTAGGCTGTGTTTAGACGATTTTCTCGACATGTATTTTCGACTTGTGGAGAATGTGGATTTTACTTTGATTTTATTGTCTACTCGCCAAGTTACTGAGTAGTATGGCAGGGTTGTTTGTATGCACAAGCCACACTTCCTATCAAATTATTCTGTAAGTTACCTACGTGTCGTATTACTTTTTCAGTGCTCGCCAGCCTGCTTTTACTACTTTGTTAGAATAGTATTTAACGCTTTCAGTGTTCGTCAAACTAGTTTAGTTCAATGGCGTTTTGTATTTAATTAGAATACTGTATAACGCTTTCAGTGCTTGTCAAAGCTGTTTCATGCATTGGTGTTTCATATTTTATTGCAACAGTGTTTAATTCTGCTTATGTGAGTGCATTACAGGACAGATTAATCATATTTAACACTTTATTTGTCGAATCAAGGGGGAAACATTGTATGGCTCGGTTTGTCTTGTGGCTTTCACCAAATCACTTTTCAAATTCTTCATACATTTTTGGGTAAGGCATCTGATCTGGTAATACACCTAGCCAGCTGATTCTAGTAAGTCCGCATTTCTTCTCATTTACTGTTTTCCGAGCCAGTCCCGTGTTTATAACTATCTTGTGATCTGTTTATATGCCGTTTCTGCACGCCAGGCTTAGTTGATTCTGCTTGTATGTTGGTCGTCTATTGCCGCTGTTTCCTTTCCTGTAGCCTCTGAAAGAAGCGTTTGCCTTGCTGTGGTGTTTTATATTTCAATTTTATATGATATGCAGTTGATTTCTTTTAAAGTCCTGCCTAAGTAAATCGAAGCAACGCCACGTAGAGGCTCCCTTATAGTACAAGTTTAACCTTTTGTTTTTGTCGGCCATTGCGCCGTAAAGCTCTCTGTGTTTGTTAACCAGATAGCCCTTCTGACGGTGGAGGCGCGGCCACAGGCAAGTTACTAATAGATTTCTTGTATTTTAACGAAATCTCATGTAAATCGTGAGTCACTTTCAGAAACGGTAAAGGCTGCTTGCGTGACTGACGGTCGTTGATTCAGTTATCCTGTACTTGTCTTAAATTCCAGTAAGGTTCCTTGTAGTACAAATGTGTTCACTAAAAATTGATCAGTGTTGCCGTATACGGGTCTTTATGACCGAGGAATCGTGTACCTTACAGGAATTTGTATGCGAAATTGTAAAACTTCAAATTATATTGGCTTCGTCGTGGCAGACATTTATCATTGTGCCTTAAGCCCTTTGTGCAATTACTAAGTATAATTATTTGTATATCACCTGATGTTCTTGGCCTGGAATTATATTTTACCGAGCAACATATTTAACAGTTTGCTTGTAATTGCTTAGCACTTTAAATTATTTTGAAACTTTATTCTGACCTGCCAAGGTGCAGCGATTTTTGTTGCTTATCTTAAATTATCATCTTACTTCATTGCAGTTCAAGAAATGTATTTAACTGCGTATTTTCTCATTGTGAAGAGTTTAATTATTTCTGTTAATAAATTTCTGTTCAAATATACTTTATTTTGTGGACCAAGTACCTTATCACTTCATTGACATAGTGAGGTTAGGGATACACAACTATGTGTGTTAGTTATTACCAGTTTTGATGGTTTTGATCAAAATATAATACAATTACAACTAGATGACAACCAATTTTGGTTGACTAGCAAGCATCCTCACATCCATCTAAGGAAGCAGAATAATTTCTTTTTACTTAATGCGAAATCTCCTACCAATATTTAAAGAACATATTTTTTATGTAAAAGTAGTGAAAATAGTAAAAAACGCTCCATCGTATATAAACAGCCACTAAACAAAGGTAGTCAATATTAATAAGATGTTCAAAGCACGACTGTTAGCGCACAGAACCAGTAGAACACCAACCGCTCCGCGTACTTGTCCGAAACCACCGTAGTTTGCCTGTTATAACTGACAGGTGGCACATGGGAAAACGCTGTTACAATCTTGAGAAACAAACGGATAAAGGACTGACGGTGTGATGACATAATATTGTTAAAACAAATACAAAAACGTGCATGAAGTCTGTTGTCTCAATGTAACTATAAAACTGTGTCAAGAACACATGAATAGAAATTAATTGAAAGAGTCAGCGGAAGAAAGTGCTAATCCTCAATTTAGTAACATGCAGTATCTGAAAATACTGTTGTGCCACACCCTAGACTGGAGCACTGGATTTCCTGGCGCTAATGCAGGAAAACGACGTCTATGGTAGAAAGGTGCCAACATTGTGAAGACTTATTCAGCGTACAAGAGCTTTTATGGAGAAAGCTGACGAACTGGAAAAAGCTAGCCAGCGGCGCTGAAGAGTGAAGCTGAGGAATACTACATCTCTGGCTAGGCTTTTTCAAGAGCTGTCGAAATGAACAGATCGAATGGAGTCATCACCGCCCAATGGCGGCACCCAGCTGCTATGGCCTGTTATCTCTTCCAGAGTGAGGGTGCTGCTGATGGAAAAATACTGGCCATCAGACTTTCATAAATATCCCTTCAAATCAGACGTTCACTCCCCGATGTTCTCAGATGTACACCAACGTTGTCTGTAGATGGCCTTATCAGGGTGTGTACCTGATGTCAACCACAACCAACTCTATCAGCGCCTCACTTTGAGGTGGAGACTGAGGCAGTAGTCATCTTCCGAGGTCTCCGTCTCTAGTTGCCGCAGACAGACCGCCTGGACTGGTGACCCTATGCGGACGACTTAGTATTTGCACCACTGGGTCTCCCTCTATGTGACTACCTCCTGCGGACTGCCACATCTCTAGTAGGACACCTGTTTGAGCCCGGGCTGGGGACAGCCCAGTCTCTGTGCACTGGTACCTGAAGGCTACCACCGATGCTGATCACCGCACAGGGAAGGAACACGCCCTCGACTTCGATCATGCTGGTGGCTGTGGTTAGAGTAGCGTCCTTTCCTGTGCCGTATTCTGCCGACCGAGACGATCCGGCTGTGCAGTCAGCGCTGTCATGCATCGGCCGCTGGAAGCGGCGTCTGCCAGTAATGGCAGCCCTGATCACTGCAGCGCACGACGCTGCTTAATGCATGCCGCTGCCCAGGTGTGCCTGTTGATGGTGGCTCACTGAGCTCTGCGGCTCAGTACGCCATCCAGGGGTCGATGGCCTCTCAGCGGCCACCACACCTCTGCACCTAATGTGCAAAAAACTCTTTGATTCATTCATCTTACTGGTGGTCCGCTGGTCGCTTCCAGTCAGCACACCTACTCGCAACCCACGTTCAGGCGAGGAAAAGCGATGTCTCATGCTGACCTTCGCATAGTCGTTACCTCAGCCACAAAACACGACACACCCCCAGCCTCTACAATACTCACTTGTTGTTTAGCACCTTCTTGCAACGATCCCTTCAACTATCAGTAGGTTGCTATTAAAACAAAGGATAAGCCAAGAAACATAACTTATGTATTTTGAATAAATGAAAGTAATACGGACAATGCTGTAATCTAACATCAAAACTGATGTTAACTGCCAAACGTCGCCCAGCCTGACTGAGGCTCCACGTCCGTAGCATAGCCTATGTAAAGTATGGGCGCAGTACGTCGTGAAGAAGATTGCGAGTCCGTGTTGCAAATCTTCCCTGTAGAACACATTCAGATACTGGATTTTCCGCCGGCCGGGGTGGCCGAGCGGTTCTAGGCGTTACAGTCTGGAACTGCGCTACCGCTACGGTCGCACGTTCGAATCCTGCCTCGGGCATGGATGTGTGTGATGTCCTTAGGTTAATTAGGTTTAAGTAGTTCTGAGTTCTAGGGGACTGATGACCTCAGAAATTAAGTCTCATAGTGCTCAGAGCCATTTGAACCTTTTTTTTTTTCCTGTCCGTCGTTTGCTCATTGAGGACTAGTTCAGTAAATTTTTCTTTTTCCTGCAAATTTAGATTTCTTCCAGTACATCGAGTAACCTTCCCTTAGATATGATGGACAGCGTTGCCATATTATGGTGAATATCTTGCGCAGAATAATTTTCCTTGCTAATACGCGGCTTCGTCATCCGACGTAGCCAGAAAAGAAGCTTGAAGCGAAGAGGTCAGTCATTATGAAATGGATAACAGGGCCAAGAGGACTCACCTATCTCTCTCGAATAATTCTCGAACTGTCTTTCTTCATTCTTCTTTTTTCCAGCTCACTTTTTGCTCCTTCCTGCCTGTGTCCTTGGCAAGGGTCTAACTGACCACGCCCTCGGTGTGGCGCTTTCCATGATAAATATTCCACATTTGCACTTCAATAACAAATGAGGGAATAGCTTACGACAATACAACAACTTCTATTTTAGGATATGTTTCTCTATAATTTCTGCATGTGTTAACAGGGGAAGGTTGCCTACATCGGACAACTCTTATTTTGTCAGCCCAAGCCTTTATTATGTGTCTAATGGAAACAGAATGTACTGTACAAAAAGCTACATGTTACACACTTTCATCAGGTGGTATTGTGAATAAACACATATCATAAATGAGCATCATTTAAAAATTTAGGAATGTGTAATGGTCTGAATTAGGAAACTGGTTGTTTAATTTGGACCTTCAGTTGCTTATTTTCAATAAAGCTTCAGTTCTACATATTTATCAAACAAACATATTATTTGGGTACTTAGGCTATATTATGCAAAACATAGAGTTCTCACATATTCACCATCATTAAGACGCTTATATTAGGAAATTACTGAAACACTTTTCGTACTCATAGCTAAAATCGCCTCAAATCAAAACAAAGAATAAACTAGGAAACTTGTTGCACAGAAATATACACACTGAAATATACTAATAATTTCCATTGACTGAGATTAAGAATGGCAAGTTGCATTGAAGTCTAGCTGCAGTTTTAACAGAAAAACTTCTTTATGCTGGACTTCAAATTGGCACATAGTGTATGAACCCATAATTTGCAGTCCATACACGGTTTCATATCATCTTCTTTAATCGTCTTACACAAAACACGAAGCCAGCTTGAATTTCCAACAGTGCCGTTTCTCTTCTGTTCTTTTGGAAATAGAGCTGCTGTAGCTCTGCTCTAATTGTTGCTTATAAAGGCTGCTGGTAATTTCATTTGCATTCTGTGCTTTTCCTCTACCTCGAGTAGCAGGCTTGTATGAATTTGGAAGGGGTGATGCCTTGTTCACAATCTTCTTGAATGTCTTTGTGGGTGTCGTAGGTCTACACTCGTCATCACTTGAAAGATCTTCTGAAGAAGATTCCTCTCTAATGGTCGCAGAATTGGATTTCTCTAGAAAATTACATCACTTTTCAAGCAATCAGCTGGAAAAAATGATGACTTGGAAACTAATTCCCATTCACAGGCCAAATTCCTGCTCAGCGGAAGGCACTCTCCGCTATTCCAACTGTTGTTATTTAGCCATATGCCTAAGGCTTCATTCAACAGTCCAGATACCCGAAACTGTGTTATAGTTTTACTTATGTTCCCACGAATCCACTGGTCCTGGGCCTGAATGAAGTAAGTTTGAAGAGGTGCAAAAAACGAAGTATCAAGTGGTTGCAGCCTGTGGGTAGTGTGCCCAGGTTATTGCAACATAATACCATTATCACGGGCGTACTCAACAGCCTCTTGATTTGTGCTGTGTATAGTGTGACTATCGAGTAGCATGAGCGCAAGCGAATCCTTGCTACAGTTTACATGACTTTTGAATTGTTTAAGCCAAACACAAACCACTCAGAATTTATGCAGCCAGTGGCTGAGATGTTAATCACACTTCCTGGTGGAAGTGCCTTGCTGCCTCCTCTCATGCTTGAATATAATCATAATTGAAATAAAGTATCCAGCAGCATTGACAGCGCAAACAACTGTGGTGTCAACTCCTCGCTCCCCGTCTGATAGATCTCACTTGGTGCTTGCCTTTTGCGCGATGCCTTTTTGTTGTCTTTTTTGAATAGTTGTAAACCCAGATTCGTCGACGTTAAATATACCGTTAGCTGTAATTCCATTTTCATCAACTGTTTTCTCAAGGAGGTCGAAGAAATTTCTCCCGCTTTCTCTCTTAAAAGAATGAAGCACTTCATATTTCTCTGCTATGTCAAATGCAAGTTTACGAACGTCTTCGATAATAAAACCAAAAAACCTCACTTCAAATAAAAGGAGATGACCTGCGAGAACTTCCTCCAACTCAGTCGGAAAAGTGGAATGTCTTCAGAGTCCACGGTCACAGTTTCAGTATGCTGTCACGCCGACCTTCAGCTCATCTTCCATCCATTTCCCATACATTCCCTTTTTGCCATCTTGGAAACCTAAAAAGATTACCCGTATCTATTACTTATTGTAAAAGTTTCGCCATCTTGAAAATCTATAAACATTATCCGTACCTGTTACACTACTGGCCATTAAAACTGCAACACCACGAAGATGACGTGCTACAGACGCGAAATTTAACCGACAGGAAGAAGATGCTGTGATATGCAAATGATTAGCTACTCAGATCATTCACACAAGGTTGGCGCCGATGGCGACACCTACAACGTGCTGACATGAGGAAAGTTTACAACCTATTTCTCATACACAAACACCAGTCGACCGGCGTTGCCTGGTGAAACATTGTTGTGATGCCTCGTGTAAGGAGGAGAAATGCGTACCATCACGTTTCCGACTTTGATAAAGGTCGGATTGTAGCCTATCGCGATTGCGGTTTATCGTATCGCGACATTGCTGCTCGCGTTGGTCGAGATCCAATGACTGTTAACAGAATACGGAATCGGTGGGTACAGGAGGGTAATACGGAACGTCGTGCTGGGCCCAACGGCCTCGTATCACTAGCAGTCGAGATGACAAGCATCTTATCTGCATGGCTGTAACGGATCGTGCAGCCGCGTCTCGATCTTTCCGTTTACCTATCTCAGCTACGAAAATGTTGCGTATATAATGTTTTAGACTGTGTGAACAGTGCTAGCAAACTTATATTTTCCATTTGTTGACGTATGAAACGAAATGTAAAACACACTGTACTTGCTTCTTGGACTTCTCGTCGTATCTTTCATTCCTAAGCGGCTTCCTGATTGGGAATATCATTATCATCTTTACTCAATCACTAGGCTTTTTGTTGTTTTGTCAGGTTTCTCTCAGAGTATGTTGATACAATAGCTCCATATTTAGCTATTGTATACAACCGCTCGCTCACAGGAAGATCCGTACCTAAAGACTAGAAAATTGTTCAAGTCACACCAATACCCAAAAAGGGAAGTAGGAGTAATCCGTTGAATTACAGGCCAATATCACTAACGCCGATTTGCAGTAGGGGTTTGGAACGTACACTGTATTCGAAAATTATGAAGTACCTCGAAGAAAACGATTTTTTGACACGTAGTCAGCACGGATTCAGAAAATATCGTTCTTGCGGAACACAGATAGCTCTTTATACTCGTGAAGTAATGAGTGCTATCGACAGGGGACATCAAAATGATTCCATATTTTTTGATTTCCAGAAGGCTTTCGACACCGTTCCTCACAAGCTTCTTCTAAGCAAACTGTGTGCCTATGGAATAACGCCTCCGTTGTGCGACTGGATTCGTGATTTCCTGTCAGAAAGATCACAGTTCGTAGTAATAGACGGAAAGTCATGGAGTAAAACAGAAGTAATATCCGGCGTTCCCCAAGGAAGTGTTATAGGCCCTCTATTGTTCCTGATCTATATTAACGAATTAGGAGACAATCTCAGTAGCCGTCTTCGATTTTTTGCAAATGATGCTGTCATTTACCGTCTTGTAAAGTCATCAGATGACCAAAACGACTTGCAAAATAATTTAGATAAGATATCTGCGTGGTGTGAAAAGTGACAGCTGACCCTAAATAAAGAAAAGTGTGAAGTTATTCACATGAGTACTAAAAGAAATCAGCTAAATTTAGATTACGCGATAAGTCACACAAATCTGAAGGCTGTAAATTCAACTAAATACTTAGGGATTACAATTCCAAATAACCTAAATTGGAACGATCACATAGATAATGTTGTGGGTAGAGCAAGCCAAAGTCTTCGATTCATTGGCAGAATACTTAGAAGGTGCAACAGGGCTACTACAGAGACTGCTTAGACCACGGTTGTCCGCCCTATTCTGGAGTATTGCTGTGCGGTGTGGGATCCACATCAGGTGGGACTGACGGATGACATCGAAAAAGTTGAAAGAAGTTCGGCTCGTTTTGTACTATCGCGAAATAGGGTAGATAGTGCCACAGACATGATATGTGAATTGGAGTGACAATCATTAAAGCAAAGGCGTTTTCGTTGCGGCGGGATCTTCTCATGAAATTTCAGTCACTTGTTTTCTCCTACGATTGCGAAAATATTCTGTTGGCACCCACCTACATAGGGAGAAACGATCATCACGATAAAATAAGAGAAATCAGGGCTCGCACAGAATAATATAAGTGCTCGTTTTTGCCCCGCCCCGTTCGAGAGTGGGACGGTAGGGAGAGCTTGAAGGTGGTTGATTGAACCCTCTGTCAGGCACTTCATTGTGAATAGCAGAGTAATCATGTAGATGTAGATCTGGAGAGGTATCTTTTCTTCAACCATTCTTTCAAGATGCTTGCTCGAGTTTCTCCTATTTTCTTCTATTTTATTGAGAATTTTAAATATATATTCTTCCCTAATTTCCGAACTTCGAAAGCTGTTGGCTCTTGTGCATTCCTTTACTGCTCTCAGGAACCTCATCTCTGTTGCTTGTGTACGACTTTCTTGGCGTTTACATGTAACCCATGAGTCACTTCCGGAACAAAGCATTGGAACTGCCATTACCTTATAAAATTTCACTCTTGGTCTTTCTTCTTTTTATTTTTTAGGCATCTGTTTATCGTTCTAAACGTATTCCCAAGCTTTGATAATTCCTTCTTTATGTCTTCATCGTACATATGACGCCACAACCTAAATAGTTAAAATGTTTGACCTGTTCTATTGTTTTATTGTTGATCACAATTTTCGTCCGTGCAGGATGTTTCCCTTTGAAAACCATTGATTCTGTCTTCTTTTGTACTCTTTACGAACCTTACCTAATAAATGTATGACCATTTGTAGGTCATCTTCATTACCCCCCAACATTGTGGTGTGGTCTGCCTGTAAAAAACAATTCAAGAGGAAAATACTTTTAATCTTAATTCCCTTCATACAAATCTCCTTCCATTTCCCAATTTTGTCATCTAAGTAAATGTTAAAAAGTTGTTTGTGGGTACAGGGTGTGTTAGAGTGCCATTTATATCTAAATTAAAGTTGTGTGTTTGTACAGACTTCGTAAAACATTTACTAGCTGTTGTGGATATTCTCTTTCTTTCATCATTCTTCACAGTTTCTTTCTGTCAACGTTGTCGAATGCCTTACTTACTTACTACTTACCTACTACATGGCACTAAGGGCCTCTGAGGACCTTGGCTTCCTCAGTCACAGATTTCCAATCGTCTCGGTCTTCAGCACGCCAGCGCCACCTCCTCAGTCCCACTGCTCTCAGGTCGGCTTCCACATCTTCCAGCCATCTCACACGCTATCGTCGTCTCCTTCTTCTACCACCAGGATGTCCCACCATCATCTTCTTCCATCTTATCCTTCCCATTTTGATGGAAGTTACCAAATCAGGTTCTTTGTATAGAGCCCTTATTTCTTCATTAGTCCTAATTTTCCATATCTCACCTTCTTTAACAGGCCAAAAATCTTCCTCAGCATTTTCCTTCCCCATATACTTAGCTTCTTCTCCAAAGCCTCTGTCATTACCCATGCCTGACTGCTATACATATGAACCGGTTTTACCGCTGTTTTGTAAAGTGTCAGCTTCAGTTTCCTGCTTAGGTTCTTACTTTTGAGCATGGTATGTAGTGTTCTGTATGATCTGTCGGCAGCCTTTTTCGGTTTGTTATATCTGCCTCCACTTTCTTTTCTGATGTTATTACTGAGCTAATATAAATAAAGCTATCTACTCTTTCAAAGTTGTTCCCTTTTAACTGCAGATCACCTGTGTATCTTCTAACTCTCTTAGTTACCATATACGTAGATTTTGTCTCACTAATTTCTAAACTAAGGTTCTTGGCAGTGGCTTCAAACTCTCTGGTGGTGATGAGAGCGCCTCCATACTCAAGCACTTATTACTACATCATCTGCATAGGCTAAGATTTTCAGAAGTTTTTTGTAAATATTGTCTCCTGCGTTTGTGGTTGTCGATCTTACTGCATTCTCTAACACCAGGTTGAATAGTACTGAGGATAATGGGTCTCCCTGTCTTAGGCCTACATCCGTTGGGAACGATCTCGACAGACATCCCTGAACTCTAACCTGGCTTTTTCTGTTTTCCGGGGCATTTTAGTTAATTTTATTAGCTTCTTAGGACACTTGAATGTCTTTATTGTTCCCCACAGTGGTGATCTTTAAACTCTGTCATAGGCCTGTTTAAAGTCTGTAAAGAGATATTCTAATCTTACATTATGTTCGTAAGTCTTCTCCAGCATCATACGTACTGTAAAGATATGTTGTTGTTGTTGTGGTCTTCAGTCCTGAGACTGGTTTGATGCAGCTCTCCATGCTACTCTATCCTGTGCAAGCGTCTTCATCCCCCAGTACCTACTGCAGCCTACATCCTTCTGAATCTGCTTAGTGTATTCATCTCTTGGTCTCCCTCTACGATTTTTACCCTCCACGCTGCCCTCCAGTACTAACTTGGTGATCCCATGATGCCTCAGAACATGTCCTACCAACCGATCCCTTCTTCTAGTCAAGTTGTGCCACAAACACCTCTTCTCCCCAGTTCTATTCAATACCTCCTCATTAGTTATGTGATCTACCCATCTAATCTTCAGCATTCTTCTGTAGCACCACATTTCGAAAGCTTCTATTCTCTTCTTGTCTAAACTATTTATCGTCCATGTCTCACTTCCATACATAGCTACACTACATACAAATACTTTCAGAAACGACTTCCTGACACTTACATCAATACTCGATGTTAACAAATTTCTCTTCCTCGGAAACGGTTTCCTTGCCAATGCCAGTCTACATTTTATATCCTCTCTACTTCGACCATCATCAGTTATTTTGCTCCCCAAACAGCAAAAATCCTTTAGTACTTTAAGTGTCTCATTTCCTAATCTAATACCCTCAACATCACCCGACTTAATTCGACTACATTCCATTATCCTCGTCTTGCTTTTGTTGATGTTCATCTCACATCACCCGACTTAATTCGACTACATTTCATTATCCTCGTTTTGCTTTTGTTGATGTTCATCTTATATCCTCCCTTTAAGACACTATCCATTCCGTTCAACTGCTCTTCCAAGTCATTTGCTGTCTCTGACGGAATTACAATGTCATCGGCGAACCTCAAAGTTTTTATTTCTTCTCCATGGATTTTAATACCTACTCCGAACATTTCTTTTGTTTCCTTTACTGCTTGCTCAATATACAGATTGAATAGCATCGGGGAGAGGCTACCTTCCTGTCTCACTCCCTTCCCAACCACTGCTTCCCTTTCATGTCCCTCGACTCTTACAACTGCCATCTGCTTTCTGTACAAATTGTAAATAGCCTTTCGCTCCCTGTATTTTACGCCTACCACCTTCAGAATTTGAAAGAGAGTATTCCAGTCAACATTGTCAAAAGCTTTCTCTAAGTCTATAAATGCTAGAAACGTAGGTTTGCCTATCCTTAATCTTTCTTCAAAGATAAGACGTAGAGTCAGTATTGCCTCACGTGTTCCAACATTTTTACGGAATCTAAACTGATCTTCCTCAAGGTCGGCTTCTACCAGTTTTTCCATTCGTCTGTAAAGAATTCGCGTTAGTATTTTGCAGCTGTGACTTATTAAACTGATAGTTCGGTAATTCTCACATCTGTCAACACCTACCTTCTTTGGGATTGGAATTATTATATTCTTCTTGAAGTCTGAGGGTATTTCGCCTGTTTCATACATCTTGCTCACCAGATGGTAGAGTTTTGTCAGGACTGGCTATCCCAAGGCCGTCAGTAATTCTAATGGAATGTTATCTACTCCCGGGGCCTTGTTTCGACTTAGGTCTTTCAGTGCTCTGTCGAACTCTTCACGCAGTATCATATCTCCCATTTCATCTTCATTTACATCCTCTTCCATTTCCATAGACCCTCTATATACTCCTTCCACCTTTCTGCTTTCCCTTCTTTGCTTAGAACTGGGTTGCCATCTGAGCTCTTGATATTCATACAAGTGGTTCTCTTTTCTCCAAAGGTCTCTTTAATTTTCCTGTAGGCAGTATCTATCTTACTCCTAGTGAGATAGGCCTCTACATCGTTACATTTGTCCTCTAGCCATCCCTGTTTAGCCAGTTTGCACTTCTTGTCGATCTCATTTTTGAGACGTTTGTATTCCTTTTTGCCTGCTTCACTTGCTGCATTTTTGTATTTTCTCCTTTCATCAATTAAATTCAGTATCTCTTCTGTTACCTAAGGATTTCTACTAGCCCTCGTCTTTTTACCTACTTGATCCTCTGCTGCCTTCACTATTTCATTCCACAATGCTACCCATTCTTCTTCTACTGTATTTCTTTCCCCCATTCCTGTCAATTGTTCCCTTATTCTCTTCCTGAAACTCTGTACAACCTCTGCTTCTTTCAGTTTATCCACGTCCCATCTCTATAAATTCCCACCTTTTTGCAGTTTCTTCAGTTTTAATATATAGTCTATAACCAACAGATTGTGGTCAGAGTCCACATCTGCCCCTGGAAATGTCTTACAATTTAAAACCTGATTCCTAAATCTCTATCTTATTATTATTATATAATTTATCTGAAACCTTTAAGTATCTCCAAGGTTCTTCCATGTATACAACCTTCTTTTATGATTCTTGAACCAAGTGTTAGCTATGATTAAGTTATGCTCTGTGCAAAATTCTACCAGGCGGCTTCTTCTTGCATTTCTTAGCCCCAATCCATATTCACCTACTACGTTTTCTTCTCTTCCTTTTCCTACTGTCGAATTCCAGTCACCTATGACTATTAAATTTTCATCTCCCGTCACTATCTGAATAATTTCTTTTATCCCATCATACATTTCATCAACTTCTTCATCATCTGCAGAGCTAGTTGGCATATAAACTTGTACTACTGTAGTAGGCGTGGGCTTCGTGTCTATCTTTGCCACAATAATGCATTCACTATGCTGTTTGTAGTAGCTTATCCGCATTCCTATTTTTTTATTCATTATTAAACCTACTCCTGCATTACCCCTATTTGATTTTGTGTTTATAACCCTGTATTCGCCTGACCAAAAGTCTTTTTCCTCCTGCCACCGAACTTCACTAATTCCCACTATATCTAACTTCAACCTATCCATTTCCCGTTTTAAATTTTCTAACCTACCTGCTCGATTAAGGGATCTGGCATTCCACGGTCCGATCCGTAGAACGCCAGTTTTCTTTCTCATGACAACGACGTCCTCTTGAGTAGTCCCCGCCCGGAGATCCGAATGGGGGACTATTTTATCTCCGGAAAATTTTACCCAAGAGGACGCCATCATCATTAACCATACAGTAAAGCTGCATGCCCTTGGGAAAAATTACGGTTGTAGTTTCCCCTTGCTTTCAACCGTTCGCAGTACCAGTGCCGCAAGTCCGTTTTGGTTAGTGTTACATGGCCAGATCAGTCAATAATCCAGACTGTTGCCCCTGCAACTACTGAAAAGGCTGCTGCCCTCTTCAGGAACCACACGTTTGTCTGGCCTCTCAACAAATACCCCTCCGTTGTGGTTGCACCTACGATACGGCTATCTGTATCGCTGAGGCACGCAAGCCTCCCCACCAACGGCAAGGTCCATGGTTCCAGGGGAGGGGGGGTTTCCATCTTATGTCTTACAGTGCTGCAACATCAATTCAGTACCTCAATAATTCCTCCTCGAGCTTCCTACTTGCTGCCACCTGAAAGACACTTCTTATATTCCATGTTCCGATATACCAAAATCGCCGTTTGACGTCCCTTGGTTGTTTGAGACAGTCCGGTTCTCTCTGTGAATTGTTTGCTGAACAGTGAGTTTTTTCGGATCCAGAGCACACAAAACTCCTCGCCCGCACTGACATTGCTATGTTAAGGCCGTGTCCTCTGAAGAACGCCTTAATAAAACAAATTAACACAAAATGGGTTTCCCCATTATACACTCTTTGTTTTTAATTAAATTGTTTTATTATAAATGTTGCATCTGTTGTCGATCTTCCCCTCCAACGTCCTATTTGTTCCTCGCCTAATAAACTCTCAGCTATAGCATTTAACCTGTTGTTCACTACTCCCACATAAGCTTTGTAAGTCGTGTCCAGTAAGCTGATTCCTCGACAGTTCTCGCAGCTATTACAGTCTGCATTTTTAAACGGTGATATCATCTTTGCTTGTGGCCCTGTTCCTGGAATAGATCCTTTTCCAGCATATATTAAATAAATGTAGTGATCTCTTCTGTAGTAGGGTGTCTCAACATTTTTGCAGTTCAACGCTTATATCATCCACACCAGTGCCTTTTCTGTTTCTTGTGGAGTTGAGGTTTTTTTGTAAGTTATCCATACATAAATCGTCTACATTTTCCATTTCTCAATTGAAGACATAAAGTCTAAAAATGACTCCGTGATCATATTTTGGCACTTAAATTTACAGACCTGCCTTGATCACACAAACTTTTAAGCTTCAATTACCGGTTTCGACTATTGCCATCTTCAGATCTGTTACAAACAAAAACAGGATGTAACCCACTAAGTTCAGTTTTCTGACTTTAAATCTATAAAATGCCTGGAGCTAAATATGGAAGATAAAAAGTATTTCCCACAATCTTTGGCATAGGTTTATTCCCTACCCCTGCGTTTAAATCTGTAGTCAGTACTATTTGAAGCTTATTGTTATACTTGTCCAAAATCGATTGCAGTTTGTTACAGAAATCTATAGACTCTTCTTTTTTCCCTTCATCAGGTGCGCAAACTACGGGAATAGTCATCTTTTGTCTCTCTTCTTTGACAGTTAAAGCTATAATTCTTTCATTTATGTAACTGTACCCCATTAGTAATTGGGTAAATTCTCCCGGCCGTCTTACTAGAGCTGCGCAAGTATAGCTGGATAATTGGGCTGTCATTTTTAGGCCTTCCATCCTGCTTTATTTTCTTTTAAGGGTTTACTTCCCTATGGAGGCTGGCTTCCCTACGGCTAAGAGTTATCTCTACCCTTTTCTTGTAACTGGAGACGAGGGGAAATGGGAAGGACATGTTTAGGATAGGGGAACGAGACCAATAGGTCGTTGCGGGCCATATTTCGTCGGATGGAATTTTCAATACATCGCCTGACAGTCAGGATAAAAATCCCAGAAATGGTGATCGTGTCAAGAGGATTTATTTTAAGTCTAATTGGTAAATGTCGACTACGTTAAATGACTTTGGAAAGTCGACAAAGGGATTATTTGCTAGATGTGCTATATTAATACATAATACCAACCTGAGGATGCCAAAATGTTACTTTGTGTATTTAGAGTAGCAGATGCATAAATGTAGTAGCAGCTCACCCTGTTCGGAACAATTTGTATCTACTTGTATTTGGAATCCGCTTACGGAAGGTTTTCAGCACGACTTTCTTAAGATGAATGTTCTTTCCAATCTCAACGGTTGTTCTCTATGACACAGATTTTATAGATCATGTTTTGTACAGTTGAAGCGTTTCTGCATCGTACTGAAACAAACAAATACTTTTAGCGTTTGTCAACTTAATTTCTAGAAAATATACTATCTGATTTCCAAACTAAAAGTCTTAAATGTTCGCAACAGCATAAGTTCTTTAATTTTGGATAGATAAAGGACGACATTCAAAATACACATTTAGCAGTAGTTCTGGAAAGTTTACAGATATACGATGTATTTCAATAGTGCTGCGTATCTATTAACAGTGTAACACAAATAATGAGCTTGTGACTTTGAAATTAATTTCCTCCTGGATAAAAAATAATTCTCTCTTGTGCCACGTAAATATTTACTACAGGTATTGCTTGTTGGCTTCTGTCTCCGTATCTTGCTGGCTTTTTGCCACCTGCAATGGGGGGTTACAGAATGAAGGCTTTCACGACTGGATCGCACTGTTTCTGGTAAACCTTTCGGGATACAAGGTCATGGTGCAGTAAACTCTCCTATTCCTAACGTTTAGTCCACAACTGCGCTGGTCATCTGCAGAGGTGTTGTTCCTCCGTTGAGTCTCGCTAAACACTGGAGAGTGGAATTCAGTCAACCAGAGAAGACAAAGTCAACACCTTGGTCTTTTACTGAAAGTCAAAGGTGTGGGGTACACGTACAGGTGCCGCGTAACTGATGCCAAATGTCAGTTGTGTACTACACACAGTCAACGCAGTGCAGCGATGTCCAGCCAATGGAGAATTAAAGTCGGAGGGCTGTTTATCACGGGGCAGTGGGGGGTACTAAGTGGCGGTAGTGCAGAAGTGGATGAATCAAGAGTTCTGAAAACGAACATTCGAAGTGCAGGAACCTACTACAACTGTACCTAACGTGTTACCGTTTATGGGTTGCTACCAGGCTCTCATTCGTGAGGACGGTAGTTAAAACGCCTGTCTGGTCATCCAGATGTAGGTGTTTAGCGATTTCCTTAAATCGCTCAAAATAAATGGGAGGATGGTTCGCTTGGAAAGGACTCGGCCAATTCTCCGCCCTACCATTTTCCTAATCCGAGATTTTGCTCCATTTCTAATAACCTCGTTGTTGACTGCTCGTTCAACGCTAATCTTTTTTTCTTCCGTCCACGATCTCAGGACTAGAGCCATCCATTGTGTCAGTTGTGTGGAAAATATTGATATTGACATCCAATTATTGACATGTTCTTAATCTCACCGTTTCAGGATATTTGAACAGGATACTGCCCATCCACAGGATACCTCTCGGTCGATTCAGCCAGCTACAACGGATGCCATTATGTTACGGAGGACAGGTTCAGAAAAACCTGCAATAGGAAGGCTAGAGGGTATCGAAGCTATTATGAAGACTGTATAATTAACTCTCTAAACTTCAAAGCCAAGATTTGTATTACAAAACTGCCCAGTCAAACGAAGAAGCGTGTCTGTCAGCATGCGGTGTGACAACCTGCAGTTCACACTGGCATACTCTTTGAATCGGTCTAGTGGTGTAATGGGCTTATTCTCCGGCAAACAGAGCCCCTCTAAGGAAACATCGAGAGGGGGATAAAACGGTATCGGTTTCGAGACAAAGCAGTGAAAGGGCGGAAGGTGGAAGGGCGGAAGCGAACTTCAAAGCAAATGTGAAATATTATTTGGTAATGGTCCCTTTTAAGACAAGCACGTTCTACAGATTGCGTCGGGGTGACGTGTGGGGCCGTGCAGATAACAGTCCGCCGGGCGCGTTGCCGAGGCGTGCTATTGGGGTGGGCAGGCCTGCGTGACCGGTGCGTTTTGCGCGTAAGGTGACGATGCCCCCCGTGCGTAAGCCGCGGCCCGGCCACGTGTGAAATACGACTCGTGGGCGGTGGGCGGAAGGGGGGGGGGGGAAGAAAGGGGGGCAGGGTGCGTGAAGCCCCGCAGAAGCCTGCTGAGCCCCGTCCGCGAGCGCTTTGTGCTGCCACTCTATCATCCCAACATAACAACATTCCGCGGCGTGCAATGAGTACTTATTGCCACGTCATTCGCGATAATTATTCAGATCACATTTCCTCATCTTTTTAATTGTCCACGCACGAAGAACTCCTGGAATGATGCATTATTGCCTGGAGTAAACATATTTCTTTTTTTTTTCTCTACAGTCGTTAATGAACGCTGTGACTCTTTCCCACAATCAATTTTAGCGTCTCAATATGATCCCATCTTCTCCCTGTGAATGCGGCAGTGAGCTAGATGCTAACCACATTTCCTTCGGCTTTGACGAAGATGTCAAGAAATCACAATACTAATGCAGGTCTGATGTCCTCTGACAAGGTATTACCATTCAAACACTTTTAGTGGAAGAAGACATTTAGAAATTTACAACAGAAGGACAAATAAGAATAAAAGGAAAAACATTTTGAATTTTTTACATTAGAATATAGTAAGTGATTTTTGGTATCAATTCTCGTTTTATGTTAATGAATGTAGTTTAACTTTCTTAGGTTATGGACTATTAACATTTTAGGTTGAACGAATATAACTGATAATTGTCGTTTTTGAAAGGTTTCAGGTTGTTACACATTTAAATGTTAAAAAAGTCGTTCTGAGTCTGGCTAGTGGGTAATGTCCAACAGGCATTAATAAACTTAAAGAAATATGAGTCCACTGTGTGCTATAGTTCTGCACATGAAAAACAGTTTGACTCTTAAACCCGTTTCACGAGCACCGGTGAACAATGTACTTAACTGTCCACCGGTGCTCGTGAAACGGGTTTAAGAGTCAAACTCTTAGGTTTGTACTGATAGTGTTAGGTCTAGTGCTAATGGACGCTGAGCTGAACACGAAGGTCGATCAAATCACAGACTATGTGCTATACGAACCTTCACGAGCAGGATATGTATATTAACAGGCCCTCGGACAATTAATAGGGGAGATCAGATTTATCGTGTTAACATGTTTAGTTTTATATATGGGGTTAAAGCATAGCTTTATATAATATAAATTTATAACATATAGAATTTATAATATATAATAAATATATAAACTTAATAAACATATAAAATAAATATTATTATTAAGTATTATATGTTATATACAGATTATATATATTACATATTATATAAATATAATAAATATATAAACTTTATAATATATAATTATAAAGTATAACTTGGTATAGGAGGTGTGTGAGAAAAGTAATGAGACTGTTATTTTATCTACCAAAGATGTATTTTTTCAGAGAACAATATTATCCCCTTCAAACTATTTTCCTTCGGCAGCTACACACCGGCGCAGTCATAGTTTCCAGTCTTGGTAGCAACGCTGAAAGGCTTCAAGTGGCAGGTCCTTTAACATGTCAGTCACATTCTCTTGAATGTTCTCCAGAGTCCAACAAAATGACGCCCTTTTGCGACAGTTTTCAATTTCGGGAAAAGAAAAAAGTCACAGTTACTCATATCCGGTGAACAGGGGGGCTGTGGAACAACAAGAGTACCTTTTGGGGTCAAGAATTCCATAGTGGAAGTGGCCGTGTGAGATGGGGCGTTGTCATGGTGCAGCATCCACTTACCTGCATTGGGCAAATCTTCGGTCAAAGAATAACAGGTCACCCATCATCGTCGTTGTTAAACGTCGGACCGACCTCACGAGAGCACGCACACCTTCGACGCTGTGGAAGCTGAAGGCCTCCCTGGGCAAGGTTTATCTTCAACTTGTTCTCGGCAACCTAAAATGATTTGTGCAAGCGAGAAAGTTGTGACCTTGATATGTAATGCTCCCCATAGGCCAGTTTCAGCTTTTCAAATGTCACACTCGTTGATTCCTCAAGTTTAACATTAAACTTGATTGCATAAAGTTGCTCTAAATTCCACTATTCTATTTCCGTAACACACAACAAAAACACAACTTCACTGATGGCGCTCTCAAAAATCACGTGACTGCTGTACGGGGCTGAAAATCTGACTCAGTATCTCGTAGAGATGAACTCACCAGTCCACACAAGTAGAACAACACAGCGTTGTCAGATCTCTTGCAATACTGTCAATTACTTTTCTCGCACACTTCGCTTATGCATCTAACTCAGCATTACATTTAATCCTTTGAAGCCCAACAATTAAAAAAATTAATTATAAATCTTTCACGAAATTGACCTTTATCATCACAGTAAGGAACAAGAAGAAATTGGCAAAAGCTAAACAATCAGTTAGTTTAAGGAAGTGGTTTCACTTTGGAATATAATTTTAAAATATTTCACAAAATTAGGCTTTATTATCATAGTGAGCAACGAGCATATGAAGAAATTGGCAAAATGTAAGCAATCAATCGTTTTGAAGTTGTGATTTCACTTTGGAAGTACTGAGATATACAGTTTTCAACCACCCATCATTTCATGACATATATTTGAAAGCAATTTCGCAATACAATCCCACATCTCGAAATTTCCATGAACTCATAATGCCTGAAAAAATGTAGGCCTAAATAAGAAGAAAAAAAGGGGGCTAAAATTAAATGAATTTGTATCAACAGTTCTTACTGCCCCAGTTGTTTCATTTCTAAATCGCTCATGACATCAGCAGTAGAAACCTTACAATAACTTCAGATACGCTTACCTGTCGATGGTCTCCTCAGTATGAGCACTATAAAAAACGCCACCTATCACGATCTCCTACAGTCACGTTGCACAATCTCTGCGCCGACTGTAGCTTTGAACGCTGTGTGTGACTGCTGTAATGTACTGTATTCGTAAAAGTACCTCAGTGAACCACTAGATATCTCTGACTTGCAATAGCATCAGCGGCTTCACGTGAAAGGTACTAGTACTTAAAAATGTGGTGGTCTCATGCAGAAGCTGCTGGTATTCAGACGGTTAAGAGTGCAAAATAATTTTATATAGGCTCAAGAGGGAATGGGGAGGGAAAGTAACAAATGTGAAGGTAATTCCAAGTGTGAGTGCAGATGGAGACCATAGATTACTGGTGGGACAATGGAAAATGAATCAGTGTGTGAAAAATAGAAAACAGAAGAAAGTGATGAGGATACGGGATTGGAAATTGAAGGAGAGTGAATGTGCTGAGAAGTGCAGAGAATTAATAACACAACAATTTCCAAAAGAATTTTTCTGCGATGTAGAAAAAGAATGGAGTTTATTCAAAGACACTTTAGTCGAAGCAGCACAAAAAGCATGTGGCAGAACATCTGGAAAGGAAAAAATAAGACAGACAAGTTGGTGGGACGATACCACAATCCAAGCAGTTAGAAGAAAAAATGGAGCATGGAGAAAATGGTGGAAAACTAAAAATGACGAAGACCATAAAAGATATATAGAGGAAGAGAAGAAGTGCAAAGAAATAGTGGAAACAGCAAAGAAAAAGGCATGGGAAGAGTTTACAAAAAAAACTTGAAGAAGATGTGAAGAGCAATAAGAAAATGTTCTATAAAATGATGAAAAATAAAAGGAAGGCTTCTGAGATACCAGTAAAGATGGAAACAGAGGACGGTACCATTATTGAAGATCCAGGGAATATAAAAGATCTCTGGAAAGAACATTTTAAGAAGCTGTTAAACGCTGAGGAGCAGGTACATGAGGAAACAACAAATAATGGAGAAATTGAGAGAAGTTGGGAAGCAGAATTAGGACAAATTACACGGGAAGAAATGGAAAAAGCTGTGAAGAAGATGAATGGGGGGAAAGCCCCAGGACCTGGTGAAGTATCAGTGGTCATGATAAGAGCAGCAGGTCCAGTGGGAATGCAGTGGCTATATAGAGTACTATCAAGCGTGTGGAGAAATAGTAAAATACCTGACGACTGGAGAACAGGAGACATTGTTCCCATCTTCAAGAAGGCAATAAAAGACTTTGTAAAAACTACAGAGGAATAACCCTCATGAGTCATACAGCCAAGATTTTTGAAAGAATTTTACTAAATCGAATAAGTGAAAAGGTAGAAAAGGAGCTGAGTGAAGAACAGCATGGGTTTAGGAAAGGAAGGAGCACGATCGACCTGATATTTTCTATCCGTCAACTGAAGGAAAAAAGTTGGGAGTATAACAAAAGGGTGATAATGGTTTTTATAGACATAGAAAAGGCATATGACTCAGTTGACAGGGAAAGACTCTGGGAAGAACTGAAGAAGATAGATATAGAAGATGGATACATTAATGTTATAAAGACAATGTACAGAGGCCACAATTGTACAATTATAACACCATTGGGGAACTCTGAATATTTCGAAATAAGACAAGGACTTATGCAAGGAAGTATTCTATCTCCTGCACTTTTTAATGTTGTGATGGAGGGAATGAATAGGGCAGTTAGAGATATAGTAAAAGAAGAAGACAAAAAGATGATTTTTGCAGATGATATGGTAATATGCGGTGATAAAGAGGTAGATGTACAGTTACAGCTTGATGCGTGGAAGGAAATAATGAAAAGGTATGGATTAAAAATAAATAAAGATAAGAGTGAAGTAATGATATTTGGAAGAGAGAAAGGAATCAACGGAAATATTACCTTGAATGGAGAACCCCTCAAAGTGGTAGAAAGTTTCACTTATTTAGATAGTGAAATATCTAGGGATGGAAGAATAACTAACGAAATTAATGGGAGGTTACAGAAGGGAGGCAGTTTCTACCAAACAATAAAACATCTGATTTGGAATAATGAAGTTTCAGAAAGAGCAAAACTCCTTATGTATAATAATTATTACATCCCTATTGTCACCTATGGTGGAGAAACATGGACAATGATAGCAAGGGACTGGCGCAGACTGCAAGCAGGGGAAATGAAATTTCTCAGAGCAGTTAAGGGAAAAACAAGAATGGACAGAGTAAGGAATGTAGAGATTAGAAAGGACCTCAAACAAGAAAGTATGAGAGAATAAATTGAAAGAAAGAGATTAAGATGGTATGGGCATGTTAAAAGGATGCATGGGCAGAGACTCCCCAAAATTATGGAAGAACTAAAGATGGATGGGAAAAGACCTAGAGGGTGCCCAAGAACACGGTGGAAAATGGGAGTGAGAATATCTGTTGAAAGGAGAGGTGTGACCTGGCAGCAAGTGGAGGAAGAAAAGTGGTGGGAGGACCGAGACAAATGGAGAGGACTCGTCAGCGCCCAGACCCGGCAATAGCTGGAGCGGGATTCGGATATAGAATAGGAGTGTATATACGTGCCCGGGTAGGGGGCAAATTTACGTACCTACGGAGACACGTTTAAGCACATCATAGAACACAATAACGAGTAAACACATAGAGGTAAAAAAAGGAGGGAACAGTCATTACGTCCAAAACTGGAAACCGACGTCCGCCATCTTATATAGCCCAAAAACATTGGGTTCACTGGATTTATACCTCCATGCTTCACCACGGAGATACTTCTCTGTGACGTCTCTCTGACGTGACTTTGTTGACATGCACGATTGCATGCCTTGCTTCTTTCCTCATTGCAGGTGCTTATATGCTAACAAAGAACTCTCAGGTACGTTTTTTGTAAACCGGAACAATAAATGTGTTGTGCATACAATCTGAAAGCTGAAAATATAACGAAGAAGGAGCGGTACCCAAGTTATGAGGCCGAATGTATCGTATTACTAGAGCAAATACGCATTTAAGTAAGCACATGTTTTGGGCTACTTAAATGGCGACAGGCCCCGCTCACTCTGGCTTCAAGTAAGTACAGCGGAAGTCTATAGCGCCATCGCCCTTGTTTTTTATCTCCATGGTTAAACAAGACACAATACTAAACTTTTCAAAATGTGTTTTGTTGGCAGTAAACAAAATCACAGGGTTGCAAGAGCTAGTTGACATGGCAAAACACAGCAATTTTACCGGCAGTAAACAAATTTTTGGCGAACTCCAAGCTGTTAGCACAATATAGCTTGCGTAGAAATTTGAATGTTAATTAAAACCCTATTCATCATCGTTGTCGACTTGCAATTTAGGCAAACAAAAAATTATACGTTTTCTGTGGCAAAATCATCGTGAGCTCGAGTCTTACATCTAAGGCATCGGACCCATTCTTGATTTCTTTTTGTTTGGTTATACTAAAAAGTTAATAAAAAGGCAATTTTCATCGTGTTCATCAGACTGCTGCGTGTTATAAGAGAAAGGAAGATGAACTGGATGGTGCATTCGTTAAGACGGGAACGTTTGCTAACAGACGCTATGGAAGGACTAGTTTGTGAGAGGAGAATGAGACAAAGGAGGAGATATAAGATGACAGACGACACAAAGTGAAGCGGAAATTCATACGGACCTGAAGAGGATGGCCTTTGGGTAGACCGCTGATGATTTCAGAAGTAGGCCTATCTACGTTTTTCCTTGTGTTTGCTGTTATCAATTTCTGGCCCTTATCCGTCCCTGCTCTCACAGATGTAATTCTTTCTGTTTGAGCTTCGTTGGGTTCAAATAGCATTTTTTAGTAACTTCTACCCTCTATTCTCGTGTGCATTTATTTTTTTAGATTGCGTATTCAACGCTGTTGTCTTCTTAAAATTTCCTACACTGGAGTATCTGAAGAGCAACGCAAAATAGTGCCTAAAAGCGCTCCAACAGAACTGCGTAAACGTGCCCCATCGCCATGTTTGAATTAGTTTCGAAACAGTGGTAACTTCCAGGGATTCAAATTATACAAATGTGCCTTCTAAAGTAGAAAAATCTAGTATAAACAAACATATTAGTGTTCCGGTCTTCAGTGCTTAAAAACGGTACCCTTATAATATCGCCTTGTTCTTTGTCCGTCTGTCAAGAACCCTTTTTCTCAGGAACGAGTGAACACACCAAGTTCAGATTTATGTCACATATTAAAATCTGTGGTCCCTTGGGGGTGTAAAAGTTTTGCTCTTCTAAGTCAATTCATTCGAAATATAGGGCAATTTGCGTCACGTATTTAGACACTCGAAAACTCACTAATCAAAACCTACTTCCCATTGACCTAGAACCATGAAATTTGGCAAGACACAAGGTTTCACGGTACAAAGAAATGGAAAAAATTGGAAATTATTAACCTGTAATTACATCACAAGAAAAAATATTTATTTTGTCTTTTGTTATCAAACTTCAAACTTGCAATTAAAAGATTCTGAAAAGTTTTGGAATTTCTTGGAACGGTATCGTGCCATTATCAGTGGCGATAACGGGCAAAAATTGTCGATATCCTCGATTCCGGTTCAAATGGTTCAAATGGCTCTGAGCACTATGGGACTTAACATCTTAGGTCATCAGTCCCCTAGAACTTAGAACTAGTTAAACCTAACTAACCTAAGGACATCACACACATCCATGCCCGAGGCAGGATTCGAACCTGCGACCGTAGCAGTCCCGCGGTTCCGGACTGCAGCGCCTAGAACCGCACGGCCACCGAGGCCGGCCCCTCGATTCCGGGAATGGATAATATGTTTGTATACATAATTTAGTTTGTACGAAGTCTTACTCGCACCTGACAATTTCTATTTATCAGTTTTAAAATGTATGATGCCTAGGAGCTTCGTATATGAGTAATAATATTTAGTCATCTTGCTCTAAAACACATAATTATATATTCTTCGCGCTAAGACGTTCGCTCAACTGATGCCGTGAAGATTTTGAGAGCCCTCAGTAGATGACGGTACTAATCTTCCATTGTCGGTAGCACTCTAGCAAGAATGATTCCCGAGAAAAGTACTCTACGTAAACTTGCTCTGCAGTATTGCCAACCGCAGCAGAATTTCGCGGAGTTTTTTTAAACTTCGTGGCTCTGCGACGCAATTATAAAATTGTTTTAAAGATGTAGCGTGATATAATTTGCCTTGCCTGAAAATAAAACTTCTATAAATTTCCATTCCAAAGTACAAAAAATAATTAATTCAGTATTGCGTTAATTTTAAAACGTTAGTAAGTTACAGAATAATATGGGTTTAAAATGTACTGTGCATGTTGTGTACAGTTTAACGGGCAGGCTTTCATACTCTTTTTGATGACCAGCACATGTTCTCGAATGCTGCCAAACTAGCAAAAGATATACTAGTCTTTCCGCATGGGAATGCAAATGCAGAACGGGCCTTCTCCATGATGACAGATTCTCTTCGAATCGCTGAATTGTGTAGCTTACATGTCCGTTACCAACTATGTATATAAACCAAAAATGAATAATTTCACTAAAGATGGCATTTTACTAAACATAATAAAATGTTGTGTTGAATAAAACAGGCGTATACAGTACACATCTATATAAAAATAGCGGAAGATTCATCAGAATTCTGGTAGTCAATTACATCCAACCTTATTTCCTCACTAAGGACGAGAAGTTTGACAATTTAAATATATATGACCGTAATGTGTTAAGCAAGGTAAAAATCTCTCCTTGCTATTCCAGAATATCCATCAGGTTGGAAAACGTATGTATCAGCTCTCTAACAAAGATGAACAGCTATCACAAGGTGAGCAAAATATTGCTGTATTGCTATATCTCATTGTCATTTTAAGAAACATTAAAAGATTTCACACATAAAGCTAATAAAGCCCCTTGCGAATGAATACTTTATATCTTCGCAACTTCAAATTCCACATCAAGAGAAAAGTACCTGTTGCATCAAAGTATTATATTAACAGCAGCGACCTTGTGAATGATCCAAGATCTTCATCACAATCGTCCATGGTGTTGCTGATCGCCGAATGGTCAACTAGAGAAGTACTGAATATACTTGTTTGTAGTTTAAGATCATTTTTGGCCTGTGTATCATCGGTAATTTGTTTAGACCATATAATAAATTACATTTGATATTGTAGCTGAATTTGAGCACGCTGGTAGCGGATTTAGATTATTTTTGGCCATGCGTAAATGTGCCTCTCCACTACACAACATCTTTTCAAAGCCTTTCTGGTCGTTTCGCGATCCTAGCAGTTGCTGGCGTGTGTGTATTTGCTGTTGCCAAGATGTGTATCTATTTCATCTATACTGAAATATACATGCTAGGGCAGAGGTAAGTTTCTGCTGTTTTAACGAAGTCTATGTAGAAAAGCTGTATACATGAATGTGAAAATAAAGAAACGATGACAAATTAATTTTCACAATGTAAAGTAACAAGAAATATAAATAATACACAGCAGAGACCACACAATACAAACTCGTGTACCAATAGATTGTTCCTTGTCTTGATTCCTTACGAAAACTGTCCAAGCTGATTTGAGACACTGTTAAAAAAGAGCACTCCAGAAAACTCTTTGCCTGCACCTTGCTGGAGTGTGGTATAGTTCTCATTGCACCTGTGCTTGCGGTAGAGGCCACAGGAAGGAGAAGGGAAGGGAAAGGAAGCCCTACCTTCCAGTATCGTCCGCGCTGGGTAACATGACACGCAACGCGAACGCATTGGCAATATATATTACACTGTCGCAGCAGTCGCTGTCTGAGCAGGCGTCACCGGCGTCATTTTGAAACTAAAGCCAGCCTTTCAGTCATGTTAGCAGCAGCCCTCTTCTGGGTGATTAAACAGTCGCACTGGGAAGGTCTGCTGCAAAGACGGTCGAAATTTCGTTACTATAGCGG
The DNA here is from genome assembly GCF_021461385.2 of Schistocerca piceifrons. Lineage (NCBI taxonomy): Eukaryota > Metazoa > Arthropoda > Insecta > Orthoptera > Acrididae > Schistocerca > Schistocerca piceifrons. The sequence continues at coordinate 783,727,302 of NC_060138.1, forward strand.
TTTTAGTATCAACATGACACGTCCTAACGCCTAAAAAGATTATATAAAAAATTGGCACTGGCTGTGAAGTCCTTTGTATTTATGTTATTTGCCCTTTGATTATATTTCTAGGTCACTGGAGGAGCGAAAGGGTTTTAGTAATTGGAAGGAAGCGTGCGTCATTCCCATTTCCAAGAAAGCTTTTCGAAAGGACGCTGAAACCTATAGTCCTATATCTCTTACGTCGGTCTGTTGTAATCTTTTATGCTCATGTATTATGACATTTATGGTAACTGTAAGTCTGCCCTGTAAGAATCAGCGTAAGTAGAATAACAGCGTAAGTAGAATAACAGAGCGGTTCTCGGACAGTGTGTCAGCGATGACGTCATCGATGACGTCGTCGACCAGTCATGGGATTTCACCACCCCTGCGCCCACCCCTACCTCCCACTCCCAAAATCCCATCTGATAAAGGCCAATTGTCCTACATGTAATATGGCAGGAATTCAAATTTTGGCGGGAAGTTCAAAAAATAGCGCAACTGTCCTAGTTCGGAAGTAGGACTGTTGCTCTAAGTAGAAACTGGCAGGAAATTCGAAATGGTGCATTGTCCTGCTGGCCGACTTGGGATATTGGGACAGGCTCTATGACATCACATTCCAAGATTCGGAATACTGCGACAGGCTCTGTGACGTCAGAAAACAAGATGGCGATGCAAGATGGCAGACATGGATAAAACACATAAGTTGGCTGACTTGGAATACTGGGAGAGGCTCTGTGATGTCACAACCCAACATTTGGAACACTGGGACAGCCTCTGTGAGATCAGAATACAATATGGCGATGCAGGATTGCCAACCTGGAACACTGGGAGAGGAAATTACTCTGAATATTGGCACATATTCTATGACGTCAGAATCCAAAACACTGTGCGCTGTGATATGAAACAAAGGATGTTTGTGCAGGTCCATCCCTGCGTGCTAATATACTTGACATGTTTTCCTCAGCTACTATTCACTTAGACGTGTTTGGTCGCTACTTTTCCTAGCACTAAGTTTGGTACTTTCCACCACAGCTGAAAGGAAAGTCTCTCATCAGAGTTGATCGATACTTACAGAATCCCTGCATACTGTATCTCCTAACTCCAATTCCTCTAAGTAGCCCTGGAGTCACACTGGGGACAGTTCCATGCACAGAAACTTTACATGCGTTGCTCATTCAACTACCTCAGACAAAGTGGAGGCTATTACTGCACCCGCACCCCTTAATCAAAGTTTAACTCTGAAAAACAACCATAGGGATTAGGATAGTAATAATTCATCTTTGTGTAAAGAAACAAATACCAGGTCGGAGAGAAGTCCCCTTTCCGCGATCTCAGATTTCGTGATTTTAGAAGTCCACCCACAGCTGCTAAAAGCCATGTCACCGCTCACCACTGCCAATGTTCGAAGACAGGACCGCTCGACTCACCTTGCCACACTGCCTAAGCCATGAGAGTCCCAAGTTAAAACGACGGGAAAGATGAAAACACCGATACTTTAACCAAGTAACAGATAAGGGGTAACAGCAGTGGAAATGAGAGAGGAATGTTGGGATTGCTAAGCACTAGAGAGTTGTTCTAGTCAAATATACTCAATAGGGAATGACAGAAGAATGCTGGTGCAGCTAGTGAAAAGCACCAATAATCATATGCACACGTATATACATACATACGTACATTGTGAATAGTTATTGAAACTCAAGAAATGCACATTCGTCCTCCTGACCGGGCGGACACTTGTGTAAGGCTATGAAGCGGGTATTGTAGTTGTAAAATTCGCCACATCCACCGAAATTTGCCATCATGTCACGGAACTTTTACGGTGCATACTTAACATCAGCTGCTGCCATGGGGTTTCTAAATGGCGACAGGAATCATACCTACAGCTGGGGGACTGATGACCTTAGCTGTTTAGTCCCCCTTAAACATCCCAATAACCACCACCACCACCTACAGCTGGACACTGAAATTTTATGTCAATTTTATGGTGAAATCAACGAATAATGTATCGAAAGTTACGCTGTCCAGGGTCGTGAACGAACAGAGTGAGTCCCCACCTTTATGAATAACATGATATTTCATAAGAACTCATCACTTCATTCACAATTCCCACATATCCATCCGTTATTTTGCTGATGTAACATCTCGGAATTTAACAGTGAATTTTGGCGTGTAGGTCTGTTACTTGGATTACAAGCTGTTGATAGGATGAAAGGGAAGGAATCCATGTTTTTGTTATTCTGTCTCTAGAAAGGGTGTAAGACGTTCTTCAAAACTGAACAGCCCGCTAGCGTTAGCGACATAGATCTTCGGTTGTGTCAATCTACTGCATTATATTTCGCTCAGTTCGTTTTATATTTCTGCTGTAAGTTCAAAGTCACAGAACGGGGGTAGTTCTGACATACGGCAGTATTACCCATTGAATAATCGCGTTAAGATATTCACGTATGGAAGCTGAATGTCCCGACATGTTTCTGACAAGCAGTGCAATTTTTGAACTGGTCAACCATTTTTCGTGTTTCTTGAGTCTGAGAGGTACGGACACAAGGTAGGAGTGTAGAGCACACACATAATAAGAAAATGCTGGTGGTGATTTAATGCCATCCAACAGTCCTTACACGTACATCCAGCTAGAAAGTTCCACACACTACAATCGCAAACTTTGAGAGGGTAAAAATACTACCTTTGACACTCAATAAAACATTCATTCTGTGTGACACAAACCATTTATAGGTTCCAGGAGGTAGATAACGGCAACTGTTAACGAAATTCACATCCGGTTACAGATCGGAAATTGTGCTATGTTCACATCATTCCCTATAAAATGTTCGTCAGCGACGTTAAACGTACGTGACGAAACAGCGACGTCTTACGAGACTAAAAGTCTGTTCCCTCCTTATCCACGTCATTTCAGTACGAAAACCAGTCACCAGTGCTAGACCACAGCGAATTTCAGCACGAAGAACAGTCGTCAGATCACAGCACACCATGCATTTAAAAACGACCAGAAATCATGAACGTTTATATTTCGCGGCAGTTTTTTGACAGAGGCACATTTTCATTCTCCCAACGCTCCATATGCAAGTGGAATAGAAAATGCGACCGACTAGCAGTGTATAAGATATTCTCCGCAACGTGTTGATGTAAGCATCATGAATATATTGGAGCAAAACAGCATGAGAGTCTTTAAATTTGGTGACACACAGTACAGGGTAGTCCACTGACAGTTACCGGGCCAAATATCTCACGAAATAAGCATCAAACGAAAAAATTACAAAGAACGAAACTCGTCCAGCTTGAAGGGGGAGCCGGCCGGGGTGGCCGAGCGGTTCTAGGCGCTACAGTCTGGCACCGCGTGACCGCTACGGTCGCAGGTTCGCATCCTGCCTCGGGCATGGATGTGTGTGATGTCCTTAGGTTAGTTAGGTTTAAGTAGTAAGTTCTAGGGGACTGATGACATTAGAAGTTAAGTCCCTTAGCGCTCAGAGCCATTTGAAACATTTTTTGAAGGGGGACACCAGATGGCGCTACGGTTGGCCCGCTAGATGCCGCTGCCATAGGTCAAACTGATATCAACTGCGTTTTTTAAAATAGTAGCCCCCATTTTTTGTTACATATTCGTGTAGTACGTAAAGATATATGAATGTTTTAGTTGCACCACTTTTTTCGCTTTGTGATAGATGGCGCTGTAATAGTCACAAACGTATAAGTACGTGGTATCACGTAACATTCCGCCAGTGCGGACGGTATTTGCTTCGTGATACATTACCCGTGTTAAAATGGACCGTTTACCAATTGCGCAAGAGGTCGATATCATGTTGATGTATGGCTATTGTGATCAAAATGCCCAACGGGCGTGTGCTATGTATGCTGCTCGGTATCCTGGACGTCATCCAAATGTCCGGACCGTTCACCAGACAGTTACGTTATTTAAGGAAACAGGAAGTGTTCAGCCACATATGAAACGTCAACCACGACCTGCAACAAATGATGATGCCGAAGTAGGTGTTTTAGCTGCTGTCGCGGCTAATCCGCACATTAGTAGCAGACAAATTGCGCGAGAATCGGGAATTTCAAACACGTCGGTGTTGGGAATGCTACATCAACATCGATTGCACACGTACCATATTTCTGTGCACCAGGAACTGCATGACGACGACTTTGAACGTCGTGTACAGTTCTGTCACTGGGCGCAAGAGTAATTACGGGACGATGACAGATTTTTTGCACGCGTTCTATTTAGCGACGAAGCGTCATCCACCAACAGCGGTAATGTAAACAGGCATAATATGCACTACTGAGCAACGGAAAATCCACGATGGCTGCGACAAGTGGAACTTCAGTGACCTTGGTGGGTTAATGTATGGTGCGGCATTATGGGAGGAAGGATAATTGGCCTTCATTTTATCGCCGGCCGAAGTGGCCGAACGGTTCTAGGCGCTACAGTCTGGAACCGCGATACCGCTACGGTCGCATGTCCGAATCCTGCCTCGGGTATGGATGTGTGTGATGTCCTTAGGTTAGTTAGGTTTAAATGGTTCTATGTTCAAGGGGACTGATGACCTCAGGAGTTAAGTCCCATAGTGCACGCAGCCATTTGAACCATTTTTTTCCCTCATTTTATCGATGGCAAACTAAATTGTGCAATGCATGTTGATTTCCTACGTGATGTTCTACCGATGTTACTACAAGATGTTTCACTGTATGACAGAATGGCGATGTACTTGCAACATGATGGATGTCCGCCATATAGCTCGCGTGTGGTTGAAGCGATATTGAATAGCATTTTTCATGACAGGTGGATTCACCGGATCTGCCGTCCCCGGATTTCATTCTGTGGAGAAAGTTGAAGGATATTTGCTATCGTGATCCAGCGACAACGCCTGACAACTTGCGTCAGTGCATTGTCAATGCATCTGCTAACATTACGGAAGGCAAACTACTCGCTGTTGAGAGGAATGTCGTTACATGTATTGCCAAATGCATTGAGGTTGACGGACATCATTTTGAGCATTTATTGCATTAATGTGGAATTTACAGGTAATCACGCTGTAACAGCATGCGTTCTCAGTAATGATAAGTCACAAAGGTACATGTTTCACATTGGAACAACCGAAATAAAATGTTCAAACGTACCTACGTTCTGTATTTTAATTAAAAAAACCTACCTGTTACCAACTGTTCGTCTAAAATTGTGAGCCATATGTTTGTGACTATTACAGCGCCATCTATCACAAAGCGAAAAAAGTAGTCCAACTAAAACATTCATATTTTTTTACGTACTACACGAATATGTAATAAAAAATGGGGGTTACTATTTTAAAAAACGCAGTTGATATCAGTTTGACCTATGGCAGCGCCATCTAGCGGGCCAACCATAGCGCCATCTGGTTTCCCCCTTCTAGCTAGACAAGTTTAGTTCTTTGTAGTTCTTTCGTGTGACGCTTATTTCGTGAGTTATTAGGCCCGTTCACGATCAGTGGACCACCCTGTATACACCAGAAACCGCCACATCACACACTGGCTTAATAGCTATGTTAGAAAAGTGCGCCGGCCGTGGTGACCAAGCGGTTCTAGGCGCTTCAGTCTGGAACCGCGCGGCAGCTGCGGTCGCAGGTTCGAATCCTGCCTCGGGCATGGATGTGTGTGATGTCCTTAGGTTAGTTAGGTTTAAGTAGTTCTAAGTTCTAGGGGACTGATGACCTTAGAAACCCCATAGTGCTCAGAGCCATTTGAACCATTTTTTTAGAAAAGTGCTACGTGAACAAAGAGTACTTCGTCTCAGATTACAGAGAAGTAAAATCCTTGCTGATAAACAAAAGCTGAACGAAGCGAAAATGAGCGTGAGGAGAGCAATGATAGAAGCGTTCAATGATTTTGAAAGAAAGAGTCAACCGACCAGAGTAAAATCCATAAGAGATTTTGTCGTATGTAAAATCAGCGTGTGGTTCAAAATCATCTATTCAGTCTCTCAGCGACCGCACCTGCGCTAAAACGGAAGGTAACAGGGAGAAGGCCGAAATACTGAATTCGGTCTTCCGAAATTGTTTCACCGCGGAAGATCGTAACACTGTTCCTCCTTTCAACCGCCGTGCGAACGTCGAAATGGCATATATTGAGATAACCGATTACGGAACTGAAAAGCGGCTACGATCGCTTAGTATTGGAAAGGCGGCAGAACCAGATGAGATACCTACAATTTTCTATGAAGATTATGCGAAATAACTTGCTACCCTTCTAGCAGTAATTTATCGTAGATCGCTTCAGCAACGAAAGGTACCCATCGACTGCAAAAAAGCGGAGGTCATTCCTGTTTTTAAGAAAGGCCGTAAGACAGAGCCACAGAACTTATAGACCTATATCGTTGAAGTCAATCTGTTGTAGAATTGTGGAATATATTTTATGCTCAATAATTATGACATATTTGGAAAATGAACATCTCCTCTATAAAAATCAACATGGATTCCGCAAACAGAGAACCTGCGAAACTCAACTCGCTCTGTTCCTCCATGGAATCCACAGCGCAGTGGACAACGGCGCTCAGGTTGATGCCGTGCTCATTGATTTCAGTAAGGTATTTGACCCGTGCCGCATTGCCGTTTAATGAAAAAAACTCGAGCTTACGGAGTATCGGCGCAGACTTGTGATTGGATTCAAGACTTTCTTGCAGATTGAACTCAACACGTCGCTCTGAACGGAACAAAATTGACAGATGTAAAGGTAATATCCGGAGTACCACAGGGAAGTGTGATAGAACCGTTGCTGTTTACAATATATATAAAATGACCTAGCAGAAAATGTCGGATGCACTTTAAGGCTATTCGCAGATGGTGCAGTTGTCTGTACCAATGTAGCAATGCCAGAAGATAGTAAGAATTTGCAGAACGACCTGCAGAGAATTGATGATTGGTGCAGTCTCTGGCAGTTGTTCCTAATCCTAAATAAATGTAACATACTGCGGACACATAGGAAAAGAAATCCACTACTGTGCAGATACACTGTTGATAACAAACAGCTGAAGAGAGCGTCTGCCGTAAAATATCTAGGCGTGACTATCCAGAGCGACCTTAAGTGGAATGACCATAAAAAACAGATAGTGGGAAAAGCGGACACCAGACTCAGATTCATCGGAAGAATCTTAAGGAAATGTAAATCATCCACGAAATAAGTGGCTTATAAGGCGCTTGTTCGCCCGATTCTTGACTGTTGTATCTGGGATCCCTAACACGTAGGACTGATAGAGAAGATAGAGAAGATCCAACGAAGAGCGGCGCGTTTCGTCACGGGATCGTTTAGCTGGCAAGACAGCGTTACGGAGATGGTAAACAAACTCTACTGGCAGACGTTACAAGAAAGGCGTTGTGCATCACGGAGAGAGTTACTATTGAAATTTCGGGACAGCACTTTTCAGGAGGTGTCGGATAACATATTACTTCCGCCCACATACATCTCGATTATTGACTACGAGGAGAAAATTCGAGAAATTAGAGCCAATACAGAGGCTTACCGACAATCATTCTTCCTACGCACTGTTCGCGAGTGGAACGAGGTTGGAGGGATTAGAGTGGTACCGAAAGTACCCACCACCATTAGGTGGCTTGGAGAGTATGATGTAATTGTAGAATGTATTCTTGATACAGTGATTGATGTCCTTTTTGCAATCAATCAGATTGTTATAGTGACCCTTATTTTCCCTTCATATTTGATGGATCCTGTTATCGATATATCCTTGTGAGATGCGGTAACCATACTTTCCACCCTGGTAATTTCATTAGATAAGCCATTGCCCGCTGCGCGACCTAATTTTCTTTTAATTCACTCGAACTTGTGAAAATTTTCTATGTCATCGGGGACAGAATCTGTAGCACCTCAAGTGTAGGCTAAACTGTTCTATTGACACCTTACAAAGATAAAAGATCATTGATAGTGCATGTTCCAGTGATTGAAAGCACACATGAGAACACGGAATGTTCTGTCGGTACTAGTATTTTGGCTCGACACTCAATGGGGCAGTAACCTTACATTGGTGCTGGAGGCATACGCTTCATACCCTCTGCCCGAAAGTGTGTACGCTGTTATCATGGACAACATTATAACCCTCTTGCATGTGGAACTAATACAATAGTACAGACAGAACATTCTCACTTATCTGGCGTGTTCTCGTGTGTGCTTTCAATTAGTTTAACCTACACTGCCAAAGATAAATCTCTACCTCCCAGTGAATGTACCTCCCACGGACAGCATTTCTGAGTACGTATGTGTATGGCCTTTTTTAGCTCAGGGATCTGTCCGTGCAGTTCGTATACATTCCGGGAGAGATGTACACGAACTCTACCGAGAAAATTTTTGACGTTGTCGATGGATATTTTCTAAATATTTTGAGAAAAGGAATCCGTGGTCACAGGTGGCTCGTTACTGCATTTCGTTTGACTTCTTATCCCGTTTTATTGTTATATGGATATTGCAGTGAACATGTCAGCACAGTAGTGCAAATGTTAATGGTGTGCATTGCGTGTCCTGTCTGGAAACAAACTTGTTCAATTCACTCGCTGTACTTGCTGTTGGAAACAGTGACGCTCACTTTACTACTCGCCCTCGAGTCTGCATTCAGTACTGCGCGGTTCTCTACCGGGTGTGTTTTCCTGGTTGTGTTAGTTCTGTGGTAACGATGATATACAGCATTAGGGCTAAGTCCGGTGATATGAAGAGTTGGCTGATATGTACGTCGTGTATGGATTCATTGAATGCAGTGGAACAGAGGAAAATGACGCTGTGCTCCCCTGTTCCCGCAACGGAGGTAACAACATCAAATCTCAAAGTGTTGCATTACTCTGTGATTTGTGTTGTACGTTTTAATGATTGTGTGTTACAGAATTTTCCCTGTAGTGAAGGTATTTTCACTAAAACACAAATAATTGTCGTAAGAACCGAATAAGTCACAATAACATTATTACCGAGTAATGAGCCACCAGAGATAATGGGTACCTGGTACCAAATTATTCAGAACAACCTACGAAAGTTTGTCGGTGGTGTTCTGGTTCACTATATACACTGTAGAATCACATGAAAGTGACCAACAGCCTAAAGCCTGGATAACTACCCTTTTCAGCATGGAAGTACAGGAAAAGAGTCAGTGAGGTTCTGGAAGGCACAGACGGATGTGTGGAGTCATGCCGACTCCAGGGCCGTGGCCAGCTACGCAAGTTTTCTCTCTGTTGAAGATCCATGGCACAAACAGACCAATCGATGTTGTCCCACAGATTCCCGATTGGGTGTAAATCTGGGGACTCTGGTGGCCAAAGGAGTATGGTAAAGTCATCCTGGTGCTCTTCGAACCACGCTGCGAGCTTTGTGATACATTGCTTTGTCCTGCTCGTAGTTACCACCGTGCTGAGGAGAAACAAACTGCTTGTAGAAGTGCACGTGGACCCCAAGGATGGATGCATACTTGCGTTCATCCATTGTGCCTTCCAGATTGACGGAATCACCCAGGGAATGCCAAAAAAACATTCCCAGAACATAACACTCTCTCATCCGCCCTGGAACTTTCCGATGATCGTTGCAGGGTGTTTTCCTTCACTCCAATAAAGCATAGAATGTGATTCATCTCAAAACGACACATGTCGCCACTCGGTGAACGTCCAGTTGCTGGACTGGCGAGCAAATTCCAGCCTTCGCCGCTGATGAACGGCAGTCAGCATGGGCGCATGAAAGCCGGCCGAGTGGCCGAGCGGTTCTAGGCGCTACAGTCTGGAACCGCGCGACCGCTACGGTCGCAGATTCGAATCCTGCCTCGGGCATGGATGTGTGTGATGTCCTTAGGTTAGTTAGATTTCAGTAGTTCTAAGTTCTAGGCGACTGACCACCTCAGAAGTTAAGTCCCATAGTGCACGGAGCCATTTGAAATGGGCGCATGAACCAGGCGCCCGCTGTGAAGGCCCATATGGCAGCATCGTTCTCTGAACGGTCGTTGAGGAAACGTTGTTGGTAACCTCTTGGTTCATCTGGACAGTCAGCTGCTCAACAGTTGCATGTCTACCCCCTGCACACATCTCCGCAGTCATCGTTCACCCGTGTCATCTCTGGACCTTCGTAAATCACAGCTGACTCGGCGACGGTTTTGGATAGCGCCATTTTACCATCTATAGTATACTTTAACCATGGCACTACCTTTAGCCCGAAAGCCAATGATTATGCCCTTTTGGACCTCAGATGAACCCTCCCGTTCCCGCATTACGACAATGACTGCGCTGCTTTCCGCGTCCCCCACCCGGCTTTATATACCCGTCACTGCCAGTGTTTCCACCTAATGTCTGTGAGTGCTTACTGCGCATTGACGTCGAACCTAGGAGGTGGTCACATTAATCTCACTCGACCGTGTATAGCCGCTCGGGGTACCCGCGCGGACCGAGGCGCCTTGTCACGGTTCGTGCGACTCTCCCCGTCGGAAGTTCGAGTCCTCCCTCGGACACGGGTGAGTGTGCTGTCCTTAGCGTAAGTTAGTTTAAGTTAGATTAAGTAGTCTGTAAGTCTAGGGACCGGTGACCTCAACAAAAAAAATGGTTCAAATGGCTCTGAGCACTATGGGACTTAACAACTTAGGTCATCAGTCCCCTAGAACTTAGAACTACTGAAACCTAACTAACCTAAGGACAGCACACACATCCATGCCCGAGGCAGGATTCGAACCTGCGACCGTAGCAGTCCCGCGGTTCCGGACTGCAGCGCTAGAACCGCACGACCACCGCGGCCGGCAGTGACCTCAACAGTTTGGTCCCATAGTACCTTACCACAAATTTCCAAAATTTCGACCGTGTATATATACAGGGTGCTAGGAACGTAGGTACAGATATTTTTATAAATGGTATCTTAAAATGCTCTCACTAGTGCGCGTTAGTTGCTTTTGTCTGCGTCTAATAGTCCTCCCGCGAAAACATCACGTACTTTTCTACCTGATGTTTTCTGCACCGTCGTAACTGCACAACGAAGTGGACTATGCCTGTCAGTGAAGACTTCCCGTATTGCATCCACGACTCCAAACTTCATAACTGATCTGCTGCCCATGCGAAAACGAACGTTAGTGGCTTGTTTGTGCCACACGTAATTGGAGAAGGCAGCCAACCTAAAAGCATACTACTCGTAATAGTTATAAATCCTAATTTGTAAATGAAGTAAATACTGATGTACTGTCGTTTATTACACTGTCCTCAGCCATCAAGGGAAATATCTGCACTTATACTCCCAACACTCTAATATACTGGGTGGTCAAAAACAGTGTGAGCAGCTTGTAAGGTTTTACATGGGAGGTTATGCTGGAAAATAATTATTGAGAAAAAAATCGGATATCACAAGCTGCGACATCGTCGCAAAAAAACAGTGACCCGTACATTTCCTTTAATTTACGTCTATGTTCACAAACTTTTGTTAACAGATTACCGGTTTCGGTCTTTAATGCCCATCATCAGATCTGTTTCATAAAAACGAAGTCCTAATGTAGCTGCAGTACATTTATGAAACAGATCTGATGATTGCCATTAAAGACCGAAACCGGTAATCTGTTATCAAATGTTTGTGACCATAGACGTAAATTAAAGGAAAATCCGATATGTTGCAACATTTTCGAGTTATTTACCATTGAAGTTAGTCAGTCACGTGATTCCCGCGCAAATTCAAACACTCGCGCGCACAAAAATGTGCTCATACACAGATTTCTGTTGACCTCTGAGTTACCAATTGTTGGAATGCTCATTAGCAGTTAAAATATGCCTTTATCGGTAGTGATAAATTTAAGCTAGGCTAGTTTGTTCGGTTTGAGTAACCCAAACAAAGAAAACGATTGGCGACGGAGCCACTGGCAGGCTGCTTGAATTTGCGACGACCTGATTGGCTAAATTCAATGCTAAATAACATGGAAATGCCGCAAAATTTCGAATTTTTTTCTAATCAATTATTTCTCTCCGCGACTTCCCCCTCAGCATCCTTACAAAGTTTTCAGACTGTTTCTCACCACTTTGTATACTGTGTGCGTACTATTTGTCGTTTATGGTCATATTGGTTTAACAGAGCATATAAAAGGTGAATCTGCGCAACGAAAGAAAACAAATGAGTGAAACGTCCCCTTAAACTATTTATACATATGAAACGTCCCCTTAAAACAATTTATATATGAGACTGTGCTTATACTGACACACAATATTTTTAGCGCAACGCAATCTGACTATCAAAGATCCCTGCAAAAGAATGGCCCTGACTAACATTAAACTATACCTTTCACAAATCACTTACCTCACAAAAATCTTCGCTGCTCAAGCTACTGCAATACAGCGAACGCCACTACTGCCAGCTAAATAAAAGATTCAAACTACTAAAGGCACTAACTACTGTTAGGGATAGTTAGCAAATGAAAGATATTAATAGAGAACAAACAATGTATTTACCTTAATATCATCACAAGTCATAATATATATATCAGTTCATGACAAATTGCAAACCTCCGCCATCTCTCTCCCCACATCCACCACTGCTGGCGGCTCACCTCCAACTGCGCAACGCTACGCGCTGTTCACAGCCAGCTGCCTAACACTACAATGGCGAGTATTACAACAATGCAAAGCAGCCACAGACTGCACACAGCACAGCCAGTGATTTTCATACAGAGGTGGCGTTACCAATAAAAAAACCTAAACAGCCTACTTACATATGTGAAACAAAAGAATCTGATCGAAGAACTATTATTTGACAATTACACAAATTTTTATCTTTATTCTGTAAAGAGTTTCTCAAAAACAAAGCGGTCGTTATGTTCGCATGCAAACATTATGCTGTTTTTCCTCCTAAAAAGGTATGGTTTACATCCGGTCGACAACGAAGCTATCATAGATGGAATGGAAGATCAAGTTGAGGAAGAATGGAGTACGGAAAGTGACCGTGTCCTTCTCAAAGAAAATATAGCGGAATTTGCCTTTAGTGATCAAGGGAAACCACGGGAAACCTAAATCCGGATGGCCGGACTGGAATTTAAACCACCCGCAGGCCCGCATGCGAGTCCAGTTGCCACTGTTCTTTGCCGCATAATATACATTTGTCTAACATGCTGCACACACTACTCATGGTAAAGTGCTGTGATGGCTCAGCATCAAAAATGTCTATTTCCGTTGGAACTTTACACATTGTGACCGCTTACTTGGTACTTTGTTGATCCACCTTTAGAGCGCAATACAGCAGTGATTCTGCGTGTTGTAAATTCGACAAATCTCTGATAGTTTTCATTAGGAATGTGTCACCGGTTATTCACGAACAAATCACTCAGTTCCCGTAAATTAGGACAGATAGTTTGGTAGTGTGGAGCTGGCGCTGGGTGTTCCATCTGTTTCAGACTACGGCGAAGCTGAATGCCAAGATACCAACCTGAGTTTACTATAATGCTCCTCAAACTAACGTAGCACGTTTCCGAGCTTGTAGTATACATTCTTAGATTTTGTTGAGTACGCGTACGTTGTGCATCAAAGATAATTCACGTCGGCTGCCTGTGAGCGTACAATGAGCTACGCGTAGTAGTTCCGCGCCCAGTCTTTTATGCCGTGACTTTTGGGATGAAAGAACTCTGTCGATTGTTGGCTGTCTTCTCTAACATTACTAAAAAACAGTTGTGATCATCTTAAAGTGTCTGAATCGTGGACGTTAGTAATAATATTCAGAATAGCCCTAGGTGAGGGATTAGCATTACTCTATTTTTTCAGAAACAAACTTCAGAGGTGAGATCGTTATCTCAACGACTTCTGATTACGATTGTCTTGATGCACGTAAGTACTTACTGTTTGGGGGTCGGAGGGACCATTGGAAAGTTGATCAGCGGCCGGATCTTCAACTTCGGATCGAGCCCTGTTAGTGGGAACTTTCATTTAACTTCTTGAAATACAATCCGGCAGCTGCCGGTCATTAACCAGTGATAATGCTTCGCCTTACACAACAGGTAGCTTCCCCCCCCCCCCTCTCCTCCCTTCTCTAATCCTGCAGGGCTCTAATTAATGTATGATAAAATTCTGACGTTTTCTCTGAGTACTTTGCAGCTGGAGTACAGGTAACATTTCAGCCAGCGCATTACGCAAGCTCAAAAGTTTCCAAGACGAATTTCATAATCAAAAATTATCGTAACTGACAATTATAATTAAATTTGATTCTTTTTAAACGCATAAACTAAATTCTGAAGGAGCCCTTCGAAATATATTAGAGTCTTTTCCTACTGACAGTTACTCTGATGACAGATGTCATCTCTGTCTGGCAAGTCATCAAGCTGGTGCCTCACAATAACGTTCAGGTAGTCCATAGCTCTCAACGTGCGTTCGATTACTACCACAGGTCCCATGCAAGACCAGTTGGAAACCCGCCATAGGATGAAGAGGTAGGGGGCCCACATTTCGTCATATAAGTACGTCAGGACAAGTCCCCAATGATTACGGGAAGGGCTACAAATTGTTATTTATGCTTCTCTTGAAGCTAAGTTACGATTAAATTGTAACATCCAGAATGAGATTTTCACTCTGCAGCGGAGTGTGCGCTGATATGAAACTTCCTGGCAGATTAAAACTGTGTGCCCGACCGAGACTCGAACTCGGGACCTTTGCCTTTCGCGGTCAAGTGCTCTACCAACTGAGCTGCAAGGTTCGCAGGAGAACTTCTGTAAAGTTTGGAAGGTAGAAGACGAGATACTGGCAGAAGTAAAGCTGTGGGTACCGGGCGTGAGTCGTGCTTCGGTAGCTCAGTTGGTAGAGCACTTGCCCGCGAAAGGCAAAGATCCCGAGTTCGAGTATCGGTCGGGCGCACAGTTTTAATCTGCCAGGAAGTTTCAAATTGTAATATATTAAATCCAGTATTTACCATTCTTCGTCCACTTTCCATAGATGGACACGACAGTAGCACGCAAACAGCCAACCGGCTTCGCCATTTCCGTGATACTTGCTTCCAGGCGCCGAGCCATAGCAATCTGTCAGTTATCAAAGGGGATATCCCCATTTGTGGCCCGTGTCGTCACCAGAATATTTCCCCATACGTCTCTTCTCCGCTTATCCACTTTCCTTTCCGCGTCTTGTGCCCACAATCCCGCCAGCTGGCCTATCGTTTTGAGGTGGGCAGTGGTTATAATATTTTGGCTCATAAATATATGTACATACGTATATAAACGGTGGGTAATCAGAGGATACAAGGCGCAAAATGCGTTAGTAAAAATACTGAAGATAAGTTTATTGTATTAATTTATATTTCGTTAATGGGACGAGATTGCTAGATCAAGTAACTGACAAAGTGAGAGGAAGTTTCATATCGCACTGAGCTGTGTCACAATATAACTGCAGATATATCCAACTAACGTAGTCTGAACAGGCCTCAGAAGGCCCTGTAATACTGACCGATCGTCGTGTCATGCTCAGCCGATAGGAGTCATTGAATATGGATATGGAGAGGCGTGTGGTCAGCATACCGCTTTCCCGACCGTTGTCAGGTATCGTGAGCAGAGATGCCAACTTCACAGTTAAGTATCTCCTCAATTGGCCTCACGAGGGATGAGTACACTTCGATCGCCAAAAGTGCTCGGTAGATCCGGAAGATCACCCATTCAAGTGCTAGCCAAGCCATATAGCACTTCGGTGATCTAACGGGAACCGGTGTTACCACTGCAGCAAGGCCGTTGTCTCTGAAAATATATCTACTATTGTTATTTTTGCATAACAATAACTGGTATACGTACAACTGGGAAACTAAATTCATACTGTGTGCTTCTTTGGTCCTAATAAATGATTACTTACGGTACACGACAAAAATGTGTGATATAAAAGTGGCGTGAGGTGCCTGCAGTTGTTGAAAGAAAACTGTTCGACCAAAACAGGAAAGTTTTAAGCGCAGTACAGTTCGCTGTGCATGGGTTTCTTCCTTCAGACTGCGGGGCCCTGATCATTCCACCGGTTGACCTTTCTTGTTCTCGGCGACTCCAAACCCACAGTTTTTTTTTTTTTAAATCATCAGCCTTCCGACTGGTCTTGATGCTTCCGCCACGATTTCCTCTCCTTTGCCAACCTCTTCATCTCACAATATCACTTTGAATCTATGTCCTCAATGATATGCTGGATGTATTCCATTCTCTGACTTCCTCCACAGTATTTGCTCTCTACAGCTCCCTCTAGTACCGTGGAAGTCATTCTCTAATGTCTCAGCAAATACCCTATCACCCTGTCCCTTCTCCTTGTCAGTGTTATCGATATATTCGTTTCCTCTCTGATTCTGCGCAGAACCTCCTCATTCCTTACCTTATCAGTGAACCTAGTTTTCAACATTTGTCTGTAGGAGCACGTTTCAAATGTTTCGACTCTCTTCTGTTCCGGTTTTCCTACAGTCCATGTGCTGCATTCCAAATGTACATTCTCAGAAATTTCTTCCTCAAGTTAAGGCCTGTGTTCGATACTAGTAGACCTTTTGCCAGTGCTAGTCTGCTTTTGATGTGTTTGCTCCGTCCGTCGTTGGTTATTTTGCTGCCTAGGTAACTGAATTCCTTAACGTCATCCACAACGTGCACATCAATCCTGATGTTAAGTTCCTCTCTATTCTCATTTCTGCTACTTCTCATTACTTTCGTCTTTTTTCGTTTTGCTCTCAATCCGTATTTTGTACTCATTAGACTCTTAATTCCATTCTGCAGATCATGCAATTCTTCTTCAGTTTAACTCAGGTTAGCAATGTCATTAGAGAATCGTATCATTGATATCATTTCACCTTGAATTTTAATTTCACTCCTGAATTTTCTTTTATTTTCATCGTTGCTTCTTCGATTTGTAGATTGAACAGTAGCGGCGAAAGACTACATTCCTGTCTTATACCCTTTTTCAGTCCCAGTACTTCGTTCTTGGTCATCTGCTCTTATTATTCCCTCTTGGCTCTTGAACATATTGTATATTACCCGTTTGTCCATATAGCTTACCCCTATTTTTTCTCAG
This sequence comes from Schistocerca piceifrons, assembly GCF_021461385.2. Lineage (NCBI taxonomy): Eukaryota > Metazoa > Arthropoda > Insecta > Orthoptera > Acrididae > Schistocerca > Schistocerca piceifrons. Next base: position 783,744,302 of record NC_060138.1, read on the forward strand.
AATTTCGGACAACTTGCACCATTTTACACTGTCGAGCGCTTTTTCCAGATCGACAAATCCTATGAACGTGTTTTGATTTTATCTTTAGTCTTGCTTTCTTTATCAGCCGCAACGTCAGAGTTGCCTTTCTGATGCCTTTACCTTTCCTAAAGCCGAAGTGATCGAGATTTAACACATCCTCAACTTTCTCTTCTATTCTTCTGTATGTTATTCTTGTCAGATATTTGGATGCATGAGCTTTTAAGCCGACTGCGTGATAATTCTCCCACTAGTTAGCTCTTGCAGTCTTCGGAATTGTGTGATTGATGTTTTTCCGAAAGTCATATGGTATTAACGGTGGAATTCCCGCTGCACTCTTTACGTCACCACCCTTTATTTTAATCTCACCGAAGGTAATTTTGACTCTCCTATATGCTGAGACAGTCCTTCCGACAACCATTCCTTTTTCGATTTCTTCACTTTTTCATGCCCACTAAAACAGCTGTAATGATACAGTATGAGCAAAGGTTTGGCTTAATGTCCCCACAAACGGCCGATATGGATAGCGGCTCACAGGCCCTACAGCTCACGACAGACGATCAACATCAGAGGTGTGCGCAACTTCTGAAGTGGACCAAACTGCTCGCATTAACAAGGCCTGGCAGAGAGCCGTGATTCAGTCTAGTACAGTGTGTACCATAATGCTAATTATATTTCGACACTGCAATGTGCCTGGATTTTCTTGTTCCTCTATTTGGCTTTCATTTAGTGTTCTACTCTCGAAAAATCTGATTTTGTTCAGAGATTACGTGTTCGCATCGGGAGCGGACATAAAATTAAGCATTAGCGCAAATCACACTTCAAAGAAGACAGAGCACCCGATTAATCAACAATATATTTGTCACAAAGCTTAGCGATGATAAGACCTATTGAGCCCCAATACATTCCTACCATAAAGCTAGAAGGAATGATGAAAGTTGTGAAGAAAGGACGAAACTCCTTTCTCATTCACCAGAACTGTGCTCTTTCAACATGCGGTATGCCCTGCCACATGCGATTTTCAACCTACTCGTAGCCTGTTATTGGAGTGCTGACAACATCTACCGTCATTCATTTGCCTGGACGAGCTTTCTCCATCATTCGAATGTCCAACAGCTAATCTCTTTGTTACTTATCTAGGGTGAGCAGAGGTACTAGTGTTAGGCGATGACTACTGTACTACTGGGAGTTGGCTACGGAAGGTACAGATGCTGTCGTAGTATAGCAATGAACAGCAAAATCTTTGTCATACTGTCGCTCATCTGATCATTGTTACAACCTGCGATAGCTGACATCTTGTATCCCCTCCCTCCCAACAACTCCCCGCCACCACATTTCCCCACTCCCCCAGCAGGTGAATATGGCGGCACTGACATTCCACGAATCGAAGTATTTGCCTTTCACATGGTAGTACGTGAAAAGCCCAGTACTTGCAAGACATCAGAGATGGAGAGTCCCAGGCATACATTATCAAACCACAATGAAATGCTGTCGTGTCGTGTGTACTAAGAATCAATTTTTGACGCACTAGTTAAGGCACGTTGCAGGCGAAATGCTCCTTCTACACTCCGCTGGCTAACAAAAGGAACAATAGGTGGCTTCCTGTTTAACGTGGTATCCGGACCAAGATACTGTTTTCCACCTTCCGCACAAACAAATCAATTTCAGAAGGTTTTAGCATGTGCAGCTCTATAGCCGCTGTAAATTTCTTATAGGGAGTCGTTTTCCTGCGTAGGTTGTTTACTAAATTTCAAAATAGAGAGTTTATCTTAAAATAAAAAAAGTTATATGATTGCTAAGGAAATAAATGAAGTGTGTAATTCAAAATAAAAGAACAGCCTCCACAGGAAAATGTTTATGGAATTACGGATGTGTGTACTATTTCAAATGCCAGAAAGAAGAATGTTCGTTCATATTTGCTACCAAAACTAAAAACGTACTCCAAAAGAAATATTATTCTTGGTAATTATATTCTTTTCAATAAAAACGTCGCTGTGTCTTACTCATGACCTTACTCGTTGTGAAGTTTCCCTCCACACGTAACCCGGAGATCAAGAGTATCAACTGTAATACGTCAAACCAAGTCCCATATCACTTCACCCACGTTGCATCAAATGAAACTTCTAGCCATAGCTTGGAGGGCATTAATGCAATGATAATTCCCAGGATTTCCCTTTTCCTGCAGTGATGGCCAATCTGTGTTTAAAGTTGTCGTTGACCATTCGCTCGTGGCCCCTGGCGTAACTGCTGCTTCTTTGTTGGAGCAGCTGCTGCTACTGCAGTTTTCCTCATGTATCTTCCATCTTTCTTTGCAGCTGACCTCATGTGTGTGTCATCGTCATCTATTTTTTTTGCCACCATTAGCGCTGAGAACATCTGAGTGGTATAAATTCGTCTGCAGAGTGAATTTCTTCCTTGTTTAGCAGAAACGATAACAGAGGCATTTAGAAAAGTGTTTTTGGCAATTACAGATTTTTTTGGGGTCATCAGTCTTCTGATTGGTTTGATGCGGCCCACCAAGAAATCCTTTCCTGTGCCAACCTCTTCATCTCAGACTAGCACTTGCAACCTACGTCCTCAATTATTTGGTGGATGTATTCCAATGTCTCTCTTCCTCTACAGTTTTTGGCCTCTACAGTTCCCTCTAGTACCATAGAAGTCATTCCCACTTGTCTTAACAGATGTCCTATCATCGTGTCCGTTCACCTTGACGGTGTTCTCCACATATTCCTTCCTTATTTTTGCTCTTCAAATTGTGCTTTTCTTGTTGTCGTGTGAAATACGTGATTATTATGGCGTGTGAAAAAAGTAACACTAGGCTCCAAAGTAAATTGAGAAATGATAGTGACGACGAGCGTAGCTTATCAGCACCACCGTGTCGTAAATTAACAGGCATTCAAAGTAGTGATTTGGCAATAGTGCATAGGGAAAAAATGGAAATGTCGTGTGGCTAGGGCCTCCCGTCGGGAAGACCGTTCGCCTGGTGCAGGTCTTTCGATTTGACGCCACTTCGGCGACCTGCGCGTCGATGAAGATGAAATGATGATGATTAGGACAACACAACACCCAGTCCCTGAGCGGAGAAAATCTCCGACCCAACCGGGAATCGAACCCTGGCCCTTAGGATTGACAGTCTGTCACGCAGACCACTCAGCTACCGGGGCGGACAGTGCATAGGGAAATTGAGCGGGCGGCAAATAATGATGTAGACAGTGAAACAATTAGTGAACAGGGAAGCATTATCGATCGATCGGTCGGCAACAGCTCGCCTCAGGATTCCGAAATGACAGGACACAACCTTGCAAATACTGTAGATTCAGGTTTTGCGTCCTCACCGTTTTCTCAAATAAGTCAAGACACATTTTCTGCTTTTCAAAATGGGAATATTGCCAGTTCAAATGCACAGCCGAATAGCACTGAGGAACAAGTTTCAGACACCAGTGCATTGTTATTACAATTAATGCAACAAATGGGATAAAAGCTTCAAAAGTTTGACACAATGGAACAACACCAGAGACAACCACAGCAACAGCTTCAAAAGTGAAGGTTTAACTGCTGAATTACTTAAAATCGAATCGAAATGTAAAAAAATCTGTAATGACATAAAACACAAATTTGTGAGCATTTCCAAACTATTTTCTCTCGTCATGAAAATGCATTACACAATCACGAAGCAGCCATAAAGGAACTGGAGACTATCGTTCATGAAAATCACGACACTCTGAAAGCTAATATTGACTCAGTTGCATTTATCGATTCGGTTATGCAACTTGCAAAAACTCAGTAAAACTTAAAGGACACAGTAGATACGTTTTCAACACAAATGGACACTCTGAATCTTGGTTCAGAAAAACACAGCCGAACTTTCGGATTAGTTCACAAACTTATCTACAAAGGTAGATGATGATCTGAATGACACAAGACCCGTAGGGTATGAACAAATTAAGAAATTTATACAAAATCAAAATCAAATTAATACGCAACACAAAACAGAAATCCGGGAAGTACAAGATCAGTTGGCACAAGTAATACAAGAACAACATATTTCAGAGGACACTCGCGCTCCAACACGGGAAGAGGGACTTAGAAATACGGAAAAGCCACAAAATAATAACACAGGGCATTTCTTATTGAAATTATGAAAGAAATTGGCAAGGTGCACCGAATTTTGAGATGGAACCGCCGATACGACGTAACAATGACCGATATGCGACTCACCTACATGATGATTTTGACTATAAGTTGTCCATTACTACGCGTAAATTCAGAACATTTAAGAATTCTGGCCACGAAATTCATCCATAAGCGTGGCGTCATAAATTCTCTCATTGTTTTCCTCCCAACTGGTTATTAGAGCACAGATTAGAATTTATGTGTGGCTATTTAGAGAATGAACCAGCTGTAAGAATGCGATCGGTCATTCAAGATTGTCACAGTGAAGGAGAATTTTATCATGCCTTCCTCTCAGCATATTGGTCTTAAGCTACACAAGACCGAGTAAAACACAGCATCATAATGATGAAACATTTCGAACAATCTGAATTATCCAGTCTTGTGAAATATTTTGAAGACATGTTGCATAAGAATCAGTATCTGTCATACAGCCCCTCAGAACTCATCCGCATTTACTTAATCAAATTGCTTGAACATTTACGACATAGTATTTTGGCAGGACGTTGCAAAGACGACATTGAACCTTTTCAGGGGACTGTTACAAGAATTAGAAATTGACACTGACAATCGCGGGACGCGAAAAGAGGAACACAACAATTACAGGTCACATCCTTCACAATTCTGCGATGACAGAAATGATAACTGGACACGACAAGGCTATTCTTACAAAGCAAATCGTGACCAAAACAGACACCATCCGTATGACAACCGTTGCCAGAATAATAGTTACAGAGAAAGATCGCATTTCCGTAGTAATGAAAATGACAGAGATAACCATAGAAACAAACAATATGGGAACCAAAACAATTATTATCAAGGGAGACAGAATAACTTCAGACGCAACAGTTCAGCGCGCAGTTACGATTAAGGGAGAAATGCTCCACCACGTGACCGACAAGAAAGAAATTACAGAAACCACCGACATGACGACAGACGATATAATCTTAACGACAGACCTGAATTTCATCAGAACTGTCGGGATTCAAACAGGGCAGTGCCCTCACGACAAGGTGAATTTGTAGAAGTTAGATCTTCAAATGCCCACATCTCGTGGTCGTGCGGTAGCGTTCTCGCTTCCCACGCCCGGGTTCCCGGGTTCGATTCCCGGCGGGGTCAGAGATTTTCTCTGCCTCGTGATGGCTGGGTGTTGTGTGCTGTCCTTAGGTTAGTTAGGTTTAAGTAGTTCTAAGTTCTAGGGGACTGATGACCATAGATGTTAAGTCCCATAGTGCTCAGAGCCATTTGAGATCTTCAAATCCCAATAACGACGAGCGCCAACAAAGAGACAGTAGGCGATGACTCACACCGCTGGCAGCCACAAAACGTACTTATGAAGCTGACAACGTAGCTGCCGTGCCTGCTAATTACGTAAAAATGGAAGACATTATGGACATCTTACTCCAGGAACACGACGTAAAACATAACAACATTGCATATCTTGTAATTCATATTACAGTAAATGACGTAAAATTTACGGCAGTACTTGACTCTGGCAGTCCCATTTCAGTAATTAGTGTAACAGCCTTCAGTAAATGCAACAAATCGAACGATTTCCCCACACTTCCATTACGTATGATTAAATTACAAGGTGCAATCGTTGGAAAAAGTGTAGATGTACTCCAACAAACCAACTTAGAATTCTTTTGTCAAAGCCACAATTTCTCTATGACCTTTCTTGTTGTTCCATTACTGTCGACGGAAATTATATTGGGAGTAGACTTTTTGAATGAATACGAAGCAATCTTAAACTTTCACGATGCTGAAATAAGTTTAGAGAAAGAAGGTAAGTCAATAGCTTTGAAATTTGAAGATTGGCTCTCAAACCATGACGAGGAAATTAATCGGCTTTATCTTCCGTTAGACAACAGTTCGTAATTTCCGACGGAACTTGACACTAACAATCACTCTGAAAGTGCTGACAGGGACGATATCGACGGCGTATTTGATACTAATGAGTTAATTCAGAATAAAATTCAAACAATTGAGAATTGTAATGACACTGATAGGCAGGACCTTTTTGAGATTTTACAACCATATTACACAGTTTTTACTCACAAAACAGGAACGATCAAGGGATTTCAATACCAATTTCGTGTTCGTGAGCATACTAAATTTTGTGTTAGACCATACGTAATTCCGGCACATTATAGGGACGGTGTTAGAACAGAAATACAATCTATGCTTGACGAAGGCATTATTGAGCTTGCAGTAAGTTCGTACAACAATCCATTACATGTTGTTGAGAAGAAAAATGGATCGATCAGGCTTGTCTTAGATTCGAGACAAATCATACTATCATCATTCCTGAAACAGACAGGCCGCAAACGTTGGAAGAAATTCATCAAAATTTTAACTGTGTAAAAGTGTTGTCTTCCATTGATCTCAGATCCAGCTTTTATCAGATCGAACTTCATCCAGAATGTAGAAAATACACAGCTTTTCTTTGTTTTGGCGTTTGTTATCAATTTCGGAAACTTCCTTTTGGTTTGAACATTTCTTCGGCAGCATTCATTCGTGGGCTAAATTCCATATTATCTGAGTTCTTAAAACGTCACATCACCTTATATGTGGACACTATTCTGATAGCAGAAGCCTCATGGGAACAACATAATCGCGTCCTCAAAAGTGTGTTACGTATTTTTGCAGAATCTGGAATTATAGTTAACTTGGAAAAGCCTGAATTCGCTAGGAAAAAAGTGATGTTTTTGGGACACATTATTTCTTCTGAAGGCATTCAGCTGGATCCTGAAAAATTAGAAGCAATCAGAGCCATTCCAGTTCCACCCACAAAAAAACAAGTCTGCAGTTTTCTAGGTCTCGTAAATTTTTACAGTCGTTTTCTGAATATGCAAATTCTAGTTACACCAAAACTATACTATTTGGAACTGGGACGAACGAGCACTGTTGGAATTCAATTCTTTGAAAGAAGCGATACTTAATGCGCCAATACTAGTTCATCCAGATCTGTCACAAGATTTCTGCCTTAGCGCGGATTCTTCTAAAGTCGGTCTTGGTGCCCATTTATTTCAAGAAGCCATAGAAAATGACACTACTGTTCAGAAAACCATTGCTTTTGCTAGCCGAGTGCCAACAAAATCTGAAAAAAATTATTCCGTTACTGAATTAGAAGCTTTAGCTATCGTTTGGGCAGTTAACAAATTCCGTTTCTTTCTTTCAGGTAAGCACGTAAAAGTATACAGTGATCATCGTGCATTAGAATTTCTTAGGTCTTCAAAATTAAATCATGACAGGTTAAAACGTTGGGCATTGTTTCTGCAAGAATTCCACTTCACAATAGCCTAAATTCCCGGCAAGGAGAACACTGTTGCGGACGCACTGTCACGCGCACCGGCTGGGCTTGAGAAAAGTAAGACAGAAGGCAACCTCGAGATAAATTTCAGTATTCTTTACATTCAGAAAGTCGCCTTTGGAAACTTCATCACCACATCTTTAAAGGACATTGCTCATGAGCAAGATAAAGATCCGGTTTGGAAAGACATCAAAAGTAAATGGCATGAAAAGACACACACACAGATTCGGCATTATTATCTGGTTAGGAACAACATACTCTTCAAACGCTGCACTGTTGATGACAAGCTATAGGTACTTTACATTCCTGACGATTTTGTTAACAAGCTCATTTGGTACATTCATTTCAGCTATGCACATTTTGGTCCACGAGAATGTTATCATATTCTTCGGATGACTTGTTATTTTAACACTATGGAAAATAGAATTTGAAGAGTCTTGCCTATTTGTAAACTTTGTCAAAAAGCTAAACCATTTACCATCTCACATCGTGCTCTGTTGTTTCCTATCATTCCTTCTAAATTAAAAGATTTTGCTTGTGTTGATCTCTTGGGACCCCTAGTCAGAACATATAATGGATTTTCGTACATTCTAGTCGCTGTTGAACTTACTTCAAAATTTGTTTCTTTCACACCGTTACGTAAAGCCACTGGACGGTCTGTATCCAACGCCTTTGTTAAAAATTTCTTACGTGAAGTTGGACACGTCAGTAAAGTCATTTCAGATAAGGGACAGCAATTCAGATCTGCTGTTTGGTCACACATGCTTCGGAATCATAAAATCAAACCTATTTTTATTTCACACACTGGAACCCGTCTGAACGGATTATGAAAGAAATCAATAAGCTTTGCAGACTTTATTGTCACAGAAAGCGTCAGTATTGGGACTGATATTTACACTTATTTCAAAACGGGCTGAATGAAATGCCTCATGACTCCACTGCTTTACCACCTATTCTTGTGCTGAAGAATGAAGAACCACCGAACAGAATCAGAGAGCTTGTACCTTTTCCGAATACATGTAAACTTCGACACAAAAACATAATTGATTTGGCTATTAAATATGTAAATTCTGCAGCAGACAAAAGGAGAAAACTACACGGTAAAGCAAATGCAAAGAAATTATATATTGATCAGAAAGTTGTCATTAAGGCTCATTCATTGTCACATAAGAAGAAACACTTGAGTCACAAATTCTTTCTGATTTACAATGGACCTTACAGAATCCGACGTATACCACATGATAATTGAGTTGAAGTTGAAACTCCGCGTTCTAGGAACAGTAAAGGATTGCACCACATTTCACATGTAAAACCGTTTATTGAGAGATAATCTGCTTTTAACTTAGTCTTTGCTATAAAATTTTTCACTTGACGTTACTAGTGCGCTTTGTCACACGTAGAAACTGTTAACATGCAACAATGTTTTGAATTTATCTATCCAGTCTAGAACCTAGGGAACATATTTATACGGTAATTACGAATGCATTGTTATAGTGAGCAGACGTCACAGTGTTATTGTATGTGTACATTCTTACTTGTTAGTTGCACGATTACGTAACGACTATAAGGCTAACATATTTAGGACATATACTGGTACTGCTAATGGGATTTTAAGGCAACATTTTGGTTTACTTGGAAATACATTCTAGATTTAAAGTACTTTCTTAGAGATACCAGATGACACAGTGGTTAGTTTATTTGACAGCTACACGATTAAATCACGATGCTACTAATGAGTGACGCAATTTATATTATTACTTTTGCGCTGTATCTATTTTATATCCGCACAGTTTTTCTGAATTCTTCTGGAAAGAAAACGTGTTTTAGTAATAACTTTTGTGGTATAGCTACGATGAGACAGCCTTTTTTGTAGCACTACAATACGTTACAGTATAGTACTTTCTTGATCACGGTACTGTACGTAATAACTACAATATCTATATGCATAGCATTTCTCTTTTGTTTATTACGAGGTAAGTGCATTGACTTCTACAGAACTCTGCTTACAGACGATGATAATTACGACACTTGGGCACATTTTTTACCCTTAAGTAATTACAGAGATTATCTTACAACAAGAGACACAGTTTAGCGCTACAGTACACGTATTTGAGTGATTAATTTTGTACTTAAAACATTTATGTTTAAAGATTTTTGAATTACAAAGATGCAAAGAAGGTTTTCGGTGATACATTTCATTCCATTGATGTAATCTGTAACACCTGAGGGTATAATTACATTTATCCTCAGAGGGTACACACCTACTTCGTGTACTAAGCGTGGCAAGCGCTAGGAGCCCTAGCTAAAATGGTATTTGCTTACACAACTTTACACATTGGTACCATATTTCTGTAACACAGAATTACACAGTTATCTGATCATTTAACTGAGAGAGATAAACATTTTTTTTTACTACGTCAGTGACACATGTTTACGCAATTACACAGCTGGATAACTTCACACCTATGAAATTGTATCTTGTCTGTACTTTGTGAACTCTTCATATATTTTTGGAACCATTTGATACTATGAGAGCTTTGAATGATGTATTTGGTATAGGATCATGATTTTTACAGTAAGTTTGAGGTAGATGACACTATTGAAATGAGCAGAGAATATTTTTTTAGGTTTTAAAAATTATTGCAGAAAGCTACGACGTTCTTTAGATTTGACTGAGGTGTTATGATGTTATTATTATGACGATGATGTGTATTATGCTATTGAGGTACGTTTATGATCAATAAGTTGATGCTATATGAGGAATCTGATTATTCTATGTATTTATTATGATGAAATATTGAAGAAGTGTCGACAAATATGTATATGTGTAATAAGGTAAGGAGTAACTAGTAGTGGTTAGGGACTCTGATTTGTGAAAAAGAATGTTGGACACCAAGAATCGTACTTTAAGAGTTATGAAATGTGTGTACATGCGTGAATGTATCACAACACTGCTATTCATGAGATTTCGTTTTTACACATTTCTACTGTAATTTTTCGACCTGTGCAATTTTATTGGAGACAGCTGTCGTAAAAGTTTCGGTAAGGACGTTAAGTGACCTTGACGTAATGCGTTGTGGGTGCCTAGCTGCGCCAGTCGCCTGGAGTAAAAGCCATTAGGTGGATAAAAAAGAGGCCATTAACCTCTCTGTTGACATTCCTTTGTAGAAAGCATCGCAAATACGACACGCTCGTACTTGAAAACTTATGATTGCAGTTTGGAGCTTGCACTTTCTGTTATTTACTGAAATGCGTAATGAAATGACGTTTCATGCCTTGCTTTATGTATATATTTGCCTATTTTGTTTAATATCTAGTTTCTAGTTGCACTGCAGCATTGGTTAAAACAAAATGTAATAGATGTACTAATATCAGTATTTTATGCCTACAGATCCATTAAATAATAATTATATCATCTATTTTCTTTAAAAAAATGGGAGGAACACAAGCAGACGTTTCCCTTCACAGGAACTGCATACATAATTTTTCAACGATTTGGTAACTTTTTTGACAGAGTAAGTTTTTGTGATGCATCACTGTAGTGTTAAGATCTGACATAGGTGTCAGACATTTCCTATCTTTACAGTAATATTTTTTCCACTTGAGCTTTATCATGTTTTGGTATAAGTAATTGCATTTGCTGCTGCCATTTGCCAGGCATAGTTCTACTGAATTTTACATTGTATTAATCCAGTTTTATTACTGATTTATTTTTCTTGTTGCTCCACATTGGCTCATATTAGTTGTAATGTTGCATTTGCTTTGCTAATTTAGATATACTGCTACTTGCTTCGCCAATTTGCATTTTTTTGTCATTGCTGTTTGTGTTAATGTTTGTGCTGCTGCATTGCCTCATCCCTTAGTTTATGCATCTGAGCTCAGTAGATTTAAGTTAGCTTAAGAGGGGGTAGGCTATGTAAGAGAATGAGATGCGATGAACTGGAAGAAATGCAATTAGAAGTTATACGAAAAAAGTTTGTAAAAAGAAAAAGGTACTGTAGAATGAAGAATAATTATTTTGAAAGAGTATATGAAGAGAATACAGAAAGCAGGTATAGACAGAACTTTTTGGGAAATAGTGATGAATGAAGGGAGATCTCTGAGAAGTAAAGAAAATTTTGTTTGCAAAAAAAAAAAAAACTGCAGTAAAACAAAATCTGTCCTTTCCTTTTGTGTTATTCTGCTTTGTGTTTGTGTACCCTTGTATATTTGTGTTCTTCCTGTCTTTATGTGTTTATCTGATAGGAGTTATATTGTAGAATTTTTCTAATACTATATTATTTACTTTGTAAAGATGTTTAGACATTATTTATTCTGTTCTATTTTAATGCTCATGTGTGAAATTAATGTTTCGAAAATTATTCTCATTATTTTATTTATTTACTTACGTCATAATTCCTGTAACACTGATGTATATGTTTATTTGTAATCTTTTGTAAAGCCTGTATTACTACAAATGTTATTTGTATTATTATGTTCTTTAATGATGTATTTTGTACTTTTGTAATTGTATTCTTATGTTGTAAATTTATAATTGTATAGACACCAGTCCTTAAAATTAAGTTTCATTTCACTGCACACGTTTCTGTTGGTCATAGTATATGCACAATATGTGAGAAGTTGGGACTGTTAGTGTTTGCACATGCGTTAATAATTCAGCAAGGGACTGGTTAACAGCATTGCTGGTTCTAAGGACAATTCCAAAAACTTTGTGAGTGCACAAGTGGTGGTTTATGGACTTGCTATATTGTCCACCAGAATCTGCGATGGTGACTGTGCACCCTCACAGTCGCAACAGATGGCTGTTGGCCATCCCTCCAAGGACTACAGTGGGTTTGCGCCTTTGATGGCCCATCAATACCATTATCTCTACAAGGTTTGCAGTGGGTACGCACCTTTGATGGCCCACCAATACCACACTCTCTATCAGGACTACAGTGGGTCTGCTCTGTGACAACCTACCTACCAATATTCTTCAAAACTTCGACTGACTCTGCTGTGGGTTTGCTCTGTTGTGACCCATTACCTGTCTGCAAGTCAAGAGTCAGCATTGTCTTTCTGTTGGAAGGACAACACTACTTCTTCAAGACTGCATGGATATCCACTACTTCTGTGTGCATTTTCTTTTACTGTTCAGACTTTGAGAAGCAAACTGCAATTACTAATGTGATGAATGATCATGACTGTCTTTATGGACTGTGAGAAAATCTTTGCTTTTTACCAACAGTGTATCAATAAGTGTGTGCATTTGATATCTTTGTTATTGTAATTATGAAAAATTTTTTCAAATCTGTATTAGCCACTGTCCAAAACAATTTGTAAAATCTTTGTGGGGAGCATAGGGGCTATGTCAGTAGGCTGTTTAGGTTTTTATGTTGGTAACGTCACGTAGCGCTTTGTATGAAAATCACTGGCTGTGCTGTGTGCAGTCTGTGGCGGGTTGGTATTGTTGGAATATTCGCTATTGTGGTTTTGGGCAGTTGGATGTGAACAGCACGTAGCATTGTGCTGTTGGAGGTGAGCTGCCAGCAGTGGTGGATGTGGGGAGAGATATGGAGTTATATATAATGACTTTTGAAAGCTATTGAGGTAAATACATTGTTTGTTCTCTATCAAAATCTTTCATTTTCTAAGTATGCCTATCAGTAGTTAGTGCCTTCAGTAGTTAGAATCTTTTATTTAGCTGGCAGTATTGGCGCTCGCTGTATTGCAATAGTTCGAGTAACGAAGATTTTTGTGAGGTAAGTGATTCATGAAAGTTATAGGTTATTGTTAGTCAGGGCCATTCTTTTTTAGTGATTATTGAAATTCAGATTGCGTTGCGCTAAAAATATTGCGTGTCAGTTTAGTAATGATCAGAATAAGTAAAGAGAGAAATGTCTGAGTACGTTCAGTTTGAAAATCAAATAACGTAATTTTTCTAAGGGGATGTTTCAGAATCAATATGCAAAGAAGTGGGATAAGAAAGTACTAAGGAATGACGAGATAAGGTTTAAGTTCTCTAAGGCTATAGGTACACTAATAAGGAATAGCTCAGTAGTCAGTACAGTTGAAGACGAATGGACATCTCTAAAAAGGCCATCACAGAAAGAGGGAAGGAATACGTGAACACTGATAAGGAGAAGAGACAGGATGATAGGACGTGTGTTAGACATGAGGGAATCACTTCAATGGTACTAGAGGCAGCTGTAGAACGCAAAACTGCAGAGGAAGACAGAGATTGGAATATATTCAGCAAATAATTGAGGACGCAGGTTGCAAATGCTACTCTGAGATGAAAAGGTTGTAACACCATAGCTTAGACACTACATACCTATTGTTGACTCATTTACCTCTCTATTTTGTTCAACATCCCATCGTTGAACTTCTGTAATTAGTGTATGATTAATTCGATACTGTAATGAAGTGTAATCTCTGTAATATGCACAATATGAGCAAATGATGTTTTGTCTTTCTCATATAATCTCTTTGCTTATCTTTAACGTTGAATAATATTGTTTAAATAATTTTTTTATAGAAATGTCAATATGTGCAAAGGTTCTGTTTTATTTAACATGTTTGGTTGCTGTTATGTAAACTGCTGACCTTCACTTGGGGTTCTTAGTTATTATGTATGTAAAAGGTGTTGTGGCTCCCCTCGGGAACGGAACTGTGTAGAGCGCGTAAATTGTGGTTGGCCTAGGTAGAAAAGGTGGAACCAAGAGTCAGTCGGGGACGAGCTACCAAACTATCAGCTGTTCATGTAAAGTTGTGTATTGTGCTGATTCCGAGAGAGGCTTTTCCGTGCCGCTTTCCAATGCCTCGGATGGATGGATAAAGAGCTGGAACTATTCTCGAATTGATATCTATCATCGCCACCAAGAAATGACAGAGTCCAGCAATTCTACCCGAAAATCCACCTACCAACATGCATGGGCCACCACATTGCGCAATCACTGTAATAGAATAGAAGAACTATTGTAATGTACAGTGAAGGATCACTGCATTGGATGTGTTAGTGCGCTCAAATATAAGGTAATTTATAAATGAATTTATGTACCTACCTTGATTTTTTTCTTGTCATACCACCTCTCAGGTTCCTCTCCGTTTGTACTGAAGTGATTACCGAGTGTTCTTTATTGGAAACATATTAAAATTAATATGGCAATAGAGTGTGCTAAATTTAATATTGTTTGTTGAAAGGATCTTACAAATATCTCAATTTTGTATTTCAATACAGTAAAAGTTGAGAACTGATATTATCGAAAGTTACAAAGTTACGTGCTCATGCTTGTTAAGGGCTTGTTTCTTTAGTGTATTGAAAGTATGTTTAGTTTTCCCTGCTACAGTGGTCAAGATTAAGGGCCCCTCTCCATTGAAAGTAGATAAAATGCATAAAGTTACTTAATTATAGAAAGTTTCATTTACTCTTGCTATTCAAGTGAAATTCTGTACAATATTGGTTTGCTCTTGTGTATTAAAAGTGCATATTAATGGTGTAACAGGGTCAACAGTTTGTCTATTGTGCTCATGCTAGATAACGATTAATAGAAAGGCCACTGTCTATGAAAATAGTAACTTCTTTATTCAAAAGACAGTGAGAAGTAATTTATTAGTGAACTCCATTTAATTTTCATTCTGAGTAGGAAGGTGTTTAATAGTGAGAGACTTAATCTATGCACAGTAACTAAATTTGCTGTGGACTATATCCATATTTCATATCAGATAGGAAAATGTTTGAAAAGTAATACTGAACCTATGTCCGTTACAGTGAATATTAATAGTAATGTTATAAAGACCATTCAGTTTGAATAAGCCCTGAAAGTGATAGTGTGTATGGTTATCTGTTATATTTATCCATTAGCTTGTTCTGCTCTATCAGATCCAACCTTACCGTGAAGATATGCAGGTGTCAGAGTTCATTGCACTCGCGTGTGGCAAAGTATAGGTTGTGTTTGTCCATTAAAGTTACTCATACTTATTTTCAATTCTTGAATAAGAATGTCAATCATTCTCTTGCCTAATTAGGCTGGCGACCGTTTTCTTTATTCTTTGAACAGTGTAGATAGCTAAAACATTGTTTGTTACTGTCTAAATATTTACGTAATTCTGACTTTCACTTCCGATAAGCCACCTCCGTTAGGTACAACACGGTCAGCATAACGAAATTACTCTCAGAGGGTAACACTGTTCTGTTGCTTTATAGCATAATTGCTTGAATAAAAACAATTTCATTATACGAACTGCCCCCAACTTTAAGGTTATGGTATAGCAGACGATAGTGTTATACGTGGCTTTTCCGTGACAGGACTATTTGTTCTGTTGGGGCATAGTACGTAATAAACCAAATTTAGTATTTGATTACATAAGCTACGTAAATGCAGTTGCAGTGTTATAAGGTTAGCACAGTAGAGGAATTCGGGGCGGGCCGCATCAAACCAGTCAGAAGACTCATAAAAAAAATAAAAAAAAATAAAAACTTCATTTATAACGCTATCCCAGATCCCAGAAACCACTGGTCTATTTAATAGTAGAAGTCTCGTCAAATACACCGCATGTTCCGCTACAGCTGATTTTTTGGGATAGCGTAGACAGAACCACTTATTATGTTCTGTGCAGCGCTTTTCAATAGTGCGGACAGTCTGATCGACAGTAAATTGTTCACACCCACACGGTATTTTGTACACTGCACATATTCTGAGGACTACATCGTTTATCACAGCATTCGTTGGTTGGCGCATCTTCGTTGGGGGCCAGAAGACTGTCGATTTTACGTCTCTTAAGGAGCCGGCTTATCTTCCCTGTTACTTAGCCGCAAAACTGTAAAGACACAATCTTCATCTTCTTCGTAGGCCTTCTGTTTTCGTGTCTTAGATGAAACCTTCCCTCTCTAATTCCATCGTGAACTTTATGTGTTCGTGGATGTTGTTGATGTGATCGAGGAACTCTTCCAGCTTTTCGTGTTCATGACGCTATATGATGAAAGTATCATCGAAGTACCGACAGAAGACAACTATGCCTTGCAGGAACTGTGCCCAAGGCGATGACTTCGAGATGCTTCATGAAGAGGCTGGCTAAAACTGGAGTAAATGGGCTTCCAACCGCGACGCCGTCCGTCTGGTTGAAATATTCTCCACCATGTAAAAAATACGATGGTATCAGAGTATGTTCATGTATATCCACGGTGGTGTCGTCGAAGATACGGGACACCAAGTGTATAGTCTGTGATGTGCACACTCGTGGCTATGAAAACCGCATCAAAACTAGCCGTAATATCTCCTTCACCAAGGCATAGACGTTTAACTCGACCGATGACGTCAGCCGTATTATTCATATGGGGGCACAGTGTCCAGCGTGCTTTGTAAGTCTATAGGTCCGCGATCCGATGATGCTGGCTATAGGCCTTTAAGGGTTATCCTTCTTACGTATCTTTGGCGATAGCAGAACGTGGGTAGTCGGGGTGCCTGAGGCAGGAAGTTCTTAATAACACTCTCTTCCAGCGATAACCATTTGAGAAGTACCGAATTCTTCCTCACTATTCTGGATGTTGGGTCCCGAGGCAGTTTTTGGTACCTGTTTTCCTCTAGCATACGTCGGATTTTCGCGTCATAGTCGCCTCGTTCCACTAGGACGGCAGCACTGCCCTTGTCAGCTGGTAGGACGACGACGAGAGGATCGTTGCCGAGGGCTCGGAGGCCATCGTGTTCAGCTCTGGTCATGTTCGGTGCTGGAGGCCTGGATTTTAAAAGAATGTGGCACGTTTCTCTACGAGTTTCTTCTGCCGTTTCACTGGGAAACTTAAGAACTGTTTCTTCAACTCCACTTAATATGTCTGCGAAAGGCATACTGAGTGGTGAAGGAGAAAAGTTATGAAGTCCCTTCTTAAGTACTTATGTGATATCCTCATCGAAGTTCCTTCCTGTCGTGTTGATCATGGTACGTTCCGCAATTTTTCGTTCTGCCTCATGTTGCGAAAGCCGACTAAATTTACCTTTCGTCTCCTCCGCGGCTCTCTGCCTTGACGATATTAGCTGTGTCACCGTTGCTGCTTCGATCCAGTCACAATCTAAAGCCGAAAGTGACCCCATCAGTAGGAGGTGAACGGCCAAAACTCATGGTCGTTTTTGACCTACTGTTTTCTGGTGAAGTGTATCCTCTTCCGCAGCAGGGCGGAACTGGCACGGTGAAATATGGTTCTGCTTACTTTAATGTCGACGATGGCACAGAAACGTCTGTTCTGAGGTTCTTGGTACTTCGAACTGAAACCATCTCAGACGCCGTACGTCTGCCGAGGGAGCTGAGCCACTTATGTAAATTTTTCAACAACAGACAAATTTCACAAGCAGTTTTATCTAAGCCACGAAAACAAAAAGCCTCCGAAGAAGACACGAAGAAGGTTGTGTTAGTAACAGGGAGGATAAGCCGACACTTGAAGAGACGTTAAATCGACACAGTCTTCAGGCCCGCAGCAAATATCCGTCAAACTAATGAATCCTATGAAAGACGATGTAGGCCCGCGAACAACTAGAATATGCAGAGTACCACGTAGATGTGGGCAGTTTATAGACGTCAGACTGTCCACACTATTGAACAGAGTTGCATAGAACATAATAAGCGATTCCGCCTACGCTATCCCGTAATATCAGCTGTAGCGGAACATGCACTGGAAAACGTACACAGAATTGCATTCGACGAGCCTTGTATTTTTTAAACGAACCAATGGTTTCTGGGATAGCATAACAAACGAAGCTATAGAGATCAAAATATCAGACAACACCCTCAATAAAGAAGGTGGATTGCAATTGAGTTCGGTCTGGGATCCTGTGATGGGAGAGTTGAAGCGGGCGCGGGGGGCGCTTCATCGAAAGATTACCACATATGGTGCGGGACTGAGCACTAGTGACGTCACTGTCTGCTGCGAAGCTATACAGGGTGGCCCACTGATCGTCACCAGGCCAAATATCTCACGAAATAAGCATCAAACGAAAAAACTACAAAAAACGAAAGTTGTCTTGCTTGAAGGGGGAAACCCGATGGCGCTATGGTTGACCCGCTAGATGGCGCTGCCATAGGTCAAACGGATATAAACTGCGTTTGTTTTTTTAAATAGGAACCCCCATTTTAATTACATATCAAGGGATCACCAATTTAGTATTGGAGGGCAGCGTGGAGGGTAAAAATCGTAGAGGGAGACCAAGAGATGAATACACCAAGCAGATTCAGAAGGATGTAGGTTGCAGTAGGTACTGGGAGATGAAGAAGCTTGCACAGGATAGAGTAGCATGGAGAGCTGCATCAAACCAGTCTCAGGACTGAAGACCACAACAACAACAATTCGTGTAGTACGTAAAGAAATATGAATGTTTTAGTTGGACCACTTTTTTCGCTTTGTGATAGATGGCGCTGTAATAGTCACAAACATATGGCTCACAATTTTAGACGAACTGTGGGTAACAGGTAGGTTTTTTAAATTAAAATACAGAACTTAGGTACGTTTGAACATTTTATTTCGGTTGTTAGAATGTGATACATGTACCTTTGTTAAGTTATCATTTCTGAGAACGCATGCTGCTACAGTGTGATTACCTGTAAATAAACATTAATGCAATAAATGCTCAAAATGATGTCAATCAACCTCAATGCATTTGGCAATACGTGTAACGACATTCCTCTCAACAGCGAGTAGTTCGCCTTCCATAATGTTCGCACATGCATTGACAATGCGCTGACGCATGTTGTCGGTGGATCACGATAGCAAATATCCTTCAACTTTCTCCACAGAAAGAAATTCGGGGACGTCAGATCCGGTGAACGTGCGGGCCATGGTATGGTGCTTCGACGACCAATCCACCTGTCATGAAATATGCTATTCAATAGCGCTTCAACCGCACGCGAGCTATGTGGCGGACATCCATCATGTTGGAAGTACATCGCGATTCTGTCATGCAGTGAAACATCTTCCAAATAGCATCGGTAGAACATTACGTAGGAAATCAGCATACACTGCACCATTTACATTGCCATCGATAAAATGGGGGCCAATTATCCCTCCTCCCATAATGCCGCACCATACATTAACCCGCAAAGGCCACTGATGTTCCACTTGTCGCAGCCATCGCGGATTTTCCGTTGCCCAATAGTGCATATTATGCCGGTTTACGTTACCGCTGTTGGTGAATGACGCATCGTAGCTAAATAGAACGCATACAAAAAAATCTGTCATCGTCTCGTAATTTCTCTTGTGCCCAGTGGCAGAACTGTACACGACGCTCAAAGTCGTCGCCATGCAATTCCTGGTGCATAGAAATATGGTACGGGTGCAATCGATGTTGATGTAGCACTCTCAGCAACGACGTTTTTGAGATTCCCGATTCTCGCGCAATTTGTCTGCTACTGATGTACGGATTAGCCGCGACAGCAGCTAAAACACCTACTTGGGCATCGTCATTTGTCGCAGGTCGTGGTTGACGTTTCACATGTGGCTGAACACTTCCTGTTTCCTTAAATAACGTCGCTATCCGGCGAACGGTCCGGAAACTTGGATGATGTCCTCCAGGATACCGAGCAACATACATAGCACACGTCCGTTGGGCATTTTGATCACAATAGCAATACATCAACACGACATCGACCTTTACCGCAATTGGTAAACGGTCCATTTTAACACGGGTAATGTATCACGAAGCAAATACCGTCCGCACTGGCGGAATGTTACGTGATACCACGTACCTATACGTTTGTGACTATTACAGCGCTATCTATCACAAAGCGAAAAAAGTGGTCCAACTAAAACATTCATATATCTTTACGTACTACACGAATATGTAATAAAAAATGGCGGTTCCTATTTAAGAAAACGCAGTTGATATCCGTTTGACCTACGGCAGCGCCATCAAGAAGGCCAACCATAGCGCCATCTGGTTTCCCCCTTCAAGCCAGACGAGTTTCGTTCTTTGTAGTTTTTTCGTTTGATGCTTATTTCGTGACATATTTGGCCCAGCGCTATCAGTGGACCACCCTGTATAAGCACGACAATGACATCTACACGACAGTCAATAATGACAGAGGAGATCCCACCCGAAAGCTCGTGGACAATTAACCATTTAGTGCGGCTTGAAATTCGAGAGCATTTTACGAACGGATATCGCCGCGAGAGCATGCCCACGTACACTCTATTACGAGTACATATCTACAAACCGAAGTTGACAGTCGTGTTCAGAGATGCCTAGAAAGGCTGGTCGTCAGAAATGTGCCTATAAATGGAACTTCCAGTAATTCAGCAGCTGTTTGTCTTCAATAAGGCAACTTCCATGTATACACGGTTATTCAGCTGCCCGTACCTCTGGGTTTTATGCAGCCTGCAACACGTTGAAATACCAGACACAAGATGTTCATATTCTCCCACTAGGTACACAGGACCTTTTTATAGCAAATTTCTTCTTTTCCTCCAGCGTTTGTCCCGCGTGCCTGCGGGATCCATTACATGGGTCCGTTGTCTCCATTTCGCTCTATCACCGGCTGCATCTGGGTGGATGTTCACGCATTTAAGGTCTTTACGAATGCTTAGGGCGTTTTTTGTGTCTTCTGCCGACGACTCCAAGTGTATAACCTGCTTTGCCAATAGAGTCATCACCAAACCTTAAAACATACCCAAACCATAGAAGACGACTCTCACGCATCTTGTCTTGGATCGGTGCAACACCAAAATGTTTTCGAATGCTGTCATTGGAAACGTGATCTAACTTAGTGAGGCCCGCTGTCCACCTTAGCATCTTCGTTTCCATTACACTTAGGCGGCGTTCTGTCTCAACTGTAGTCAGCCAGCACTCACAACCATACAAGGCGACTGGTCGGATGACAGTGCGATAACTTTTTATTTTAAATTATCTTTCATCCTGCGGTCTCAAGTGACTCTGGTTGTCGTTCGCCACTTCATCCAGGCTGCCTGAGTTCTTCGGTGAGTCGGCCGTCAACAGTGATCGCGGAACCAAGGTATATAAACTTACTCATATGAGTCAGATCTTAACCATTAATCGTGATGGTTACCATTTCATGCCTGTTTGCTGTCATGTACTCGGTTTACTTCAAGTTTAGGCGCAAACCGTGTTGCGCCAACAGGTCACTCTATTTTTGAGTTTGACTCTGTTGATCAAGCTTGTTTTCTGCTGCCAGCATCACGTCGTCAGCATAAAGTAGGGTCCGTGGTAATGACCGGTGCAGGTCAGCTGTCACGGTGTCCATTACGAGAATGAACAGAAGTAATACAGAACCTTGATGGACGCCGATTGTGATGGGGAAGTCCTTGGATACTCCTGAGGTTGTACAGACATAACTTGTTGGCTGTGCATAAAGTAACTGCACCCAGTTAGTAAGCTGTTCTGTCACATCATGCTGTCGAAGTGCTAGCCAGATGAGACTGTGTGGCACCCGATCAAAGGCCTCTTCGAGATCCAGGAATGCTAGATGCAGCGGTTTGGCTTTCTCATGATGTTTTTCGACTAAGAGTCTTGCAGTATGAATAGCATCAGTTGTGCCGTAGTTATTCACAAATCCAGCTTGGTTTTTTGGAAATCTGTGTGATCTCACGGATCCTTGGGTACAGAACACGCTCAAATATTTTCATGGCGTGGCAGAGAAGTCGAATTGCACGATAGTTCATGCACTCCTCTTAAAGATAGGCACGGTGATGCTCTGTTGCCGATCAGTTGGTGTTTGTCCCTCGTCAATGATCTTGCTGAAGAGTTCCGTTAACCATTCAACTGGCTTCCAATGATGGGAACACCATAACTCTGCTGGAAGGTCATCTGGGCCGGTGGCTTCCCCAGGCTTCATTTTCCACAAAGCAGTCTTGATCTCTTAGACTGCATCATTTAACTGTTTTGCAAAGGAGTCACACTTACCACACGTATCTGACCTTGGTAATTTAACTCCAATATTGAATTCAGTGTCAAACATCTTTCTGGACTCCCTTATGAAACGACACTGATGTTTTTCTGCTTCCAATAATCAAGTTAAAATTTTTTGTACAGAACAGAAACGTCACAGTCAAAATGCTGCTTACTAGAGTTTGATCTACGGTAATGGCTGGAATATTTTGGAATATTATTCAGCAAATCTCTTCTAACACCTTTTTTGCTGTCTTCTTTGTAAGCATGAGGGGGGGGGGGGGGGAGTTGTGTGTTTACCTGTAAGAAAATACAAAATAATGCTTTCTAAACATACAAAAATTATGGGATAATAACTAACGACACATAAAATTATTCCGATATGACTCTGTACACCATGGATGTTTAAAAAGGTCTGTCTGCAAAACATCTATTAATGCGCCTCTGCTACGAATTTGGTACAAGAATATAACTCCCCTGCTAGAAAGTTCATGCTTTCTTTCTTTTTGAGTACCTGAAATAAACTGAAAGCATTAATTAGTCATATGAAAATTGCTTTGTTTATATCATCTCAGCCACGCGGGATTAGCCGAGCGGTCTCAGGCGCTGCAGTCATGGACTGTGCGTCTGGTCCCGGCGGAGGTTCGAGTCCTCCCTCGGGCATGGGTGTGTGTGTTTGTCCTTAGGATAATTTAGGTTAAGTAGTGTGTAAGCTTAGGGACTGATGACCTTAGCAGTTTATTCCCATAAGATTTCACACACATTTAATTTTTAAATCATCTCATTATGATCTGTAAACACAATATTATATTAAAATACTCTGATCTCAGCCTTCTTACCTTGTCCTTACTTCAGTCATTTTCATTAGACCCATAAGGTATGCATTTTGACCATTAAAACCAGCAAAATGGTGTCTTTATCTCCAATTTTTTCGAAACACTTCTTTGAACAAGAGCACGATTTTCCCGTGAGTTTTATCTGATAAATAAACTCTTCCTTCATGTCTGCTCTTTTTGCATTTTGCCGAAGACCAAGTTTTCTCATTCCAATTTATTTTTCTTCTTCTTGGACGTTTAGATGGAATCACTTCATTTTCTCTGCTTTTTGGAGTAACCTGCAGAAGAAAATCAACATTGCTATAATAACAGAGAGATAATCACAAGCCACGTAAAAGTAATATAACTTTTCAAGTCTCTATTTAAAGTACATTAACATTAATACTTTAAGTTATTTCTTGCTTCAGTCTGTATATACACATATGTAACACAATTTAAGTGTTCCATCCGTTCAGTTTTATTTTACTGGATCTGAACAAAGGTTATACAGATTTTTGAGGCCAACTTATAAGCTACTTAAGATTATATTTAAGCAAGAAAGTAAAAATATACTGTACCTATTCACAGGCTGAATCTAATCCAGTGGTTTCACGATTCCATGAACTTGCATTATCAGAAAAATCAGGATCACACTTTTTTTGAAGCATAAGTAATGCTTATATCTTCATTTTCTTTAGATACAAATAAAAGCTTCTTCTTAAATCCCGTCATTTTACTGTGACCTGTAATTATCTCTGTTGAATTTTTGTGAATGGTATGGTATAGCAGACAATAACATTGAATTATAATTACTTCTTTGGTCATCAGATGTCTCCAAGAGATTTGTGGATAGAGACATCTGTTGGTTAAAAACATATCCACTGACAAAGCTCTAAATTTCTTTGATGTGTCTTTGACAATCTCTGGCACAACCCTTCCGTTATTAAACTCATCTGAAATCGTCACTCGCTCTCCACCGGAGTCGGCTGCTGGCACTCGTAAGGCCTGTAGTGTCACGTGCTGTGATGACGTATTCATACCTCTCATCCCAGATAAATCCGTTGACGTGCACAGATGAGTTGGAGCCGTTGTTTCTGACAGACCTTGCAGCTATGTGTATTAAATTTAGCACCCCGTAAACGTGTGAATTACCTTCAGATTTAATCATGTATTTATGCAATACTGTACACAGGATTTTAAAAAAAAACTGTTCCACATTTTGAAAGGTGATAGTGTGGACGGAAACAAAAATAAAGTTCATTAATCGTGGGCTGTAAAACCATACCTTAAAAGCTATGAGCATTTGTTCATCTTAATTACTGTGAAACACATCTGTTCTACTGCCGACTCTTTGCTGTTACGAATGACGCACACACACACACACACACACACACACACACACACATACACACACACACACTAAAGAAATGAGTAAACAGATGATAGCACATTTTTCAATTACAGTGAAACAGCAGAGCTTCTGGATATTTCTCGGCATACAAGACACGGACTCGATGATTGTTTCCATTTGCAGGGCTTAACAAAGGAGACATGTTTACCATTTTTCCTGTGGAATAAAACACTTCCATTATGCTGGTACGTGCTATGATAAAATTATAATATGAAAGCGTTTCACAAGCTTATCAAAACGAGAACTGGTTGCATTAGAAGCAACGTACCAGCTGCACTTACCCAGAATTTGTGGTTATGATTTAAGGCACGAGTACACTGAGCTGAACAACGCAGCAGAGCGGTGCGGCACGACGTGACCAAATACCGATTATGAGAAATTGCCTTTTTTTTTTTGCCCTCCATGAATTCCTTTCCTGTGCTAACCTCTTCATCACAGAGTAGCACCTGCAACCCTGCGTCCTCAATTATTTACTCGATGTACATGAACTCCAATCTCTGTGTACCTCTACAGTTTTTGCCCTCTGCAGCTCCCTCTTGTACCATGGAAGTCATTCCCTCATGTCTTAACAGATGTCCTATCATTCTGTCCCTTATCAGTGTTTTCCACATAGTCATTTCCTCTCCGATTCTGCGCAGACCTCCTCATTCCTTACCTCATCAGTCCACCTAATTTTCAGCATTCGTCTGTAGCACCCAATCGCAAATGCGTCGATTCTCTTCTGTTCCTGTTTTCCCACAGTCCCTGTTTCTCTACCATATAATGCTGTACTCCAGACGTACATTCTCAGAAATTTCTTCCTCAAATTAAGGCCGATATTTGATATTAGTTGACTTCTCTTGGCCAGGAATGCCCTTTTTGCCACTTTTAATCTGCTTTTGTTGTCCTTGCTCCGTCTATCATTGGTTATTTTTCTGCCTAGGTAGCAGAATTCCTTAACTTCATGACCATCAATCCTGATGTTAAGTTTCTGGCTGTTCTAATTTCTACTTCTACCTTCATCTTTCTAAGATTTGCTATCAATCCATACACTATACTCAATAGATTGTTCATTCAGTTCAGCAGATCATGTAATTCTGCTTCACTTTCTCTCAGGATAGTATTATCATCAGCGAATCGTATCAATGATATACTTTCACCTTGAATTTTAATTCCATTCCTGAACCTTTCTTGTATTTCCATCATTGCTTCTTCGATGTTCAGATTGAACAGTAGTGGCGAAAGGCTACATCCTTGTCTTACACCCTTTTTGATACAAGCACTTCGTTCTTGGTCGTCCACTCTTATTATTGAAAAAAAAATGTTCAAATGTGTGTGAAATCTTATGGGAATTAATTGCTAAGGTCATCAGCCCCTAAGCTTACACACTACTTAACCTAAATTATCCGGAGGACAAACACACACACCCATCCCCGAGGGAGGACTCGAACTTCCGCTGGGACCAGCCGCACAGTCCATGACTGTAGTGCCTTAGACATCTCGGCTAATCCCGCGCGGCTCTTATTATTCCCTCCTGGCTGTTGTACATATTGTATATGACCCGTCTCTCCCTATAGCTTACCCCTACTTTTCTCAGAATTTCGAACATGTTGCACCATTTACATTGTCGATCGCTTTTTGCAGGTCGACAAATCCTACGAACGTGAATTGATTTTTCTTCAGTCTTTCTTCCATTATTAACCACAACGTCACAATTGCCTCTCTCGTGCCTTTACCTTTCCTAAAGCCAAACTGATCGTCATCTAGCGCACCCTCAATTTCTTTTCCATTCTTCTGTATATTATTCCTATAAACAACTTGGATGCATGACATGTTAAGCTGATTGTGCGATAATTCTCGCACTTGTCAGCTCTTGCCATCTTCGGAATTGTGTAGATGATGCTTTCCCGAAAGTCAGATGGTATGTCGCCAGACTCATTCTACACACCAACGTGAATAGACGTTTTTCGCCACTTCCCCCAATGATTTTAGAAATTCTGATGGAATGTTATCTATCCTTTCTGCATTATTTGATCATAAGTTCTCCAAAGCTATTATAAATTCCGATTCTAGTGCTGGGTCCCCTATCTCCTATCACATCAGACAAATCTTCCCCCTCATAGAGGCCTTCAATGTACTCTTTTCACCTATCCTTTCTCTCTTCTGCATTTAACAGTGGGATTCCCGTTGCACCCTTAATGTTATCACCCTTGCTTTTAATGTCACCGAAGGTTGTTTTGACTTTCCTGTATGCTGAGTCTGTCCTTCCGACAATCATTTCTTTTTCGATGTCTTCACATTGTTCCTGCACCCATTTCGTCTTAGCTACCCTGCACTTCCTATTTATTTCATTCCTCAGCGACTTGTATTTCTCTATTCCTGAGTTTCCCGGAACATTTTTGTACTTCCTCCTTTCATCGATCAGTTGAAATATTTCTTCTGTTACCTTCTTTGTACCTATGTTTTCCTTCCCAACTTCTGTGATGGCCGATTTTAGAAATGTCCATTCCTCTTCAACTGTATTGCCTACTGCACTATTCCTTATTGCTGTAGCTACAGCCTTAGAGAACTTCAACGGTATCTCCTGATTCCTTAGTGGTTCTGTATCCCACTTCTTTGCGTATTGATTCTTCCTGACGAATGTCTTAAACTTCAGCCTAATCTTCATCACTACTACATTGTGAACTGAGTCTATATCTGCTCCTGGGTACGCCTTACAATCCAGTGTCCGATTTCGGAATCTCTGTCTGACCATTATGTAATCTAATTGAAATCTTCCCGTATCACCCGGCCTTTTCCAAGTACACCTCCTTCTCATGCGATTCTTGAACAGAGTATTCGTTATTACTAGCTGAAACTTGCTACAGAACTCAATTATGCGTTCTCCTCTCTCATTCCTTGTGCCAAGCCCATGCTCTCCTGTAACTTTTTCTTCTACTCCTTCCTCTACAACTGCATTCCAGTCTCCCTTGACTATAATGTTTTCATATCCTTTTACATTCTGTATTACCCTTACGATATCCTCGCACTCTTTCTCTGTCACTACATCTTCAGATTGCGACGTCGGGTTGTATACCTGAACTTTCGTTGTCGGTGTTGGTTTGCTGTCGATTCTGATAAAATCAGCCTTATTACTGAACTGTTCACAGTAACACACTCTCTCTCCTACATTCCTAATCACAACTAATCCTACTCCCGTTATGCCATTTTCTGCTGCTGTTAATATTACCCTATACTCATCTGACTAGAAATCCTTGTTTTCTTTCCACTTCAGTTTACTGACCTCTACTATAGCTAGATTGAGCCTTTGTATTTCCCTTTTGAGATTTTCTAGTTTTTCTGCCACCTTCAAGCTTCTGACATTCCACGTCCCGACACGTAGAAGTTTATCGTTCCGTTTATTATTCAATCTTTTTCGCATAGTAACCTCCCCCTTGGCAGTCCCCTCCCGGAGATCCGAATGGGGGACTATCCCGGAATCTTTTGCCGATGGTGAGATCAGCATGACACTTCTTCAATTACAGCCCATATCAGCTGTGCATACACGTTACGTGTGTTTAATGCAGTGGTTTTCATTGCATTCTTCATCCCAATGCCGTTTGATCATTGCTGATGCCTTTAGGGGCAGTTTCCCACCCCTAGGACAAGAGAGTGCCCTAAACCTCTTTGACAAGGCCATTAGCAGAATGACGGGTGACTTCTTATGCCGGAAGTCTGCGGCCGCCAATGCTGATTATTAATCAAAATTTAAGCAGTGGCGAGATTCTAACCCGGGATCGAAGACGTTTTGATTATGAATCAAAGACGCTACCCCTAGACCACGGGTACAAAAAGGTAAAACTCTACGAGACAGAATGCACTGCGTGGCAGCGGCACTGCGAGGCATAGTTGACCTACTGGCCAACTGTGACGCGCCATGAGGCGTCGCGTAGATCCGTTGTCGCTGGTACGGTATGGCGTGTGTCCCGATTCTGCAAGTCGTTCAGATCGTAGGTCTTTTGACGAGCGAGATGAAAGCTTATTTACCTAAATGGCGTTAGACGACGAAAAGTTAACTGTTGGAAACTTGGTAACCAGAGTTATATGCCCTTCAAAATGTGTATTGACAAGTATTTTTGCGTGGCCATCCTCCGCAGCAAGCACAGAAATACGTGTTTCGTAGATAAAACCGTCTTTGCTTGCTGCATCTTAATTTATTTTTCCCAGGTGCGTTTTGTCTTTTTCTTGCTCTAAGACATCTTCAATGGGATCTATGACGACACAGTTTTTTATTATTAGATTATCAAACAGTTCACGTCGCGTATATATGTAAATAAATAATTACAGTGTGCTGTGATCTGCGTTTCCTCTCATCTGGTCTGGAGGTCGCACTACCACATTATTTCAGAAATTATGCTTATGTTTCGGAAATAAAGTGGCAGTGCGATCTCCAGACCAGATGAGAGGACGCGCAGATCGTAGCACACTGTAATTACTTATTTACATACAAAAAACGCGACGTGAACTGCTTGATAATCTAAAAATAAGAAAACTGTGTCGTTATAGATCCCACAGAAGATGCCTTACAGCAAGAAAAAGATGAAACGATCTGTGAAAAATAAACTAAGTTGCAGCAAGAAAAGGTGGTTTTATTTACAAAACAAGTAAAAATGAACATTATATGAATAATATCAGCAAGAGCAAAATTTCGAATGAAATCGCCAAGGAAAGGCGTGCAATCATAACGCACGAATTTTTTTTGTTTTGTGAAACGGACGAACAAGTCTTTATTTTTAATGAGTTCATGCTTAATATTACATTTTACAACTTATTTTCTCTTCCACAACACCCCTGTTTACCATTTCCTTTTGCCAGACCAAACTACACTACTGTCCATTAAAATTGCTACACCACGAAGATGACGTGCTACAGACGCGCAATTTAACCGTCAGGAAGAAGATGCTGTGATATGCAAATGATTAACTTTTCAGAGCATTCACACAAGGTTGGCGCCAGTGGCGACACCTACAACGTACTGACACGAGGAAAGTTTCCAACCGATTTCTCATACACAAACAGCAGTCGACCGGCGTTGCCTGGTAAAACGTTTTTGTGATGCCTCGTGTAAGGAGGAGAAATGCGTACCAGCACGTTTCCGACTTTGATAAAGGTCGGATGGTAGCCTAACGCGGTTGCGGTTTATCGTGTGGCGACATTGCTCCTCGCGTTCGTCGAGATCCAATGACTATTAGCAGAAAATGCAATCGGTGGGTTCAGGAGGGTAATACGGAACGCCGTGCTGGATCCCAACGGCCTCGTATCACTAGCAGTCGAGATGACAGGCATCTTATCTGCATGGCTGTAACGGATCGTGCAGCCACGTCTCGATCCCTGAGTCAACAGATGGGGACGTTTGCAAGACAACAACCATCAACACGAACAGTTCGACGACGTTTGCAGCAGCATGGACTGTCAGCTCGGAGACCATGGCTGCTGTTACCCTTGACGCGTCATCACAGACAGGACGGCCTGCGATGGTGTACTCAATGACGAACCCGGGTACATGAATGGTAAAACGTCATTTTGTCGTATGAATCCAGGTTCTGTTTACAGCATCATGATGGTCGCATCCGCGTTTGGCGACATCGTGGTGAACGCACATTGGAAGCGTGTATTCGTCATCGCCATACAGGCGTATCACCTGGCGTGATTGTATGGGGTGCCATTGGTTACAAGTCTCGATCACCTCTTGTGTGCATTGACGGCACTTTGAACAGTGGACGTTACATTTCAGATGTGTTACGACCCGTGGCTCTACCCTTCATTCGATACATGCGAAACCCTACATTTCAGCATGATAATGCACGACCGCATGTTGCAGGTCCTGTACGGGCCTTTCAGGATACAGAAAATGTTCGACTGCTGCTCTGGCCAACACATTCTCCAGATCTCTCACCAATTGAAAACGTCTGGTCAATGGTGGCCGAGAAACTGGCTCGTCACAATACGTCAGTCACTACTCTTGATGAACTGTGGTATCGTGTTGAAGCTGCGTGGGCAGCTGTACCTGTACACGCCATCCAAGCTCTGTTTGACTCAATGCCCAGGCGTATCAAGACCGTTATTATGGCCAGAGGTCGTTGTTCTGGGTACTGATTTCTCAGGTTCTATGCACCCAAATTGCGTGTAAATGTAATCACATGTCAGTTCTAGTATATTAAATTTGTCCGTTTATCGTTTGCATTTCTTCTTGAATAGCAATTTTAATGGCAAGTGGTATACATTGCGGGGAACTGAAATAATCTTTGAATCTATCTCGTATCTGGATAGCATTATTTACGAAATTGCCTCTTATGTGAGGAAGGTCACGTGTCTCTTAAGTCTCTTGACTGTCGAACAATACTCTATCGTTAATACAACAAAAAATTAGCCGAAGTTGCAAACTTCAATTTTTTTATTCACTCGATTACTTGTTTCCGGCCCGGACCTATTTTCAAATCATCATAACAGATAGTTAAACTTGTATTTCCGAAAGCACGAAATCCACGACAGAAATGTGCAAACGAACAGTTACAGCGCATGCAGATAACAGACCCGTGTACGCTTAAAGTGTTCGTCTGTACATATTTGACATGGGTCTTGCGTTTTCGGAAATACCAATTTTACTATCTGTTACGATGGTCTGAAAATAGGTCCCGGCCCGAAACATGTAATCGAGTGATTAAAAAAACGAAACTTGCAACTTGGCCGGTTTTTCGTTGTACTGATTAACAGAAGTTTCTGACCTGCAACTATTCCAGCACGTAGGAAGTTTGTAACTCTGTATCGTGTCTGAGCAAGCTGTGAAAGACACTAGTGGCAAGAATCACGTTCTCTACATGTTTTTCAGTCCGGAACCGCGCGACTGCTCAGAGCCATTTGAACCATTTACATGTTTTTGGGCCGAGTCAGCTCTTGCGATACTAAATGCTAAAATTTTGGTACAGTATTCGAAAAGCGTTTTCTGAAATAGTAATGTCTGTAACCCTATGCTTTTTTCGATTGGTTGTCTAATTGTAAATGTTAGTGATCTCGGAAAGACTAGCGATGCAGAGATATTTTCACGATCAGAATGAGCAACAGAGCCGCGCGACCGCTCCGGTCGCAGGTTCGAATCCTGCCTCGGGTATGGATCTGTGTGATGTCCTTAGGTTAGTTAGGTTTAATTAGTTCTAAGTTCTAGGTGACTGATGACCTCAGAAGTTAAGTCCCATAGTGCTCAGAGCCATTTGAACCATTTTTTTTCTAACTGTGTAGCAGGATAAGGTGTGATCAAACAGGTTTATAATCGAAAAGCTTCGTCTCCTGCAATTACGTGAGGCAGCTGAACTCTCGTGCTTGGTAATTATTCTTTCGTGCCTGGTACACCCGAGGTGTTCGTTTTCAGTTCTGCTGCTCACTCTAATCGTGAAAATATCTCTGCATCGCTAGTCTTTCCAAGATCACCAACGCTCACGTATGTAAATTCATTGTCTTCTTCCTCGCGTAAGAAAGAGAACTATTATCTCGTCCATGTCACTTTCGTCCATTTTTCTAGGAGGTTGCCGAATGACTTACGTACAAAATCTGCTGCGTATTGTCGCGCCGCTGCTGTTGATATACGGTATACGAGTAGTAAACAGTGCCACAGTGCAGTTCCGCTCTCTGCGGTCTTACCTTTACAGTAACAGCACTAACAGGTATTTAACGCTTGCTGTATTCGTGGACAATTGCACAGGCATGTGTCATCATTTGTTTACTGCATTCAGAAGATCGTTTGTACTCGGAATAGAAAGGACTTGAAGTATAAGAGATGTGTTTCACAGCAGCAAAGATGAACAAGTGCTCATTATTCTTAAGGTATGCATTTTAGAGGCCATGTTTACTTGACATTTTTGTCTTGTTCTGATGCGTACTACCACATTTCAAAATAAGAATTCTTTTTTCTTTTTTTTTAAGTAAAAGGTCGTTATTAGGTGTTGTGTTGGCAGAAGAGCCAACACCGTGTTACTAGAGGAGGCCGAAAGACACGCGTTTAGCTCACGCAGGCTGGCTTGAGAAGGGAAGAACTATACTGACGTGAGGTCTGGAACACGACAAGGAATTAGAATTCAGAAAGCGGACGTAATTGGTTTGATAATTAACTTTAATCCATTAATGATGAACGTCGCACTTGACGGTACGTGATTCACAATACTATCTGTTCAGAAGACATAGTAGCTGAATATGGCGCTTTGCTAGGTCGTAGTAAATGACGTAGCTGAAGGCTATGCTAAACTGTCGTCTCTGCAAATGAGAGCGTATGTAAAACAGTGAACCATCGCTAGCAAAGTCGGCTGTCCAACTGGGGCGAGTGCTAGTGGAGTCTCTCTAGACTAGACCTGCCGTGTGGCGGCGCTCGGTCTGCAATCACTGATAGTGGCGACACGGGGGTCCGACGTATACTAACGGCCCGCGGCAGATTTAAAGGTTACGACCTAGCAAGTGTGGTGTCTGGCGGTGACACCACATTAGCCATTCTCCCTGGCGTTGCGATTTTAATGGGCAACAGTTAACGAGCCGAGATGGATCCGACCAGAGTTCGAACAGTGACCTCTCGGACTGCGAAACCGGTGTCCCTTCTTCCCGCTACGTCATCCCGTGTTGTCCGGTCAACAGGAGAGGATAGCGTACGCGAGGAACCGGTCGAGTTCGCTAGCGGCCCGCGGCGCATACTTGCGCGGGGACGTCAGCGCGACTGTTTGCGGAGGAATGCGGCCCTAATTGGTGTCGCGGGGCCCGCCGCTCGCTGCCGGCGCCTCCCTGCCTCTGCCGCCTGCTCTGCTCGTCTCCGCTGCGCCTCCCTCGGCCACAGCCAGGAATTACGGCGCAGCTGCCGCCGCCGGACCAGACGCTTAATTGGCTGCGAGCGAGACTTCCACAGTGAGCTGAGGCCCCGGGCTCCAGGCTGCGCCGCGCCGGTAAAAAGTCGCCACCGCGTCGGCCTGAGTGGGCGTCTCTGTTGGCCGCGCCTCGCGGCTCGCCGCCATGCGGGGCCAATCGAGCAGTGAAATACGGCAACTGCCGCGCTTCACTACAGCCGCCCTGCGCCGCAGATACATACGGCATTCCTACGCAGTGTAGCCTACCATTCCAGCTTTGTGCTTCTGGTAGATGTTCCAGCTATCGGGGCGGAGAATCCACTGGCGTGATCCAAAGTGCGAAAGCACACTCGCGTCCGTAACTTTATGTACACTACTGGCCATTAAATTGCTACACCAAGAAGAAATGCATATGATAATCGAGTATTCATTGGACAAGTATATTATACTAGAACTGACATGTGATGACATTTTCACGCAGTTTGGGTGCATAGATCCTGAGAAATCAGTACCCAGAACAACCACCTCTGGCCGTAATAACGGCCTTGATACGCCTGGGCATTGAGTCAAACAGAACTTGGATGGTGTTTACAGGTACGGCTGCCCATGCAGCTTCAACACGATACCACAGTTCATCGAGAGTAGTAACTGGCGTATTGTGACGAAGCAGTTGCTCTGCCACCATTGACCAGACGTTTTCAATTGGTGAGAGATCTGGAGAGTGTGCTGGCCAGGGCAGCAGTCGAACATTTTCTGTATCCAGAAAGGCCCGTACAGGACCTGCAACATGCGGTCGTGCATTATCATGCTGAAATGTAGGGTTTCGCAGGAATGGAATGAAAGTAGAACCACGGGACGTAACACATATGAAATTTAACGTCCACTTTGCAAAGTGCCGTCAGTGCGAACAAGAAGTGACAGAGACGTGTAACCAATGGCACCCCATACCATCACGCCGGGTGGTGATGACGAATACACACTTCCAGTGTGAGTTCACCGCGATGTCGCCAAACACGGATGCGGCCCTCATGATGCTGTAAACAGAACCTTGATTCATCCGAAAAAATGACGTTTTGCCATTCGCGCACCCAGGTTCGTCGTTGAGTACGCCATCGCAGGCGCTCCTGTCTTTGATGCAGCATCAAGGGTAACCGCAGCCATGGTCTCCGAACTGACACTCCATGCTGCTGCAAACGTCGTCGAACTGTTCGTGTTGATGGTTGTTGTCTCACAAACGTCCCCATCTGTTGACTCAGGAATCGAGACGTGGCTGCACGATCCGTTACAGCCATGCAGATAAGATGCCTGTCATCTCGACTGCTAGTGATACGTGGCCGTTGGGATCCAGCACTGCGTTCCGTATTACCCTCCTGAACCCACCGATTCCGTATTCTGCTAACAGTCATTGGATCTCGACCAACACAAGCAGCAATGTCGCGATACGATAAACCGCAATCGCGATAGGCTACCATCCGGCCTTTATCAAAGTCGGAAACGTGATGGTACGCATTTCTCCTCCTTACACGAGGCATCACAAAAACGTTTTACCAGGCAACGCCAGTCAACTGCTGTTTGTGTACGAGGAATCGGTTGGAAACTTTCCTCGTGTCAGCACATTGTAGGTGTCGCCAACGTCGCCAACCTTGTGTGAATGCTCTGGAAAGCTAATCATTTGCATATCACAGCATCTTCTTCCTGTCTGTTAAATTTCGCGTCTGTAGCACGTCAGCTTAGTGGTGTACCAGTTTTAATGGCCAGTAGTGTATCTTCGAGATCCACGGAAGAACCTGAGGAACAGCAGCAATGTTCCCAATAAAAGACTCAACATCATGATGCCTAAGAACCTAAAAGGAATACAAGGTATGCTGGAAGTTAATTAATTAGTTAGTTAGTTACTTTCATGTTTCGTGGACCATTTTGCACGATAAATCGTTAAGATGTGAAACGAGTCATTTTACTTCCATTTTTCCCTGAAATGAAAACAAGATGTACAGACAGAGTTAGCAATTCCTACCCACCACCTTTTATTCGTTACAAACATAACAATTCTTCTACGGAATAGGAGTTGTTAAGGAGAAAATTTTTCAGTTTATTTTCAAATTTTACCTTGCTGTCTGTTAGACATTTTATATCACTGAGTAAGTAGTCAAAAATTTTTGTTGCAGAGTTGTGCACCCATTTCTGGGCTAAGACAACCTTAATGTTGAGTAATGAATGTCATTTTTTCTTCTAGTGTTGTGTATTGTTCCTTTTGAACTGTAGAGGATTATTTACAACAAACTTAATGAGGGAATAAATAAATTGTGAAGCAGTAGTCAGAACGCCCAACTCCTTAAACAGGTGTCTACAAGATGATCGCATTATTTCATAGACATTAAAAGTAAACTCCTCCTGAACAGGTCATGAAGTCCCAACAGTACCGATCGGCCGCCGTGTCATGCTCAGCCCACAGGCGTCACTGGATGAGGAAATGGAGGGGCATGTGGTCAGCACACCGCTCTCCCGGCCGTATGTCAGTTTCCGAGACCAGGGCCGCTACTTCTCAGTCAACTAGCTCCTCAGTTTGCGTCACAGGGGCTGAATGCACCCAACAGAGCTCGGTAGACGGGATGGTCACCCATCCAATTGCTAGCCCAGCCCGACAGCGCTTAACTTCGGTGATCTGATGGGGAACCGGTGTTACCACTGGGGCAAGGCCGTTGGTCCACATGACATTACTGAATGAAAATAAGCAAAATATGTCAAGTTACTGATTTCTCTCTCTCTCAAGGATTTGCTATGATTCTAAGTGCAAATGTGGCTGAACTAAGTTGTTTTAAGAGTTCCAGAATGTGTTTTTTCCTATTTAAGTTATCATTAATATGGACACCTAAGAATTTTGAAGTTTCCACCCTATGTATTATTTCATCACCAAGTGTTACTTTTATCACTGGTGCAGTAAGCTTAGAGGTGAACAACTGAATACGAATTGTCTTTGTGAAATTCAGGGTGAGACCATTCGCAGAAAACCAGTCAGTCATACTTTTGAGAACTTTGTTCACCAATTCTGCCATTTCTACATATATACTGGGAGTGATTACAATACTGGTGTCGTCTGCAAAAAGAACCAATTCTGCTTGTTGTACAGTAGACGGTAGATTATTTACATATATGAGAAACAGTAGTAGACCTAAGATTAAGCCTTGGGGAACCCCATACGTGATTTCTCCCCAGTCAGAATTATGTCCCTGAATTCTGTTGGTTTTAGTACCAAGAACAACTTTCTGATGACACGTTTCCACGAGGACTGAGCTCCAAGTAAAAGACGAGAGAGACGCTATATCGCCACAAATACTCATACTACCATTTGTACTTTACCACTAGACGTGGACCTCACCGATTAAAAGGAGGCGACTGGCATTGTCTTAGTAGAAAAGCAGCTAAAGTAAAATGAATTGCTCAGGAGTATTCCATGACTGGATGTTACCAGAGTGTCAAATCCATCAGTGACATTTCAGACCTTCTACAGCTGCTCAAGTCGAGGGTTGGCAGTGTGATTGCGAAATTGAAACGTGAAGAAACAAACACAGGTAAACCAAGGCTAAGCAGACATCATGTACTGACCGAGAGGGATTGTCGAGCATTGCAGAAGTCATTGTTAGAAATTGCACCAAATCAGCGGAAGGCAACAGTAGTGAGCTCCAAAGTGCTATCTACGGTACAGATAGCGTATTGAGTGTGTGTAGCGAGTTAAAAAGGATGTGGTGCAATGGTCCAGCAGCTCCTCATAAGCCACAAATTTCTGTTGCCAGTGCTAAGCGAAGCTTAAGCTGCTGTAGAGAGTGGAGTCACTGGACGATGGATGACAGGTAATGGGTGGTATGGAGTAATGAATCACGATATACCTTGTGGCAATCTGGTGGAACGGTCTAGGTTTGGCGAATGCCTGGAGAATGTAAACTGCCATCATGAGTAGTTCCAACAGTCATGCACAGAGAAGATGGTGTCAATGGTACAGGGGTATTTTTCTCGATTAGGGTGTAGTCTCCCCTTTGGGCTAAGAAAAACGCTAATTGTAGAAGATGTGAATACATTTTACAGCACTGTGTACTGCTTATAGTAGACGAAGAGTTCGGAGACTATGACTGTTCGTATCAGCATGACAATGCACCCTGTCATAAGGCAACATCCGTGAGTCAATGGTTTGTTGTTGACAATAACATTCCTGGAAAGGATTGTCCTGTCCACAGTTCCGACCTCCCTCATTGGAAAACATTTTCGATGACTTTATCTACGATACAGACCCCACTGTTCAACGTCACTACCTTATCACATGTCGCCCCTTGGGAAAGAATGGGCTGCTATTTCTCCACAGGCATTCGGACGCCTCATTGGAACTATCCCCAGCGTAGTTGAGGCCGTTAGAAAGGCGGAAGGTTAGGTCCACTAGAAGGTCCCGGATACTTTTTATCAGACAGTGCACATTAAAATTCTTGATGACGAAACTGTGCACCACAGCCATAAGTTAAATGCCAAAAATTTCGGAGGCGTTTCAAGGAAAGAAGGCAGCTCTAACAAGGGTGTGTCCAAGCAAGTCCGTCCAATGGACAATTTATCAGTTCCATTGATATTTGTACATATATCCGTTTCCAAACTTTTAGCCGACTTATGGAGAACAATCTAGAATGAAAATTAAGGCTCTACACAATAGCAAATCATCTATTTACTCGGGGGCTAAGACTTCGGGGTTCCAGCACAACTGCCAGCAGGGAACGCTTGAGAGGTGGCATGAGCCCCCTCTCATATTTCTCTGAGTAATT
This sequence comes from Schistocerca piceifrons, assembly GCF_021461385.2. Lineage (NCBI taxonomy): Eukaryota > Metazoa > Arthropoda > Insecta > Orthoptera > Acrididae > Schistocerca > Schistocerca piceifrons. The sequence continues at coordinate 783,782,529 of NC_060138.1, forward strand.
CGATCTTCCTCTCTAATTGCATGCGTGGAATAGTCGCTATTCTTTCACACGCGGACTTCCCACAAAGCGTCTCTCGTCACCCGGGTGGTCCGATGGCAGGCGGGCACTGCTGATCTTGAAAGGGTTAAGCCGACGGGTGTGAGGGAGTCGAGTGGATGCTTTCCAGATGCCGACATTGTCATAAGAGCGGTGGCGACACGCCCACAGGGGCCTGACGGAGCGGCTGGGCTAGAGATTCCGTTACTTCGCAGAAACTTAGTGAAAACCGTTTCTGGCGGGCTACCAGTGAGGCATGGGAAAGACTTGTGTTCCCAGGCAGTCTTGGAGGGCAAATTCCCTCGTTTTCTGCAAATTCATAACTGTGATTAGCTTGCTCAGGGCATAGCTCCGTGACGTAGCGAAATCGGTGCAGAAATTGGCGCCAAGAATCTCCACTGGTAATGCTTCGGCAATAGAGTGGAACTTTCCGCCGGTTTTCGAGTTGCTGATTGGAACGTTTAACCACGGCCACTATCGTGGGGGCGGGAATGTTCTGTGTTCGATTTGTACAGGTGCTCTTGTGAGGGTTGGCTCTCGCCTTACGGTCGGAGTAGGTTACAAGACTGAGCTCTCGCTGCTCTGGACAGCCTGCCTACCGTTGGCTGTCTAATATATTTTTATTTAATTGTAACTGTTTGACGAAGTTGCTGAAGTTCCGACTTCAATGTAACTTTCTGTGTACAGTTGGCAATTGAGCATTCTGCGCACAAGCAGCCTATGTTGTCTGTCTTGAGCAGTTTTGGCTAAAGTTGACTGTATCGGAGTTACTGTGTAACTTCGCTTTTTAAAATCAATCACTGTACCATCAGTGATTGTGTGGCGAGCCTTCTTCGTCTCCCTCAGTGGCGCATTTGTATTGCTAGGAAGTCTTTAGTCTGGAACAACCAGACCAGGATAATTTGTTTGGGGCTATACTTGCGACATTATCATCACCACGACGGGACGTCGAAGCAACCAGCCATCGCCTCCGGTACGCCAGTTCGTGTTCTTGCAGTTAAGAAGACAGCTTGGTAATGTATGTCCGCAGCACCGGCAGATTAGGTATTTTCCTAGGTGATAATCAGAGCTCAGCAGAGCGCACCTGTTCGTCTTTTTCTAACTTTGTTCTGTCTTGGGTGTTCATTGTCTGAGTTCTCACTACTGTAGTAGCAATTAATGTCGGGTTGGCTGTGTGTTTCTCTTAAGATTTGAGTTGCAAGGAATTGGCTCCACGTACCATTTCGTCATAAATGTCACAATCTAGTTTAGGGCAACTTCACCTCCACAGCATTTATTTGAGTATCCAATTTGAGCCAATTTAATGTATTGTAAATGTTTCATGTGTTTTGTTTATTATTTTGAGTTTAGTCATAATAAATCATATTGTTATTTTGGACAGAACTGTCATTCTGTTAATCAGTAGAGCAACCCTTTCATTTCTCACTACGTTAATGAAACTTTCCTTTATTTAACTTATTTATCAAGTTAAATTATTGCAGCTGCCAAACTCTTTTCTACTCCACTTGCAGGGTCGATTACAGTCAGTTCGCGTTTCTTTTTAATCCATGTGCAACAGCAAAAGTCGGAGTTAGAATAGTGGGGGGGGGGGGGGGGCTTAGAGCATCATTTATATATGAAGATTCTAGAAGAATTTAGTGTTAAATACACTGCTGGCCCCGGCACCTCGCACGCTCTAGCCAGCTAAAGGCGCACGCTCACAGGCCGACCGTTCCTGCTGACAAGAACATACCCCGTACGTTCGTGAGTCCAAGGAAGGCGAACAACGTAAAATAGAAAGTATCAACATAAAACAGAAAGTAAAACACCTTGTACTAAACAAAAATATATCAGAAAGATTGACCGTCGTCAAAAGTAGAGTTGATACGACTGAAACAAGCGGCGTTCCAATCAATCCAATGGTTCAAATGCCTCGGAGCACTATGGGACTTAACATCTGAGGTCATCAGTCCCATAGACTTAGAATTACGTAAACCTAACCAACCTAAGGACATCACACACATCCATGCCCGAAGTAGGATTCGAACCTGCGACCGTAGCAGCAGCGGGGTTCCGGACTGAAGCGCCTAGAACTGCTCGGTCACAGCGGCCGGCTTCCAATCATTTACATGCTTCTCAAAGCCGTAGTATGCAGACTTGTTTTCACATTCACAGTTAAGTGAGATACTGAAACAGTGAATGTACATCTGATTTTATATCAATTACATTATAACACTGCCAAAGTTTTGAAAATTTTTTGTCTAATCAATTGCATGACATACACATTTCTCAAATTTTCCAATGCTATATTTCTTCTGGTTTGCAGTATCCTTGAAGTAATGCTATTTAATAAACACTGGTGTTAACAAATTAGTAATTTATTGTTACTGTATTAAAATGGTTCAAATGGCTCTGAGCACTATGGGACTCAACATCTTAGGTCATAAGTCCCCTAGAACATAGAACTACTTAAACCTAACTAACCTAAGGACATCACACACACCCATGCCCGAGGCAGGATTCGAACCTGCGACCGTAGCAGTCCCGCGGTTCCGGACTGCAGCGCCAGAACCGCACGGCCACCGCTGCCGGCTACTGTATTAAAAGATTTACACGTTTGTTGTTGTTATCTTTAAGATACCAGACATGTTCAAACTCAGAGGGGAATGGAGGGTGAAGAAGAAAAGACAGTCTGTGGACATCAATAATGTACAGTGAAAGTAGCCTACCCATTGATCAGCAACAAAGATATTCTGCAATGGATGTAGTCATTACGCAACTGCAATGTATGTAGACGTTACACCTCCCCCCCCCCCCCCCTCGCCAGCCTCCTCAGCCTAAATCACGAATAGAGTGACCTCTCCCATTAAGGTTCAATGTCCTATACAGGACGCCATTTTACACTGTCTGACCAAAAAAGTGAAGCACCCACAAGACATGGTTGGATGTGAAAATAATTTTGTGCATGTATACACCATTGTGAGGGATATAAATGATCAAAGTTACAATTCTCTGTGACAGATCCTAGTAGAACGGCCACTAGAGTGCGTTAGTGTTTTCGTGGTAGTGTTGCTGCCAGATCTGATAGGGTATACAGTGGACACAGACAGCATCAGATGTTGAGTGATCACTGTGAAGGAGATGCCGCTTACTCATGTCAAACGCGTTATCAGCATCTGATAGAGTCTGAAAGGGGTTTCTTTGCTGGCTGGACGAAATACGCAGTATCCAGATTTGTGGGCATTCAGATGTGACCGAAACCCGATGATGGATTGCATCGGAATGTGAGAGGCATAGTACTCGTCAAGGTTCCAGTCGATCACATCTGGCCACCACGATGGAGGATTGCCATACAGTGCTCTAAACACATCATCACTCCTTTACATCTGCGCCTGTCGTCTGAGAACAAGTAATAGACTCCTTGCATCATTCTGTATCATCCAGTGCCATTGGTTAGAGACAATCAGTAGCCAGTCTGTGGAATTACTTTCCAATGAGTAGGCTGCCGTTATCACCAGAATAAGAATCGCTACGTCTGGAGTGTTATCGTAACTGGGAAGCAATGACTGCTGATGGCGGCGCATTGTGTTCAGCGAGGAATCGTGGTTCTGCACAACCTGGATGGCCATCGGGTATGGAGGCTTCCTGAGGAGAGGTCCCACTCTTCCAATGTCTCAGAGCGGCACAGTGATGTTACTCCTGTCGTTAGGGTGTGCAGTGCCATCGGGTTACAACTTCAGATCACTGACAGAACGCTGACGGTGCAATGGTACATCACGGACATCCTGCATCCTGCACCCTCATGTGACAGTATCGTGCTGCCAGTTTGCAACAGCACAATGCTCGTCCACACGTGACACTTTCTCTATGAAATATTTGCGTGATTTTGAGGTATTTTCGTGACGAACAAGATCCCAGATCTGTCCCCAAAAGACCATGTATGTGATCAGGCCAGACGCCTGTGCCAGTGCCAGCATCCAGGATGTCAAGGAGCAATTTGCAAGAGCTGCGAACCTGCCCGCCTAAGGAGAGGCTACAACGGCTTTTTGCCACTCTTCCCAACCGAATCTGTGCACGAGTATGGGCCAGAGGGAGGGCAACGTCATAATTGGACTCATGTTGCAAGTTTTTTTGATAATTTTACTTGCTTTATTAATCACTGAATAACGTCAAATAACCTCTCAGCTGATTACGTAGGCTCTCCCGGCGTAATAAGTCTTGAAAGTCTATTCGGGTTTGCTGCCGGATCCTAAAATCAACTTGACTCGACATTTCGACGAACCAACTCGTCGCCATCTTCAGGAAAATGCCGCTTCTGATGATGAGTCCCGCTGAGAACTGACGCCAGGCTGCAAATCGACGTCCTATATTGGCCACCGTTCAGTACACGGTGCATGCGCCGCCCATCACGGTTGCTGCCCTCCAGGACAGGGAGGTGGCGCCGCCCTTAGTGGAACACTGCTGGCAACGATATATCGCACTCAGGGCCGCACCGAAGAACGTTCAATTTTGATGCGAGATAATACAGGATTCCACGTCTTGCTAAGAGGAAACCCATAGTCTCTGTTGATTAAATTATCAGCCAACCTAATTTCAATCGCCTCTTTATAGACACTGTTCCAAAAACCAGAAATGTTGGCTACTACCACAGTTTCATCAAATTTCATACTGTGTCCCTCATTTAATCAATGTTCTGCTACTGCTGTAACACGCAAACATAAAACTTGTTGCATAACTCTACAATAGTTTGACGTCTGCTGTATTGGCCAATATTCAGAGACATCCGTTCGACGACCCTTCTTGAAAAGAAGTATGATCTGCTCTTTTCCAGTCATTAGGAATGCTTCGCTGCTCCAGAAACTTACGGTAGAGTGGTGCTAGAAGAGGAGTGAGTTCTTTGGCATAGTCTATGTAGAGCCGTATAGGTATACTATCTGGTATTCTGCTATTAAGAAATTAAGTGGATTTCCTATGTCACAATAATTTTTTCCACATTTCAGAGTTCATTCGATGATTGAAAGGTGAAACTGTAGTACCGTCTTCCTTAGTGAAATCTTTGCAAAAAGAAATTTAGTGTTTTGGCCTCCTCTCTGTCATTCATGATTTAGAAGTAATTGTGGCCATTGACATACACGCTCCTTATAAATTCTGGTACGGCACTCTTTCACCTCATGTCTGCACCATCGCTACAGATGCCTTGCCGAGGATGTTACAAGATGTTGTCAGAGGGAGACCATGAAAGGACGAAGATAGTTTTCTGAGGAGAGTACAGTGAAAGGAGCTACACTTCAAAAAGCATGCATCAAAACCACACATGAACTATGTGAATTGTTCACCTAGAAACAATAACAACATCGACATTAAGAGGACGCGGAAAAGGTGACTGCGAGAGATCTAACCGCACTGGACACAACATAAAAACAGAGGAGGAGAAGATAAGGCGAAATATCACAACACAAACGGCCATGTAAACTGATTAACTTACATGTGAAAGCAGATGAAATGCCAGCCAGAACCAGTTAGTTGCTGTAGACAGGAAGGACAACATCACAAACACTGCAGATCAAGAGATCATTGTGGACACATTCACCGATGAGACCGACGAAGGATTCGTTTACATTCTCAGCACCACAGAGCGACGAATGGAGTGGGAAGTACGCCGACGCGTACTACAGATCAAGAGATCATTGTGGACACATTCCGCAATGAGACGGAGGAAGGATTCGTTTTCATTCTCAGCAATACAGGGCGAAGAATGGAGAAGGAAGTCGGCATGCGTCAGCGAAAGAGATGACGTCAACACCAGCGAGAGAGGCTGGGGGATGGTGAGTGAAGAGGACAGCGACTGCATAGGGACTGACGTCATACACATCCGCAAGACAAGACCACAAGCGAACTCAGTAACGACGTTAGTCGATGCGACGTCACTCAAGACAACACGATGTGGGAAATGGAGTGTATTGAATTGGATCGGTACAGCAACAAAGGCTAAAATTTGTTGGAGATAGGATCACTGTAAATTTAAAGTTTTACGGAAAGTAAATCTCTGATGAAAGAAATTGTTAAAGGATGTGACCAAAAAAAAAAAAAAAATCCACAAAATCTGAAGTTACGAGGACATGCTGAAAAGTAATGCCTCTCAACTGTGTATGTATGGAAACAGTGGAGCCAAGGCGTCGGATAGTTGCAGATGTTGCAGGGCTCGTGTGTGGTCTGATATTCATGCTGAAAAAAAGGGTGCTCCGTGTGTGGACGAACTCTTCGAATTCGAAACTAGATTACAATACACTGTTTCTCAAGCACCGACATAGTTATGTTACACACCGCCATGTTACACGTTACAATTCAGACCCCTTTAGAGGCAGAGGACTGCAAATATGTAGACGTGAAGATTAAAGATGTAGAACGTTAATAACTCCTTTGTTATATCTTATAAGCTGTAAGAGTTTTTACGTCAAAATTCAGAGATTTCACTTTTCACCACAGCCTCATATAATGAAAGAAGAAGTCTGAATACCGTTAATCCGACCGTTAATGTGTGGGAGCGGAAGCGACTGATGAAGAGAGAGAAAAGGGAGAGAATGATCACATGGCATCAACAGGAAAGCGAAGGTGAAGATGCCAAAGTAGGAGAGCAATGGGAGGAGGACGACGAGTTTTGGGAGGAGGAAGAAGCTGAAGAGGGAGAGACATATGAGTGGAAAGGATGGAAGGCAACGACAGTGAGAAGGACGAGGATGCAAACGAACGATGCAAATGACGGAAGAGAAGAAAATTGTAATAAAGAGGAAGAAGGACGAGGGAGGAGAAGAGAAACCAAAATGGGGTACAGAGGGAGATGGCAGGGAGAGGGAAAGTGAAGGTAATGAAAAAGAAGAGGTTCTAGATAGAGAGAAGGAGGTAAAGAGGCAAGGGAGAGACAGTAGTATAGAAGGTTCAATAGAAGAAAAAGAATTTGAAGCAATGATATATTTCATAGAGAGTTGTATAAGTTCAAAGGAGCTAGTAATTTTCATACTATCGCAAACTGACTTGACTGAGGAAACAAACATGACAGTACCGATGTATATATCAAAGCAAACGATTAAAAAACCCTCCAGACAAAAAAAAATGGTTCAAATGGCTCTGAGCACTATGGGACTTAACTGCTGAGGTCATCAGTCCCGTAGAACTCAGAACTACTTAAACCTAACTAACCTAAGGACATCACACACATCCACGCCCGAGGCAGGACTCGAACCGGCGACCGTAGCGGTCGCGCGGTTCCAGACTGTAGCGCCTAGAACCGCTCGGCCACCCCGGCCGGCTCCAGACAAACAAAGATGAAGCAGCAAGCCAGAAATGCTAATGATGTGCACACATGAAGAGGGGTTTTTACTAAATAAGGCTGAAAGGTGTGGGGAGGCAAATAATAGTCCAACACAGGTGAAATTTTGCAGAATGCTGAGAACAGCTCTTGTAGACAGTGGCAGTATAATTGCAGCCATCTTAGAGGCGTTGTATCAGTACATATATGACTGAGAACTGCAAGATAGTAACGATGTCAGCACCAAAAGTCAGAAATGAAAGCACTACAGGAACGTTAACTGAAGTGTTACATAACAAATTAACATAACCATTAATCTGGAGATTTTGAAGTAAGGCAAGATTTTTTATTAGTGCCGAAGTTCACTATAGATATTGCACTAGGAATGGATATGCTGAGCAAGTATGAAGCTAAGGAAGACTTCGATTGTGTGCATGTGGAGCTTGCAATAAATGGCAGGACTGAAAGAATATCCTTTCACAGAGTTATATTGAGAGAGGAGGCATGAATATGTCGATTAAAACTCATAGAGTCCAAATGGAATGATTTTGCTGGGCAGGAAGCATCTCCCAATTATGGGATAGCAACAGTCAACAAGACAATAGAGGAGCAAATAATGGAAAAAGTAAACAGCACTGGAACTGTTACCACCGAAGAAAGAAGTCACTGAAGAAGTTACTAATAAAAGCTCAGAATAACATATAATAATCAGAATAACATATAATTATGGATATAAGCTGAAAGTAAAACCCTTTCAGCTGTTTGTAGCAAAATCATATCCAATACCTTTACCTAGACGTTAGTTGTAGAAAAATGAAGCAGTGGGACACGACCAAAACAGCTAATTCAGCCTACAAAGATCTTTTTTTGTTGTAAATAAAGAAGATGGATCAATACAAGTAGTTGTGGATGCCAAAATTGGCAAGCGAGATATCAAAATATTAAAGCATTACATCATTCACAAATGAAGAATGTTCAGAGCGGAAAATTTATTCGTCTGAGAAATTTATTGACAAATTAATTGATTACATCCATATCAGTCACGATTATCTTTGAACTTGAAATGTCTGTCAAAGTTGAGAGAAACTGTTATTTTCAAGAATACGAGGAGGAGGACAAAGCAGCCCATTAGTACTTTAGACAGTTGCGAAAAGATGAAAAGCATGAATAAATCGATTCAAGGAAAATGAAAACCTTTCAAGAAGACGAGGTGTTAGAACTAGCAGCCATATATTTGTTTGGTCTGCTCCCTAGAACTATTGGAGAAGGATGATGCATTTTTGTCAAGTCTGATATATTTACTAAGTTCATTAAACTACATCTAATCAGTACAGCAAGCGACAGGGCTGCTGCAGTAATAGTTAACTGATATTGAGAAGAATTGGGTAACCTAAAGCAATAATATCAGACACTGATACACAATTTATGTCCAGGGAGTAGGAGAATAAATTAACATCTCTTGACATAAAAATATTATAGACAACACGATAATATCCAGCGAGTAACATATCAAGACGTTGTGTGAGAGAAAAATCATGACTGGCGAAAATCTATTGTTTGGATAACAAACTGCTTGGGGAAAGAATATTCAACAATTTGAAAATGTCGCTAACTGCATACCTTATGAAAGTACAGATCAGACACCGTATTTAATAATAAAAGGAGAAATACCCCTCAATTTTATCAGAGAGAATATGGACTCACCCCAACAAAGGAGAATTTTAATTGAAGATTCAAGAGCAACTATTAGGAGAAAGTGTAAAAAGGAGGTGACATGATGAAAAAGGTGACATGATGGAAGGATAAAGCATATAAAATTCCGAATTAGAGACTGGATTCTAGTGAGAAGTCATAAGGAATCCAGCGAGGAAGTAGCAGCAACTGGAAAGTTTCTTGCTTTATACGGGGGAGTTTTACAGTTTCTGGAAAAACCATTGACAGTTTATAAAAATGCACTGACCTGGAGTCAAACGAAAGACATGAGATACGAAACGTCACAGAACTACAAAAATGTTGTCGAAAGGGAGACTAGTTGACAAAACGATATATTAAGAGAATTTGTTTACAAGGAAGATTTCTGCAGTTTTTTGTTCATAGTTATTTCTATGTATTACGTATTGTTTCACTTTGATCACCTTTACGTAATGCGGTGAAAAGAATCCAATGAGAACCAGTGCAGCGGTTATGGCTCTCAACGGAACGCAGTACACTAGTGGCTGTTGAGAACACCAGATGTCAGAGTTCAAAGCGAATGGAGTGCTTTATCTCGCAGGAGAGAGTGCTAAATGCAGTGGAGAAGTGTTGATAAACATAGAGGTGTGGCTTATGAATCATCTACTACTAAGCATCAGCATGAACAGCTGAAGCATGGCTACGTCACAGACTGTTGATAAACATTTGGAGCAACCAGCAAACTCAAAGGTGCGTAGTGTACTCTCGTCACGTAGCGATATTAATGCGTGGGAGAGCGACTGTGTATAGCTTATTTCAATTTTGTTAGTTATTTCAAACATATAAATGAAAATGTAACAGAGCCATGTATCTTTAGAATATTCTAACAAGAATAATTGTGTCTTATTCCAATTTATGAGATACGTGTAACAGAGATACTCTCCAACACAAAATAAAACTATACATCTTCAATGATTAACTACATATGTCATGAAAATTTTATACAATTTGTAGATCCTTAATTCTATTTTATTTGTATTTATATGTAAATAATACGTATTGTTCTATAAATTTGCTGTAATATTTTATGTGACTAAAACTGTATGCAATTTATACGAAAAAAACGCTTTGTTCCTGTAGGGCAAGTTTTGCCTGCGAAAAATTTTGCCAAGCAGAAAGAGACAGATGAAAGGTGACAGTCTGTGCTGGTACTCGATAATGGAATGATGGACGGATAACGACATGTTGTCTAACTAATGAAAAGAGTGATCATTTCGAGGAAAGGGAGGAAATTTCTTTCTTATGAAAGTTAGGTTTTACGAAGAGAAGTGAAGTAAAGTATGAAATAAATATACAGTCTTGGTTGCGGAAGTTTTTATTTTAAAATTCCAAAAACGCCTGTGCTTGTGGTAGACATAGTCAGATTACAGAAACTTTCACTGCGCACGACGTCCGTAAACTGATGAAAAATTGGCAAAATGTGAGTGGGATATAAAAAATTGAAAATCCTCAGTGCCAGTCAACTGTTTTTTTTTTACTCTTTGTTATGTCTAAAGCAAAACATGCATGAACGTCCCCGCTGTCAAACATAGATCCTATGTTTGTCAGCGGTGGCGCTGGATTATTTACACATAGGTAGGCACATTATTATTGATATTAAACACTGTTAGGAGAAGACACATACTCTCATTTATTACAGTGACCCTTTTTAATATGGATGGACATTATACTTAATGTTACCTCCGTTATATGAAGACGTAGTGAGAGAAAATTGTTGCCACTGGCACATACCACTAACGCTTACGCAATGAAATAATGTCAAATTTTGTTACATTTTGCAATTTAGCATATTGTTAAGAAGTTAATTTTGTTGTTGTTGTTGTCTTCAGTCCAGAGACTGGTTTGATGCAGCTCTCCATGCAGCTCTATACTGTGCAAGCTTCTCCATTCCGAGTAACAACTGCAACCTACATCCTTCTGAATCTGTTTAGTGTATTCATCTCTTGCTCTCCCTCTATTATTTTTATCCTCCGCACTTCCTTCCAATGCTAAATTGGTGATCCCTTCTAGTCATGTCACAAATTCCTCTCCTCCCCAATTCTATTCAGTACCTCCTCATTACTTATGTGATCTACCCATCTAATTTTCAGCATTCATCTGTAGCACCACATTTCGAAAGCTTCTATTCCCTTCTTGTCCAAACTGTTTGTCGTTCATGTTTCACTTCCATACATGGCTACACTCCTTTCAAATACGTCCAGAAAAGACTTCGCCGCCCGGGATTAGCCGAGCGGTCTCAGGCGCTGTAGTCAAGGACTGTGCAGCTGATCCCGGCGGAGGTTCGAGTCCTCCCTCGGGCATGGGTGTGTGTGTTTGTCCTTAGGATAATTTAGGTTAAGTAGTGTGTAAGCTTAGGGACTGATGACCTTAGCAGTTGAGTCCCATGAGATTTCACACACATTTTATTTGAAAAGACTTCCTGGCATATTCGATGTTAGCAAATTTCTCTTCTTCAGAAACGCTTTCATGCCGTTGCTGTCTGCATTGTATATCATCCCTATTTCGACAGTCATCAGTTATTTTGCTTACCAAATAGTAAAACTCATCCATTACTTTAAGGGTCTCAATCCTAATCTAATTCCCCCAGCATCACATTCCGTTATCCTATTATTGCTTTTGTTGATGTTCATCTTATATCCTCCTTTCAAGACACTGTCCATTCCGTTCACCTGGTCTTCAATGTCCTTTGCGGTCTTTGACAGAATTACAATGTCGTCGGCAAACCTCAAAGTTTTTACTTCTTCTCCATAGATTTTAATTCCTACTCCGATGTTTACTTTGTTTCCTTTACTGCTTGCTCACTACACGAACTGAATAACATCGGAGATAGGCTAAAGCACTGTTTCACTCCCTTCTCAACCACTTCTTCCCTTTCATGCTCCTCGACTCTTATAACTGCCACCTGGTTTCTGTACAAGTTATAAATAGCCTTTTGCTCCCTGTATTTTACCCCTGCCACCTTCGAAATTTTAAAGAGACTATTCCAGTCAACATAGTCAAAAGCTTTCTCTAAGTCTACAAATGCTAGAAACGAAGGTTTGCCTTTCCTTAACCTATCTCCTAAGATAAGCCGTAGGGTCAGTATTGCCTCGCGTGTTCCAACATTTCTACGGAATCCAAACTGATCTTCCCCGAGGTCGGCTTCTACCAGTTTTCCATTCGTCTGTAAAGAATTCGTGGTAGTATTTTTCAGCCATGACTTATTAAACTGATAGTTCGGTAATTTTCACACCTGTGGACACCTGCTTTCTTTGGGATTGGAATTACTATATTCTTCTTGAAGTCTGAGGGTATTTCGCCTGTCATAAACATCTTGCCATGGCTGGCTCACCCAAGGCTATCAGCAGTTCTAATGAAATGTAGTCTACTCCCTGGGCCGTTTCGACTTAGGTCTTTCAGTGCTTTGTCACATTCATTACGCAGTATCATATCTCCCATCTCATCTTCATCTACGACCTCTTCCATTTCCGTAACATTGCCCTCAAGTACATCGCCCTTGTATAGAACCTTTATACAAATCTACATCCACATCTACATTGATACTCCGCAAGCCACCCAACGGTGTGTGGCGGAGGGCACTTTACGTGCCACTGTCTTTACCTCCCTTTCCTGTTCCAGTCGCGTATGGTTCGCGGGAAGAACGACTGTCTGAAAGCCTCCGTGCGCGCTCTAATCTCTCTAATTTTACATTCGTGATCTCCTCGGGAGGTATAAGTAGGGGGAAGCAATATATTCGATACCTCATCCAGAAACGCACCCTCTCGAAACCTGGCGAGCAAGCTACACCGCGATGCAGAGCGCCTCTCTTGCAGAGTCTGCCACTTGAGTTTATTAAACATTTCCGTAACGCTATCACGGTTACCAAATAACCCTGTGACGAAACGCGCCGCTCTTCTTTGGATCTTCTCTATCTCCTCCGTCAGACCGATCTGGTACGGATCCCACACTGATGAGCAATACTCAAGTATAGGTCGAACGAGTGTTTTGTAAGCCACCTCCTTTGTTGATGGACTACATTTTCTTAGCACTCTCCCAATGAATCTCAACCTGGTACCCGCCTTACCAACAATTAATTTTATATGATCATTCCACTTCAAATCGTTCCGCACGCATACTCCCAGATATTTTACAGAAGTAACTGCTACCAGTGTTTGTTCCGCTATCATATAATCATACAATAAAGGATCCTTCTTTCTATGTATTCGTAATACATTACATTTGTCTATGTTAAGGGTCAGTTGCCACTCCCTGCACCAAGTGCCTATCCGCTGCAGATCTTCCTGCATTTCGCTACAATTTTCTAATGCTGCAACTTCTCTGTATACTACAGCATCATCCGCGAAAAGCCGCATGGAACTTCCGACACTATCTACTAAATCATTTATATATATTGTGAAAAGCAATGGTCCCATAACACTCCCCTGTGGCACGCCAGAGGTTACTTTAACGTCTGTAGACGTCTCTCCATTGATAACAACATGTTGTGTTCTGTTTGCTAAAAACTCTTCAATCCAGCCACACACGCCAAAATGGAAAATATTGAAATAAACGATATCGGAATTGAAAAACAACTGCTATCACTTAGTAGCGGAAAAGCTTCCGGACCAGACGAGATACCCTTAAGATTCTACAGTGATTATGCTAAAGAAGTTGCCCCCTTTCTATCAGCAATTTATCGTAGATCGCTGGAAGAACGTAAAGTACCTAGCGACTGGAAGAAAGCGCAGGTCGTTCCCATTTTCAAGAAGGGTCATAAATCAGATGCGAATAATTATAGGCCTATTTCGCTTACGTCAATCTGTTGTAGAATAATGGAACATGTTTTGTGTTCTCGTATTATAGGATAATGGAATGTAGTCTAATTAAGTCGGGTGATGCTGAGGGAATTAGATTAGGAAATGAGGCGCTTAAAGTAGTAAAGGAGTTTTGCTATTTGGGGAGCAAAATAACTGATGATGGTCGAAGTAGAGAGGATATAAAATGTAGGCTGGCAATGGCAAGGAAAGCGTTTCTGAAGAAGAGAAATTTGTTAACATCCAGTATTGATTTAAGTGTCAGGAAGTCATTTCTGAAAGTATTCGTATGGAGTGTAGCCATGTATGGAAGTGAAACATGGACGATAAATAGTTTGGACAAGAAGAGAATAGAAGCTTTCGAAATGTGGTGCTACAGAAGAATGCTGAAGATTAGATGGGTAGATCACGTAACTAATGAGGAAGTATTGAATAGGATTGGGGAGAAGAGAAGTTTGTGGCACAACTTGACCAGAAGAAGGGATCGGTTGGTAGGACATGTTCTGAGGCATCAAGGGATCACCAATTTAGTATTGGAGGGCAGCGTGGAGGGTAAAAATCGTAGAGGGAGATCAAGAGATGAATACACTAAGCAGATTCAGAAGGAGGTAGGTTGCAGTAGGTACTGGGAGATGAAAAAGCTTGCACAGGATAGAGTAGCTTGGAGAGCTGCATCAAACCAGCCTCAGGACTGAAGACCACAACAACAACAGATAATACAAATCTCCTTCATCATAACCAACATGGATTCCGCAAGCAGATATCATGTGAAACTCAGCTCGCCCTATTTGCCCAAGAAATTCACAGTGCCGTAGACACTGGCGAGCAGATTGATGCCGTATTCCTGGACTTCAGGAAGGCATTTGATACGGTTCCGCACTTACGTTTAGTGAAAAAAATACGAGCTTACGGAATATCGGACCAGGTTTGTGATTGGATTCAGAATTTCCTAGAAGAAAGAACACAACATGTCATTCTTAACGGTTCAAAATCTGCAGATGTAGAGGTAATTTCGGGAGTACCGCAGGGAAGCGTGATAGGACCTTTATTGTTTACAATATACATAAATGACTTAGTTGACAACATCGGTAGCTCCGTGAGGCTATTTGCAGATGACACGGTTGTCTACAAGAAAGTAGCAACATCAGAAGACTCGTACGTACTCCAGGAGGACCTGCAGAGGATTAATGCATGGTGCGACAGCTGGCAGCTTTCCCTAAACGTAGATAAATGTAATATAATGCGCATACATAGGGGCAGAAATCCATTCCAGTACGATTATGCCATAGGTGGTAAATCATTGGAAGCGGTAACGACCGTAAAATACTTAGGAGTTACTATCCGGAGCGATCTGAAGTGGAATGATCACATAAAACAAATAGTGGGAAAAGCAGGCGCCAGGTTGAGATTCATAGGAAGAATTCTAAGAAAATGTGACTCATCGACGAAAGAAGTAGCTTACAAAACGCTTGTTCGTCCGATTCTTGAGTATTGCTCATCAGTATGGGACCCTTACCAGGTTGGATTAATAGAAGAGATAGACATGATCCAGCGAAAAGCAGCGCGATTCGTCATGGGGACATTTAGTCAGCGCGAGAGCGTTACGGAGATGCTGAACAAGCTCCAGTGGCGGACACTTCAAGAAAGGCGTTACGCAATACGGAGAGGTTTATTATCGAAATTACGAGAGAGCACATTCCGGGAAGAGATGGGCAACATATTACTACCGCCCACATATATCTCGCGTAATGATCACAACGAAAAGATCCGAGAAATTAGAGCAAATACGGAGACTTACAAGCAGTCGTTCTTCCCACGCACAATTCGTGAATGGAACAGGGAAGGGGGGATCAGATAGTGGTACAATAAGTACCCTCCGCCACACACCGTAAGGTGGCTCGCGGAGTGTAGATGTAGATGTAGATATTCCGTAGGCTCTTACTTTGTTTATCAGGCGACAGTGCGGAACTGTATCGAACGCCTTCCGGAAGTCAAGAAAAATAGCATCTACCTGGGAGCCTGTATCTAATATTTTCTGGGTCTCATGAACAAATAAGGCGAGTTGGGTCTCACACGATCGCTGTTTCCGGAATCCATGTTGATTCCTACATAGTGGATTCTGGGTTTCCAGAAATGACATGATACGCGAGCAAAAAACATGTTCTAAAATTCTACAAGAGATCGACGTAAGAGATATAGGTCTATAGTTTTGCGCATCTGCTCGACGACCCTTCTTGAAGACTGGGACTATCTGTGCTCTTTTCCAATCATTTGGAACCCTCCGTTCCTCTAGAGACTTGCGGTACACGGCTGTTAGAAGGGGGGCAAGTTCTTTCGCGTACTCTGAGCAGAATCGAATTGGTATCCCGTCAGGTCCAGTGGACTTTCCTCTATTGAGTGATTCCAGTTGCTTTTCTATTCCTTGGACACTTATTTCGATGTCAGCCATTTTTTCGTTTGTGCGAGGCTTTGGAAAAAGGTGTTTAGTATTTCAGCTTTACTCGTGTCATCCTCTGTTTCAATGCCATCATCATCCCGTAGTGTCTGGATATGCTGTTTCGAGCCACTTACTGATTTAACGTAAGACCAGAACTTCCTAGGATTTTCTGTCAAGTCGGTACATAGAATTTTACTTTCGAATTCAATGAACGCTTCACGCATAGCCCTCCTTACGCTAACTTTGACATCGTTTAGCTTCTGTTTGTCTGAGAGGTTTTGGCTGCGTTTAAACTTGGAGTGGAGCTCTCTTTGCTTTCGCAGTAGTTTCCTAACTTTGTTGTTGTACCACGGTGGGTTTTTCCCGTCCCTCACAGTTTTACTCGGCACGTACCTGTCTAAAACGCATTTTACGATTGCCTTGAACTTTTTCCATAAACAGTCAACATTGTCAGTGTCGGAACAGAAATTTTCGTTTTGATCTGTTAGGTAGTCTGAAATCTGCCTTCTATTAATCTTGCTAAACAGATAAACTTTCCTCCCTTTTGTTATATTCCTATTAACTTCCATATTCAGGGATGCTGCAACGGCCTTATGATCACTGATTCCCTGTTCTGTACATACAGAGTCGAAAAGTTCGGGTCTGTTTGTTATCAGTAGGTCCAAGATGTTATCTCCACGAGTCGGTTCTCTGTTTAATTGCTCGAGGTAATTTTCGGATAGTGCACTCAGTATAATGTCACTCGATGCTCTGTCCCTACCACCCGTTCTAAACATCTGAGTGTCCCAGTCTATATCTGGTAAATTGAAATCTCCACCTAAGACTATAACATGCTGAGAAAATTTATGTGAAATGTATTCCAGATTTTCTCTCAGTTGTTCTGCCAATACTGCTGCTGAGTCGGGAGGTCGGTAAAAGGAGCCAATTACTAACCTAGTTCGGTTGTTTAGTGCAACCTCCACCCATAATAATTCACAGGAACTATCCACTTCTACTTCACTACAGGATAAACTACTACTAACAGCGACGAACACTCCACCACCGGTTGCATGCAATCTATCCTTTCTAAACACCGTCTGTACCTTTGTAAAAATTTCGGCAGAATTTATCTCTGGCTTAAGCCAGCTTTCTGTACCTATAACGATTTCAGCTTCGGTGCTTTCTTTCAGCGCTTGAAGTTCCGGTACTTTACCAACGCAGCTTCGACAGTTGACAATTACAATACCGATTGCTGCTTGGTCCCCGCATGTCCTGACTTTGCCCCGCACCCGTTGAGGCTGTTGCCCTTTATGTACTTGCCCAAGGCCATCTAACCTAAAAAACCGCCCAGCCCACGCCACACAACCCCTGCTACCCGTGTAGCCGCTTGTTGCGTGTAGTGGACTCCTGATCTATCCAGCGGAACCCGAAACCCCACCACCCTATGGCGCAAGTCGAGGAATCTGCAACCCACACGGTCGCAGAACCGTCTCAGCCTCTGATTCAGACCTTCAACTCGGCTCTGTACCAAATGTCCGCAGTCAGTCCTGTCGACGATGCTGCAGATGGTGAGCTCTGCTTTCATCCCGCTAGCGAGACTGGCAGTTTTCACCAAATCAGATAGCCGCCGGAAGCCAGAGAGGATTTCCTCCGATCCATAGCGACACACATCATTGGTGCCGACATGAGCGACCACCTGCAGATGGGTGCACCCTGTACCCTTCATGGCATCCGGAAGGACCCTTTCCACATCTGGAATGACTCCCCCCGGTATGCACACGGAGTGCACATTGGTTTTCTTCCCCTCTCTTGCTGCCATTTCCCTAAGGGGCCCCATTACGCGCCTGACGTTGGAGCTCCCAACTACCAGTAAGCCCACCCTCTGCAACTGCCCGGATCTTGCAGACTGAGGGGCAACCTCTGGAACAGGACAAGCAGGCGTGTCAGGCCGAAGATCAGTATCAGCCTGAGACAGAGCTTGAAACCGGTTCGTCAGACAAACTGGAGAGGCTTTCCGTTCAGCCCTCCAGAATGTCTTTCGCCCCCTGCCACACCTTGAAACGACCTCCCACTCTACCACAGGTGAGGGATCGGCCTCAATGCGGGCAGTATCCCGGGCAACCACAGTCGTAGTCCGATCAGGGGATGCGTGGGACGAGCTGGCCGTCCCCGACAAACCCCCATCCGGACCCCCACAGTGATGCCCATTGGCAACAGCCTCAAGCTGTGTGACCGAAGCCAACACTGCCTGAAGCTGGGAGCAAAGGGATGCCAACTCAGCCTGCATCCGAACACAGCAGTTTACTCCTTCCACCTTTCTGCTTTCCCTTCTTAGCTTAGGAATGGTTTTCCATCAGAGCTCTTGATATTCATACAGGTGGTTCTCTCTTCACCAAAGGTCTGTAGGCAGTATCTATCTTACACCTAGTGATATATGTCTCCATATCCTTATATTTTTCCTCTAGCCATACCTGCTCAGCCACTTTTCACTTCCTGTCGATCTCATTTGTGAGAAGTTTGTAATCCTTTTCTCCTGCTTCATAAACTGCATTTTTACATTTTCTCCTTTTATCAGTTAAATTCAATATCTCTTGTCTTACCCAAGGATTTCTACTAGCACTCGTCTTTTTACGTACTTGATTCCATGCTGCCTACACAATTTCATCTCTCAAAGCTATCCTTTCTTCCTCCACTGTGTTTCTTTACCCTGTTCTTGCCAGTCGTTCCTTTATGCTCTCTCTGAAACTCTCTTCGAGCTCTGGTTCTTTCAGTTTATCCAGGTCCCATCTCCTTATATTCCTACCTTTTTGCAGTTTCTTCAGTTTTAATCTACAGTTCATAACCAATAAATTGTGGTGAGAGTCCACAAATGTCTCACAATGTCTGGTTCCTAAATCTCTGTCTTACCGTTATACTCGTATAATCTATCTGGAACCACCCAGTGTCTCCAGGTCTGTTCCACGTATACAACCTTCTTTTATGATTCTTAATCCAAGTGTTAGCTATGATTAAGTTTCGCTTCGTGCAAAATTTTACCAGGTGACTCCTCTTTCATTCTTTACCCCCCCCCCCCCCCCCAGTTTATATTCACCCACTACCGTTGTATCACTTCCTTTACTTTTATCGAATCCCAGTCCCCCATGACTATTAAATTTTTGTCTACCTTAACTATTTGAATAATTTATTTTATTGCATCATAGATTTTTTCCAATTTCTTCGTCATCTGCGGAGCTAGATGGCATATCAACTTGTACTACCGTGGTAGGCGTGGGCTTCATGTCTGCCTTGTCTACAATAATGCGTTCACTATCTGTTCTTGGTAGCTTATCCCCGCTTTTATTTTTTATTCGTTATTAAACCCAGTTCTGCTTTATCCTGATTTGATTTTGTATTTATAACCCAGTATTCACTTGATCAGAAGTCTTGTTCCTCCTGCTACCGAACTACACTAATTCTCACTATATCTAACTTTAATCTATCCATTTCCCTTTGGAAGTTTTCTAACCTACCTGCCCGATTAAGCGATATGACATTCCACGCTCCGAAACGTAAAACACCAGTTTCTCCTGATAACGACGTCCTCCTGAGTATTCCCCGCCCGGAGATCTGAATGGGGGAATATTTTACCTCCAGAATATTTAACCCAATAGAATGCCACCTTCATTTAACCACAAAGTAAAACCGCATGCCGTCGGAAAAAATTACGGCTGTAGTTTCCCCTTGCTTTCAGCCGTTCACTGTACCAGCACAGCAAGGCCGTTTTGGTCGATGTTACAAGGCCAGATCAGTCAATCATCCATACTGTTGCCCCAGCAACTACTGAAAAGGGTGCTGCCCCTCTTCAGGAACCACACGTTTTTGTCTGGCCTCTCAACAGATACCCCTCCGTTATGGTTGCACCTACGGTACGGCTACCTGTATCGCTGAGGCACGCAAGCTTCCCCACCAACGAAAAAGTCCATCGTTCATGGGTGGGCGTGGTGGGTGGGGGTTGGGAGGGGGAGGAGAGTCGGCGAAGAAGTTAGTAGCTTATATGTATAATTAAAATTATATTGTAATTGAAAAATATAATTTAAAAAAAGTTAATACTTTTTAGTTATATATTTCAGCCTCTGGTCACACAATGTGTATCATTAACAGTTTTGGCTTCTTACCAAATCATCATCAGATGGTTTGTAAATGGTATATAGCAACTCTTGAACTAAGGAGGCCTAGAGAGGCACTCACAGTGTAAACATACTCTACATTTGTTGTTGGGACTGAAGGGTGCAGTTGACAACTTATTAATATAAAGTTCATATATGTTATGCTAAATAAAATTTTATATTGTAACACCCCACCCGTCACTTATCTGGTTTTGATGTGTGTTCACCCCAGGTAATTGTCTAATAGATCAACAGAGTGCAAAACTGCCGCAATGTCGGATAACGCAAAGAAAGTAATAAGGCCCAGTGACTCCTGATTGAACTGCGGTGGCAGTGTTGACATTAATTGATTCAGAATTGATCCCTTTTAATTAAAAGAGGTGCACATTGATGTTATATTCAGCCATTGAACACCAGATGCAAATATTGAACATCAAATTAATTAAGAAAGTGACTTGGGATTTCAACTACTTGATTGAAAACAGATGCAGTCGATTAGCACAGATTTAGTTTTAACTCACGACCTTCAATCATCACATTGCACGACTCTCCTAACAGGCAGTGGTAATAAATTGCCTTTGCGTGTAGTAAAGTGCGATATCTCAAAATGGTTCAAATAGCTCTGAGCACTATGGGACTTAACATCTCTGGTCATCAGTCCCCTAGAACTTAGAACTACTTAAACCTAACTAACCTAAGGACATCACACACATCCATGCCCGAGGCAGGATTCGAACCTGCAACCGTAGCAGCGATATCTCAAAAGTAATTTCTATCGACTGGCCCAGGCTTAATGCGAAGTGCGAGAAGAATTCTACAATACACGGTCCATGAAACCCTCGTGGAAACTTTGCCGACGAGATCAAACAAATTAATCAGTGGCCGGAGTGAGCGCAATATCACCGAATAGAGCGTGGCGGAGCGGCGTCGTTGTGTGGACGTCAGCTGACCTCGTGGTGCTGCAAGGCTGCGCTCGTCTATTCACTCCTAGCTATCTTGCTCAGTACATAGCTGAACCAAAACTTCCTATGTCCAAGCTCAATCATTCCATTTGCTAAGTCCTAAACTGCAGAGATGCTCACTCTTTCACAGGCAAGCTGAGTAAAGAACGCCACGTCCTCACTCTAGGCAAGCTGGGAACGGAAGACCACTACGGACACTCCTCACAGTCCGCTCTTCGCCTCGGTTTCCCCTCCAGCAAAATCACTTACGCCAATTGCAGCGCAAGCCGCGTTAATTATCCGTCGCTTCCCAGCGCCGACCAATGCCTGCTCTGGGAAGTGAACAAATTCCCACAAAATTTCCCTTGCTCTCAGCTTCTTCTATTTAGCTCCTCCCAGGCCACCCATCAAGGTTCATTCTGTCGCTCTTCACCTGATTTACTTCAGACTCTGCAGACCGTGAATTCAGCGTGAAGTTGCTATAGTCACGAACACGCATATTTTGACCTCTGTTGACCGCTCCACAGTAGCTTTGTGCGGCTTTCTCGCATGTTTCACTGAAAACGGGATGACTGACATTTATAAACAGGCGTACAAGTTCTCCGTCTGCTTCCCGGTACACCAGCATTGGGTCAACCACCCACTCACTGTCACTCACCTTAAGGCAGCTGGAGGCCGCGCCCCGTTACCGCTTTATCAGAGCTCGAGCCACCCTAAGCTGCCTGATGTCGCTTCCCTTCGCCGCTTCCCTGCCGGGCACGGAGGTCAACTCGAATACTTCCCTGGGATAAACTAGCCTCCAGTAAATCGACGTGTTTCCACAAAGTTTTCATGTTGTGTGAATTACTTTAAAACCATCACCCGACATTAATTATTCCAATACGTCCATACTATACGCTCTACAAGATGCATTGTGCCTTGTTAGTCATTTTTGTTCAGCCCTACTGTTCGCTCATCGCGAGTTAGGTGATCTTTAATGACTTCATGTAAGGGTCATAATTCTTGGCATCTTACAATATCATGATGAAATTCAGTCCTAA
Source organism: Schistocerca piceifrons (assembly GCF_021461385.2). Taxonomy (NCBI): domain Eukaryota; kingdom Metazoa; phylum Arthropoda; class Insecta; order Orthoptera; family Acrididae; genus Schistocerca; species Schistocerca piceifrons. The sequence continues at coordinate 783,804,916 of NC_060138.1, forward strand.
AAGAAAAAACGCACACCATTGCATGCCAACAACACCGAGGGCTTTAGGTACCATTCATGTGATCTAAATTCATTCCTTACAAGTAACTATCTTTGCCATTTGTACAAGGAGCAGTCCTCTTTATTCTATACATTTATTTATTTCTTGCTTTGCAACACAGAGCGAGAAGTAGAGCGTCAGATGCCCTTGGTGGAAGAACACTCACTACACAAATGTATATACTTGAAATCCTGGAACACTATGTCGTAGTAGCTAGTAGCAACAGTTTTAGTTTTCGCCTCAGTGCTTACTGATATCATTCACAGTTTTAAGATCTACCCACAAACATTACACGAGCTACTGTAGAAGCTGAGGCCGAACACACTTCGCACTATTATCCTTGATATTACTCACTGATGCAGACAAGAGCTATTGCAAGTTTCCGAGTAGTTACCGTTAGAGTTACAAAAAATGCAAACTGCAGAGCTATGAAATAACTTTTCTCCAGTTGAGATTTTATTACCCAGGCTCAGATCGTCTATTCGTCTCAAATTCATTTCGTGAAAGATATTGGAACTCGTAAACATGTTTGAACTGTAGGCAATAAATGTAATGAGAGGGTAATCAAAACAACAGGGTAGACAACTACGACAACAAAGACAGGGCAGAAAACAACCAGAACGTACAATCGTTAGTCGAAGAACCGACTGTGATGGAGGCGAAGGAGAGGCAATAAAGAGACTGAAAAATGGGTAGGCCCCAGGCGTAGACATGAAATCAGCAGAGCTCATCAAAGAAGGGGGAGGCAAGACATGTGAATGGTTAGCCGAACTGATAAGATGTGCGGAGGAAAGAAGTAATGTCAAGAGAATGGTAAAGTGCTAAGTATTTCCCATGTACGAGAAGGGAGAAAAACTGTTGGCACAGAACTGCAGAGGGATATCTCTACTATGTACATGTTATAAAATAACATCAAAATACTACTGAATAGACTCGACCCAGACATTGAAGAAATATTAGACACCGCACGAGCCGGTTTCAGAAAGGTTAAGTCAATAACCTACCAAATATTCATACTACGACAAGTACTAGATAAGAACTGGGAGCACGATCAGGGTACCTTCTGTATGTTTATAGCCTTCAACAAAGCATATAACAGCATAGTGAGGGATGAGATATGGAGGATAATGGCGGAGTATGGGATACTGAACAAGCTGGTAAAGCTAGCTAAAATGTGTGTGACGAAATCAAAGTGTAGAGTGAAAGTTCTGGGAGAGTTCTCACAAACATTTGAGGTAAATACAAGAGTGGGACAAGGAGATATTTTATCACCAATCCTGTTCAATTTGGCACCCACGAACACCCCGAGGAGAGTAACACAAGAAAGTGGAGTAAGCATAAGCTCAGTTTAGAAAGGATGTGGAAGGAAATCGGCTGTGTTCTTTTGAAAGGAGCCTCTCCGGCATTTGCCGGAAGTAATTTTTGGAACTAACAGGAAACCTAAACCTGGGTGACCGAATGACCGGATGGGGCTTTTGACCGTCGCCTTCCCGAATGCCGGTATAGTGCAGTGTGCTAAAGACTGCGCCACATCGCTCGGTGAAAAACTTTAGATACAATATATGTGTGATGCTCAGATTCAAGGTATGACTTCAGTCTGTGTTGCTGGTTGACATTTCCTATTAAGATCCAACTGCCATCGACCATGGAGGCTGATAATCTAACTTACCTACGTTCCTGGATAACACTCTGGGCACATAGAGGTAGGAATGAGAATTGATGGGGCACGTTCTTTTTGTCCCCGCAGCAAAATTCCAGACATTTTTCGCCGTCCGAAACAGGTGCAAAGTTTTCAGAGAGAAATTTTCCCTCTGCAGTGGAATTTGCGCTGATATGCAACTTCCTTGTAGATTAAAACTGTGTACCGGGCCGGGATTCGAACTTGGGACCCCTACCTACCGCAGGTAAGTGCTCTCCGGACTGAGTCATCGAAACCCAAGCTCAGTCGGTAGACTATTTGCTCGTGAATGTCAGAAGTACCGAGTTGGAGTCTCGGTCCAGCACACAGTTTTAGCCTGCCAGGAAGTTTCATGTCAGCACACACTCCGTTGCGAAGTGAAAATTTAGTTCTGGAAACATCCTTAAGGCCATGTCCTCTTACTGCTCTTTCTTCCAGGAGTGCTAGTCCTGTAAATTTTGCCGGCGAGCTTCTGTGAAATCTGGAAGGTAGGAGATGAGGTACTGCCGGAAGTAGGGCTGTGAGGGCGGATCGTGAGTCATGCTTGGGTAGCTCATTCGCTAAGCATTTGCCCGTGAAAGGTAAACGTTCTGAGTTCGTGTCTCGGTGCGGCACACAGTTTTCATCCGCCTGGAGGTTCCCAATCTAAAGTTATCCATACTTCAGCTATGTTATACAGAGAGCTGTAATACTATGCTGAATGCGTTCTATACTGTGCTATAGCGTTATTCGCAGTCTGCTTCTCGATTCTCATAGATTACTCCAACATAGGTTTCCAACAAAGGTAACAATTTTCACAAAAACTAACCTTTGAGATTAGTCTTGTCATTTGATGGTATTGATAAAATCCAGTTACAGAATTAATTACTAGGATGTAATTAGTTATATCTGTTACCGTTCTAACCATGATTTAATAAACAGTTCCTATAAAGTAGCTTTCTGAAAAGGCTATTAAATTGGCTGATTGTATCCCTTCTGGGCAAACCGCTGAATGATGTATTACGTACGAATACATTTTTCATTTATTCTTCATTTAACACTTCGCTAACACGATGACCGAAGCAAGATAAAAAGCGTCAAATCTGAACCCGAAATTTATCTGATAGGTGTATGAAAAACCCAGCTTCCATGTGCGGCGTTTCTTGTTGCTCCCCAGGATCCTGTCTTAGTACGAGAATGTATTTATTTGAAAAATCTGTTGAAATATTGCCCCTGTATCAGCGTCGTAATACAACGAGACATACAAGAAACGACACGGAATAATTCGTATTAAACTACTGCAGCTACGTTCTTCTACAGAAATTTACACCACAATTTTTCTTCTTTTTCGAAGTTTTCTGTAAACCGAGAAAATAACGTTGGTACTGAAAAATTAATATCTGTCGACTTTCCTTCTGACAGCTGTTTCCTTTTATTCCAGATTACTTTAGTTAACTGGTAAGATCTGAATTGGTGAATACATATAGAGGACGACATTGATCATTATTTTATCCACGGCAGTCTTTAGAGCTTATTTTTAGTTGAAAGGTGCAAACAACCTTGCATTATCTCTTCTGGGGTCTTTCTGGAAGGCAATTGAAGAATATGAAATTACAAAGAAGTACAATAGTGACCTATATTTCTAAACAGATACGTTTTTTATTAAAATTAAATTCCTGTACTTTGAATAGATAACTAAATCACTTTTACTGAATGTAGTTGCAACAGTAATACTTTATCCACAACTGCATCTACCCACTGCAAACCACAGTGAAGTGTGTGTGGGAGAGGATACGTCCCCCCCACTATACCTGTAATTAGGATTCCTTCCTGTTCCATTCATGCATGGAGTGCGGGAAGAATAATCGTTTGAATGCCTTTGTGTGTGCAATAATTATTCTAATATTATCCTCGCTGTTCCTATGTGAACGATACGTGTGATATTGTAGTATATTCCAAGAGTCATCATTCGATGCCCGTTTTTGAAACTTCGTAAACCGACTTTCAAAGGGTAGCTCCAATGGACTAGAAATAACAGCCAACCAGCCACAAAACACAGATTTATTAAACCCTGACCATGTTTTCAACGGTTTTAAAACCGTCTTCTACTGAAGACGTTGTACATACAATCACATCTACAGTCAATGTGGGAGTCGTTTACTCTGTCTGGTACATGTCATCCACTTAATCATCATTTAAAATACATTACATAAAATATCCAAATATATAAAATATGTAAATATAAAATGTATTTTAAATGGTGATTGAATAGATGACATGTACTAGAAACAGTCAACTACTCCCACAATGACTACTGCTGTGATGTACGCCCCAGTAGCTGAACGGTCAGCGCATTGGATTGCCACGTACGGGGACCCGGGTTCGATTCCCTCGGGGGGGGGGGGGGGGGGGAGTTTTTCTCCCCTCAGGGACTGGGTGTTGTTCTGTTTATCATTTCATCCCCATTGTCGGCGCGCAAGTCATCCAATGTGGGCGTCGCACTCAATAAGACGCTCGTGGCGGCCGAACTTCTCGCCTTGGAACTCCCGATCAGTGACGCCATACGATCATTTCCATTATTACTGATATGAAACCAAGGTCAAAGTTTAATAAAGCTGTCTTTTGCAACTGGTTGGCTGTTGTCTCTAATCCATTGAAGCTCTTTCATGCACAGTTGCTGAAGCGCAGTTATGTTCAAATTCTTTACTCGGGATAAATGGTTCAAATGGCTCTGAGCACTATGGTACTTAACTTCTAAGATCATGAGTCCCCTAGAACTTAGAACTACTTAAACCTAACTAACCTAAGGACATCACACATCCACGCCCAAGGCAGGATTCGAATCTGCGACCGTAGCGGTCGCGCGGTTCCAAACTGTAGCGCATATAACCGTTCGGCCACTCCGGCTGGCTTTCTCGGGATAGTTTACGTCTATGTTCAAGAATCTGAGAAGTGGTACGCCACTCTCATACTTTAACAACACTGTCAGTCAGATTATCATTCATATTTTAGGCCATGATCTCGATGACCACCAGCACTACATTTGGTATGTGTGGTTTATGACTTTTTTACGTGAGGAATTTGTGGGCAGAATGTTCATATAACTGCATGTGTAGCCTGTAGAGAACTTGTACCCGAGGGGCCATAGTGGAGGCGACGGAGAACAGGGAGAGAGATGGATTGCGGGCCACAAGTCCAGTGACCTGGCTGTACAAATGATTCTGGAAAGCAGCACTCTGTGGATTGTACCTGCAGAGGGACTTCAGGTTGTGGCACTCCCCTGTTTCTACTTAGAATTGGACCAGGAGGGCGCTGATCCGTAAAACATTTTATCTGGGCCAGGCGACAGTCCATCGCAAAGTGGCCTGTTGGCGTAAAGAGCGTGGAGGAAGCCATTTACGAGAGACTGCTGCAATTTGATCTTTTGTGCAAACGGCGGGAAGGTCATAAAATTCAGAGCATTCTCATGTTAGAATCTACGATAGTACGGACAGAGCAGCTGGTGCACAAGTTTAGTGGAGGCAAGACTTAGCTCCCCTGATGCCAGGAAGTTGCTAGGTTCCTTTAGCGAGTGGCAAAAAAATATGTTTCATGGGCACAAGTGTCTGGAAAGCTTAACAGCCTTTTTCCAAAAATTGGAAATGGTCGGCTTGCAAACATTAGAGCCCTCTGTACATGAGGAACTGTGGTCCTATCTATATACATGTTTTTTGCCGAAACATGGCGATGCTTACCGCAAGAACGACGCTTCCCTTGTCCAAACTCTTCCTTTTTCAGATGTGGAGGCGTTTATTTATTTATTTATTTATTTTTTTGTTAAAGCGTGGGTGATTGTTTGCGTTCTTCGTCTTCTGGTGCTCCCGTGGTGGAGAACTTCAGATCTTTCCCTAGTGGGTGAGACTTGCAGTCTGTAACTTGTGGTGGACTATGAGCCACTGGCAGTTTCCAACGTTACCGACAATGGAACTGCATATCGTCCCTGACATATCATGTATCACGAGGGTGATCTTATTCGTCTTGAGTCACCGTCTGACGTTTGACAATTCCAACATGCACTGTCGGCCATGTGAGACAAATTGGTTTGGCCAAAGCAGCGGACGGCTGCGTCTCACAGTGAAATCTGCCGGGATTTCAGAGGTCTGATTGGGAAGTTTTCCTCGTTCTAATAATCAGAACGCTAGTCCGCGTAGTTTGCAAATTTTCGTTGATGCGTCAGAACATTACAGCTGTCGCAGCGCGCGCTCCTCGCCCACAGGGCGCCGTTTTCTGCTGCCTCCTGAATCATGGTGAATGGGTAAAGTATTGCTGCGCCGGCGTACGGCTGTAAAATGATATTCACATCTCCGTGTTCTCCAGTGAACCATAGTTTCTGGGGTATTTGGTCGTAGCTGATTCCATTTCAATAGTATTGGGCCTCACAGAGGTTTCCTGTAAACAAAGTCAGATTGCGTTGTAAAAGGGATCAATTCAGGGGAGAATTGGTATGGCTTCCACCCTTATACATTCTTTGCCAATCAAGCATCATCCCTTCTCTGATTTGTGTTTGAAACTTTTTGTAAGATTTATGAGTTCCTTGTAGTTCTAAAAGAATTAATAAAAACTTGTCACTATTTTCGTTAACTTAAATACGCCATTTTCTCATTTGTACTTCCTCAAGTTTTCACTATTTTTTATTTTATTGTGGTGATACATGGGTTCACTAGCAACTCAAGGTTCTATCTAATTAGTTAATTTGATTATTAATTTGAGTTCTGAAAGTGACCGCAGACGTAAGCAATAAAAGTTGCATGAGTAAATTCACTAATTTCATACATAAAAATGAAGGATATATTTCAAGATCTGAAGGTTATTGAGAAGATAACACTTTTTCTTTATGTAAAGATAATAAAATTTTGATTGACTCAGACATGTACTTATTATGAAAGCAAATGAGGGCTTTCAAGTCTTCCCGTTCAGTTCCTTCAGTATCTCTGTGACACTCTCCCACAAATCCAATAAACCTACGACAATTGTAAGTAGGCTGTTTAGGTTTTTTTTTGGTAACGCCATCTCTGTGTGAAAATCACTGGCTGTGCTGTGTGCAGTCTGTGTCTAGTTTGCATTGTTGTCTGCCATTGTAGTGTTGGGCAGCGGCAGCTGGATGTGAACAGCGCGTAGCGTTGCGCAGTTGGAGGTGAGCCGCCAGCAGTGGTGGATGTGGGGAGAGAGATGGCGGAGTTTTGAAATTTGTCATGAACTGCTATATTTATATATGATGATATCAAGGTAAATACATTGTTTGTTCTCTATTAATATCTTTCATTTGCTAACTATCCCTATCAGTAGTTAGTGCCTTCAGTAGTTTGAATCTTTTATTTAGCTGGCAGTAGTGGCGCTCGCTGTATTGCAGTAACTTGAGTAGCGAAGATTTTTGTGAGGTAAGTGATTTGTGAAAGGTATAGTTTAATGTTAGTCAGGGCCCATTCTTTTGTAGGGATTATTGAAAGTCAGATTGCGTTGCGCTAACAAAATATTGTGTGTCAGTTTAAGCACAGTCATTTGTAATTGTTCAAAAGGGGACGTTTCACCATTACAATGTCAAACATAACGGAACATAATCTGAATGCAATAGCATCCCAATAAACTTCAGAGCAACTTAACAGCAAATGAACATGAATACAAATCCATCATTTCATTTATTGTAACAATCAAACATTAGATCTCTGCTCACGCCGCACGCTCGTATAACGCCAACCCCGCGAACCGTCTTCGATTTGCGCAGGGTGGACTTCTTTCGGCTGCAGTTTCGTTCGGTGGACGGAAATTAATTAAAATACAGGATACATATTGTTTGTTCTCATTACCGGGTGTTGCTGAAGCGGCAGATACATGTGTTCTGTAGTCCACATTTTGTGACATGACGCTAGGCAACATTTAATGTTTTTTGGAAAAGAAAAGAGCAGAGGTATTTTTAGAAAACGAACACATTTAATAGGGAAGGAGAGCAATCATTAATATTTTGGAATTATTTGAAGTTTTCAATGGGGGGAGATATATGATCTGTTGATTTAAAACATCTGTGGATAAAAATCCTACGTCAAGATGGCAAATTTTCTGTACTGATTGGAGGTTTTAAGATTTTCACTTTAGGATCTCATTTGACTAGGGCGACTTAGCTTTAAAAAAAATGCGACGATGTGTAATGAGTGTCACACACTGAACAACGATTTAGGTTGAACTGCAGATCGTTCGGTAATGAGCTGAATACGGTTATCAGTAAAGAAAATTTGCGGTCTTGACGTAGGATTTTTATCCACACGTTTTAAATATTTTGGAACTACGAATTACTTAAACGCGACAATGAAGTTCTTTTGTACATTAAAAAACCTTTTCCCATAATTTTATGGCTGAAACATGCTTCAAGATCAGATCGTATGGTAATGATCTCCCCCTCTTACAGCTATGTGAGCTGTACGTGGCTAGATGTACACTGACTGATCAGTTTCAAACAGATTGCTTTCTCCTCGATTCTTACAGACGTTAATACAGCACGAGTTTCCTCTCCTTAGTAGACCTTACAACAGCTTTCAGGATGAGAAAAGTCAGAAGATCATACACAACCCATATGAAATTTGTTGCACACAAATCTCTGTGCCATATCCCTACCAAAGTCCTATACATAGTTTTTCTTTCAGGATATTGAAGTAACAAATATTCTGACATTTAACATTTCTTAACAAGTTTAACACAACCTTATGAACATCTTCGGTGGAATAAAAAGTAGTTCGGAGAGGTAAAATGAATGCCTACGACTGTTTCTTTTCTGTAGTACTATTTTTTTTTTTTTGGCATTCTGCAAATCAGTTACTGTGTAACTGGAATTTGTTGTGCAGAGGAACCTTACCTCCCGCAGGGAAACAGCAGTTCTCTTAACTGAAATGAAAAAAAATTACAGCTTCTGAATAATCATGTCGGAAAATAGATCTACTGTTGTATAACTACAACGAATAATTACGTAACACACAGTCTTTCAGACACACAGCTCCTCGGAATCGACACGAAAACGCCTCAGGGATTGGCATAAACAACGTCCTTCATTGGCGCCTTGATTCTCGCACATTTCGCCGTCGAAAACGACAGTTTGCAGTGCGACGAGCAACAGGAAGACTTTCTTGACAACCTTTGACACCCTCGGATGTTTCAATTCTTGGCTAAGGAGTTTGTGGTGCTGCAGCCACATTGAATGTGATCGCACCCCTTTGGAGTTCAGCACGATGGCAATTTTCGCTCCAGTGTACAAATTGAAACGACTAGAGATCTTTAAAAAAAACTGAATGTGATCCGACGCACCTAGGGTACTTGTGTTCTTTTTGCCCTCTTGTTTCCCGCCCTCTGTGGCGTGATCAAAGGGGAGCACAGGTTTAACACATATGTGAATAAACCGACAAAGGGTTCCCCTAGACCCCTCCCCCCACACCCTATGCCAGTTTGGCAACACCTTCGGTGCCACCCATACAACGTCGTTAAGCATGTTGAAACTCCCCCTTTGAATGTAAAGAATGAATGTGCTGGTAAAACTTCTACGTTACTTGATCATCAAACTCCAGAGTGAAACTGTACATACTGAGACTGTTTTCTCTTTACTTATTCTCAACATTTATAAACTGACACACAATATTTTAGCGCAACGCAATCTGATTTTCAATAATCCCTACAAAATAATAGCCCTGACTAACAATAACCTATGCCCTTCACGAATCACTTACCTCACAAAAATCTTCGTTACTCGAACTACTGCAATACAGCGAGCGCCAATACTGCCAGCTAAATAAAAGATTCTAACTACTGATACGCATATAGTTAGCAAATAAAAGATTTTCATAGGGAACATACAGTGTATTTACCTTAATAGTGTTCAAAATTCATTATATATGTGACAACCGGTTTAACAAATTTCCTTTTTCTAACGGACACACGTCCAGATCGTCCGCTCATATTAACACCTCAGAACTCTGGCATCTCTCTCTCCACATTCACCACTGCTGGCGGCTCACCTCCAACTGTCCAACACTGCGGGCTGTCCAAATCCAACTGCCCAACACTACACGAATCGCTGCACACAGCGCAGTCAGCGATTTTAATAGAGAGCGCTACGTGGCGTTACCAACATAGAAACCTAAACATCCTACTTACAATGTTACAAATGTAGCTGTCAGAAACTTCGAAACCAGTTCAGCCTGGCTGCTGCTCTCGCTCCTTAAGGTAGGCTTTCCAAACAGAATGAATGCCATTGAAGCGTGTTGAAGCGGTTGTCTAAGCCTCAGGGGTTAGAACAGCAGCAGTCACCATGTTGAATTGATACCGAAGTTTGTGGCAGGTACAAATGTAATGTGCTCAACAGACTTGCGTGGGTGTTGCCGAACTCATAGGGACCCTCTGCTGTTTTATACACGCACATGTTAATGTTACGCTCTACCGTGATCACACCACAGGAGGACGGAAAACGAGAGGGCAGAGAAAGCATAACTACTCTTTGATACTTTGTATCACGTTCAAATTTCGTCGAATGGTTCTGAGTGGTCCCTAGTGGGTCTAGCTTGTACACGGGAGCAAACCTGCTCCACAACGTCCTCAGACAAGAGCTATAACACCCGAGGGTATCAATAGTGTCAAGGATAGTCAAGAACGTCTTCTTGTTGTTCATCACACTCCAAACTACAATTTTGACCGCCAAAATATATGGGTTAAAAGCCGCAAACAAAAGGGGTAGATTTATTGACGCCGTTTATGCCACCTTAAGTCCTTTTCTTGTCAATTCTGAGGAGCGGTGTGTCTGAAATGTTTTTCTCGGCCATTCATAGGAAAACCACGTTGGGTGTAGCGGTTGTGGGTAAGAGGGACTGTGACGACCTTCGCATCCTGTGACACGTCTACGGCGGTATTGGTCAGAATTACAGTGAAATATGGTGCCAGTGTGACATCATTAACCCACCTTACAGCTCACACCAACTTCTGAGTTGCGGCTTTTTCTTCTTGTTTTTCATGTTTCAACACATAGCTGTTTGAAGCGTCACCGAGAACGAGGGTGACATCGCAGGGCACCATGCTTTTGGACCATTACAGAGGAAGGTTGTAGGCACCTTTGAGCCAAATTTCACACTTATGCGTTGCAATGGCAGGTTTCGGAAAAGGGATCCTTTAATTCCACTGTGCAGTGTAATTTTCTCTGTTACCACACACAAGAATATGATCTAAAAATAGAATGTTATTGAGGTCAATAAAGCACTGATAACACGAAAACTAACATTCACGAACACTGAGCAAATATGAACTAATAACAGACTATCTTGGCGAAGTCCACATGAAACAAGTGAACACGAATGACAGTCATCTCATGAGCCATCTACGAAAAGACAAAGCCGTGATGCATGCACAGTGATTACTCTTAAGTCGCCAGATGCAACATAACTAACCTGGTCATAAATGAACCATCAATGACTTAAGCAAAAACTTCGAAATCACAGAACCTAATCAACTCAAAACAGTGCTCTCTGAAACATTTAATAACCCCCATTCCCACTCGGCTAAGCTGCAAGTTCTCACTGTGTTTTGTGTATTGGGAGGTGGGAAGCTGCATGCGATGCGGACAGTGGCACCACATCATTCAGCGCTCCTCCAAGCCAGAAATCTGCCATCCCCTTCTGAAGTCCAAGTACCAGTGTTCTCTTTCCGCTGTCGAAAACGTAAATGTGATGTCCACACAAGATGAAGAGCCAAACTCCACCGTTTACCAGAAGGAACTACATTATTCCTGTGCTCTCTGCAGCATCCGCACAAGTCCCCTTCCCTAAAGAAAAGTCCCGATACGTGCTGGCCAATGATATTATTTTTAACAAACGAACAAACTTCCCATCTGGGAGAAGTTTTATAACAGTACCCAGTCGGCTGTCTTCCAGTGTATACTGTGCTTTAGTGCTAATTTCCAACTCATCAGCTATGACTTTACTAGAATATTCTGATCCCCCGTGCCTGAAATTGTCAGAAACAGGCAACCTGCTTCTCACGCTCTGCTACATTTTTAAGATTATCCTATGAAATTTTTGCCCATTATTTTCTAACTGTGCGGCAGTTCATCCCGTGTGGAGTGGCGCAGGGACGTCGGAACATCGTCCTTATAAAGAAAGGCAAGAATTTCTAAGTGAAACACAACTGCATCCCTTTCCATGAGACAACAGAAGTCTGTATCTGCGGTTGGCCTGTCATTTCACTGCCGTCTAGGAAGCTACCTGCCAGAGAATAATACATTCTTCAGAACTATGCTTTGGCCATATGGCTCGACTTGTGAAATGGTAATATTCTACACAGGGCCAGATTCTCATTATGGCTCATTACTAGAATTTTGTAGTTACAGACTCTGACCATGTACCGTGCAGGGCAGAGCTAGTGGAAAAACTCTGCCATGCGCCCAGCTTTACAGTGCTTGGAAGCCTCTGCCTACGTGCAGCGACCAGACGCAACATACCTCCCTAAACTTGTATGCTTTCTCCACTGAAAGCCGGGCTGCATTTCCCAAGCAACTACGTAGGGCCCTACACTTCTTCCCTCAGCTCATCATGATCCCATCTAAAATGCGCAACTACAGAAATATGCTACACGCAAACCACCACCAGAATAGAGAAAATATTAAGATAGGGGTTGTCAGCTTAATCCTTGTAATCACTGCTATCACCAGCGATCAGCATGAGATATTTATTAATCAGCAGGAATATAACTCAGGCTGAGATGATCTGAGTTTAAGCGTAATGAAACAAGAAACGTGTCAGTGCAGCAATGGACTGACGTATTTCAAGCACCATCGTTTTTCCCAAATACTGTATTTCCATTCGCTTCAGACTGCTAGGTAATTCATGATGGATGGTAATTAGAGATGCCGCTCACATTGACATTTGCTGGGTACAAACCAGTTATAACTGACCACTTGAAGCAATAATTATCGTTCTTTGAATCTACATTTATCACAACTTAGTTGTTTGAAACAAAGTTTTGTAATTTTCTATACATTTATGCATAAAAATTCTTATTTATATTCTCATTAACGTAGAGTATTAAAATTCCTTTTAACATCCAACTGGATTTGTGAACTGGGAGTACTACAGCTTTTTTTTTTAAAGTTAGTCTGTATAGCGTTCTCTGATGTCATCAAATAGTGATAGCGGCACATTCTCACAAGTCGTAGACGTCTGCTTAACTTCAAATCAGTTGGGAAGTAGGAATTTTCAGACAAGTGAGACATTTTTGAATACATTACGGGAAAGGCAGTGATCAATGTCTTCCAAATATTTACTGTTAAAAACAGTCTTGATCACGATATATTTATCGACGTGACCGGTTTCGGCCACTACTGTGGTCATCTTCAGACCATTGAGTAGGAACCTCTTTCTGTTGGAGAATCACAGAAAGAGTTTCCTACTCAATGGTCTGAAGATGACCACAGTAGTGGTCGAAACCGGTCACCTTGATAAATAAATCGTGATCAAGACTGTTTTTAATAGTAAAAGAAAGTGAGACATTTATTTTAATCAGCCAATTGAACCTGCTTATTCCATGAGTGATAGCTAAAAGACATGTCTCAAGAAAGTCTTTGGGATCCTTAAAGCCATCAGTTTAGGTTACTACACCAGCATATAGCCGACGTTTAAAATCAGGACCTGGCAGTTTGGCAACGGAGGGGAGAGCAGGTAGGGGAGGGGAGTGGTATAAATGATAATGTGAATCCAATGGGTGACTACAGTAAGAGTTTCAAACGCATTAAGATTGCAGCAGTTACGCCGAAATGAAGAAGTTTGTACGGGTACTAGTAGACTAGCGTGAAAAACTGCATCAAATCACCATTTGGGCTGAAGAACACGACATATTAGTCAGTATTCATCGCAAGACAGAGAGAGAAAAAGAAAAAAAAAAACTGGAGTAATGATGACGTGGTGGTAGTTCTGTTGATGGTTTTGAGGAATATTTGTTGCCTGTGGTGGTTAACACAGCAAAGACAGAAGAGAATGCATGGCTAAAAACGGAAATATGGATTGCACTTAAAACGTTCAGTAGATGCGGAAGTACCGTGTAGGGGAGAGTCCGGTAAGAACGCGCTCTTAACATATTTTTTCGGTGAAAAAACTAATTTTATTCCAAAACGAATGAACAGCCTCTGAACGTGTATTTCATCAAACAGTATAGCTTTGTTAGGTTTATGAAAACTTAAATCTAACAACAAATTATTTGTTTTAACAGTTTTTGAAAGATTAGATTCTTACAGTCTTAGGTACCTTGTTGGTAAAGCTGTGCAGGATGCCTGCTAAGACTACTAAACCTTTAACAGTGGTCGTAAATGTAAAGAACTGATCCTGCATAATCAGAACACATCTCGTGCCACCACTATTGACTCTGTCCACACTGCATACAACAATCTTGGAAGATCTCACGGCAAACGGCATAAAATGTTTCTTCTTCTTTTCTTTGTTTCTTCACATCGCAGATGGCGTATCATTTTGAAATGTATATGTATTTGAGTTTTTCTTGTCTTCCTCTATTTCAATCATTCTTTTCACAGATTTTTTCTTAAGCTTCATCGTTTCATCTCTTTCTTTTCTCCATTCTCGCTTCTCTCAAAGTTCTTGCACTTTTATTTATTTTTATTTATTTTTTACTTTTTCTTCTTACAGCATAATTTTAAATGGTCAGCTTGATACTGTTTCAGACTTTTGTGCACTGTCTTGCCTTTTTTCAACAAGGAGTGAATATCAAGAAGCTGAGGCGTTTATTCTTCTTTGCGTTGTCTTTAGCCTTCTTAGGAAAGTCTCAATAAGCGTGCTTCGTTTTGTGGTTTTCGACGGCTTTGAATGTTTTCACTGCTCCTATTTTCAAGTTTACCTTGTTTCTGATCAAATTTAATCTTCATCGGAGTAGTAATTTTAGCACCAGTTAATCTTGACGACAGACCTCGTTCAGAGATGGAGTCATTAAATCTCTCATTGCAAAGCGTTTCCACTTCCTTGTCCTTTTAAAAAAAAAATTGTATCCTTTGAATATCCCTGCTGCAATGAGAAACCTCAGGTTTGTTTTCATCCAAGCTTACAATGACACCAATGAAGTCATCATTAATACGGACAATTGGCTCGTCTTCTGCTTCTACTTCTCCAAAGTAATTTGGCATGCTTTCAGTTCTAGCGAGTATTTCATTTAGTATTTTTTCGGTAAAAGTTAACTTTCTATCGGCTTCTATGGTGTACTTGACCACTACTATAGCTGTAATACTATCAATTTAAATTATGCGCGGCGTAAGATACAATAAAAACAAAGAATTCATACACAGAGAAACAGGACGTCGAATATTGAGGACTGCAAAAATTGCACGATCTTAGCCGACCTCTGAGTGCGCAGATATAAAAAAAGTAAAAAACCAGTTAGGAGTTGAAAATTTCTACCATAAAAATACAACTTCTACAGTACTTTCTTTCACAATCCCTATGTTGCAGTATATTATATTGTTCAGTAGCTAAGAATCTGCTCTTCGTAGGGGTAATATAGGAAATTATACTAAACCACTGTGATTGCTGTTTATTGCTACTAAGCTGACTGAAACATTTATAAAGAATTATCAGAAAAGCATTTCTTATCTGCTAAACTTCGACGTGTAGCCGGAGTGAGCTCGCGTAACTTCAAGTGCGTCAGAAGGGAGCGACTGAGTGGCTGTTAACGTCAAATGGCGAATCAGGTTATCCAACTCAAAAATATACCTATTCGCTCTATTATCTAAACCTTGCAATCTTACCCGCCCGACATTCTCGTACCCTTCTTTGACGATGCATTTTGAAAGATTAATTTCCTCTGTTCGTTCCAGTATGTCTTCATTTCATTCTTCAACTATCAAGTTGTTTATTCCACGTACAACTACTGTAATGTGAAAAAGATATAAAAAAAGTAAAAAAGCAGTTAGGAGTTGAAAATTTCTGGCAGGTTAAAACTTCGTGCCGGGCCGAGACTCGATCTCGGGACCTTTGCCTTTCGCGGGCAAGTACTCGATCGAAGCACCACTCACTTGCCATCGAAACGCAAAGGTCCCGAGTTCGAGTCTCGGTCCGGCACACAGTCTTTATGTGCAAGGAGCTTTCATATCAGCGCATACTCAGCTGCAGAGTAAAAATTTCGTTCTGGAGTTAAAAGACCACGAAGAAATTAGCTACGCTTACCATGAAGGTAAATTAGGAGAATTTTACCAAGGAGTTAAACTTACAGTTTCTGATCCAGTGGCGAAACATGAGAGAGGGAGAAACGTGATTGTTTCGCGTCCTTCGCGCTTTTCTTCGTTACTCCGCCTGTCTCCAGTTACGGGAACGCCTGCCTTTCGCTGGTTCCTGAGGAGCATCATGCGCCTGCCGGGATGCCCGCTTCGCTCTCATTGTGCAGGAGTCATGGGCTCACGGGTTACGCAACTGCCAAATCCTGCGTATATCTTCCATTATGAGGGGCTGGCCGATGGGGGCTATCTCTCCGATGTGTGGACAGGCGCGCAATATTGCGTTTCGCCGGGCGCTGCAGAGCTCGCGAAATACGCCTGGAACGTCGTTTATTTCACCCCACCTTGGCCATCACGAAAAGTGCACCACTATCGTATTCTATCATTGGTGAAATATTTATATTTTTGTTTCTGAACCTTCGAGGATGCTGATTCCGCAACCGTACAATTAACGAGAATTCGCACCAGTTGTTGATAAGAACTTTAGTAAGTTCAAAAAAGGTTCAAATGGCTCTAAGCACTATGGGACTTAACATCTGAGGACAACACACACATCCATGCCCGAGGCTGGATTCGAACCTACGACCGTAGCAGCAGCGCGATTCCGGACTGAAGCGCCTAGAACCTCTGGGTCGCAGCGGCCGGCTTTATTAAGTGAACGATCAGTTTCGGCTTTTAAATCAAGTCATCATATCCACTGGAAAATGGCCTGGTGTAAAAGCCGAAACCGTTCGTCCTCTTAATAAAGTTTATATTATGAACCGGAGCGGCTTTTCATTAATAGGATAGTGCTAGTGAAAGTATATACTTCGAAAAGTGTGGAGGAACGCGCTCTGCCCTGTCAGGATACATAATGATGTAGATAATTATTTTTAAATCAGAATTAAATTCATTTTCTACTTACTTTGTGCTTGTTTATGTGTTCGCCATATATTGCGTGCTGAAGCAAGAAGTCTGCCTCTATGGTGTCATAAGTACTCATCCGGGAGAGACCGTCATAAAAACAATAGGCGGCCGCTAGAATCGTGTTAAATAACTGCAACAGTATAATTTCTAAAATTACATGTTTGATGGAAAGGAAATTAATGACTACCTTATAGACCAATATTCTGACAGTGTGTGAAGATTGAGGTTTTACGGTCACTTCGACGTCTGTTAATTTCTTCGTGCAACATTGTGTAACGATATCACTACCACGACTCTATGTGAACATCTTATTTTTTTACGGTAATGAATTGTTAGTGACATTCTTCTTAGTAATTACAAATGCATCTGTCAGACAATAGAGTTTCAAAGCAGAGTAGTAGATGAGCATGTGCAAGAGCCGGGAACGAAATATCGGTAGTGGAGAGTCGGACGAGATATAGTGATTGAATCTCATGGCCGTTAGTTGCTTTTGTGTGCTACGACAGTGCTAAAATTCTGAAAATAATGTATTAAATTCATTCAAGCGGACGGTAGGAGGACAGAGATTAACGGCGACTAGGGTGTCGCGCTCATTTCATTGGAGAAACACAGGTTCACGAGTATTAGGACAGCTTTCCTATATTCGGAGCTGAAACGACGTGTGAATAGAAAAAGCACGAGGACTGTGACTACTATGAATATGGTTGTCGTCAAGAAACACTGGACGTGAGGTACAGCGGAGGGAAGCCGTCTCTCATAAAGCACAAGTATTTATTTATTACCGTCTGTTTAAAAATAATAAGTAGTGTTTGTGAACATTGTTGTTTAATTTGGTCTAATTAAGTACCACCGGACAGCGTGTTTAAAACACGATATGTTGGATGAGGGCGTTTGGTAGTACGCGGTGGCGCTCTCTGGGTGGTGTTGAATTGCTGTGTTTCTAAACTCGTCCGCCATGTTGCTATTCGTGAGTGAGCACTTGCAATTGAAGGTAGGTAGTAGAGAGTCGAAGTAGAGAGGATATAAAATGTAGACTGGCAATGGCAAGGAAAGCATTTTGAAGAAGAGAAATTTGTTAACATCGAGTATAGATTTAAATGTCAGGAAATCGTTTCTGAAAGTATTTGTATGGAGTGTAGCCATGTATGGAAGTGAAACATGGACGATAAATAGTTTGGACAAGAAGAGAATAGAAGCTTTCGAAATGTGGTGCTACAGAAGAATGCTGAAGATTAGATGGGTAGATCACATAACTAATGAGGAGGTATTGAATAGAATTGGGGAGAAGAGGAGTTTGTGGCACAACTTGACAAGAAGAAAGGACCGGTTGGCAGAACATGTTCTGAGGCATCAAAGGATCACAAATTTAGCATTGGAGGGTAAAAATCGTAGAGGGAGATCAAGAGACGTATACAGTAAGCAGATTCATAAGGATGTATGTTGCAATAAGTACTGGGAGATGAAGAAGCTTGCACAGGATAGAGTAGCATGGAGAGCTGCATCAAACCAGTCTCAGGTCTGAAGACCACAACAACAACAGTAGAGAGTTCTTTGTTTTGTGGTTTGGAATTACCAGCAATTGTCATGGATATGGCAAAGAAACAGTCGTTCATTGAATGTCGGTATAGGCCATGGCAGTTTTTGAACTGTTTGGCTTGCTGCCCGTATTTGTATAGTGCGACGTTTATGGCGAGTACATTATGTTGACTATAGTCTCTGCTTCTTTTTGTTTTACTGTTGTTTGTTTCGAAGGAGTGCCTAATCTAATTTGTGTTAATTTTATTTTTGTTAGTGTTTTGTGTTCGGAAAGGGCGCTAGTTGGTCAGTGAGTGGTTTTTGGTGGGCGGATTGTGATACAGGGATGTTGGGGTTTTGGGCTCGCTGGTTTGGATGGATGTGGCTCTTTTTCTTCCTCTTTTTTATTTAATGGTGACTTCTTGGCAGATCTTGAGTATTACTTTGATCGCAGAAAGGTTGGCAACGCACTATGCCACCACGTTTTTTCATAATGAGCTCAATATTAAACTGTAATGACTACTCAAAGGCGACTTTGCGAAGGAAACGATGACAGCATTTGGCTGGTATATCATATTGGCGAGGGGAATTTTGAGTTGTTGTTAGTGCCTGTGCTTGTGACTTTAGAGTGATCCATTCAGTGAACTACAAACTGAACCGAGATAGACTTGCATAATACTGAAACAGGAATTTCGTTTATCCTATTTAGCAGTAGTTGCCCTCACCTAACATGGCACCTGTAACGACATGCATCACAGCTCTGCTCCTGTTTAGTATTGAGCTTGCTGTTGTTTTCGTATGCTCGGCATCATAATGTTTATTGAATGGTATTATTTCATTTGTTCCGCCACCTTGACACCACCTGTTGCCAACTGCTATCCCGTATTTCATGTATTTTTCCCAAAACAGAATTTTCAGCGCATTGTGTGGCAACATTTTAGATTTATACTAGTAGCTGAACTTCTTACTTATATTTCAGTACCTAGAGTAAGATTCTAATGTATTCCAGTCTTTTCGAATGTATTCTTAGGTTTTCCCTGGCAGTTTTTTTGCTTTTTCTTGTGCTAGTGTAAATTTTTGTGTCCGAGAAAGGAGTTTGTTTCCTCAGTAACTTTTAGATTTTTTGTTCCTTGTTTTAAGAACTACGTCATATATGCTTCTTTGGTGTAGCACTTGGTTTTAGCTATATACATAAAGCAATGTTAATGGAACTGTGCCAGAAATTATTGGTTGCTTTCTTTCGTTTGATAGTTAATAATGTTTATTTATGGTTGGTGGGTATCGTGGACTTCGCTCTAGGTAAGTACGAGGGCAGTTCAATAAGTAATGCAACACTTTTTTTCTCGGCCAATTTTGGTTGAAAAAACCGGAAATTTCTTCTGGAATATTTTCAAACATTCCCGCTTCGTCTCGTATAGTTTCATTGACTTCCGACAGGTGGCAGCGCTGTACGGAGCTGTTAAAATGGCGTTTGTAACGGAT
Organism: Schistocerca piceifrons; assembly: GCF_021461385.2. Lineage (NCBI taxonomy): Eukaryota > Metazoa > Arthropoda > Insecta > Orthoptera > Acrididae > Schistocerca > Schistocerca piceifrons. The sequence continues at coordinate 783,824,784 of NC_060138.1, forward strand.
GTGCGTTGCAAACAACGGGCAGTGATCGAGTTTCTTTTGGCGGAAAACCAGGGCATCTCAGATATTCATAGGTGCTTGCAGAATGTCTACGGTGATCTGGCAGTGAACAAAAGCACGGTGAGTCGTTGGGCAAAGCGTGTGTCATCATCGCCGCAAGGTCAAGCAAGACTGTCTGATCTCCCGCGTGCGGGCCGCCCGTGCACAGCTGTGACTCCTGCAATGGCGGAGCGTGCGAACACACTCGTTCGAGATGATCGACGGATCTCCATCAAACAACTCAGTGCTCAACTTGACATCTCTGTTGGTAGTGCTGTCGCAATTGTTCACCAGTTGGGATATTCAAAGGTTTGTTCCCGCTGGGTCCCTCGTTGTCTAACCGAACACCATAAAGAGCAAAGGAGAACCATCTGTGCAGAATTGCTTGCTCGTCATGTGGCTGAGGGTGACAATTTCTTGTCAAAGATTGTTACAGGCGATGAAACATGGGTTCATCACTTCGAACCTGAAACAAAACGGCAATCAATGGAGTGGCGCGCCACACCCACTCCCCTACCAAGAAAAAGTTTAAAGCCATACCCTCAGCCGGTAAAGTCATGGTTACAGTCTTCTGGGACGCTGAAGGGGTTATTCTGTTCGATGTCCTTCCCCATGGTCAAACGATCAACTCTGAAGTGTGTTGTGCTACTCTTCAGAAATTGAAGAAAGTTCAGCGTGTTCGTAGGCACAAAAATCTGAACGAACTTCTCCTTCTTCATGACAACGCAAGACCTCACACAAGTCTTCGCACCCGAGAGGAGCTCACAAAACTTCAGTGGACTGTTCTTCCTCATACACCCTACAGCCCCGCTCTCGCACCGTCGGATTTCCATATGTTTGGCCCAATGAAGGACGCAATCCGTGGGAGGCACTACGCGGATGATGAAGATGTTATTGATGCAGTACGACGTTGGCTCCGACATCGACCAGTGGAATGGTACCGTGCAGGCATACAGGCCCTCATTTCAAGGTGGCGTAAGGCCGTAGCATTGAATGGAGATTACGTTGAAAAATAGTGTTGTGTAGCTAAAAGATTGGGGAATAACCTGGTGTATTTCAATGCTGAATAAAACAACCCCCGCTTCAGAAAAAAAAAATGTGTTGCATTACTTATTGAACTGCCCTCGTATGTCAAGCGAACAACTACTGCTTCAATGCCTCCGTGCGTGCTGAAATTAACATAATCTTGTCGTCTCGATCCTTATTGGAGCTGTATGTGGGGGGTTGTAGCACATTCCTAAAGTCATCATTTTGTTAGGAGGCTTTCTGAGACAGTTTACGTCTATCTTCAAGAGTTTTCCATTTCAGTTCTTTCAACATTTCAGAGACTCTCTCATGCGGGTCAAACAAAGCTGTTATGAATCTTGCTGCCTTTCCCTTTTTCGTTTAATATCTCCTGTTAGTACTATTTGCCAAGTGACCCACGCACTTAAGTAATATCCTAGAATAGGTCGGATCAGTGATTTGTACGCAATCTCCTTCGTACACTGATTGTATTTCCCTATGTAATGCCAATAAACCGAAGCCTGTCATCATCTTTACCCACAACTGAACCCTTGCGATCGTTCCATTTTAAGTCGCTTCAGTGTGTTACGCCCAGTTATCTGTATGCATTGACATATTCCAGCTGTGGCTCAGTGATATTTTAGTAATACGATAATAATTTTTTTAGTTTCATAGAGTGCAAAATTTTACATTTTTGAACATTTAAATCAAGTTGCCAATCTTTGCATCATATTACCGACTTATAAAGGTGTGACTGAATGTTTGCGCAGCGTGTTTCCGACAGTATACTTTGTTGTAAATAACTACATCACCTGCGAGAAATCTGAGGTTGTTATTAATATTGTCCGCAGGATCATTAATATACTGCGTGAACAACAAGAGGTCCAACACACTTTCCTGTGGCACACCCGAAGTTACTTTTACATCTCGCGATGACTCTCCGGCCAAGATAACTCGCAATATCCTCCCTACCAATAACTCCTCAATCCACTCTGAATTTATTACTTTCATACAATGAAGAGCCAAAAAAACTGGTACACCTGCCTAATATCGTGTACGCCCCCCTCGAGTACGCAGAAGTGCCGCAACACAACAAGGCATGGACTCGAGTAATGCCTGTCGTCGTGCTGGAGGGAACTGACACCATGAATCCTGCAGGGCTGTCCATAAATCCGCAAGAATACGAGCGGTGGTGATATCTTCTCAACAGCACGTTGCAAAGCATCCCAGATATGCTCAATAATGTTCATGTCTGGGGAGTTTGGTGGCCAGCGGAAGTGTTTAATCTCAGAAGAGTGTTCCTGGAGCCACTCTGTAGCAATTCTGGATGTATGAGGTGTCGCATTGTTGCACTTCTGTCACGTTGAACGATTCTCTTCAGTTGTCGTCGGTCCCGTTCTTGCAAGATCTTTTCCCGGTCCCAGAGATGTCAGAGATTAGATGTGAAATTGTCGTTCGGGAAAATCCCCACTTCATCGCTACCTCGGAGATGCTGTGTCCCATTGCTCGTGCGCCGTCTAAAATATCACGTTCAAATTCACTTAAATCTTGATAATCTCCCATTGTAGCAGCAGTAACCGAACTAACAAATGCGCCAGACACTTGTGTTATATAGGCGTTGACGACCGCAGCGCCGTATTCTGTCTGAGTACATACCTCCGTATTTGAATACACATGCCTATACCAGTTTCTTTGACGCTTCAGTGTATATTATAATATACAGCTTAGATGAACGGGAATAACGGATGTTTTTATTTCTCTTTATTTTAGATTGAAATCTGAAATTGGACTAATTCGGCCGAAACCAATCACGACAGTTAAAGAAATCATGATCTAGACGGTTTCGTTCATAACATAAAAAGACATCACCACTGGCTCCTCTGCGACACAATCCTGTCTTTAAAGCCCTTTGCACTTTGAAACCGATGGCCAGTAGTCAAAACAAACGAATACAGGTGATTGGATATTAGACTAATAAGAATAGAGAATACATAGTTTTATTCTTCGTAATGAAACTTGAAAAACAAGTCAAGACATAACATTCTCACAGTTAATAAACTACTTGTGAATCTGTTACCATACATCACACAGTTACAGTAACGCGTTTTTTATTTCACTTGTGGTGCCTCAAGAGTTAATTTACCGGGCGAAGACGGGGCGCTAATCCATTACGACCACGAACTGCTACACAATAAGAACTGTAGTAGTTGACATAACTGGGAGTTCGGTATGCACAAAGAATAGGAGAAAGCGTAACGAACCCCAATTTAAATCTTATTTCCTTTCCACTCTGTTCGTCGACAAACGTCAAAATAAAAGTGGCGGACACTGCATCAGAAGAGTGCGGTCTTTTAAAATGTACTATGTACGAATTGCCTCGCAGTTCACGACTACAGCTGTTTCCAACGATGACGTGGGGCGTTAGATACACGCGGGTAACTACTGTTTAAACTTGACCCTTAAGTCACGATAGTTAAGTTGCGAATTGGAGCGTTACCGTCGGCATAGGTTTGGATTTTGTGCGTGTGGTTTTCTACGTGATGCCGTGTGCTGTCACCTGAGATACGTCAGTGTGTCAGTGGTGTAAAGATGAAAGAGAAACATCTACATTGAGTGGTACGAGAATCCAATGACGATTCTGAAACATCCTGGCATCTTTTGTGTATCTCAGGTGCTGGTTATTTTCAAGACTTCAGCCGTGATGTCTTACTATAAGATTTTATGTTGCAAATCACACTATTAGTTTTACAAATTGTTAACTTCAAAACAATTTTTAGCTGCATTGGGATCTACGTACTTTACGGGATTTTAAATTACCTATACCATGTGATCAAAAGTACCCGGACACATGGCTGAAAATGGCTTACAAGTTCGTGGCGCTCTCCATCGGTAATGCTGGAATTCAGCGTGGTGTTGGCCCACCCTTAGCCTCGATGACAGCTTCCATTCTGCATTCATACGTTCAATCAGGTGCTGGAAGGTTTCCTGGGGAATGGCGGCCCATTCTTCACGGAGTGCTGCGCTGAGGAGAGGAATGATGTCGGTCGGTGAGGCCTGGCACGAAGTCGGCGTTCCAAAACATCCCAAAGGTGTTTTATAGGATTCAGGTCAGGGCTCTGTGCAGACCAGTCCATTACAGGGATGTTATTGTCGTGTAACCACTCCGCTACAGGCCGTGCATTATGAACAGGTGCTCGATTGTGTTGAAAGATGCAATAGCCATCCCCGAATTGCTCTTCAACAGAGGGAAGCTAGAGGGTGCTTAAAACATCATTGTAGGCCTGTGCTGTCATAGTGTCACGCAAAACAACAAGGGGTGCAAGCCCCCTCCATGGAAAACACAACCACACCATAACACCACCGCCTCCGAATTTTACTGTTGGCACTACACACGCTGGCGGATGACGTTCACCGGGCATTCGCTCTACTATCTGATCGCCACATCACGTACCGTGATTCGTCACTCCACACAACGTTTTTCCATTGTTCAATCGCCCAGTGTTTACGTTCCTTACGGCAAGCGTTGTTTGGCATTTACCGGCGTGATATGTGGCTTATGCGCAGCCGCTCGACCATGAAATCCAAGTTTTCTCACCTCCCGCCTGTCATACTACTTGCAGTTCGGAATTCCTGTGTGATGGTCTGTATTGATGTCTGCCTATTACACATTACGACCCTCTTCAACTGTCGGCGGTCTCTGACAGACAACAGACGAGGTCGGCCTGTATGCTTTTGTGCTGTACATGTCCCTTTGCCTTTCCGCTTCACCATCACATGGGAAACAATGGGCCTAGGGATGTTTAGGAGTGCGGAAATCTCGCGTACAGACGTATGACACAAGTGACACCCAACCACCTGACCACGTTCGAAGTCCATCAGTTCCGCGTAGCGCCCCATTCTGCTCTCTCACGATGTCTAATGATTACTGAGGTCGCTGATATAGAGTACCTGGCAGTAGGTGGCAGCACAATGCACGTCATATGAAAAACGTATGTTTTTGGGTGTGTCCGGATACTTTTGATCACATAGTGTGTATAGTGCTTCTAGGTGCTATATATATATATATTTTTATGTGTGTACCTTTGTATCCCGTATGACAGCTGATGGTTTACTGCATAGTGATTTTGTTTTATTTTGAATATAATTTATTTAATTTTATTTCTTTTGGATGTCACTAAATTTTACCTTTGGAAAGTTTTTGTGGCCTCTATGTAGACTACTGGCCATTAAAATTGCTACACCAAGAAGAAATGCAGATGATAAACGGGTATTCATTGGACAAATATATTACACTAGAACTGACATGTGATTACATTTTCACGCAATTTGGGTGCATAGATCCTGAGAAATCAGTACCCAGAACAACCACCTCTGGCCGTAATAACGGCCTTGATACGTCTGGGCATTGAGTCAAACAGACCTTGGATGGCGTGTACAGGTACAGCTGCCCATGCAGCTTCAACACGATACCACAGTTCATCAAGAGTAGTGACTGGCGTATTGTGACGAGCCAGTTGCACGGCCACCATTGACCAGACACATTTTCTGTATCCAGAAATCCTCCTGAAATGTAGGGTCTGACAGGGATCGAATGAAGGGTAGAGCCAAGGGTCGTAACACACGAAATGTAACGTCCACTGTTCAAAGTGCCGTCAATGCGAACAAGACGTGACCGAGACGTGTAACCAGAGGCACCCCATACGATCTTGCCGGGTGATACGCCAGTATGGCAATAACGAATACACGCTTCCTGTGCACTCACCGCGATGTCGCCAAACACGGATGCGACCATCATGATGCTAGAAACAGAACCTGCATTCATCCGAAAAAATGACGTTTTGCCATTCGTGCACCCAGGTTCGTCGTTGAGTACGCAATCGCAGGCGCTCCAGTCTGTAATGCAGCGTCAAGGGTAACCGCATCCATGGTCTCCGAGCTGATAGCCCATGCTGTTGCAAACATCGTCGAACTGTTCGTGCAGATGGTTGTTGTCTTGCAAACGTCCCCATCTGTTGACGCTTCCTGTGCACTCACCGCGATGTCGCCAAACACGGATGCGACCATCATGATGCTACAAACAGAACCTGCATTCATCCGAAAAAATGACGTTTTGCCATTCGTGCACCCAGGTTCATCGTTGAGTACGCAATCGCAGGCGCTCCTGTCTGTAATGCAGCGTCAAGGGTAACCGCATCCATGGTCTCCGAGCTGATAGTCCATGCTGTTGCAAACATCGTCGAACTGTTCGTGCAGATGGTTGTTGTCTTGCAAACGTCCCCATCTGTTGACTCAGGGATCGAGACGTGGCTGCACGATCCGTAACAGCCATGCGGATAAGAAGCCTGACATCTCGACTGCTAGTGATACGAGGCCGTTGGGATCCAGCACGGCGTTCCGTATTACCCCCCTGAACCCACCGATTCCATATTCTGCTAACAGTCATTGGATCTCGACCAACGCGAGTAGCAATGTCGCGATACGATAAACCGCAATCGCGATAGGCTACGATCCGACCTTTATCAAAGTCGGAAATGTGATGGTACCTTGTGTGAAAAGCTAATCATTTGCATATCACAGCATCTTCTTCGTGTGGGTTAAATTTCGCGTCTGTAGCACGTCATCTTCGTGGTGTAGCAATTTTAACGGGCAGTAGTGTAAATCGTATCTCTCTGAACGTGGGTTTAAATGTGCAGTTATATTCACATAATTTGCTGTTCAGCGTCAAGTGAGAATGTATTGTGTTATGTTAACTGAGAAACACCGAAGAACAGGCTCAAGAGTCTGAGTGGAAACGAGCCCGGCTTTCGTGCGCTTTCGCCTTTTCCTTGATGAAGTAAGAGTGGAGAGTAACTGTTAAGTATAGGTGACCCTGATAAGCGACTGTAGAGTGCGGAGTCGAGATTGTTACTGATGACGAAGAGAGATAGCACGGAGAGAGTGGGACCTGCCAGACACACTCAACTTGCGCCACTCTAACGGCACTCAGCCGGCCGCAGACTCTGATGAGTCCGTCCGACACGTGGCTCGCTATCGACAGTGTCACATCCTCTCATCCTTTTTTATCTGACGTATTTTGTCAAATCCATGAGACACTACGGGGAAGAACAAAATTTAACTCAGTACTTTGGTACACAGTGGGGAAACAGAAACTGCTTGCTCTCCCTCTTTTCCACGTTCCTACCAAGTATGGGCAATGGAAATCTCTTGTTGCCACCCGTACCGAAACATGTACCTCGGGCGCCGCACTTTGGAGAGTCTCAGTGACGTCATCTACAGTTTTGCATACCATAAACGTGGTATTGCAGTGCCTGTATTGTTAAGAACAACGAGGCAACGGTCCTTCGGGCAGCAATTAAGGCGACCGTGCGAATAAAGCCGGAAATCTAAGTTCGTGTCCCGGTCCACCACAAATCTTCATTCTCGTTCTCTTATACAGCTGATGGTTGTTGTTATTCACACGAATACATTTCATGTATTTTATAAAGGCTGTAGTCGTCGCAGGGCTTATTCCTTCGGACATGTATGCTTATCCGAAGGATCGTTGCAGCAGTTTTCTTAAACAAAGCAGTATCGAATGGTTTGCGATGTAGTTCCAAGGTTCTACGCTCTTAATATCAAATTTTAAAGTTCTTATCAAGACTTAATGTTTTGATTTACGTTCAGTGCATTAGTTCCTACTTTTATCTAAATGCCTCTCTGTGCCCTGGTTATTACGATCTCAGTGATTTTTTTCTTAGTTCGTATTTGTTTTGTGCATCGCTTGAAAGCGTTATCTTCTGCAGATATTATTTGCCTACCTGTCAGTTTATGTCAGATTGAGCTATTTCTGTAAGATGTTGATCCTTAATGTAAACTGACATCCGTTATCTGTCTCTATCTCTATGGCTGACGAAAGTATGGTGAACTTCACCTGGCCTCATATATTTTATTGATATTTCTCCGTTTCTTTATTCTCTCTAATTTTGCTACTGAAGCATATCATCGCTACTAACGTATGTTATTTGTATTTACAATGAAATTAAAACCCTTAGCTGCTTACAGGCGTTGACATAAGTCAAGGAGACAGATGAAAATGTGTGCCCCAACCGGGACTCGAACCCATGATCTTCTGCTCACATGGCAGACGCTCTATCCATCTGAGCCACCGAGGACACGGGTGATGGGATTGTTTAAGTTAGAATTTATGAATGGTTTATTTGATAAAAACCATTTAATTAGCTAAATGTATAAAAAGAAGTAACTTCTTATTAAATGAAACTGTTCTAGCTCTATGCCTACAGTTCCTAGATGTACCCTTGTCCGGTTCTCGGCTACGCTACAGATTAGTTGAAATCTCTGGCACGCCTCCCGCGAAACCCACATTCTCAACGTATTGTCCCGCACTACATTCGTAGTGCCCCCGCCCACTATACTCGGACAGGTTCACAGGTAGACGCCGTGTTTCTTGACTTCCACAAGGCGTTCGATACAGTTCCCCACAGTCGTTTAATGAACAAAGTAAGTGCACATGGACTATCAGATCAATTGTGTGATTGGATTGAAGAGTTCCTAGATAGCAGGTCAGCAACTGGAAGCAGTTAATTCCATAAATTATCTGGGAGTACGCATTAGGAGTGATTTAAAATGGAATGATCATATAAAGTTGATCATCGGTAAAGCAGATGCCAGACTGAGATTCATTGGAAGAATCCTAAGGAAACGCAATCCGAAAACAAAGGAAGTAGGTTACAGTACGCTTGTTCGCCCACTGTTTGAATACTGCTCAGCAGTGTGGGATCCGCACCAGATAGGGTTGATAGAAGAGATAGAGAAGATCCAACGAGGAACAGCGCGCTTCGTTACAGTATCATTCAGTAATCGCGAAAGCGTTACGGAGATGATAGATAAACTCCAGTGGAAGACTCTGCAGGAGAGACGCTCAGTAGCTCGGTACGGGCTTTTGTTAAAGTTTCGAGAACATACCTTCGCCGAAGAGTCAAGCAGTATATTGCTCCCTCCTGCGTATATCTCGCGAAGAGACCATCAGGATAAAATCAGAGAGATTAGAGTCAACACAGAAGCACACCGACAATGCTTCTTTCCACGAACAATACGAGACTGGAATAGAAGGGAGAACCGGTAGAGGTACTCAGAGTACTCTCCGCCACACACAGTCAGGTGGCTTGCGGAGTATGGATGTAGATGTAGATGTAGACATGACCGAAAGAACAGATACCATCTTAGTATGCATATAGTTAAGGCTCACCGGCCACTTGACCATCTTCTTCTTCTGTGCGGATGCACAAACAGTGCCAGAACTCTTACGGGAATCGGCAACGCGCAGCGAGTAATGAGTATAATGGGCGGGGGCACTACGAATGCAGTGCGGGACAATACGTTGAGAATGTGGGTTTCGCGGGAGGCGTGTCAGAGATAAGTCCCTGCATTCACACTACCCTCTGTGTCCTCGGTGCCTCAGATGGATAGAGCTTCTGCCATGTAAGCGGGCGATCCCAGGTTCGAGTCCTGGTCGTGGCACACATTTTCATCTGTCCCCTTAGACGTATGTCAACGCCTGTAAGCAGCTAAGGGTTTTAATGTCATTGTAATTTCATTCTAACGAGCTGCTTGGTCACATGTACGAAAGAACAGATACCAATTTAGTATGTGTATGGTATTTGTTTTGGTTTCTGGCGTTTTTGATTTGTAGTTTACCTTTCTCATATGGTCAGTCTTCTGTCTAATCGCTTTTGATTCTATTAAGGGTTTGAAGTTTTGGGGATTACTATATCTACTGTTATTGGAGTAAGTACTTACTGAATGATTCTTCTTAGCTATTCTTACATCTCGGAATTGACTTTCCTCTCCTGTATGCAGCGTGCAGTCTTCTGGTATGTTTATTTATGACTTTCCGCAGCTGTTCCACTTCTGTTGGTGATTCATCTATTATACACGTGATGCAATCTATTTAGGATTACCTGTTGTGCAGTCGTAGTCAGCGAGTAAATATACGAAAAATGGTGTTAGCTGCGTGAAATGAACACACTGATGAAGATATATTAAATGGTTGGTTGTTCTCACATACGAGTTGTTTACCGATCAAGTGCCGCAAGGTCATAAGGTTAGCAGAAACTGACTGACGACGCGGCCGCCACGTCGGAAAGTACGCGTGCAGTAGTGTAAAACAAGCGAGGGACGCCAGAGTGGGGCGCGTGAGCACGCTGTTAACCTTCGTTGGCCGGGTCACCGCCGACACGAAAGCCGACAGCCGCCGCTATTTCTGTCGGCGATATCGGTGGCCAGATAACTGTTACAGCCTTAATGGAGGCTCGTCTTCCGCCCCTCGGAAGTGAGACAAGTCAGGCCGACGAATGCTTAGCAAAACATACGACACCCGAAACTCACGTCAGCTCCGGAGACTTACTCATATGTCTAGTTTTAACGATACACCTGCCTCAAGCAAACTTGCCTGTGAATCCACTTGAAAAGATAGATTTTTATTTTTCACCTTAAATCGATCTTCAGAGGTTTTTTGAACAAAATTGTGGTTAAAAGAATTGGAAGCAGTTTAAAAGTCAACTTAACAAATCAATGACTACAGCATCATTGGCAAACACTCTAATGACGCTGTCAACACCATCAACCAGATCGTTTACGTAAATCGTAAAAAGCAGCGGACATATTACGATTCCCTGTGGCACACCTGATGTTACGCTTGTTTCTGTTTTGACGACGTTCGGTCGCTTAAGAGGCAGAAAATGCTCCAATAAATGGCAGAGTGCCAGTAAATCTGAAAGACAGCTAAGTTACAGCTCTTTGAAATTCTACAGTAAATCACAGTTACGTATTGAAACAAATCTGAGTACATCGGGCTCTCAGAAAGTGAGGCACATCCAATGAAACAACGATATTTTCAATGTATTTGAAACAACCAAAAGTAATATTTTATGATGACTAAACATTTACGCAGTGAACATGTGAATTAACAATTTTTAAGCCGGTCGCGGTGGCCGTGCGGTTCTAGGCGCTGCAGTCCAGAACCGCGTGACTGCTACGGTCGCAGGTTCGAATCCTGCCTCGGGCAAGGATGTGTGTGATGTCCTTAGGTTAGTTAGGTTTAAGCAGTTCTAAGTTCTAGGGGACTGATGACCTCAGATGTTAAGTCCCATAGTGCTCAGAGCCATTTGAACCATTTGAACAATTTTTAAACGCTTCATGTAGTTTCAGTAAACAATATCTCAGATGACAGCATTGCACAACAGCTATCCTCACCATCATCATCATCATCATCATCATCATCTGTTTCTCTTATTTATTGAGTTTTGACATCTTTCATATCTTTTTATTAAACAAAATGTCTGTCAGAAAATTGTATTCTCCATAATAAGACTGCAAATGAATGCAGCATGAATACCTTATATCTGATCATAATTGTGTTTTCACTTAATGAATATTTTACTATTTTGCCAATAAATTTATTTAAATATTAATTGCAATTGCTAATGAAAAGTCATAATAACTGGAGAAGTGGTCAATAACTTGTACTAGGTGACATGACTATTAGAAACAGTGCCGAAAGACACTTCTACCAAGAAGGCATAAATAATTGTTTAAACAATATTTTAAAACGATTCGTTGTCTTTTGTTGTGTGTAATTGTGTAGGAATACTAGCTTATTTATTTATGAACAAATCTCTATTTGTAACTTATTGTAAACAATCTGAGTGTGACCGAATTTTTATAACATTTATTTTACTTAAATACTGTTGCAGTATATTAGTTTAATCTGGAAAGTTAGCAAAGTTGAATCAGTTCATGTCTGCAGAACTTAAGAATGAGGTACTTTTGGTGGGGACGGCCTACAGTCAGTGGTGACGCAGACAGTGGCGGAACACCATTGGAGTAAAATGGAGAGGGACACTTTACGAGTCAAGAAAGAGCTCAAGAGAGCTATTCTGCCCACTTTTCAATTAGATCCGGGAAAAGACTTTTTCGTTTAGATCTGGTGGAAGGCAGCTAGCCTGTGGTCACATGTAACGTTGGGTCGTGTTAGTGACAGACTCTGGCTAGTGAATGGGTGCTACGACACTCTAAATTTTCCAGTTACATTACAGAACTGAGGACTGGCAGAGTATGGGTTTCTACTCATCATCTCATCTGTGTTAATCTGTAAGTCATCATGTTAAACTCTGAACTGTTTTGAGGTGGTGAGTATTTCATGTATTGTGATTACGAAATGTACTTAGCTTTTGCGTATCTTTGATGATTATTTAGGGCGGCCGGAGTGGCCGAGCGGTTCTAGGCGCTACAGTCTGGAACCGGGCGACCGCTACGGTCGCAGGTTCGAATCCTGCCTCGGGCGTGGATGTGTGTGATGTCCTTAGGTTAGTTAGGTTTAAGTAGTTCTAAGTTCTAGGGGACTGATGACCTCAGTAGTTAAGTCCCATAGTGCTCAGAGTAATTTTTTTTTATTATTTAGTTTGGGGATGTTGCTATCGTTCTCGTATTGATCTCAACGTAATTTTAGTGCGTTTGATAAAAGTGTTTTCTGTCGGTATTTTACTTGGATATCGTAGGACCGCTGTACATTTATTTGAGATGTAAATGTCGTGTGAATAGCGCCTCCCGTCGGGTAGACCGTTCGCCGGGTGCAAGCCTTTCGATTTGACGCCACTTCGACCACTTCCCCGTCCATGGGGATGAAATAATGATGATTACGACAACACAACACCCAGTCCCTGAGCGGAGAAAATCTCCGACCCAGCCGGGAATCGAACACGGGCCCTTAGGATTGACATTCTGTCGCGCTGGCCACTCATCTACTGGGGGCGGACATTTGAGATGTCCTTTCCTGAATAAACGTTATTCAACATCACTCTGCCATCTACGTCAATTACAGACGTTAGAACAGCATCATATTTATTAAATTATTCATTTGTATTTTGTATTGCTGCGTTTTTTATTAATTCCTAATTTTAGCCAGTGCATCGATTTTTTTACTACAGGATAACAGCTACAGATTATTATTATTTGCAGCGAATCAGCTGCCGGGCATGAAAGCGGAAGAACACGGCTTGACCCTACGACTACATCGAAATATTCTTCTTTTTTTTTCCTACAGAGCCTTGCATAACCCAGCTATCTAAGGTGTGAACAACCTCAGATAAAGTCGCAACTAGTTTGCTTGTATGGATTGTTCGTTAGAAAGCAACTACTACTCAGAAGCACGAAATAGGGGTAGTGCGCCGCGCAGTATTAGCCGAGCGGTCTCAGGCGCTGCAATCATCGGCTCTGCGGCTTGTCCCGGCGGAGGTTCGAGTCTTCCCTCGGGCATGGGTGTGTATGTTTCTCCTTAGGATAATTTAGGTTAAGTAGTGTGTAAGCTTAGGGATTGATGACCTTAGCAGTTAAGTCCCATAAGATTTCACACACATTTGAACATTTTTTTTTGTTTTTTTTTTTGTTTTAAGAGGTAGTGCTGTAATGTTTCCACAATCATTTAAATTTAATGTGGGCTCCTGAACAAATTACCCAAAATAATTTTCGGAGAAAGTAACACGTACAATTCTGGACGAGATTTTATGATTACAACAGACTTTAAACATAAATTTTCGCCAACATATCGTTTGTAGATGGAAGTTACCACCTACTAGAAATTATGAGTCGGGTACCTATTTGAAATGAGATTCAAATTTTCCTTGAACCTTTCAGCAACTTTATCATCTGAGTAGTAGGGCCGTAAGAGAACCAATAACTAACAAATTTCTTGTGGTGGTTACTTTTTGTGACAGTTGTATACAAACTACAGTAAATTTGTAAATGTGTGAACTACTGCAACAAATAATTTTTTTTGTCGGTTGCCGAATATGACTTCTGCCCATACTAACTCACAGCGACTTTATACTTCAATTTCAGTACAAGAAAAAACTACTTCCAACAGAAACGGATACGTCAAGACCAACTGAGTTTAATCTATCCTTTCTGAACACAATTATATCCTCGGTAAAGAAAAAGACAAAAAAATTATCTCCGTCTTTAGTCATCTTTCGGTACCTATAACGATTTCTGCTTCTGCGCTTTCTATGACCGCTTGGTGCTCCGCTTCTCGAATTGAAACTAAACGAAAGAAACACAAAAGTAATAAAAAGAAGCAGAAATTCAACATCCAATTTCACGTCTACGAAGCACAAGAAGTGAAGTTATTCTGCTACATTGAAAACAAAGTTACTTATCATGGATGTAGCAATGAGAATATAACAGGTAAATTAGCACACGCATTCCTCGCTGAATTAAGTCTGCTATTATGAAACATAGATCTTAATTGTAGAAAGAAAATTGTGAGAATGTATGTTGGGAGCGCAGCACTCTGTAGAGGTGAATGATGGACTGGGTGAAAACCGGAAAAGGAGAGAACCAAAGCGTTTGATATATAGTGTTAACAGAAGCGTTCTGACAAGTAAGTGGAGCGATAAGATAAGCAATGAGGTGGTCTCCGCAGGCAAGGAGTATGTGGAAAACACTGTTTAGAAGAAGAGCTTGATGACAGAACCGGTGTTAATACTTCAGAGAATACGTTCCGCGGTAGTAGAGCGTGTCTTAGAGGCAAAAAACCCGTTAGGGAAAGCAGTGATTGGAATATACCCAACATATCTTTGATAACTTTGGGTGTAAGTGGTACTATGAGATAAAGCGTTTGGGCCAGGAGGGGAAATTTTGGCGGTCCCCGTCTTGCCAATTCAGAAAACTAGTTAAAAAAATAAAGAAAAGTAAATCTGTGATAACCAAGGACTCGAAAAAATGCAAAAAGCAAATGAACCACACAATGGGCACCAGTATTAATGTACACGACCACTTCAAGCAGCGCACGAATCTTATTCTTACTCGCGGTGATTTTTTACTGACGTAACTTTATGAACGCAACAGCTGTCCACGTTTTATTTGCATTTACAGGGCGGAAGCTGAGTAAGCAGAATCTAGAAGCTTTTGAAAAGTAGCGTTACAGAATAATTTTAAAAATCAAATAGAAGAGATGCTAGAAAGAATAGACGAGAAAGGTAAATACATATAAAATCTCTCCTGTTATAGTTTTCTGGTTGATCGATGTGTTCTGTTTTAGAATAGTTATCTTTGACTAAGACGGAACAGCAGACAGTGATAATTGAGGGATGGATCAAGGACGACAATGAAGATAAAAGATTACTGAATAGGATGGTTTGTGAAAATATTCAGAGATAAAGAGACTGGTGTAGCGCACGATGTACTGGAGAACGGTATCAAACAGACGGAGGACTGACAACTGCCAACCGCGGTGGTCGAGCGGTTCTAGGCGCTTCAGTTCGGAACCGCGCGACTGCTAGGGTCGGAGGTTCGAATTCTGCCTCGCGCATGGATGTGTGTAATGTCCTTAGGTTAGTTGGGTTTAAGTAGTTCTAAGTTCTAGGGGACTGATGACCTCAGATGTTAAGTCCCATAGTGCTCAGAGCCATTTGAACTGACAACTATTGTGACGTGTCAGCCGTGCCATGGAACTTCCCTCTGACCATTGACACTTCCATCGCCTAGTCTCCCATGCAATGAGTGAAATTCGTCCAAAAGTGCCAATATTTATGATAATGGCTTAGAAATCCGTACAAGTACAGGGAAAGATGACTGTCTACGTGACATGGAAGCTACGCATGATTTACGAGGGAGGCGACAGAATTGTTGCACATTCACCTGTCATACGGATTCTTTAAGTTTCATAAATAGCAATCGGAGTAGACTCAGTTGCGTTTCTTGCAAATATCCAATTTAAGTGCCCTGGACATCTACAATCTCATAGGTCATAATGACGTGTTACGATCTTAGCAGTGTGTTTAGAATTTATCCTGTGTTTAGTTTGAATATTCCGTGGATGCTATTGACGACAGTTCACTATGTTGTGGTACGTCATCGTGTTTACAGGCAAGGCACATTTTCTGTGTGAAAACGTGGCTAGATGTAGGCCAATTATGTTACTGATCTTGTTTTAATCTTAATGTGGAACACAAAATTTTCTATATATATTCCAACCACATACATACTATCTACTCAGAAATTCAACTACGGAAAAGCTCTTGTCCAGTAGAGGTGATTTCAATCAGTTTTCAAACCTTTCTTTATCTTCAAGCACATTTAATCAAAAGGTATGTGGTCAAATATTGTGTGTGCTGTCAGGCCTATTTGATACTGAAGCTGTACTCTACAACACGGTGCTGTCTTGTCCAAGGGAACCTTGATATGTAAATGCTCGACGTTTTCTCAGAATCTCCCCACTACCGTTTCCAAATATATGTTCCATTTTGAATCACTTTGCAGTATTAGCTGTTGATACAGTAAGGATGGGAGAAACTGAATAAGTTTACCATTAATCTGTTAGCGACCGCTCTTTGGGATTGTCGCTTGTACACCGATGACCCAAAATATTATGACTGCCTGCTCGAAAGCGTGTTGGTTCACCTCTGGAACGCAGTTCATCAGTGATTCTGAGTGCCATGGATTAGACAAGTACTTGATAGGTTTCCAAAGAATTGTGGCACGAGATGACTAGGTACAGGTCACACACTTCCCATAATTTACAGTTGGTTTGTGGGTACGGAGCTGGCGGCCGATAGCGCCCCAGTTGGGCTTCATCGGATTTGGAGAAGCCGAATTTGATGACGAAGACAGCAGAGTGACTTCACTATCATGCTGATCAATCCATGACAGCACGATTCCGGCCTTTGACACGGACAATTATCCTGCTGGAAGATGCCATCGCTGTCAGGGAAGTTATCGAGTATAAGTGGTTACAGGTGGTCTCTAATAATGTTCACGTACTTCACAGCTGTCATGGTGCCTTCGATTACTATAGCAAGTCCCATGGAAGCCCAGATGAATGCTACTGCTCCCACCGGCCTGCGTCCGTGGTGCACTGCATGTTTCCAGCACCAGTTCGCCTGAATGACGGCGTATTTGGACACGACCATCGACCTGGTTTAACAATAAACGGGATTCAGCCGAGCAGGCGACTCGATTCCATTGATCTGCGGTCCAATCTCTATGATCCCGTGACCACTTTAATCGTAATAGACGATGATGTTGGGTCAATATGGGAACACGTAGGGGCCCCTGCTACGGACCACCATGTACAACACTGTGCGCTGCCCAGTGTGCCCCAGACCACTCGTGCCTGCACCGGCACTGGACTCTGTCGTCAGATCTGCCACAGTTCGCCACCTATCCTCTCTTAGAGAGTGGGCAAGCCTTCGATCCCTATGTTCTGTGCCGGCCGCGGTGGCCGAGAGGTTCTCAGCACTTCAGTCCGGAACCGCGCAACTGCTACGGTCGCAGGTTCGAATCCTGCCTCGGGCATGGATGTGTGTGATGTCCTTAGTTAGGTTTAAGTAGTTCTAAGTTCTAGGGGACTGATGATCTCAGAAGTTAAGTCCCATAGTGCTCAGAGCCATCTGAACCATTTGAGCCTATGCTCTGTGATGGGGTATGGACATCCAACTTCTTGTCGCTTACTCGAGGTCTCAGCATTCTTCAACCACTTATCATAGATGGTCATGCCAGTGGCACGCGAACAGGCGACCAGCTTCGCCGCGTTCGAGGTGCTCGCTCCAAGGCACTGGGCCACAACAATCTGCATTTGCGCAATTTACCATCGCTAGAATGATTCCCCATTCCTCTCTGCTCCGCTCATGTACTTCTCTTACCGCGTCGCGTGGCCTCAGCGCCACCAGGCAGCATACAACCTCGTGGTAGGCATTCGACATAATGTTTTGGCTCATCAGCGTATAAACTGTGTGGTTTAGCAGAAATATTAAATACTTAAGGAGATTATAGTATAGGATAATTTGAATAAAGTATTCTGTGTAACATGTTTCCAATTTCCATTAATTGGAGAGCTACAGCTATTGCAATAGAACTTAACAACAGGTCTTAAGTAAGGGCAGGTGATGAAGTTCAAAGTTCATTTTCTTAAAATCCACCACCTACTTCAACGCACTTTTGAAACCCGGAAAACACCGCTCGTAGCTCTTCTGAGCTCATATGGCGTTCTTTCATGTCAGCGCTGTTCAAAATCCGATCAATTTGCCTCTTGTGCTTACTTTCTCTTTGTGGATTTCGCCTTTCAATTATCCCCACAAGCAAAAATCTAAAGGCCTAAAGTCCGGTGACCTCGGTGGCAAGAAACGTGACCACTTCTGCTGATCCATCTTCCGGGGAATGTTAAGTTTACGCCGGCCGGGATGGCCGAGCGGTTCTAGGCGCTACAGTCTGGAACCGCGTAACCGTTACGGTCGCAGCTTCGAATCCAGCCTCGGGCATGGATGTGTGTGATGTCCTTAGGTTAGTTAGGTTTAAGTAGTTCTAAGTTCTAGGGGACTGATGACCTCAGAAGTTAAGTCCCATAGTGCTCAGAGCCATTTGAACCATTTTTGTTAAGTTTACATAATGTGCAGGGGCCGGTGGTACTGCAAGGGTACACCCGCCCTTGCAGCCGAAGGAACTTCTTCCAATAACGCAGGAAGCTCGTTCCCAAGAAAGCTCTGCAAGACGCTGTAACACAACAAGCCCAACCAGCTGACTGTCATACCGCAAGCACCTTTTTTTTAGAGAGATGCAATCTTGGAACTCTGTCTCGTCCGTTTATAGTACCACCGATATGAGTTACGATGTTACTGAGACCGTCACGAGTGAAGGTGTTTTCACCAGTAAGCAGTACTAGCGGGATTACCTGGCGATCTGCAACTAGCCAACAACAAAATTCCAATCGTCTACCTTCATTTTCTCATCGAAGATATTAAGTCCCCTTTACATGATGATTATGTCCGCCATATTCTTGTAGTCGTATGTGGAACACCGATGAGTGCAGAAATTCTTCGATGCTTGTTGAAGGACTACGTTCTACCAAGGGAATAATGTCTTTTACTTCATCCACACTCCGATTTACGCGTTTAGATGGGGTGTGACTTCTCAGCTCTGCACCCGTCTCGAGCAGTGAAAACACAGATAAATATTTGGATACTATTACCGCCAGCAGATGTATCACAGATATTACCATTTATGATGCTTTGAGGTTGTACCAGCCTAAAAGGAACAGAAAATATGCTTGTACCTGACCTGTTTTGACCTTACGTCCTGCGAAGACGGTGCATGACCGAAACCGGTTGACAAATACGTTTTTAAAATGAAAAACTCATGGTTAAAAACGATTTTTTTTTCGAAATTCCGGTGACTTCACACGGGGAAGAATCATCGGGATACTGGAAAAAGGACAAAGTGTGACGCGTGTACTCCAGTATAGTTAGGTATTGCTCGCAGCATTGTTCCACGTGCATGGGGGAGCGTTCAGAAGTACGGGCAACTGCTGCCCGAAGAAGAGAGGTGATTGGGTAAGGTCAGCTACAACATATGGCAGCAGATGAGAGTTACATGGTACAATGGGCAGGAAGGGACACGTGTAAGACAGCGTCTGCACTTGCAATCACATTTAATAGTAACGCAAAGCACGCAAACTCGCGCTCAGCCGTGTCATGGGCGTGGTCTCTTTGCCCCTCGACCATCACGTTGTGTTCCGTTGGCACCGTTTGCAGTAGTGACAGGAGCATAGCGACTAGACCAACGAGAAGTGCGATTGTGTGCAGGTTCAGTCTGAGCAGTGATTTTCGACGTACTCTCATATAGCGAGAGGTGCTTACACGTAATGCATCCACGAACATTGTCGAACATGATCATTTTTGTGGCCCATGTGTTATGATAGGGGGAGGCATAATGTTGCATCCACCTACTGACCTCCAAATCTTCGAACACGGCACACCCACCGCTCTATCTTATTGTGAGCCTGTTCTCTTTCCCGTTGTACGTATTTTGAGGAGTGCATTCGGCCCGTGACTTGCTTTCTATTGGATGACAATGCGCTACCGAGTCCTACAGCGCAGGTGGAGTGGCTCTTGGAACGAGAGGATATTCGGCGAATGTAGTGACCTAACCGAGTAGGTAGAGAATTGGAACGTCCTGCCGCAATAGGTCCTTACCAAATGTTCAAATGTGTGTGAATTCCTAAGGGACCAAACTGTTGAGGTCATCGGTCCCTGAGGTCCTTACCAACCGCTGTTTTTCGTGGTCTGATGTAAGGAAATATTATTATTATTATTAAGCATCAGATTGAGGAGGGGAAGCAACATATTCTTGCGTGGCTCCCTTTCCCGTTTAGAAAGCGCGGCGTACCATTGTGGAACAGCGAGGCTTTGTGCGAGCGATGTGCGGTTGGAGAAGCAAAGTTTGCTAAGAAATCCCCAGACGTCACTCGCACTGGAAGTGCACCTAAGAACCAGTTTAAAACTGAGTTTGAAGAATATTACAAGGGAGGAATATAAGTAGTATGTTAACGTCGGCCTCGACTGTTCTGTCCGCACAATGGCACGTCGGACACTGTTGGCTCTGTAAAAAACTTGACACATAGAAAGTAAATGATTAAGCAAACACGAATTTAGAGTAATTGACACTATAATTACGAATTTGAACTTAACCCACATATAACATGTTAACACTTACGTCAGTAACAATGACAGAGCTTGAGTGGTTTGACAAGTTTAGAAATCACGTAGAAATGTCCGTTCATTAACCACTCTGCGTTTTTCACACATGCTAGTCCCACATGCAACAAAATGACAGTATTTATCTGTAGGTTTTAACAAATAACAAGTCTATTAATGACGCCTATGTAATGGTGCGTCCGTATTATACAGAAGATAAAAAGAGAGTCATATCGTCCGGCAGTGGACGATGGGTTGCGCGCTTGTTTTTTTGTATTATTCAAATGTCTTCAGAGTGTGTCTTTAATATCGATGTTTTTACATGCGCGCTGAATTACTCTGTAGTTTCTTAAGTCGTCAGTGGCGCCGGATTTATTTCTCCTTGTAAATCGTCAAAATACATCATTAAATGCGTAGTTAAATGTTATACATTGGCTAATAAATGGTCCTTGGCCTCTTTCATTGCTCAAATCATGTGGCGAGATGTGGCAGTATGAAAATACATCGCAGCGGTCACACACACTGCCTTTTGTTTTATATTCTGGGTACCAGGATAAATCGCGGTGATTTCAGTATTATTATTATTATTATCTTTACGTAAAAATGTCGTTTCTGTTTGTCTCATTACTTTCAGTTGTATTCTGTACTATACTGTAGTAGTTGTTTCTGCGTATAGTCTAAGTTTAATTGAACCGTGTTATATGACAGTGACACATAATGCGAAAGCTGCTTTTGTCATTAAGCTTAGCGCATCAAAAAACTTTTGCAATGCCTTATTTAAGTCCCATAACCGGTTTCTGGCAATCATGCCCATCTCCAGATGGCTAATGTTTCCAATTAATCTTTGCTTTGCAGTTTTTGAACGTACAAACAGTTGGGAGTGCCTGACTAGGCAATTTCAATGTTATTTTGTCCATCCTGCGTCTCGTGAATACCACGGCCTTTAATGCTAGTTGGCTGTTTGTACATGAAAAACTCCGAAGTGAAGACTAATCAGAACCGTTAGCCATCTGAGGATGAGAATGATAGCCCGAAACCGGTTATGGAATCGCAATAAAGCATTTTAAAAGTGTTAGTGTCTGCTTGCGTTATTCACCAACAGTCATTAATGGGCGTGGAGTTCAAAATAAAATTACGTCAAAATGGTTCAAATGGCTGTGAAAACTATGGGAATTAACATCTGAGGTCAACAGTCCCCTAGAACTTAGAACTACTGAAACCTAACTAACCTAAGGACATCACACACATGCATGCCCGAGGCAGGATTCGAACCTGCGACCGTAACGGTCCCGCGGTTCCAGATTGTAGCGCCTAGAACCGCTCGGCCACTTCAGCCGGCTATGTCGAAATGGAAATACTTTTCTCGCGGTTCTAGGCGCTCAGTCCGGAAATGCGCGACTGCTACGGTCGCAGGTTCGAATCCTGCCTCGGGCATGTATGTGTGTGATGTCCTTAGGTTAGTTAGGTTTAATTAGTTCTAAGTTCTAGGGGATTGATGACCTAAGGTGCTAAGTCCCATAGTGCTCAGAACCATTTGAACCATTTTTTTTTGAAATACTTTCTAACTCCTGCTTTTCCTTACAATCCTGCAACGAGGATTCTTTGCTGAAGGATTTCCAAGGTTCCGTCGCAGACCTTATTACGCATCTGAGCTGTGACGTCTGTATGCATAACGGACCACTCAGTCGTCTTAGTGGCCTTCCCACTGACCATTGACGCTTAGGCCTCTGAGTCGCCGAGTAACTG
Source organism: Schistocerca piceifrons (assembly GCF_021461385.2). Lineage (NCBI taxonomy): Eukaryota > Metazoa > Arthropoda > Insecta > Orthoptera > Acrididae > Schistocerca > Schistocerca piceifrons. Next base: position 783,847,094 of record NC_060138.1, read on the forward strand.
TGAATTCCTTCGGTTATGAGTGGCGTTTGGACTGATGTGCAAATATTTGCGCTAATGTCTTCGAATTCCGCACAAGTGCCATCGTTATTAGTCCGTCTGGGGCGGCACGCAGCCGTTGTGCAACCGTGGCGGACTTTCGCCGCGCCGTTAATGGTCCACCCCGGCGGCGCGCGGCGTGTCCGCAGCGCCATCGCGGCCGGGATCCGGCGCTCTGAACGGGGCGACGCTGCTATCTATTTGGAGCGTGACGCCGATAAGGCAGGAACGCGACTTCCGCGCCTCGCATTCCGAACTTACGTCCCGATAACATTCATAAATCTGGCGCGGCGCCAGCGCATCTCCTTCTTCCCCGCTGCGTCTTCCTCTCAGCTCTCTAGCTCTCTCTCTCCCCTCCCCCTCTCACTCACTGTTGTTTTTACTTGGCGTCAGGAAACGAGGGGGAGTAGGCGGCGTGGCGGCGATGGAGGTGGGGGCGGAGGCTCCGATGTAAATCGTGCGACAAAAAGGGCCCGGCGACCTGGCGCTCGCGTCGTGAGCACTCGGCCTGCCGCCTCCGGGCTCCCGCATTCCAGCCGCCCCCAAATAACGCCGCTGCCCTCGTGTCACAAACACGTCAGCCGCTCGTCAGACGCCGGGTCGCCGCTGGACCTCGATTCGGCTTCCCGCATCCGACCATACCTTGGGCTCCTACAGCCCGCATCTGTTGTATGTTTTGCGGAGTTGCCACAACACCCACGCGGCTGCGAACGCGTACACCACCGTTCTGCTAGATAAGGACTAGGAAGTCAATTAAAACACACACACACACACACACACACACACACACACACACACACACATACGCACGCACGCACGTTCACACTCAAAGCTATTTTTTAAATTGAGTTTATTTTTTGTGCACGACGGCCTTGCCGCAGTGGTAACACCGGTTCCCGTCAGATCACCGAAGTTAAGCGCTGTCGGACTGGGCTAGCACTTGCGTGGGTGACCGGTCTGCTGAGCGCTGTTGGCAAGCGGGGTGCACTCAGCCTTTGTGACGCAAACTGAGGAGCTACTTGATTGAAAAGTGGCGGCTCCGGTCTCGGAAACTGACATGCGGCTGGGAGAGCGGTGTGCTGACCACATGCCCCTCCGTATCCGCATCCAGTGATGCCTGTCGGCTGAGGTTGACACGGCGGCCGGTCAGTACCGTTGGGCCTTCATGCCATGTTCGGGAGGAATTTAGTTTTTTATTTTTATTTTTTGTGAATAGTGTGAGCCTATTATGCCAAGTAACAGGTATCATTTAAGAATTCTCTAATTAAAAGATTAATCAAGCTAAATCTGTAGTCGAAGGAGAACAAATAATAAATGAATACACAGTTCTCTGAAACGGAACTCTCTTCTCTGTCTTCAAAGAACTACCAGACAAAACTAACCCATAAAAATACACACACAAAATGGCACACGCACCTCACAAAGATCAAAACTCCTGCGCACTATACATTAACTTGTTCAACTGTCTGCCATCTCGTTTTCTTAGTTTGTAAACAGTGACAGCGAAATTTACATAACGCAGGTTTCCACTGTGAAGATAATGGGGAAACCAGAAAAAGTAAGTCAAACACATTGCAAACATACATACACACACACACACACACACACACACACACACACACAAATGAAATAGCTCTAAGCACTATGGGACTTAACATCTGAAGTCATCAGCCCTCTAGACTTAGAACTACTTAAACCTAACTAACCCAAGAACATCACACACATCCGTGCCCGAGGCAGGATTCGAACCTGCGCCACCGTAGCAGCAGCGCGGTTCCGGACTGAAGCGCCTAGAACCGCTCGGCCACAACGCCCGGCCACACCCATCCACACACACACACATACACACACGCGCGCCCGCGCGTGCGCGTAATATCTTCCACATAGAATTAATTTTAGGGCTGGCCATAACATTCCCTGATGTAAAATTAAATAAGTAAATAACCTTTCTACATTGAGTTCTGCACGGATGCAGATGACAAACTCTAGAAAACGGATGCAATAAAATACATGAATGGCGAGGAAAACTACAATATTTCGTAACAAGGTATATACACAAAACTTTATCTCTTTCTTTAAATTTGTAAATACTGCCTTAAAGAGCCGAATTTATTTGTGCGCATGCTGAAACTCTAGCAGAACATGTCTCGGAAATATAAGAAACGATAAAAGTGTGTTTTGCTCCAAAAACAAATCTTTTTGCAGGCAAACGCGCACAGAAGAAAATGGTTCAAATGGCTTTAAGCACTATGGGACTTAACATCTGAGGTCATCAGTCTCCTAGACTTACAACTGCCCGCATCTCGTGGTCGTGCGGTAGCGTTCTCGCTTCCCACGCCCGGGTTCCCGGGTTCGATTCCCGGCGGGGTCAGGGATTTTCTCTGCCTCGTGATGGCTGGCTGTTGTGTGCTGTCCTTAGGTTAGTTAGATTTAAGTAGTTCTAAGTTCTAGAGGACTGATGACCATAGATGTTAAGTCCCATAGTGCTCAGAGCCATTTTTGAAGACTTAGAACTACTTAAACCTAACTAATCTAAGGACATCACACAAAAATGGCTCTGAACACTATGGGACTTAACATCTGAGGTCATCAGTCCCCTAGAACTTAGAACGACTTAAACCTAACTAACCTAAGGACATCACACACATCCATGCCCGAGACAGGATTCGAACCTGCGACCGTAGCGGTCGCGCGGTTCCAGACTGAAGCGCCTTTCACCGCGTGGCCACACTGGCCGGCTAAAGACATCACACACATCCATGGCCAAGGCAGGATTCGAACCTGCGACCGTAGCAGCAGCGCGGTTCCGGACTGAAGCGCCTAGAACCGCTCGGCCACAAGGGCCGGCGCGGACAGAAGAACTTCAGCCTCAAGATGACTGAATGTATACTATTCCCTTATTTATTGCTTTTTAAACTTATTTATTACCTTTTAAATGAAAACATGTTTACAATCTTTTATTTATTGCACGATCAAGGCCAAGGCTTGGAATCTGAGGAACGTCCATTAGCGTATTTGTTTTTCTTTGTGAAGCTAATTAATCAACAATTTCAGAAGCAAAGCCCAAATTAAACATCAGTAACGTAGAGGAAAAAGCCAAAGTTAGAAAACGGGTTAGATAAGGATGTCTCCTATTTCTATATTTATTTATTGTCTTCACTGAGGGAACTATTCACATCATGAAGCAGAACACAAAGGGAATAAAACCCACCGGCGAAAGGATACATTGTAGGCCTATTATATTTGCTTATGGCATCCCGATAATTGCAGACTCCGAAAAGAATTCATGTTGCACATCTGTCAGACAGTCTTAAACTGCGGAAATTAAAAGTGAATAAACGAAAAAAACTAAAGGTAGTAAGAAAAAATAGCGGTGATATTAAAACCAATATAAAAACTAATGACGTCAGAAATGAGCAGGTGAAACAATTTTGCTATCACAGAGTACAATATCTGTATAGTGGAAGTGAAGATAAGTATGGCATTGGCAAAGCAGGCATTTGTGACTAAGAAAAACATTTTAACTTGACAATATATGAATAGAGATCTCAAAAAATCATTGCAAAACCATTTGTGTGGAATACACTGCTCTATGGAAGTAAAAATTCGACTTAGGGTAAACTCAAAAGAATCGACTTGAAGCTACTAAAATGTAGATATGGTGGCAAATGACCAGTATGAATTGGGAGGAAAGAAAAGCCAACGTGGAAGTCAACGAAAATAGAAGATTATAAAGGGAAATAGAAAAGAGAAAAATTAAACTTGTTGGACACGTTATCAGACATAAGTTTCATCATTATTATTCTTGAAGGAAAAGTACCGGGAAAGAAAGGAAGAAGACGGCCTAGGATGAAGTGTTTGGAAGGCGCTGAGAAGACGATAAGATGTGACAATTACATGGAACTGGAACGAACAGCCAATGACAGAAGATAATTGTTGCATCGACATTATCGTTTAGAATATGTATGTGAGTATATTTATCGTGTATTCTTTTTCTTATGATTTGTTCTGCATCCTGGAGGATCTTTTCATTATGTACCTATTGGAACAGAAAGTGCATTTAATCTAATCTTCGACCAGCTGTTACATATGGGTCAGAAATGTGGACGATGACGGAAGCAGACTTGGAGAGCCTGAGGGCATTTGGCAGAGGGTTGGAGAGTGAGATACTATCATGAACAACAGTTTATACACGTCAGAGATATAGTACAATTTATTAAATTTCTAAGAACACACTGGTTGGAAGATACGGAAAAGATTGTTGGTGTCAGAAGGTGATGAAGAGTTGCATGGCTGGACGATGTGTTGGTTGAGGTCCGAGGGTAGAAGAGAAAAGCTGAGAACGTAGGTGTATGGAAGCAGCTTTTTGAGGAGGCCCATCACAGGCTGTAGTGACAAAAAAGAAGACAAATTATGGATACTCTGGAGTCCTATTAAAATATTCTGACTTCAAATATAATAAGTCTCCTTGAGACATAAGGGATCTTCCAGTAGGATGAGTAACAATCTGCGACTCTTTGCTGATGGCACTAATGTAGGGGAAGGTATCATCGTTGAGTGACCTTAGGAGGTTAAAAGATGACTTGTACAATTTCTGTTTTATGTTGTGAATAGCAGCTAGCTCTAAACTTATAAAAATGCGATTAATACAAATGAGTAGAAAAAAACAATCTTGTAATGCTTGAATACATTATTAGTGGTGTGCTACTTGGAACTGTCAGTTGGGTCAAATATCTAGGCGTAACGTTGCAAAGCGATATCTGTACCTACATGAGTACTCTGCAGTTCACACTTAAGTAACAGGCAGAGGGTTCTTCGAACCACTTTCAGGTTATTTCATGTGAAATGAAACGAGCACGTAAGATCGGTTGTAGAGAATGCGTATGGTTGACTTCGATTTATTTGCACAATTTTGGGAAATGGCAGCTCATCCACAAATGAGACCGCGTACAGAACACTGGTGAGTCTCAATATTTAGTATAGCTAGAGTGTTTGGGATCCTCGCCAGACCGGATTAAAGGAAGACACAGAGGCAAACCAGAGTGGTGCTGCTACATTAGTTACCGGTAGGATCGATCAACACGCGAGTATTACAGAGATGCTTTCGGAACTGAAATGGGTCCCTGGATGAAAGACGATGTCGTTTTATGCGAAACAGCATTGACAAAACTTAAAGAACCGGTATTTGAGTCTGACTGTAGAACTATTGTACTGCTGCCAACATAAATTTCGCATAAGAACCAAGAAGACAGGTGAAATTAGTGTGCTCGTACGGAAGCGTGTAGACGGTCCTTTTTCCCTCGCTCTGTTTGCGAGTGGAACGAGAAGCGGCATGACTGCTAGTGGTACAAGGTAACCTTTGCCATGTATCGTATGGTGGCGTTCGGTGTTTGTATGTAAACGTAGATCCTGTGATTGCATATTAAATGATACTAAGCGACTGGTCGCAGATACCAGTTCTAATATTTCTCCACCCACACCCCTACTTTGGTGTGTGACGGCCCTTACTTTGTGTTCCAGTGTCATTTCGCCCCCCTTTCCCCCCTTCCCCCCACCCACCCTCGTCGTGAACAGCGAGAGGGAAGAACGAGTGATTGTAACTCTCCGTGAGAGCTTGAATCTCTCTCATTCCGTCTCCGTCGTCTTGTCGGGAAACATGTATGGCAGGAAGAAGAATATGAGTTGACTCTTCTAAGAACGTACGCTCTCGGAATTTCAGCCGTAACCACTGCGTGATGCACGTCGCCGCCGTGGTAGCGTCTTCCACAGGACTTGGACGAGCAACTCCGTGTCGCTTTCGTGCTTACTGAACGACCCTGCCACGAAATGCGCTTCTCTCCTTCCGATCTCCTCCATTTCCTACATCAAACCTGTCTGGGAAGGATCTCAGTTCGACTAGCAATCTTCATCGGACGTGTGTCTAGTCCGAGGTATTTAATTAATGGCTGTGACTGCTTCCACTGATTTTTCGGCAATCGTGTAATCATACAATAACAGGAATTTCCGCCTATTTATGGTAATATGTTACATTCGTTTATTTTGAGCGACAGTCACCAAGTCCCGTAACAAGCACCGGTTGACTTCAGGTCTTCCAGCACTTCGCTACAATTTTCTATCGTTGCAAAATCTCTGTATTCAAAACAGCCGATTGGACCTCTCGACGTTATCCGTTGGGTCACTTATATATGTCTTGTGAGAAGCCAGAAGTTACTTTTACGTCTCAAAATTTCTCTCCGTTAAGAATGACATGTAGTTTGCTAGATCCGGTCACAAATACCGTCAGGTATTCTGTATGTTCGTAATCTGCTCATCGAGTGGTAGTGGAAATGTAGCTTGCTAGATCCAGTCACAAATATGGTCAGGTATTCTGTACGTTCGTATTTTGTTCATCAAGTGGTAGTGCGGAGCTTTATCGAACGTTTTCTAGAAGTCCAGGAACACGGCATCAACCTGATCCCTGCTATCTACTGCCATTGGGCTTCTGTGGACCAACAGAGCGAGCTGAGTTTCGTATGACTTTTGTTTTCGGATTGCACGTTGATTCCTACAGAGGAGATTTTCAACTTTCAGAAGGACCAACAAATTCTCTTAATAGAGAGAAGGAGTAATTTCACAGACTGCAAAGAGATGGCGTGGGAATTAATGGAATTTTGTTTTTTTTTTGTATTGGTATATGGCGAGAAGAAAAATAAATTAAAGAGTCAATTTTATCTGTGAAGGACTTTTATTTGCATGGCTTTAAAGCAGTCGTCTGCATAACGTTCCACTGGATAAATTGCGACATTGTGTCTTTACAAAATCTTTCTTGTAGACGATTTATCGCAAACGAATCTTTGGTGTAAGTTTATAAAAGGTCGGCTTCATTCTGCAAAGTTGAGAAATGGGCGACCGAATTCATACGAGACTGCTCTTCTGTTTATGTTGGTCCACATGCAGCGAGTATCAGAACTGTAAACACAGATGAAAACATCGAGAAATTCCACTATGTAGTATTGAGTGACTGGCGATTAAAGATTTATGAAATAACTGACAACAAAGCTACATTAGAAGAAAATAACATGAAAAAACTTGTTATGCAAGATGGATGCTTATCTGTGGAACTCTGATCAAAAGCAAAGGCGAAAACGAAATGCTCAGTAATGTTTTAACAGTGTTAAAAATTATCCAGCTGATTAATACGTTAACTTGCTACTGTGGATTAGGCATGACTCTACCATTCCACTCCAGAAAAAAACGGGAGTCAAAGCATTGTGTGATAGCAGGTAACCGCTTCAAGGAAGGCAAACTCAGAAAAATAGTAACCATTGTTTTTCGTAAGGGAAAAGGGACTATTCTTGTTTATTATTTCGAAAAGAGTAAAACAATAGTTTTTGAGTACTACTTTAAGTCTTCTATATCAACTGGAGGAAGAAATACGTCAGGAGATGAAGAAATAGCGAGAAAGCAAAATTCACCTGCCCACGATGGTGCTTTGACAAAGGAAAACTTGAGGATCTGGATAAGGAATGGAGGCTAGTCTCCTTTCCCCAGATTTTTCATCTTCTGAGTGCTACTGTTCCCATATATAAAGAAGTTTATGGCCACAATATGTTGTATCAATGAAGAAGTTATACCATCCGTGATCGGCTGTTTCGCACACTTCCAGGAACAGCACACCAGGTACAGGATCTACGCACTGGGAAAATGTTGGACTATGTGAGATAAATTAAATGAGGCTATGTATACACATGAGAGTACTCTTAATCTAAAAACAGTGTTTCACACCCACGCCGGGAAATTTGTAGCTTTTTCTCATACATTTGTCAGCAGTCATATGCGATTCTGTTCGTATATTTGTCAGTAGCCTACATGGGTGAGTGCAGTTATCTCGGCATCTTATTAAACCAGAGCACAAACATCTCGAATGCTTAAAACAGTCTGATCTAATAAGCCTCGGATTTCAACTTTAAAAAATGGACTCTTCTCCCCCATATTTCACATGCGTAACGGAGCTGTTCTCGCCAATGTAATGAGTTTTCGAGGAAGATTTATATTATCTTAACATCCACAGGCTGCATCCGCCTATGAGCTATGAAACGCAATGTAGTTACGAATCCCGCAGAAGAATGCCAGCAGACGTCCCAAAGTAGTTAACTGTCCGTATCCAAAAGATCAACGCATGACAAGAGATAATGGCTCTGAGCACTATGGGACTTAACATCTGAGGTCATCAGTCCCCTAGAACTTAGAACTACTTAAACCTAACTAACCTAAGGACATCACACCCATCCATGCCCGAGGCAGGATTCGAACCCGCGACCGTAGCGGTCTCGCGGTTCCAGACTAAAGCGCCTAGAAGCGAACGTCCACACCTGCCGACCCTCTAAGAGAATCTAAATACAGATGACCACAGATGTTGAGTCCCATAGTGCTCAGAGCCATTTGAACCATTTTTTTTGTCGTAGAGGGGAATCTCGCTGCAGGACCGCCATGTTTTAATACATTCTTTGGCAGAAAAGTTACTGCCTGGGAGCGATGGAGGAGATGAAGCTTCATACGATGGGAGCTTATGGCATTTTATTTCAGTGGTTCGCCATGGTTTCAGGGAGAATGAGGACACATTCCGCCTCCTGTGTGTCGAATCATATCAAAAAGCATTTAGTGATCGCTAAACGTCGACACTGCGACAGATGGAAGTAAGGAACCCTATTATTTGTGTGGCGGACGTCTTCGGAACGAACAGGGTGTTTGCAGACATTTGATCACCGAGTGGCGGTGCTCCTCAAGTCACCGTACATAGTGTTTTGAGGGTGCCTCATTCCAGCATCAGGTGCCGCTCTCTAGCCTAGTATGAGCAAAACTAGATTGCTGCATCCGTGAACTATCCTCCATCTTATATTCTTCTTGCGGAAAATAACGATCTTTGAAGTCAGAGAACAGCGTTTTGCAAGAAGGGTGTCACCTTTCTCTCGGAGTTTCGTAGTTTAGAAGGCTGGTATGTTTTCTCTAAGAAAAAAATTAAATGATAATTAAATGGATACCCTAGCTGCAAACAGGCGTTTATGTACTTCATTGGGGACATGTTGAAAATGTGTGCCCCGACCGGACCGGGGCACACATTTTTAACATGTCCCCAATGAAGTACATAAACGCCTGTTTGCAGCTAGGGTATCCATTTAATTATCATTTCATTTCTAGCAAAGCTGCATGGTCATCCACGGTAACTGTTCTTTCGGGAACAGATACTACCAACATATATAGTCTAAGAAAAAGTCACGGACTGTAAAGAAAGAATAGGTACTTTATTTCAGTTTCTATAATAATATGTTAGATCAACAGTCAATTTTATAGTTTGGCGCATGCGCGCTAAGCACTGCAGCGGCGAAGTACGCTTCAAGGTCGCGCACTCGAGCACACAGAATGCTCAGATCTACAAAAAGATCAATGTGTTGATTGATTTGTTTCTTAGGTTTTTTTCTTTTTTTAAAAAATCTCACGGGATATAAGGTCAAGACAGGTACTTCATTTCAGTTTCTATAATAAAATATTTGATCACCTCCGATATGACGGCAGGTGCCGCTAGGATGAACAAAAGAAGACGGTTGCATCTGTGAACTATCCTCCATCTTATATTCCTCTTGCGTAAAACAACGATGTTTGAAGTCAGACAGCGTTTTGCAAGAAGGGCGTCACCTTTCTCTCGGAGTTTCGAAGGCTGGTTTGTTTTCCCTAAGAAAAAGTCACGCGAGAATGATATATGCAGTTTTATTTGCAGGCGCGCTATATTTTCCGAAGTTTGCAAGAATACTGCTGATCGAATATTATCATATCTGGGCATGAGAGGCGTTCCGACGTGAAAGATCTGTTGGACTAAATGGGTGGTGAGGGAAACCGCTAGCATCGTTGAAGTTGTTATCCACGAAGCCTGACTACGCCAAGGGATGAATGCCGTATTATGCGCCAGGAATATCTTAAACACTTCATATCTGCGCCTGCCTTTCAGGCGCAAACTAATGGACTAACTAATGGACTAACTACAACAGCCCACGTCATCCCGCTCCTGTTAACGTCAAAATACAAACATCCGCGTTTGGAGCGGTGCCATACTTTCGGAAGCCAGGACTGTTGACGAATCGCGCCGTGTTAATTTCAACGATGAAGCTCGGCTCTTCTCGACCTGCGACGACCTTCGTCGGTGAGTATGGCGGCACCAGGCGTAGTGGGGAGCTAACGGGTACGACATGAAGTTACCTCTCTTATTGAGGCAGTAAACTCCATCGGAACAGCAGTAGGTCACACTAAGCCTGCGTCCTAATGTTGACTAGAAAACTTTCGTTGGAATTCGGGAGTCAGCAGAAGGAAGGTGCTGACAGACGTGGATGTTACAGGAGAAAACTACCAACACGAATTATTTGCAGAAGATTGGAAAACTAGCTGAGACCGACCACGGGAAAGATAAGTCTCGTTTCCAGTAAAATATGACTGATCCTTCAACTTACCGTGGGAGACAGACTGAAAAATGCAAAACGACTTCTATAGGACGTGTTGATTTAGAGAAAACTTTTGACAGTCTTGACTGGACAACACTCTTTGAAATTTCGACGATAGCAGGGGTAAAATGTAGAAAGCGAAAAGCTGTCTACATTTTGTACAGAAATCAGACTGTAGTTACAAAAGCCGAAGGATGTGAAACGGAAGTAGTAGTTAAGAAGGAATGAAGAAGTGTTGTAGCCAATATCCCATGTACATTGAGCAGGCAGTACAAGACACCGAAAGAGAATTGGAGAAGAAACAAAAACTTGTCGTTTTCTGGTGATATGGTAATTCTGCCAGAGATGGCAAAGGACTATCAAGAGAAGTTGAACGGAATGGATAGTGTCTTCAAAAGAGATTAAAAGATGAATATCAACAAAATTAAACGAAGGGTTACTGAAAGTAGTCGAATAACATTAGGCGACGCTGAAGGAACTGAAATAGCAAATAAAACGCCAAAAGTAGTAGATTTTTACTGTTTTTTTTTCAGAAAAATAAACTGCAGGCCGGCATTTGCAAGGAAATGATTTCTGGAAGAAGATAAATTTGTTAGATAGAATATAAATTTGTGTTAGGACTCTTTTCTGAAGGCGTATGCCTCGAACGTAGCCCTGTACGAAAATAAACCATGGTCGATAGACAATTCGAACAGGAAGAGAATAGAAGCTTTTGAAATGTCGTGTTACAGAAGAATGTCGAAGATCTGCTGTCCCTAGCAGGTGTAGTATATCTTCCTATATTTTGCCGAGTATGAGCGAGTTGTGCGCCAAAGGTCATTCGCGTTCGCTGCCTGCATTCGTACAATGTGCTGCTCCCATTTTTTATGTCTTTGCTTTTGAGATGACGAAAAGCAACCTTCTCTTTTGTAATACTACACGAAAGGATGTGCAATTATTTCAAACTGTCCGGATTGTGAACGAGAGTAGCAGCATACATAATAGAAATAGGCGAGAGAATAGCATATCGTATTTTATCAGTAACTGACTACAAAGGTAAGATAGTATGTCAAACGACTTCTGATTATCTTGGCCCACGTTCATAAGTATATACAGTTTGCCAATGAGACGGATCATTGGTGAATCGATCAGGGGCTAGAACCTACAATTCAGATCGATTCCTTTTTGGGGAAATTTTCATTTAACTTATTGAAATATCATACGACACGGTTGGTGACCTTTAGCTAATGATGGTGCTACGCCTTGAGCAACGTGATCCCACGCCCTCGTCGTCGGTAATTCTGTAAAACTCACCTTTATGTATGAGAAAAAAACTGACATTTCATTTAAGTACCTTACAGCTGGTAAGCAACCAACACTTTAAGCGGAGCATTATTAAGCTCAAAGTTTCGAAAAATACGTGGGGCATTCAGTAAGTAATGAAACACATATTTTCTGAAAGTAAGTTGGTTTTATTCAGGTTTCCAATACATTGTCTCATTCCCCCACTCTTTTGGCTACAAGATACTGTTTTTTCGACATAATCTCCGCTGAATGCGACCGTCTTACGCCACCTTACTAGGAGGGCCTGAATGCGCGCGTGGTACCATTCTACTGATCGACATCGGAGCCGAGGTCTTGCTGCATAAATAACTTCCTCATCATCCACGTAGTAGTGCTCGATGGCTGCATCCTTCATGGGGCCAAACAGATGGAAGTCGGAAGGTGTGAGATCCAGGCTGTAGGGTGGATAAAGAAGAACAGTCCAACGAAGATTTGTGTCCTCCTCTCGGGTGCGCAGACTTGCGTGAGGCCTCCTGAGGGTAGCACAAATCACTTCAGAGTTGACCGTTACTACATGAGCGAGGATATCAAACAGATAACCGCTTCAGAGTGCCAGAAGACCGTCCCTATGACGTTAGCGGCTGATACTGCGGCTTTGAACTTTTTCTTCGGAAGAGAGGTGGTGTGGCGCCACTCCATGGATTGCCGTCTTATTTATGGTTCGGAGTGACAGATCCATGTTTCATCGCCTGTGACAATGCTTGACAGAAAATTGTCACGATTTGCCTCGTAACGCGGTAGGAATTCCACACAGATGTTCCCGCGTTGATCTTTATTCTTTCGAGTACCCCAACTGTGGACGAGTGTGTCAGCACTACCAACAGAGACGTGCAGTTGTGCGGTGAGCTGTTTAACTGTGATTCGTCGATCACCTCGAATGAGAGGGTCCGCACGTTCCACATTGCAGGAGTCACAGCTGTGAGCGGCCAACCGGCCGGCACGCGAGAGACATGGGACAGGTTTCAAAAAATGGTTCAAATGGCTCTGAGCACTATGGGACTTAACTTCTGAGGTCATCAGTCCCCTAGAACTTAGAACTACTTAAACCTAACTAACCTAAGGACATCACACACATCCATGCCCGAGGCAGGATTCGAACCTGTGACCGTAGTGGTCGTGGGACAGGTTTGCGCGACCTTGTTACGATGGTGACAGACGCCTCCCGAAACGACTCGCCGTCCTTTTCGTCACTGCCAGGTCTCCGCAGATATTCGGCAAACTCCTATGTATATATGACATGCTCTTGTTTTCCGCCAAAAGAAACTCAGTGACAGCTCTCTGCTTGGAATTTTGAAGGCTACGTACAGCGCGGCCACCTATCGGAACTTCATGAAATTAAAGGAGCTGAAGCGGGAATATTCCACAATGTCTCACAACAAACTCCACATTTTTTACAACCGAAATTGGCGTAGAAATAAAATGTGTTGCATTAATTACTGAACGACTCTCGTATTATCGTAAATAATAATAATAATTAATATCGATTATTTAAGGCACTTAAGCTAAATTGTAAATGATCTTTTAACGGTATACAAGACTACTTTGTATTGCGTTTTTGTATTTTATTGATAACGATTTCTTGTTCTTCTTTTTGCATGCTATGAAAACTCTCTGGGTGGGGGACAGCTGCAGTTGATGCCGAGTCCAGGTCCATCACAGATGCAGCAGCAAATAGTCAGAACATATACACTCTTGCTTTCTTGATTAGATCGTACCTGTAGCACATCACAGATGCAGCAGCAAATAGTCAGAACATATACACTCTTGCTTTCTTGATTAGATCGTACCTGTAGCAAGCTATAGCATTTTAGGTGCTCTTCTAGGACAAATAGCTGGTATAGACCTTAGGTTATTCTTTCTAGTAGTACTAGGATCTTTCTCTTATTTGTGAATAATATTCTTCAGAGCATATGCCTGTTCTATTCTTAACAGTAACTAACATTATTGTGTCCTTGTTGATGTGATGACATCTTGTGTGTACGTGTGTAAGGGATCAATTGTGTTATAATCTGAAGGGAGGCATTGTGTTCTTGTCGGAATTTGTTTGCGTGTTTGGTAAAAACCGCTACTCAATATAACATGGAGATCGCGAATTTGGTTAACGTTCAGTCGGTTGAGAAGGTAGTGGAACCAGCGGTATCTAATCCACTAATTCAGCATGCCTTAACAGAAATTGTGCATCTCCCCTGGCGTAATATTTGCTTACAAATACACTGCCTCACAAAAAAGTGAAGATCCTTGAAGACTTGGTTGGATGTCAAAGTAGCTTCGTACGCTTACACGTGTAACAGCTAGAACCGCCACCAGAGTGCCTTGGTGTTGTTCGTATTTAGTGTCGTTACCAGGTCTGGGAGGGTATATAAGCGGCGTGAACAGTGTCAGATGTTCAGTGATCACTATGGAGGACACGGAGAAGCTACGTAGTAGTGTGTAATAGCGTTACCAGCATCTGACCACCACAAAGCTGGACACTTCCATATTTGCAGCTGCCATCCGAGATTAAGTAATGGACTAACTGTGTAATATTATTGAATTTCGGATGCTCTGTATATAAAATATTTGTCATAAAAGAGGAGAACAGCCATCGAACTGTAGTTGGTAAAATGTTACGCATCACAGCGCAAATGTTAGGAAAATAAATATTTTTGTAATGTGCGTCTACACAAAGACGCGAGTCCAGCATTAGCTGATTCAAATAAACACTATGACCCGCCGACCGCAGATATGCAAATAATTGCCGCTGCTCGCGATTCTAATAAAATACGAAACATATGAATTATAAAAATTTTGTCTTTTGTTATGACTAGTTCTGGAGACTTGGTTACCTTTTACTGTTTCGTTGTTGACGTATTAAAAAGTGCAGTATAGCATCGCTACAACTTCTGTCATTAGTGAACCAGCAAATGTAAATTTTCGAACGAACGCTTCAACAAACAGTGCGACGTTATGTAATATTGACGCGCATGCCAGTAGAACTAATTTTACGAAATATTGGACCGACAAGAGAGGACACTGTCGTAGCACGGAATGTGTGAAAGAAATACTAAATGTAAGTTTTATATTCCTTGGTTATTTGTTCATGCTTAGTAATATGGAATATTTCAGAATACATTAATGTGTTATAATGAAATCTTATTCTTTCTATTCTGTTCTTTAAATAACCTCAGTGTTCTTCTTTGTATGCAAACTACGTTACAGCCCAGCTCTTTATAGCGGTATCTTGGTTGTTTTCGGGAGGCTACTAACATATTCAGTCTCAGATTTGATAACTATTACCATAACCAACTTCTGTTCATACATTTCACTTTCAATATGCAGTTAGGTCCCTTAGGTATTTGTATAGAAGAATCAGATTGCGTGAAGGCAATCCGGGTTAAATGTCAGGTTCAAAACACCTTTGCATAATCAAACACTATTCCTCCTGAACACAATCGAGAACCGACACAACGCAGTTCACGAAACCTGCTCTCTCTCTCCTACCTGCACCAAAAAAACGGTAAAGAAATTACAGTGAGTGCTAAATCTAGTATAATTCCAATTATTATTTCTTTTTTCTTTTTTTATTATTATACTAGAACTGTGTCATGCTGTACCACTGGACTAACAGCAGCAGGGATAAGGAATTATGGTGCCTTGCGTAAGCTGTCGTTAGCACAACACAAATGGCTGCGTTTGGGCTGGTGGCGTGGCCGGGACGCGTCGTCTATTGACGAATGGCGTCACATTGTGTTCTGCGATCAATTGCGGTTCTGAACCACCTGTGTGACCACCGTTAGTGAGTAAGTCGGCAACCTGGGGAGAGGTTCCATTCTGTTAATATTTTGGAGAGGCGCAGCGGGATCACTGCGCGGGGAGCCATCGTGTACGATTTCACGTCATGGCTCGTAGCGATTGAGGAACTCAAGGATACGTCACGAACATCCGGCGTCCTCATGTGTTACCTCTTATGCCACAGTATAGTGTTGCCATTTTCCAGCATGACAATGCGCGTCTCCACATTGCACGTGTTTCTCTGCGCTGTCTGCACGTGATGTCGAACTACCCCCCTAGCCAGCAAGGTACAAAGATCTGCCCTCGATAGAACACGTGCGGGAGTAGCTCGGACGACAACTCCGTCACCGTGCCCGTATTCGGAATAGCGAGGACCGGTTACAACAGATGTGGGACAGCTTGCCTCAGGGCGGATACAACTGCTTTCTGACACCCTTCCCTGCGCAATCAGTGCGTGCATCCGGACCAGTAGCGGTGGATCGTCATGCTGAGAAGTGAGCTCATGTTGTGGAATTCTATATAAATTTAAGTTATTTTTGTAACAACTGAAATAACATCACTTATCCTGTCTACCGATAAAATTCCGTTTGGTTTCCTCCTCCCCGCCTGGGTGCCTCACGATTTTTTGTCAGGCAGTGTAGAGTTTATTAGTAAACTAATAGCAACTGTTCCTTACTTTTGACGTACCTAAACGAACTAACAAACTTCCGAGTGCGTAAAAGCAAGTCAAAGACGACGGATACTTTGCATGAGAAGTCCAGTGTCACGTGAGGGGAGTCGCGCAATAAGGCGACCTCGCATTCCCGGAATATTTGTGGCTGGATGTTCTCTCGTTGAGCGGACGTGACTCACGCCATGTCCGCCGAGAGATTCCGTAGCGACGCGGCGATTGTTTCACTGTTATTCTACGCGCCGGCAGGACACGATAAGTCACAGCTAGATCTCGGCCTTACACAGAGTGCCTCTGCTGGCGAGAAGCAATATTTCGAAAAGTTATGGCTGTTTACTCGTCACGCAGTGGTAATAAAAACACAGCCGCGAGGAACCTGAGGCCGGCCGGGGTGGCCGAGCGGTTCTAGGCGCTACAGTTCGGAACCACGCTGCTGCTACGGTCGCAGGTTCGAATCTGCCTCGGGCATGGATGTGTGTGGTGTCCTTAGGTTTACATCTACATCTACATCCATACTCCGCAAGCCACCTGACGGTGTGTGGCGGAGGGTACCTTGAGTACCTCTATCGGTTCTCCCTTCTATTTCAGTCTCACATTGTTCGTGCAAAGAAGGATTGTCGGTATGCTTCTGTGTGGGCTCTAATCTCTCTGATTTTATCTTCATGGTCTCTTCGCGAAATATACGTAGGAGGGAGAAATATACTGCTTGACTCTTCGGTAAAGGTATGTTCTCGAAACTTTAACAAAAGCCTGTACCGAGCTACTGAGCGTCTCTCCTGCAGAGTCTTCCACTGGAGTTTATCTGTCATCTCCGTAAGGCTTTCGCGATTACTAAATGATCCTGTAACGAAGCGCGCTACTCTCCGTTAGATCTTCTCTATCTCTTCTATCAACCCTATATGGTACGGATCCCACACTGATGAGCAGTATTCAAGCAGTGGGCGAACAAGTGTACTGTAACCTACTTCCTTTGTTTTCGGATTGCATTTCCTTAGGATTCTTCCAATGAATCTCAGTCTGGCATCTGATTTACCGACGATCAACTTTATATGATCATTTCATTTTAAATCACTCCTAATGCGTACTCCCAGATAATTTATGGAATTAACTGCTTCCAGTTGCTGACCTGCTATTTTGTAGTTAAATGATATGGGATCTACCTTTCTATGTATTCGTAGCACACTACACTTGTCTACATTGAGATTCAATTGCCATTCCCTGCACCATGCGTCAATTCGCTACAGATCCTCCTGCATTTCAGTACAATTTTCCATTCTTACAAACTCTCAATTTTATGATAAACTTGTGTAATTGATGTCCTGATTTCATTTCTTTTTGTTTCAAGCCATTATGTTAAGAAAACTGTAAATAAGTTTCAATGTGAATATTAATGCTTATGTCAAATGTCAAGTAAAATTGTGATAGAATTGAAATGTATAAATGTTGAAACTGTTGTAAGATGTTTAAAATTGTAACTGTGCATCTGGTCCATACGTAGGCAATGTGTTAGGATATGTAGAATACAAAGTCTTGGGTGAATACCCGGTCTGTCAGGGAGCGGTAAAAGGTGGAGCGCGGGAAAATGTGCTCGGGCACTGCACGGCACAACGGGCTCAGTTAGGTTTAAGTAGTACTAAGTTCTAGGGGACTGATGACCTCAGTAGTTTAGTCCCGTAGTGCTCAGAGCCATTTGAACGATTTGAATACGTGCACTACAATATCGAATTAAATAATAAACAAATGAAAATGATCATTAAATTTAACTGTTTGGAATTGAATAATATAAGCGGCAGCACTGAGAGATCCGGTCATGAAAATTCTTGTAGATTTTCGATAAATAAGTTAAAAAATGGCTCTGAGCACTATGAGACTTAACATCTGAGGTCATCAGTCCCCTAGAACTTAGAACTACTTAAACCTAACTAACCTAGGGACATCACACACATCCTTGCCCGAGGCAGGATTCGAACCTGCTACCGTAGCGGTCACGCGGTTCCAGACTGAAATGCCTAGAACCGCTCGGCCACACCGGCCGGCAAATAAATTAAAAATTGAGAGCTAACTGAAATGTGCTGGATAGTTAAATTGTACAACTGCGATCACATCGTAATAAAGGCTCTGAAATTTATTCCATTTTTAAGCGACAGTGGTAGGTATAGAGTCTGTAAGGAAGAAGCGTGATAGTGCGAACAGTAAACTTCCAATGAACATGTGCCCTTTTCTTAACCGTATCCGACTTATAGCTGTTTGATAATCACGACTATCAGCCGCGTGCCTTTCTTCACCTGCACTCACGTGCGAATACAACCAAAGTGACATTAGGCTACGTAGTGTTGTATTTACTGTTTCAGTTCGCACTTCACTTGCGAATCTACATCTTCATCCACACTCCGCAAGCCACCTGACGGTGTGTGGCGGAGGGTACCTGTACCTCTGTCGGTTTTCCCTTCTATTCCAGTCTCGTATTGTTCGTGGAAAGAAAGATTGTCGGTACGCCTCTGTGTGGGCTCTAATCTCTTTGATTTTATCCTCATGGTCTCTTCGCGAGACATGCGTAGGAGGGAGCAATATACTGCTTGACTCCTCGGTGAAGGTATATTCTCGAAGCTTCAACAAAAGTCCGTACAGAGCTACTGAGTGTCTCTCTTGCAGAGTCTTCCACTGGAGTTTATCTATCATCTCCGTAACTTTTTCG
The DNA here is from genome assembly GCF_021461385.2 of Schistocerca piceifrons. NCBI lineage: Eukaryota > Metazoa > Arthropoda > Insecta > Orthoptera > Acrididae > Schistocerca > Schistocerca piceifrons. The sequence goes on from NC_060138.1 coordinate 783,866,058, forward strand.
CTATTACTAAATGACCCTGTAACGAAGCGCGCTGCTCTCCGTTGGATCTTCTCTATCTCTTCCATCAACCCTACCTGTTACGGATCCCACGTCGGTGAGCAGTATTCAAGCAGTGGGCGAACAAGTGTACTGTAACCTACTTCCTTTGTTTTCGGACTGCATTCTTCCAATGAATCTCAGTCTGGCACCTGCTTTACCGACGATTGATTTTATATGGTCATTCCATTTTAAATCACTCGTTCATGGAATTAACTGCTTCCAGTTGCTGGCCTGGTATATTGTAGCTAAATGATAAAGGATCTTTCTTTCGATGTATTCGCAGCACGTTACACTTGTCTACATTGAGTTTCAATTGCAATTCCCTGAACCATGCGTCAATTCGTTGCAGATCCTCCTCCATTTCAGTACAATTTTCCATAGTTACAACTTCTCGATATACTACAGCATCATCCGCAAAAAGCCTCAGTGAACTTCCGATGTTATCCACAATGTCATTTATATATATATATATATATATATATATATATATATATATATATATATATATATATTGTGAATAGCAACGGTCCTACGACACTCCCCTGAAATCACTCTTACTTTGGAAGACTTCTCTCCATTGAGAATGACGTGCTGTGTTCTGTTATCTAGGAACTCTTCAATCCAATCACACAATTGGTCTGATAGTCCGTATGCTATTACTTTGTTCATTAAACAACTGTGGGGACTGGCCTTGCGGAAGTCAAGAAACCGGCATCTACCTGGGAACCCGTGTCTATGGCTCTCTTAGTCTCGTGGACGAATAGAGAGAGATGGGTTTTACACGATCGTCTTTTTCGAAACCCGTGCTGATTCCTGCAGATAGATTTCTAGTCTCCAGAAAAGTCATTATACTTGAACATAATACGTGTTCCAAAATTCTACAACTGATCGACGTTAGAGATATAGGTTTACAGCTCTGCACGTCTGTTCGACGTCCCTTCTTGAAATCGGGGATGACCTGTGCCCTTTTCCAATCTTTTGGAACGCTACGCTCTTCTAGAGACCTATGGTACACCGCTGCAAGAAGGGGGGCAAGTTCCTTTGCGTATTCTGTGTAAAATCGAACTGGTATCCCATCATGTCCAGCGGCCTTTCCTCTTTCGAGCGATTTTAATTGTTTTTCTATCCCTCTGTCATCTGTTTCGATGTCTACCATTTTGTCATCTGTGCGACAATCTAGAGAAAGAACTACAGTGCAGTGGTGGGACGACGTGTCCTGCATATTTGCACGTTGTTCATCTCATGTCTCAGTGCTACAGTGGTTGCACCAGGTCATTAGTCGACGACAATGTTGTTGCATCTGGGAGTGAGTGTTCTTCAGTCGGCTTATCGTTAGTTTTTATTGTGATTTTTCACGAGGACACACTGGACCACTTGATAGTATATGCCCAACTGTCTTCATTCAGAATACGATGCCTTAGTCACCACTGTACTTGTTTACTGTAGCGGCAAAACGTATTTCCGATAACGGCCATGGGAGACAAAGTGCAATAATATCGTGGTCAGGTGGTATTACGGTAGTGTTATGCATAGAGTCAAAACAGTATGGGTCAGTGTAGTAAAAATGCCACATATGCGGATTATGGAGACACGATCTTTGTCTACGGGTTTTGAAATGGGAATTCCAGAGCCACTGTTCGCGAATACGATCGACGATTTACTAATTGCAGAGTTCCGGAGAGTAGGGTTTTTAGAAGGGTATTTGACATATTACGTGAGCGTGGTACGCTTCCCAGTGTACATGTTGTGTCTGAACGTCCGCTACAGCAAGTTTTTATGAAGCTGGGAACATTCTTGAAATGGTAGAATGCAGCCCAGTTACCAGTTCTAGATGAATTGTTGCACACTTTGAACGCAGTATTCAATGTATTCAGTTCACTGAGGAGTCAACGTTTACCCGCAACGGCTTCAGAAACAAGCGTTATCACTCTCTCGTGTCAAGATGAAAACATCTGCATGCTACTGTGGAAACAAATTTTGATCGTCGTTTCTCAGCGGACGTGTGGCAGGGTATTCGTGACGATCAATTCAACGGTCCACCTGTGTTAGCGATCTTAATGGGGTATGGTACCTTGATAGACTTAAAACCGTGTTACCAGAATACTTGAAGGATATTCTTTTGGCATCGTGAGGTCGTGAGTACTTTCAGCACGACGGATCTCCTACACATTCCGTACGGCCAGTGACACAGCACTGAATGAAACGTGTCCTGGTCGTTGTATCTGTCCCTGTGGAGTCATTTCTCGGCCACCGAGGTCATTCGATCTTACTAAATTAGATTACTGTTTTGTGGAGTGGGCTGAATAGCAAAGTCTACAATCACAAATCTGACATAAAGGGGGATCATCTTGCTCGTATTTTACATGGGTGTGCTCGACTAAAGGACCGTACGAATGAGCTCAGATCAGTGACACAGCAGGTGCCTACAAGAGCTTCAAAAACGCATTGCAGTTGAATCGTTTGTGAGGAAATGTTCACAGTTAAACAAAACACAAGGTTTCATTTACTATCCACCTGCATTCGTGCCGTTCCCCAATGTTTTCGTTAGTTTCCTAGTGAACTATCAAGAACAGAAAATAAGCTCAGACGAGGTTTTTTGTCTATAATCACAAATACAATCACCCCTCAAAACATGTACCTTTCCTTCTTACTCATCCTGTATATGTAGAGTATTATGTTCACAATAATGTATAATTTTTTTCTTCTTTTTTCTGTCATTATCCCAGGTCTTCTCGTGGTCGGTATGTTATACTGGGTCTGCTACCGTTAATTGTTGAGGGTGGTCTGATTCCTTCCTGTCACCATCTCTTCACGCTCTTGTCCTTCCCCCGACCTTCAATTCCTCGCCCCATTTCCTCAGTAAAAATCGGAGTACACATCGAAAGACGTCGTAGCTGTTTTATATGATTTGCTTTTCTCTCACTTTTAACGCTACGTGTCTCAAGTTATCTGTCTGTTTGGCACACGGGGAACGCGACTTATACATACTCAACCGACCATATTCGAGGCACGAAAGTCGGACATTCTCTTGTTACAGAGTGATTTCAAGCCGTAGCACAAACAAAGTCCCCTGCAGATGCGTCATCCTTCTCTCTCGTTTTGTCACCACGCGGCCCAAGTATGAATCACGTCCACGCAACTCTGCGTAGTACTGCCTGTACCTTTAATCCGAAAATTATATAACTTATTCGAAACAGAACATTGTTTTATGCTGTCGATAAATATGTCTTCTGTTACCGTTGCTAACGGTATTTTGCGTAGTATAGATTTTAAATTAATAGATAATTGTCGCGTAACGTCACGGCCTTGTGGTTATATTTACTTCCCGCCTTGCTGTCACAACTGACGCTGTGCCCTCGCAATATGCTAGGTGCCATTTATAGAGGTAACCTGATCAATGCGGTGGTCCCAGATAGGTTTCTGATTCAGTATCACTTTGAAATCTTGTTTACAAACAAGTGTCCAGCCTGGCTTTCGTGAGGGATGTAGATTTCTTGACAAGCCTATTTTAATGACATACGGGGTAGTATTAATTACAACTTCAGACTAATTCGCAGATAATGCGAGAAAGGCTTATCCACTAAAAACTGTAGTAATATCCAGTCACACCTTAACAGCCCATCGGCCTTGACTATAAAATGGCAACTTGCTCTTTAATTAAGCAAAACGTTAAGCTCTCGCGGACCAAACACATCCACTGCGGTTAACAAACGTAGTTGTAAATCGGAGCCTGCTCTAGCTAAAGTTAATATCTTTGAAAGTCAAACATGGAAAGGTCTTTTAGCAAAAAATACTATTGTCCTGCTCAAAAAGGCAGATAAAGGCTACATCGGATTCAGAGGATAGCTATCTAGAAGACAGCAATGAATCGGAGCGTTTGCAATCACCCAAATGCACACCGACACACAAAAAGAAGATTTAACACATGCAAATAAATTATACAGGTTCATAAATGGTTCAAATGGCTCTGAGCACTATGGGACTCAACTGCTGAGGTCATTAGTCCCCTAGAACTTAGAACTAGTTAAACCTAACTAACCTAAGGACATCACACACATCCATGCCCGAGGCAGGATTCGAACCTGCGACCGTAGCGGTCTCGCGGTTCCAAATTATACAGCAACACCCAACATAAACTCACTGCTTAAGGCCGGAAAACTCAAGAATTTCACAGTTGAATGAAATAAACAAAAAATTTTAATAGCATGGCTCCAAGAAATGAGAAACATGATATAGGACCCGTCCGATTCACAAGGAATAGAATTCATAATGGGAAACCACAACGGAGGGTTATGAAGCACTGAATCTGGAACAGGCTTCATAGTGAAGATAAAAATAATAGATTCAATAACCAATTTTCAAGCAATATCACCAAAAGTTGCAACTCTGACTTTCAAAACAATGAACAAAACCTACACGATTATAAATGCTCATGTCCCCACAAACAAAAAAGTTTTGTGACAAAAACAAAGGAAGAGGTAGATAAATTTTGGGGCCTTCTCGAACAAACTATGAATAGAATAATAAAAGAAATGTAATAATTATATTGGGAGACTTCAGCGCCCAAATGGGAAAAGAAAGGGACGTAGAGACATAACTGGAAAATGAAGTCCACGTTATAAACTTGTAGAACTCTGGAGAGAACACAACCTTCTGTCTAAATCATCCTAATTCAAGGGGAAGCCAAATATAAATACACTCCTGGAAATTGAAATAAGAACACCGTGAATTCATTGTCCCAGGAAGGGGAAACTTTATTGACACATTCCTGGGGTCAGATACATCACATGATCACACTTACAGAACCACAGGCACATAGACACAGGCAACAGAGCATGCACAATGTCGGCACTAGTACAGTGTATATCCACCTTTCACAGCAATGCAGGCTGCTATTCTCCCATGGAGACGATCGTAGAGATGCTGGATGTAGTCCTGTCGAACGGCTTGCCATGCCATTTCCACCTGGCGCCTCAGTTGGACCAGCGTTCGTGCTGGACGTGCACACCGCGTGAGACGACGCTTCATCCAGTCCTAAACATGCTCAATGGGGGACAGATCCGGAGATCTTGCTGGCCAGGGTAGTTGACTTACACCTTCTAGAGCACGTTGGGTGGCACGGGATACATGCGGACGTGCATTGTCCTGTTGGAACAGCAAGTTCCCTTGCCGGCCTAGGAATGGTAGAACGATGTGTTCGATGACGGTTTGGATGTACCGTGCACTATTCAGTGTCCCCTCGACGATCACCAGTGGTGTACGGCCAGTGTAGGAGATCGCTCCCCACACCATGATGCCGGGTGTTGGCCCTGTGTGCCTCGGTCGTATGCAGTCCTGATTGTGGCGCTCACCTGCACGGCGCCAAACACGCATACGACCATCATTGGCACCAAAGCAGAAGCGACTCTCATCGCTGAAGACGACACGTCTCCATTCGTCCCTCCATTCACGCCTGTCGCGACAACACTGGAGGCGGGCTGCACGATGTTGGGGCGTGAGCGGAAGACGGCCTAACGGTGTGCGGGACCGTAGCCCAGCTTCATGGAGACGGTTGCGAATGGTCCTCGCCGATACCCCAGGAGCAACAGTGTCCCTAATTTGCTGGGAAGTGGCGGTGCGGTCCCCTACGGCACTGCGTAGGATCCTACGGTCTTGGCGTGCATCCGTGCGTCGCTGCGGTCCGGTCCCAGGTCGACGGGCACGTGCACCTTCCGCCGACCACTGGCGACAACATCGATGTACTGTGGAGACCTCACGCCTCACGTGTTGAGCAATTCGGCGGTACGTCCACCCGGCCTCCCGCCTGCCCACTATACGCCCTCGCTCAAAGTCCGTCAACTGCACATACGGTTCACGTCCACGCTGTCGCGGCATGCTACCAGTGTTAAAGACTGCGATGGAGCTCCGTATGCCACGGCAAACTGGCTGACACCGATGGCGGCGGCGCACAAATGCTGCGCAGCTAGCGCCATTCGACGGCCAACACCGCGGTTCCTGGTGTGTCCGCTGTGCCGTGCGTGTGATCATTGCTTGTACAGCCCTCTCGCAGTGTCCGGAGCAAGTATGGTGGGCCTGACACACCGGTGTCAATGTGTTCTTTTTTCCATTTCCAGGAGTGTATATTTGGAAACATAAAGACTGTAGGAGAGGGAGTGGCAGCTACACCATATCTCTATAGACAATAGTTTTCATAAGGAAATACACAAAGTCAAATTATTGAGAGGAGGAGACATAGGCTCGGACTACTATTTAGTTGAAATTAAACTCGAATTCACTCCATTAAAGAAAAAGAATCAAGAAACTAATAAAACAAGCAGGAGGTAGGACCGACACCAGCTAATCAAAAATGACAAATACTAACAAATAACACAAACCATTAAAGTACAACATAATCTAGAAGGACTGGTACCAAGTCTGAAGAAAGACACGGAAAATCTAGCACCCGCAATAGCTAACAGTGCAGCCCGCGAATATGTCCACGAAATGATAAATTATACTGGGCCTATGTGTGTTATTAATTAATTATTACTAAATAAAGAAAAACAGTAGTAAATCCCAACTTTGGGGAACATCACTTTCGGTTTCGGCGGAACGTAAGAACATGCGAGGCAATACTGACCCTTCAACTTTCCTTAGGTTCAAGGAAGACAAGCCTACGTCTACATTACTGTCATATTTACAGAAAACTTTTGACAATATTGCCTAGAACACATTGTTTGAAATTCTAAAGGTAGCAGGTGTAACACGTAGTAAGCGAAAGGCTATCTATGTGGAATGGTCAAATGAAAATGAGACGAATGGAAAAAGCGGTTATTATTTCAAAATTTGTCCTTGGGTTTCTTTTTAACTTTCTCAGTGTACAGACCGAATGACATCAGGGATGGATAACTACTTCGTCTGTCTCTCTTCGACCGGCTGCTGTGGCCGAGCGGTTATAGGTGCTTCAGTCGGGAATGTGCTTAGGTTAGTTAGGTTTAAGTATTTCTAAGTCTAGGGGACAGATGGCCTCAGATGTTAAGTCCCAGAGTGCTTAGAGCCATTTGAACCATTTGTCTCTCTTCTCATCTAAAGCTTTTTTCACGCCCTTTGACTTCAGCCTAGTTTCGTACAAATTTTATAAGTGGCAGTCAAACGAAAACGAGAGACGAAAAAAGTAAGTAAACTGATTGTTATTTCAAAGGTAACACCATCTCTGTTAATACATTTATCCCCATGGCACCCAAGACGGTCAAAATCTTGATGGAAAAATGTTTGCAGTTGCCTGCGGAAGCATGATTGTACCCAGGCATACATCTGTTCGTCCGAAGTAACTCGCCGGCCACGAAAGTCTTACTTCAGGGAGCCAAAAATACAGAAATCCCCTGGGGAGAGATCGGGACTGTATAGAGGATGTGTAAGGGCTTCCCTGAGTAACTTCTGCAGCGTAGTCGAAACAACCTAGTGAGCATTTGCACGGGCAGTGTCCTAAAACAGAATAACGCCATCCATCAACATTCCTGGGCGTTTGGACTTCATTGCGCTCTGAAATTTTTGACAAGTGTCCACGTACCGCTGTGCGTTAATTGTGGCACCGTGTTCCAGAAAATCAACGAGCAGAGGGGCCTTCGAGTCAAAGAAAAAATTCATCCAGACTTTCCAGGTGCTGTCAAGCGTGATGTTTCGACTGCAATGCAGAAGTTTCGCTTTAAAGCCATTGCACGTGTCCCGTACAGTCCCGATATCTCTCCCTTTGACTTCCATATTTTTGAGTTCCTGGAGAAAGACCTTCTTGGCCGTCGGTTTGCTTCAGACGAGGAATTGCACGCCTGGGTGCAGTCGCGACTGGGGGTGCAGGCAGCCGCAAACTTTTTCCATAAAGCCATTGACTATTTTTTCTCTCAGCGGGATAAATGTACTACCAAATGTGGTGATTACTTTTGAAATAATAATCAGTTTTGATGTGTCGACAGAAGTGCCGACACAGTGTTATTTTGAGGGGGCCGATAGGCACGCTATAAGCTCACGCAGAATATCTTGAAGTCTGAAACAGGACGCTCAGTGAATTGCTATAAAGAAAAGTATGTTGCTTTGGGAATACTTAACTTTTAATCCTTCATTTGAATACAGCATTCCTTGATGATACAAGTGAGACTCTATCTTAAAATGGTTAATGGCGCCTTGCTAGGTCGTAGCCATGGACTTAGCTGAAGGCTATTCTAACTGTCTCTCGGCAAATGAGAGAAAGGCTTCGTCATTGTAGTCGCTAGCAAAGTCGTCGTACAACTGGGGCGAGTGCTCGTCCGTATCTCGAGACATGCCTTGTGGTGGCGCTCGGTCTGCGATCACACAGTGGCGACACGCGGGTCCGACATGTACTAAATGGACCGCGGACGATTTAAGCTACCACCTAGCAAGTGTGGTGTCTGGCGGTGACACCACAAGTTTACTTACTTTTTTCCATCTGTCTCGTTTCCATTTTACTTCTCCTTGTGAAATTTGTACGAAACCAGGCTGAATTTAAAGGACATAAAAATAAAGCTGTAGTTGAGAAGACAGGCAGGCACGGTAGCAGTCCATCTCCGGCGTCATTCAGTCTGTACATTAAGCAAGTTGCGGAAAAAAGGAGAAATTTCTAAAGAGAATTAAAGTTGAAAGTGAAGAAAAAAACTGTGAGGTTGATGACTTTGTAATTCTGTAGGAGACGATAAATGACGTGGAAGAGCAGTTGAACGGAATGCATAGTGTCTTGAAGGGAGGTTTGTATGATGAACATTGACAAAAGTACAACAAGAATAATTGAATATAACCGAATTTAATCAGTTCACACTGAGGGAATTTGATTAGTAAATGAGACAATAAAGGTAATAAATGAATTTTGCTACTTTTTTTGGGCAGCAAATAAAGATATGATGGCTGAAGCAGACAAAAAATAAAACGGAGACAAGCAACTGAGAGTGAAGCATTTCTAAAAGAGAGAAATTTGCTGACACCGAATATAAATTTAAAAGGCACCATGTTTGTTCTGGCGATTTTAGTCTGGAGTTTAGACAAGAAGAGAATAGTCTTTTTCAATATGGTGCTACATGAGAGTGCTTTAGGTTAGATGTGTAGCTCGAATAAGTGATGAGACGGTAGTGTCTCGAACTGCGGAAAAAAGAAATTTATGGCACACCTTAATAAACAAAAGTGATCTGAGGCATTAAGGAATTGTCATTTTGGTAACTGAGGCATGCGTGTAGGGAAAGAATTGCAGAGGGAGACCAAAGCTTGACAACAATAAGTTCAAGAGGAAGTACAGGGGCTGGACAAAAGTGTGGAAACATCAGGAGAAATGCATGCTGGAGCGTAAATGCAGATGCTAGCCGAGGCTGCAGGTTGCACTATTGCATGCAACCACGAACGGCGCCTTTGCACTGTCCTTAATATGCTGGAAGTGTCACTTGTGGTCAGAACAGTGGCCTGTATAGTTGTGAGTGCATTATTTCGGAGCCAAGTAAATTCGATCACGGGCAGATTGTTGATGCTCGTAAGGTGAGTGCTCCCCTAACCAAGTGTTTGGTGTTACATCAGGCAGCGTACCGAAGATACATACCGTATACAGCGACAGCGGAGAAGCATCACCCGCTGATTCACAATGGGGACGAAAGTGTAAGTTGCGTGACCGTAACGGACAGGCATTGAAAAGCATTGCGACCTGCAAAGTCACGGCAGAATTGGATGTCGCACCCTGTGGCCACCAAGTATAAGCAGTGAATTTTAGTCTTCTAATAATTTCCGGGTATGCAGCCGGATCCCGTCGACATTCTGCCACGATATTTTGGCCCAGAGACGTCCGGCCATCATCAGGTGAGTACACAACTACTGAAGAGCCCAGGTGCAGTCGCGGTATTTATGCCGAATCTCGCGCATGTGAAATGTACTGGCATCCTACAGCGCATGCGTCAGGTGTTGACATGCGCAGCATAGCCGAGTTGTACGTGCTGCCGTCGGTGGTGGAAATAAAGGTTCATCTAGTCATTGAGTATCGAATGACACTGTCGATTCCGCTGTGATTGTATAATTTTAATAACAGGATTCCAATTTTTATCCAGCTGAAAGCCGTTGTCACGATTTATAAGATTATTGGCAAGACGTATTTCCACTGATTCCTTGATTACGGAATCCCAAAAACCGGAAACCGGGGATAAAATTTTTGTTACATTGTATTCCATTGAATGTCCCAAAGAAATACAGTGCTCTGCTACTGCCGATTTTGACGGTTGCCGCAGACGGGTGTATCTTTCATGTTCTATACATCGTTCATGGACAGTTCTTGTCGTGAATGTGGCGCTGCATATATTGGCCAGACGACAAGAACTGTCCATGAACGATGTATAGAACATGAAAGATACACCCGTCTGCGGCAACCGTCAAAATCGGCAGTAGCAGAGCACTGTATTTCTTTGGGACATTCAATGGAATACAATGTAACAAAAATTTTATCCCCGGTTTCCGGTTTTTGGGATTCCGTAATCAAGGACTCAGTGGAAATACGTCTTGCCAATAATCTTATAAATCGTGACAACGGCTTTCAGCTGGATAAAAATTGGAATCCTGTTATTAAAATTATACAATCACAGCGGAATCGACAGTGTCATTCGATACTCAATGACTAGATGAACCTTTATTTCCACCACCGAGGGCAGCACGTACAACTCGGCTATGCTGCGCATGTCAACACCTGACGCATGCGCTGTAGGATGCCAGTACATTTCACATGCGCGAGATTCGGCATAAATACCGCGACTGCACCTGGGCTCTTCAGTAGTTGTGTACTCACCTGATGATGGCCGGACGTCTCTGGGCCAAAATATCGTGGCAGAATGTCGACGGGATCCGGCTGCATACCCGGAAATTATTAGAAGAAGAAATACGCCGGGAAAATTTCAGAAGTCACAGTGAATTTTAGGTCGATCTGCAGTTCATCAGTGATGAAACTGCCCGTAACAAGAAAGCCTGGAAGCCTTGTGCAGAAGCCATAGAACTTGGATTACACAGGGTGGTCCACTGATCGTGACTGGGCCAAATATCTCACGAAATAAGCTTCAAACGAAAAAACTACAAAGAACGAAACTTGTCTAGCTTGAAGGGGGAAACCAGATGGCGCTATAGTTGGCCCTCTAGATGGCGCTGCCATAGATCAAACGGATATCAATTGCGTTGTTTTAAAACAGGAACCCCCAATTTTTATTACATATTCGTGTAGTACGGAAAGAAATATGAATGTTTGAGTTGGAACACTTTTTTCACTTTGTGCTAGATGGCGCTGTAATAGTCACCAACTTATACCCCACAATTTTAGACGAACAGCAGGTAACAGGTAGGTTTTTTTAAATTAAAATACAGAACGTAGGTACGTTTGAACATTTTATTTCGGTTGTTCCAATGTGATACAAGTACCTTTGTGATCATTTCTGAGAACGCAAGCTGTTGCAGCGTGATTACCTGTAAATAGTGCAATAAATGTTCAAAATGATGTCCGTCAACCTCAATGCATTTGGCAATACGTGTAACGACATTCCTCTCAACAGCGAGTAGTTCGCCTTCCGTAATGTTCACACATGCATTGACAATGCGCTGACGCATGTTGGCCGGCCGAAGTGGCCGAGCGGTTCTAGGCGCTACAGTCTGCAACCGCGCGACCGCTGCGGTCGCAGGTTCGAATCCTGCATCGGGCATGGATGTGTGTGATGTCCTTAGGTTAGTTAGGTTTAGGTAGTTCTAAGTTCTATGGGACTGATGACCACAGCAGTTAAGTCCCATAGTCCTCAGAGCCATTTGAACCATTTGACGCATATTGTCAGGCGTTGTCGGTTGATCACGATAGCAAATATCCTTCAACTTTCTCCACAGAAAGAAATCCGGGGACGTCAGATCCGATGAACGTGCGGGCCATGGTATGGTGCTTCGACGACCAATACCGCTTCAACCGCACGGGAGCTATGTGCCGGACATCCATCATGTTGGAAGTACATCTGTCATGCAGTGAAACATCATGTAGTAACATCGGTAGAACATTACGTAGGAAATCAGCATACATGGCACCATTTAGACGGCCATCGATAAAATGGGGGCCAATTATCCTTCCTCCCATAATGCCGCATCATACATTAACCCGCCAATGTCGCTGATGTTCCACTTGTCGCAGCCATCGTGGATTTTCCGTTGCCCAATAGTGCATATTATGCCGGTTTCCGTTATTGCTGTTGGTGAATGACGCTTCGTCGCTAAATAGAAGGGGTGCAAAAAATCTGTCATCGTTCCGTAATTTCTCTTCTGCCCAGTGGCAGAACCGTGCACGACGTTCAAAGTCGTCGTCATGCAATTCCTGGTGCGTAGAAATATGGTACGGGTGCAATCGATGTTGATGTAGCATTAACACCGACGATTTTGACATTCCCGATTCTCGCGCAATATGTCTGCTACTGATGTGCAGCTTAGCCGCGACAGCAACTAAAACACCTACTTGGGCATTGTTGCAGGTCCTGGTTGACGTTTCACATGTGGCTGAGCACTTCCTGTTTCCTTAAATAACGTAACTATCCGTTGAACGGTCCGGACACTTGGATGATGCCGTCCAGGATACCGAGCAGCATACATAGCACAAGCCCGTTGGGCATTTTGATCACAATAGCCATACATCAACACGATATCGACCTTTTCCGCAATTGGTAAACGATCCATTTTAGCACGGGTAATGTATCACGAAGCAAATACAGTCCGCACTGGCGGAATGATACGTGATACCACATACTTATACTTTTGTGACTATTACAGCGCCATCTATCACAAAACGAAAACAGTGGTCCAACTAAAACATTCATATTTCTTTACGTACTACACGAATATGTAATAAAAGATGGGGGTTCCTATTTTTAAAAAAAAACAAAAAAAACGCAATTGATATCCGTTTGACCTATGGCAGCGCCATCTAGCGGGCCAACCATAGCGCCATCTGGTTTCCCCCTCCAAGCTAGACAAGTTTCGTTCTTTGTAGTTTTTTCGTTTGACGCTTATTTTGTGAGATATTTGGCCCGGTCACGATCAATGGACGACCCTGTATAGCCGCGAAAGTCATTTGGTCGGATAAGTCTTATTTTACACTGTTTCTAACTTCTGGCTGTCTTTACGTTCCAAGAGCGAAATTTGGTGGGGTTCGGTGATGATTTGGGCAGCCATATCGTGATACTCCATGGGCCACATAGTTAGTCTGCAGGTTCGCATAACTGCCAAGAAGTGCGTTGTGGCTGATCAGGTCCATCCCACAGTACGATGATAGTTCTCCAACAGTAACGCTGTGTTCCGTAACGACAGGACACCGATTCACGCAGCCGCTTCGTCCAGGACTGGTTTTGTGAGCACGAAGATGAATTGTCACATTCCCACTGGCCGCTATAGACAGCAGAGCTCAATGTTATTGAGCCTTTGTAGTCTACTGTGGAGAGAAGTGATTGCTACCCACTTTCATCATCATTCAGGTTACCTGAACTTGCCACTATTTTGCATGAACAATGGTATTAGATTCGCTTGAAAACGAGCCAGGACCTGTATCTTTCTAGTCCGAGACGACTGGAAGCTGTTTTGAATACTGACGTCTTACCTACACCGTATTCGGCATGACAATGTGATGGTTTTTTGTTGTTTTTTTTTTATATTTTTGTCCGCTCGCTGCAGGTTACAGTAGTTCCCCAAGATGAAGAGCCTAGAGCGGAGAGGTGAACGGAACCAGTCTTCCGACTGAAAGCTAGAAGAACATATACGAATTAACAGACACTGTTCCTGTCGTATTTGAAAATAAGGCCGGGAGATGATTTCCAAGTAGTGGGGTATCAGAAGAAGCACAGGTGAGGAAAGTGGTACGAGACGTCCGCCACCTACAACAAGGGGCGTTCATTACGTAATGCAACACATTTTTATCGTCTACTTTCGGTTGAAAAAATGCTGAATTTGTTGTGGGACATCGCGGAATAACTCACGTCAGCCCATACAGTTTTACGAAGTTCCAATAGGTGGTGCTGCTAAACGTAGTCTTCAAAATGGCGTCTGTGACGCAGGTGCATTCCAAGCACAGTTTCTTTTGGCGGAAAACAAGAGGAGCTCAGATATTCTTCAGCGCTTGCATAAAGTGAGCCGACCACGGTGACCGAGCGCTTCTAGGCGCTTCAGTCCGGAACCCAATCGGCTGCTACGGTCGCAGGTTCGAATCCTGCCTCTGGCATGGATGTGTGTGATGTCCTTAGGTTAGTTAGGTTTAAGTAGTTCTAAGTTCTAGGGGAATGATGACCTCAGATGTTAAGTCCCATAATGCTCAGAGCCATTTGAACCATTTTGCATAAAGTGTATAGAGACATGGTAGTGAAGAAGGGTATGATGTTTCATTGGCTGAGGCGTCTGTCATCACCGCAACAAGATAGCACAAATCTGTCCGATGTCGTGTGTGCTGGCCGGTCGCACACAGCTGGGACTCCTGCAATGTTGGAACGTGCGGATACTCTCATTCGAGGTGAACAACGGATCATAATCGAACACCTCTCTGCTCAACTGGACGTCTCTGTTGGTAGTGCTCAAACACTCGGCCTCCACTTGTGGTACTCAAAGGTGTTTGCTCGCTGCGTTCGTTGACGCCTAACGGAAGACCATAAAGAACAACGAAAGGTCCACTTACGCGGAATTGCTAGTACGTTATGTTGCTAATCCTGACAATCTTTTGTCGAACATCGTCATAGGTGATGAAACATGGGTTCATCACTTCGAACTGGAAGCTAAGCAGCAATCTGTGGAGCCGCACAATCTCCCTTCTGAAGAAAAATTTCAAAGCCCCCGCAGCCGATAAAGTCATAGCGACAGTCTTCCGGGACTCTCAAGGGGTTTTCGGTTTGATGTCTCCCTTACGGTGCGACGATCAACTCGGAAGTGTACTTGTTTCTCTGAGAAAACTGGAGATAGTTCAGCGTGATCGTCGCCACAAAAATGCGAACGAACTGCTCCTTCTCAACGACAACGCAAGTCCTCACGCAAATCTACGCTCTCGACAGGAACCAACAAAATTTCGTTGGACCGTTCTTCCTCATTCACCCTGCAGCTAGAATCGCGAACCTTGCGATTTTCATCTGTTTGGCCCAATGAAGGATGCACTCCACAGGAAGAAGTACACGGACGATGGAGAGGTTACTGAAGCAACAAGCTAAATTTCGATTACGCGATAAGTCAAAAAAATCTGAGGGCTGTAAATTCAAATAAATACTTAGGGATTACAATTACAAATAACCTAAATTGGAACGATTACACTGATAATATTGTGGGTAGAGCAAACCAAAGACTGGGATTCATTGGAAAACACTTAGAAGGTGCAACAGGTCTACCAAAGAGACTGCTTACACTACGCTTGTCCGCCCTATTCTGGAGTACTGCTGTGCGGTGTGGGATCCGCATCAGGTGGGACTGACGGATGACATCGAAAAAGTACAAACAAGGGCAGCTCGTTTTGTATTATCGCGAAATAGGGGAGATGGTGTCAGAGACATGATACGTGGATTGGAGTGGCAATCATTAAAACAAAGGCGTTTTTCGTTGCGGCGGGATCTTCTCATGAAATTTCAATCACCAGTGTTCTCCTCCGATTGCGAAAACATTCTGTTGGCACCCACCTACATAGGGAGAAATGATCATTACGACAAAATAAGAGAAATCAGGGCTCACACGGAATAATGTAAGTGGTCGTTTTTCCCGCGTGCCGTTCGAGAGTGGAACGGTAGAGAGACAGCATGAAGGTGGTTCATTGAACCCTCTGCCTTTATTGTGAATAGCGGAGTAATCACGTAGATGTAGGTGTAGACTTTGGCTATGACTTCGACTAGATGAGTGATACCATACGGGCAAACAGGCCCTCCCAGTAAAGGGGCGTAAGGCCATCGCATTGATCAGAGATTATATTGAAAAATAGGGCTATGTAGCCAAAAGAGTGTGGAATAATGTGGTGTATTGGAATCTTAAATAAAACCTACTTTCACAAGGTGCGACATTGTCGCGAATAAAACAGTGATCTGTATATGCAATAAGTTTCCTTTACTTTACGTCTATGGTCACAAACGTTTTGTTAACAGATTACCGGTTTCGGTCTGTAATGACCATCATCAGATCTGTTTCATAAAAACAAAGTCCTAATGTACCGCAGCCATAGTGGACTCGTCAGATGTTAAGTGCAGAATCAGCACACATATTTGACGATGCTTGTGCTGATTGTGCATTTAACATTTGACGATGCCACTATGGCTGCAGTACATTGGACTTTTTCTTTATGAAACAGATCTGATGATGGTCATTAAAGACCGAAACCGGTAATCTGTTAACAAAAAGTTAACAAATAGGCGTAAAGTAAAGGAAACTTAAAACCAACTTGTCTTCAGAAAAAAAAATGTTGCAAGCTCCCAACGACTGGTATTTAGATCGTAAATGTCGTTAATTCTCCCTGTCTGTGGCAGGCTGAGAAGGGAGTTTGCTTAATTTTATCAGCAGGGATTACTTTTATTCATTTTTATATAAGCCTGCTGTGGGGAAGTATCTTATGCACACTTTTTCTCTCTCGACAGCGTAACCTTCCCTGACCATTCTGCCCGCTTTTGAATTGATGTTTAGGCCCATCAAAGTTCAGAGTACAATCTTATCGATTGAATTTGAGGTCGCAACGGATAACGCAATTGTAATTTTGGGGATGGTCAGAGGAAACTACGTCCTGCACGAATCTAGTCTTGTGCCAATAATTTTAGTAAAGGGGCAGCGTGATTAATATGTTCCTCTTTTCTTAGGTATGGTTTAAACGAGCAAGCCGAGAATGGAAATTACTTCGAAAAACAAAGTTTATTTTATTTTAACCAACATTAGACAAAAAATAACGAAGTTACTTCTTAGCAATCTTTTGAATACACGTTTCACTAATTCTGCTTTGAATTTTCATTTAACTATGGACAAAGATTATTTAACTATGCACACTGATTATTTCTCCTTTGAATTACAAGCCGTGTTGCCTTTGATTTGCATCGTCCTGTGGGGGGGAAGGAAAATCTTGGAGAGCACGTGGTCACTGCACTGCTATGCTGATACATACACATACACTGAGTTATCACTGAAATGCAAATATGGTAACTATTTCTGTATGCAGATTTTCTATGTACAGTGGCTGGCATCGAGCAGGACTCGTGGCTGGTATCTCCAGCACGAAGTGCTTGAATGCGAAACGATTCATCTTAGAAAAGCTACATTCGTTACTAAATTTTCAATAAGTTGTTAAACATCGACACACGATAGGATAAATGTTCAGCAATCGCAAAACTGGCTAAAACTCCCTTTATTAGCCTTCTCGGCGGTTGCAGTTTGGAACTATGCACCACGTGGCGGGTCGTAACGGAAATCTGGAACGGAGAAGATTATCCTTTTATCGGATAAATTGAACAAAAATCAATAAATTGTTCTTAATCAATCAATCGCGGAAAAGCCTCTGATAAATAAATTGTTAACATTAAACATATTTAAACATTCAAATACCTTTGTCCTCATTTCGACGCAGCGTTCTGAAGGAACGTCTGCTCGCTTACCTGTCTTTTAAAAACTTCCCCGTAACCATTGCGCGGCTCTTTCTCCCGAACAGCGCGAGGTGGTGGGGGAGGCCCCATGACCAACCTCTGCTAAGAAAACGTTTTTTTTAAGACTTTCGCACCTCTGGTCGAACCCTCCTGTATCTTTGCCTTCCACTCACTGTGTTAAAGTTGGTAGAAGATTCTAAGACCAACTATATCTCTGGTTAGTCTGCTACCACACTCAAAACATTCACACCTGACCACGTACTTCAAGGAAAGATGTAAATAGGGACACAGGAGTGCATATTGTAATGAGAATAAAAGACTTTGATCCGTAAGTGTTTCTACATGTTTGTAATTTGGGGCTGAGATTATTTCACTGTTCATTAATTACGTAAAGTACAGTAAAGCGTCGATTATCCGAACGTCGGTCAACCGAACGAACGCTTAACTGAACTGTGTCCTCGCTCGCACCTATTACTCTCCCACCCTACCGTCCATCATCCCCCTCACTCTCAAACTAAGTTTCCCACAGTAGTCATCACACTGGGCCACCGCTGGCGGAACATTGCTTCTAACGGGGCCTTCACAAGGCGCTGCTGACCGGCCAAGCCGCCAGTCGCTGTGTTTCAACAATCACCACACTTCTGTCGGCTTGGCACTGGCAGTGTAAGTAGCGGCAGTATCAACAGCTGCGCCAGCAAGAGTTGGTTGGTTGGTTGGTTGTTTTTGGGGGGAAGGAGACCAGACAGCGAGGTCATCGGTCTCATCGGATTAGGGAAGGAAGTCGGCCGTGCCCTTTGAAAGGAACCATCCCGGCATTTGCCTGGAGCGATTTAGGGAAATCACGGAAAACCTAAATCAGGATGGCCGGACGCGGGATTGAACCGTCGTCCTTCCGAATGCGAGTCCAGTGTGCTAACCACTGCGCCACCTCGCTCGGTCAGCAAGAGTTGAGGCGTGCCGCTCCGTGCAGTTTGAAGGATTGCGCGCCCCAAGAAGAGCTTCTCACGGTGCAAACAGGCACCTTCTGTTCTCTGTTACCACTTGTGTGCTGCTGCGTGTATTGTTCATGCAAAATGCGTATGTAATATGTACATATTTTTGTTTAATAAACTGTGCCACATACTACACATTCATACAGAAGTTGCCTTTGTATGTTACTTTGTAATACTAAAAGGGATGCCTGTTTTTATGAATAAATTTGCTGTACAGTACTTCTTTTTGGCAAATAAACATGTAAAGTTCGATTATCCGAACAAACCAATTTTCGGAACACCCATGTCCCCCAATTACTTCGGATAATCGAAGCTCTACTGTAACTGAAATTACGCTGATAATGTCTATCAGCTAACAGCAACATATGATAACACTGATTTTAAATGTAACGAAACCTGTTGTGACGTTACAATGTGTTGCAGTAATTATTGAATGCCCCTCGTAAGATCCTGAGGAACAGATTACGCTCATCGTTGGCGATACTGGAAGGGGGCTCGCCCGGACACGACGTGAGTCGCGAGCGCTGGTCCGGCAAATAAGCGAGGTGAGAAACCGGAGGCAGTGGTGTAGGTAGTACGACTTCCGGCGCAGCGGCGACCGCTCGTCCGTCAGCGGGCAGGGCCTCGCGCCAAGACAGAGTGCCGCCTGTGGCTGCCGGGTACGCCTCCCGCCGGTGGCCCGCCGGCGCGCCCGTCAATGGCGGCTTTGTGAGTGGGAGCAGGGCGCGTCAGCAGCAGCGGCCGCCCTTGTTTATGGCCGCGACGACTGACACGGCGGCCGCCTAGCTCCATCACAGCAGCCTCCGCACCGAGCCGGATGGCATCCCAAAGCTATCCGGCCGTCCTCTGTAGCAGACGGAGTCCTCGCTAAAGCGACGACTGGCCTTCTGCCGAAAACGAATGTGAACAACAAAGATTAGTTGCTCTAGGAAAAGAGACAAAGTAGAGCAGATATTTGAAATGCTCTGAAAAATTGGTATACGCTATAAGTGGATATCTACACTACTGGCCATTAAGATTGCCACACCACGAAGATGACGTGCTACAGACGCGAAATTTAACCGATAGGAAGAAGCTGCTGCGGTATGCAAATGATTAGCTTTTCAGAGCACTAACACAAGCTTGGCGGCCGGCCGAAGTGGCCGTGCGGTTAAAGGCGCTGCAGTCTGGAACCGCAAGACCGCTACGGTCGCAGGTTCGAATCCTGCCTCGGGCATGGATGTTTGTGATGTCCTTAGGTTAGTTAGGTTTAACTAGTTCTAAGTTCTAGGGGACTAATGACCTCAGCAGTTGAGTCCCATAGTGCTCAGAGCCATTTGAACCATTTGAACAAGCTTGGCGCCGGTGGCGACACCTACAACGTGCTGACATGAGGAAAGTTTCCAGCCGATTTCTCATACACAAACAGCAGTTGACCGGCGTTGCCTGGTGAAACGTTGTTGCGATGCCTCGTGTAACGAGGAGAAATGCGTACCACCACGTTTACGACTTTGATAAAGGTCGGATTGTAGCCTATCGCGATTGCGGTTTATCGTATCGCGACATTGCTCCTCGCGTTCGTCCAGATCCAGTGACTGTTAGCACAATATGGAATAGGTGGGTTCAGGAGGATAATACGGAACGCCGTGCTGGATCCCAACGGCCTCGTATCAATAGCAGTCGAGATCACAGGCATCTTATCCGCATGGCTGTAACGGATCGTGCAGCCACATGTCGATCCCTGAGTCAACAGATCGGGACGTTTGCAAGACAACAACCATCTGCACGAACAGTTCGACGACGTTTGCAGCAGCGTGGACTACCAGCTCGGAGACCATGGCTGTTGTTACCCTTGATGCTGCATCACAGCCTGCGATGGTGTACTCGACGACGAACCTGGTTCACGAATCGCAAAACGTCATTTTTTCGGATGAATCCAGGTTCTGTTTACAGCATCATGATGGACGCATCCGTATTTGGCGACATCGTGGGGAACACACATTGGAAGCATGTATTCATCATCGCCATACTGGCGTATCACCCGGCGTGATGGTATGGGGCGCCATTGGTTACACATCTCGGTCACTTCTTGTTCGCACTGACGGCACTTCGAACAGTGGACGTTGCATTTCAGATGTATTACTACCCGTGGCTCTACCCTTCATTCGATCCCTGCGAAACCCAACATTTCAGCAGGATAATGCACGACCGCATGTTGCAGGTCCTGTACGGGCCCTTCTGTATACAGATGTTCGATTGCTGCCCTGGCCAGCACATTCTCCAGATCTCTCACCAATTGAAAGCGTCTGGTCAATGGTGGCCGAGCAACCGGCTCGTCACAATACGCCAGTCACTACTCTTGATGAACTGTGGTATCGTGTTGAAGCTGCATGGGCAGCTGTACCTGTACACGCCATCCAAGCTCTGTTTGACTCAATGCCCAGGCGTATCAAGGCCGTTATTACGACCAGAGGTGGTTGTTCTGGGTACTGATTTCTCAGGATCTATGCACCCAAATTGCGTGAAAAAGTAATCACATGTCAGTTCTAGTATAATATATTTGTCCAATGAATACCCGTTTATCATCTTTGCATTTCCTCTTGGTGTAGCAATTTTAATGGCCAGTAGTGTATTAATCAGATGAGCTCAATATAAGAGGTGAAAGGGGTCCGACAAAATCTCACTAAATCTAGGTTAAGGAGTGGGAAGGGGGGAGAGGCAATGAAAATCTCACATCAACTCTTTAGTTCACAGAATATACATAATTGTGAAGTACAGTATTAAAGTGCCCATCAATCTTCATGGCCTCTCTGAAGTGAACTGAATGCTTTAGACATGTGCATACCCGGGATTCCCCTATCTCAAACAAGTGCCGCGTAAGCATCAGATTTCACTCGAGGAATTCCCTGCCACGCTGGTCGACATCACTGGGCGACAGCCAGTCAGTCAGTCATGATGTTCTGCAATGTATGTAATGCCAATGTTGCTGTGTTCAATATGAATTTGTATAAAAACATTTTACAATGGTTGCTGACAAGTCGACACATACGTGTGAGTAAGAAGTTAACCGTTTGTGGGGGTAAGCTAAGCTGGAGTTATCTGAGAAGAATTGTCTTCGTGATTATATAAATCAAAATATTGAAAATTTTTTACCGCAATCATCCGGTTCAAAGGGAAGAACGTACAATACTGTCTTTCATCTACAAAGTAAGTAAAGGTTCAATGGTATTTAATGTATATAACATACCATCAAAAAGATCAATTTTTTAGGGATCCGTCAAAACGGTTAATACTGACAAATCACAAAAAGTTTTGCATCACCCCACTTTCCAGAACTCCTGAAGATAGACGTTGACTGTGGATATTGTATCACAGGCCGTTCAAAGATGTCACTAGACCCACCCAAAGATGTAAACAACCATGCATGAGCAGTGCTAATAGACAGAGGGGCTCAGACAGCGCCGGCCTTGGTGGCCGAGCGGTTCTAGGCGCTACAGTCTGGAACCGAGCGACCGCTACGGTCGCAGGGTCGAATCCTGCCTCGGGCATTGATGTGTGTGATGTCCTTAGATTAGTTAGGTTTAAGTAGTTCTAGGGGACTGATGACCTCAGAAGTCAAGTCCCATAGTGCTCAGAGACATTTGAACCATTTGAGCTCTGACAACGGATCAGTTCCAGTCATTCCATCAGGAAGTAGGTACATGGCCCTTGTTGTCTGTAGTTCAACCATGCCTAGACGGTCAATACCGCGGTTCGATCGCGTCCGCATTGTTACTTTGTGCCAGGAAGGGCTCTCAACAAGGGAAGTGTCCAGGCGTCTCGGAATTAACCAAAGCGACGTTGTTCGGACATGGAGGAGATACAGAGAGACAGGAACTGTCGGCGATATGCCTCGCTCAGGCCGTCCAAGGGCTAGTAATGCAGTGAATGACCGCTACCTACGGATTATGTCTCGGAGGAACCATGACAGCAACGCCACCATGTTGAATAACGTTTTTTGTGCAGCCACAGGACGTCTTGTTACGACTCAAACTGTGTGCAATAGGCTGCATGATGCGCAACTTCACTCCCAACGTCCATGGAGAGGTCCACCTTTGTAACCACGACACCATGCAGCGCGGTACAGATGGGCCCTACAAAATGCCGAGTGGACCGCTCAGGACTGGCATCACGATCTCTTCACACCGATGAGTGTCGCATATGTTTAATCGTCGGACACGTGTTTGGAGGCAACCCAGTCAGGCTGAACTCCTTAGACACACTGTCCAGCGAGTGCAGCAAGGTGGAGGTGCCCTGCTGTTTTTGGATGGCATTATGTGGGGCCGACGAACGCCGCTGGTGGTCATGGAAGGCGCCGTAACGGCTGTACGATATGTGAATGCCATCCTCCGACCGATATTGTAACCATATCGACAGCATATTGGCGATGCGTTCTTGCCCCCATCGTGCACATCTTCTGAATGACATCCTTCAGGACAACGACATCGCTCGACTAGAGTGGCCAGCATGTTCTCCAGACATGAACCCTATCGAACATCCCTGGGATAGACGTGACTCACCAACCACTCTGAGGGATCTACCCCGAATCACCGTTGAGGACTGGGTCAATCTGGACCGACAGTGCCTTGACGATCTTGGGGATAGTATGCCAACACGAATACAGGCATGCATCAATGCAAGAGGATGTGCTACTGGGTATTAGAGGTACCGGTGTGTACAGCAATCTGGACCACCACCTCTGAAGGTCTCGCTGTATGGTGGTACAACACGCAATGTGTGGTTTTCATGAGCAATAAAAAGAGCGGAAATTACATTTATGTTGATCTCTATTCCAATTTTCTGTACACGTTCCAGAACTCTCGGAACCGAAGTGGTGCATAACTTTCATTGATGTGTGTATTTTCGTGGAGCCGTTTTGGTCCGTCTGTCTCTCTGTCTGTTCCCCGAATACTATTCAGGGTTGGCATGTTTAAAACAGCGCTTTTAATCACATGATAAAAACGTTGTCTAATATACTTTCTAAATAAAACATGGTGGAGACTGTTTAAATTAACATTTTAAACCAAATAAAAATGTTCATTTTTACATATTTTTACCCGACTACGGCGTCAACCTCAGGTGAGGTTTAATGGAGTCCCACCACATCTTACGAAAGGGGGGAGGAAGGCTCCAAATTTTAAATGTAAACCGTCACGTAACTAATGGACGTACGCCAAGAAAAGACGGGTAACATAAAATTTATTCATGAAAGAATGGCTAAGATGAATATGGTTGTCTTTCTCCTCTACTGCTCAACCCGTGTATCAAAGAGGCCACGAAGTAAGTAAAAGAAAGCTTCGGAAGTGAGATTAATCGTGATATATTGAAATGCCACCATATTACTTTCTACAGAAATGCGGGCAGCTAACGAGAAATGAATGGAAATGAGAATGGACAGAGTCCGCGACAACAAGGCGTTGACATTGTCACCAGCAGACCTCAGTACGCGAAGTTCACATGAAAGTTTTATCCTCTATAGGACGATTAAGTTTCAATTATACGCGCTTCCAGCAGCGTCTACACCGAATTCGAATTCGTGATACTAAGTTATCATTTTGTGAATGCGGAATCATAACGTGTTCTTTCGATGCGATAATCGAAGATAACTACCTCCCGTTATCTTTGCTCACTCTCCTGGCGACATGGGACTACACGGTATACAAGGAACTCTGTATGTGTAGAAAAATTAAATATGTAATATAGATATATGCAAGAGGAGATAACTTATGATCAATATCTGTAACGTAAGGTAGAATAAACCTTTAAATATGACTTTGCTTGGTAATCTCATCGTGTAGGACTTACGTATCATGTGTGTTGTTAATACTTCTATCTCTAATTTCAGCCCGCTGCGTAGTGTGCAAGTTACATTACGATTTTATCACTCTCTCTTGCTCTTCCATTTGTTTAACTGATTATCTCGTCAAATCTCTCCTTATAGTTATGCAAAAATATGTTGTCACCTACATACTTAAACTATTTTCTTAAAGCTTAAGAGATTTCAGGAGCTGAGTACGGAAGACGTAGATGACTAAATAGGTACAAAACATCTACTCTAATAAAGAAAACATAAAAAGCTTTCACCTCTATTACATGCAGTTTGTCATTATCTTTAGACAGCAACAGTTTCACCCAGTGCTATTTGGTGTATATATTTAACGTTAGTGGTAGCGAGACAAAGAATGCCATGGTCAGAGATTTAATTATTAAAGTCCTTGAAAAACAGCAGTGGGTAAGTCGTATTCCGTGACATGAGGCGTCAGCTGAATTCGGGGAATTTCTCCCCCCCCCCCCCCTTCCCCTCAGCGGAGAGAGAACTGACGCCGCACGGCTGCCAACTGCACCTACTGGACGTGACTTTTCCGCCGCGCGCCAGTTGTAGCACCGAAGTCCCCTTCATTCAGCAACCTTGTACTGGCTGCGGTACAAACAAATGGTACTCCCCGATTCAGTTTTTCAGCCTTTTCTCTTCTGGTATGTGGCGCGTCATCGCCCTAATCAATCTCTTGACAACTTCCTCTCTGCCAGGAAAGGCCGAAGTACATGGTGTGGAGTTTGCGCAGCAGAAGTGGATTTCTGTTCACTCAGGGACAATAAGGTAATATATGAAAAATATTTTAATGGAATGAGCCTAACAATAATATATTACAGAAACGTTTTACCAAACTTACCAACGAAAAAGGTGCTTTACCGAGGGCAGTCCCCTACAATAACATACCAAAATTAACGAAGCATACCTCTGAGGCGTTTCAAGATTGATAAGTAAAAAAAAAAAAAAAAAAAATTACTAGATTACAAAGTATTTGTTTACTCGTTATTTCAACATGTGATGATGAACCTATCATCTATATATGTGGTGTAGATCACATAATTTCCCAGGGCGATTTACCAACCATTTCATCCAGCCCATACAAAGAAAGAGTCTTTATAAATCCAGACAACTGAATGCGGAAGTCTTTTGAAATTACAGATAGAACAACTGCAATCATGGGTTGATTACATGTACATTAAGCAAGTTCATAAACTTGATACCCCAAGTCTCTCCAATAAAATTAAATATCCGCGAAGTTCGAAAATTTCCATCGTTTTGTGGAAGGGTTCGACTACAAGACAGTGATGCTGGAAGCACAGCGTGATTACCATAAATGACTTCTGTTAAATTTTCCAGCACGGCAGTGGCCGTTAGGAAAAGCCGTTTACGTTGATATTTTATGCGTGATTCGTGCAGTAGTGGAAGCAGACGTTTATCTCCAAGTCTTCGCGTTGGCGCAGCGTGGAGAGAGTAGCCTTTGCTGGAAAGAAAAAGAAAGGAGTGCAGCCACACTGCTATAGGGTTAGCGACGCCGCCTGTGTTTCTCGCCACTGCTAAGCTATAAAACTGCTGGAGACACTGCGCTCCTGCGCTCCGCCAGTCTAGCTCACTTAGCTCGCTCGGATCCCTAGCAGAGTGCATTCAGACGTTTTGTGTCGATGTGTACATTATCGCAGCAGTCTGCCGACTTGCTATATAACAGCATTTTCTGATTTCCATTACCCTGGAGTCAGACGTGGAGAGTCCACGCTTGCTATAAATTCCGTTGCAACGCCCTCGATGTGTCACCGACCGTCAGCAGAGTGGACACCACGCTACGACTTGCGCCCCACTTACGTGAAGTCGGCACGTTGTATAAGCGCTATGGTGTACCC
The DNA here is from genome assembly GCF_021461385.2 of Schistocerca piceifrons. Classification (NCBI taxonomy): domain Eukaryota; kingdom Metazoa; phylum Arthropoda; class Insecta; order Orthoptera; family Acrididae; genus Schistocerca; species Schistocerca piceifrons. The sequence continues at coordinate 783,892,390 of NC_060138.1, forward strand.
CGCCACTTGCACTGTTCCTAAAGACTGGAAAGTAGCACAGGTCACACCAATATAGGAAATAGGAGTAACCCATAGAATTACAGACCCATATCATTGACCTCAATTTGCAGTAGGCTCAAATGGTTCAAATGGCTCTGAGCACTATGCGACTTAACTTCTGAGGTCATCAGTCGCCTAGAACTTAGAACTAATTAAACCTAACTAACCTAAGGACATCACACACATCCATGCCCGAGGCAGGATTCGAACCTGCGACCGTAGCGGTCGCTCGGCTCCAGACTGTAGCGCCTAGAACCGCACGGCCACTCCGGCCGGCTTGCAGTAGAATTTTGGAGCGTATACTGTACTCGAACATTATGAATCACCTTGAAGAACATGACTTATTGATACATAACCAACACGAATACCAGAAAATATCGTTCTTGTGCAGCAGAGCTAGCTCTTTATTCCCATGAAGTAATGAGTGCTGTCGACAAGGGATCTCAGATCGATTCCATATTCCTAGTTTTCCAGATAGCTTTTGATACCGTTCCTCACAAGCGACTGTTAATCAAATTGCATGCATATGGAGTATCGTCTCCGTTGTGTGGCTTGATTCGTGATTCCCTCTCAGGGAGGTCACAGTTCGTAGTGATAGACGGTAAATAATCGAGTAGAACAGAAGTGATATCTGGCGTTCCGCAAGATAGTGTCATAGGCCCTCTGCTGTTCCTGATTTATGTAAATGATCTAGGTGATAATCTGAGCGGCCCGCTTAGATTGTTTGCAGATGACGTTGTAATTTACCGTCTAGTAAAATCATCAGACGATCAATTCCAATTACAAAATGATCTAGAGAAAATTTCTGTATGGTGCGAAAAGTGGCAATTGGCATTAAACAAAGAAAAGTGCGAGGTCATCCACGTGGGTACTAAAAGAAATCCGATAAATTTTGGGTATACGATAAATCGCACAAATCTAAGGGCTGTCAATTCGACTAAATACCTAGGAACTACAATTACGAGCAACTTAAATTGGAAAGACCACATAGATAATATTGTGGGGAAGGCGAAAGAAAGACTGTGCTTTTTTGGCAGAACACTTAGAAGATGCGACAAACCCACTAAAGAGACAGCCTACATTACACTTGTCCGTCCTCTACTGGAATATTGCTGCGTGATGTGAGATCCTTACCAGGTAGGATTGACGAAGGACATCGAAAAAGTGCAAAGAAGAGCAGCCCGTTTCGTGTTATCGCGCGATAGGGGTGAAAGTGTCTCTGATATGATACGCTAGTTGGATGGCAGTCACTCAAACAAATACGGTTTTGGCTCTGAGCACTATGGGACTCAACTGCTGCGGTCATTAGTCCCCTAGAACTTAGAACTAGTTAAACCTAACGAACCTAAGGACATCACTCACATCCATGCCCGAGGCAGGATTCGAACCTGCGACCGTAGCGGTCTCGCGGTTCCAGACTGCAGCGCCAGAACCGCGCGGCCACTTCGGCCGGCAAAGGCGGTTTTCTTTGCGGCGATATCTATTTACGAAATTTCAATCACCAACTTTCTCTTCCGAATGCGTAAATATCTTGTTGACACCACCTACATAGGGAGAAACGATCATCATAATAAAATAAGAGAAATCAGAGCTCGGACGGAAAGATTTAAGTGCTCCTTTTTCTCACGCGCCGTTCGAGAGTGGAATGGTAGAGAAGTAGTATGAAAATGGTTCGATGAGCCCGCTGCCAGGCACGTAAGTGTGAATTGCCGAGTGAACATGTAGATGTAGATACAACGAATCCCTAGAATTCTCATGGGTAGCTCACAGCTCCCATTCTTTCTCGGCATATTGTTTGAAATTCGAACCATTTTCTTTGTTTCTTATGCAATCAGGCTGGAGTAAATAAACTCTTATTTTTAATATTTTTTTTGTGTTCAGACAGTTAAACAGTTAGCCAAGTGTGACAGGGCTACTTCCACTAAAATTGACAGTTAGCCAAGTGTGACAGGGCTACTTCCACTAAAATTGTGGTTTAGTGGCTCTCGCCGGCCGAAGTGGCCGTGCGGTTAAAGGCGCTGCAGTCTGGAACCGCAAGACCGCTACGATCGCAGGTTCGAATCCTGCCTCGGGCATGGATGTTTGTAATGTCCTTAGGTTAGTTAGGTTTAACTAGTTCTAAGTTCTAGGGGACTAATGACCTCAGCAGTTGAGTCCCATAGTGCTCAGAGCCATTTAGTGGCTCTCAAAATAGAAAGGCTGTCTTGACTTTCATATGTACTGAAGAAATACGTTAAATAAGTAAAATTCCAATAAGCGTTTGTTTTCTTTAGTCGTCCACCTGTCCCATTATATTAATACAGCAAGTTGCGGCAGAAACAACTGCACTAACAAGGGGAGGGCGCCAATTGTGAAATTCAGATTCGATTCATACTGCCCATAATAAAAGCTTATGGCCAGAGGTGTAATGTGGCAAAGCACCAAGATGCACTTCTCAGCCGTTGTCGAGAAAATCGACAGTTAAAAGAAACCGTTGCGGTGAAATACTCTCTACGATTAACGATTTTCTACAGCGTCGTGGCGCAGTGGTAAGCGCTCGGGTTCGTAACCCGAAGGTCGCCGGATCGAATGTCGCGCCATGCAACGTTTTTTTATTATTTGTTTTTTGTAATTCAAATATATATATATATATATATATATATATATATATATATATATATTCATAATGTTTACCACGTATAGTTAACGGAAGACGTAGAAACGATATTCCGAAACGAATACGTATAGTGTAAGTTAAACGTTCGAATTAGAATAGAGACCCCACGAACACAAATTTGCTGTGGCAGGTATGAAATATAAACTCCGTTACTCGCTCGTTACACTTTAAGGACAGATGTTGAATGGGCCGAAACGAGCCGCCGCATAACAGCGTAGTTGCCTGCTAACTCCGAAAGAAGGTAGATGCGGTCCCTAGCGCAACTTATAACATCGTCGAAAACCAGTGCGTACTTGAGAGCTTTGGTACACCCTGTTAAACAAACGGAAAAATGGAGGCGGTACAATTGGAGAGCGATCCGGGCCCTTCGCATGAAAGTGATGTGATCGAAGAAGATTCTATACACAGTGAAGTGGCGAAACAACAATTGAAAGATGCGTTGGTGTATTTTGGAAGCCTCTTTCGTAACAGTAATCGCATCGCAGCAGAACTGTCATCATCAATCAACGAAGAAGCAATGGTAATTGGGGACGAAATGTTCCAGAATACGCTGCAAATGCTCGCCGAAAAAACCCTCGTTCATGATGAGGAACTGATAGACATTAATGAAATCGACGATAATAATGCCTACGAAGACGGTGAAACGAGTCCCATTGCCAACGAATCATGAGACGAATAGGAGCCGGACGAGAAGAAAAAGAAGGGTACGACTATATTTCTCTGGATTACAAAATTAGAGCTGTCAATCTGGCCAAAGAGTCTCAAAACTCTACAAAAAAAAAAGGGGTATGCTCTCGTTTGACAAATATGGGCTATTTATCCAGGTGGGAAGAGCAAATCAAACGTGGCGGTAGCAAATTTGATAAATATTGTACCATCGATTCATGGGTGCATGATCGCTTCGTAGAAGCTCGACAAAACTTCCAGCAAGTTACTACCAGAAACCTGTAGCAGTGGGCCTTGGGCGCTGCAAGTCAGTTCCCAGATTTCAACTTCAAAGCTTCAAAAATATGGGTCACCGAATTTAAAAAGAAGCATGGGATTTGGCAACGGAAAATCACAAAATTTGTTTCCAGGAAAGAGACGGCAACCCAAGACGAAATTTTGGTCGCAGCGGACACATTTCGGATCCAGACGCGAATGTTGATAAGTATCTTCGACAAAGATTTCATAATTAATACTGATCAAACAGGTACGTAAAGAGCTGTTCACAAATGTCATATGACATGATGATAGAATATGATAATCTGATATATGATAGACAACACAGATTTAGTATATTTCTTATATAAATTATATTTTTGTATTTTGTTTGTCAGGGTGCCAGTACCAGTCCACGTTCAACAGAACTCTCACCGAAAAAGGGTCAAAGGCTGTCCTGGTAACCCGACACGACATGAACAAGGTGACGCATTCGTATATGGCACAATATTCAATCACGATGTCTGGACGAGTCTTGCCTCTTGTTTTCGTATGCCTCCAAGAGCCCACAGGTACGTTTGGACCCAGAGTACAGAAGACAGTCGACGAGTACGCCAAGAAGTATACCAACGTTGTTATTACGTCCTCCAAATCCGGTAAACTAACAACGGGTTTGTTCATGGACTTCTTGCCTAATGCTTTGCAACCATACGTACAAAAGAAAGGATTTCTCCTTCTGATCGACTCTTGGGGTGGGTTAACGAACTCGGCGTTATGCGATGAGATGTTCCAGGACGATAAAAAGTTACCAACGTATACTATAAAAGTCATTCCTCCAAAGTGCACTCCTCTCGTCCAACCGTGTGACGTATTTTTATCGGCAGGTAAAAAATTTGATCAAGCGCCTTCAAAATTGTGCTTTTTTAATGGAGCGAAACCGTGACAACTCCAGAGACGATTGTATAAAAATCCAATCCATCGTCCACCACCAATTGTCTTCTGCGATTTTTGCCGATATGATACGATACGCGTGGTATGCATCAGACCTGACGAACGATAGAACAATTTTTCAGAATGTCAATCAGGTGTGTTTACCAACAGATAATTTAAAAAAAACAATTTTTCTTGTAAAAACGCATCGTTTATCAGATGTGCTCGATGTCGTGCTGTTTTCTGCTTCCCATGTTTCTATGATAACTATCACTCTGGTTCGTGCGATACTCCAGCTACTTCTGGTCGCTAATTGTTAATTATGTGCGAGTGTATACCGAACTTTTCAATAAATTGTATCCACTTGAATATTATTTGTGATATTGTGTTTTATTTCAAGCATTATTTTTCCACGACAAACGACTTTTAACAACTTATTATATGCATAATTGTTGCAACTGATTGCCGGGAATTATATATATATATATATATATATATATATATATATATATATATATATATATATTTGAATTACAAAAAACAAATAATAAAAAAAGTTGCATGGCGCGAGATTCGATCCGGCGACCTTCGGATTACGAACCCGAGCGCTTACCGCTGCGCCACGACGCGGTAGAAAATCATTAATCGTAGAGAGTAGTTCACCGCAACGGTTTCTTTTAACTGTCGGTTTCCTCGACAACGGCTGAGAAGTGCATCTTGGTGCTTTGCCACATTACACCTCTGGCCATGCGCTTTTATTATGGGCAGTATGAATCGAATCTGAAATTCACAATTGGCGGCCTCCCCTTGTAAGACAAGAAGTCCGACACTGATACGGCCGTGGTGACAGGAAAAATTCTCTGCAGGTAAGACATTACTTAACTGCGAGAAGGGACGTAGGCGACTGTGAGGGAAAGACAACAGCTTAAGATTTACACCAGTTATTTGTTAAGATGTGCTCAACCTATTATAAGGATTTCGATGACTACAAGCAGGAAATCAAGCCTCGCAGTCCTGTCCGTTCAATTTAGTTCACCTCATATTTCGAACGAAATAAATGCGATATTTCGCTCAGACAGTTCATACACGTGATCAGTAGTGCTATCGTGGGGTAATGATGTTACCGACACAAGAAAGTGGGTTCGCATGTTAGAAGTCCTACATTTTTTGCAGTTCAGTCGGGAAGACCTTAGTGCAATCTCAGTTTCATCCTTCGACATAAACTTAGACTTTGAAGCTGTTCATCCAGCGACGTTAAAACACTATTATTGAGGTAGTATATTGAAACGAATCCGTACGATTGCATCAACTGGGCAACAGAAGTTGACGATGCAACTGCTGGCCGGGGTGGCCGTGCGGTTCTAGGCGCTACAGTCTGGAACCGCGAGACCGCTACGGTCGCAGGTTCGAATCCTGCCTCGGGCATGGATGTGTGTGATGTTCTTAGGTTAGTTAGGTTTAAGTAGTTCTAAGTTCTAGTGGACTGATGACCTCAGAAGTTAAGTCCCATAGTGCTCAGAGCCATTTGAACCATTTGACGAAGCAACTGTCTTTAGCGAACCGTTCAATACCATTCACATTCGATGATGTTTCTTTTAAAATTGCATATCTCATTTTCAGTATGGATGTTATCTGTATCATTAAGTTGTTTGGCGGTTATTATTTGGAATTTCATTTATCTTTTTATATTTTTTCCATTACATTTTTGAGAATACGTTAGTTGCTCTTTCGTGTTGCTTCTGAAAGCATTAATTACCCTATGAAATTGCATTGTTTCTTTCGACTGTACTGACAGATATTTGAGCGCTTAACATTATCTAGATACCAAAAAAAAAAGACAAAAATTGTACCCAGTATTATTTAACTGAGTTATTACTATAAATTTGTTTATGTCTTGAATATTATTTTTCTTCACTAAATACGAATTTTAACTTTCTGTTAATATTAATCTGTGATTCATTGCAATATTTTGATCAGACAGAATAGGCATATTATAAGCGAGACGGAACAGTTCAAGTTCCTAGGCGTGCGGAGAGATAGCAAGCTGTTGTGGAAAGCCCATGTCCAGGATCTTGTTCAGAAGCTAAATGCTGCTTTATTTACCATTAGAACAGTATCTGAAATAAGTGACACTTCAACACGAAAAGTAGTCTACTTCGCATATTTTCATACGCTTATGTCGTATGGTATTATTTTTTGGGGTAATTCTTCTGATTCAAAAACGGTATTTTTGGGTCAAAAGCGGGCTGTTCGAGCTAAATGTGGTGTAAGTTCGAGAACCTCTTGTCGACCCCTATTCAAAAATCTGGGAATTCTGACATTGCCCTCACAGTATATATTTTCTTTAATGTCGTTTGTTGTTAGCAATATTAGCCTATTCCCAAGAGTTAGCAGCTTTCACTCAGTTAATACTAGGCAGAAATCAAATCTGCATGTAGAATGCACTTCCTTGACTCTTGTGCAGAAAGGAGTGCAGTATTCTGCTGCATCCATTTTCAATAAGCTACCATAAGAACTCAAAAATCTTAGCAGTAGCCCAAACTCTTTTAAGTCTAAACTGAAGAGTTTCCTCATGGCTCACTCCTTCTATTCCGTCGAGGAGCTCCCGGACGAGCTAAAAAATTAAGCAAATTCCAGTGTTACATTGTTGATTTTCTTCATTTAAACTTACGACTTGTCACCTGAATATGTTTTTTTATATTTCATTTTATCTGTTTCTAATATCGTGTTATAATTTCATTATTGACTCGTTCCATGACCATGGAGACTTCACCTTAATTTGGTCCCACGGAACAATAAATAAATAAATAAATAAACCAACGTGTTGTGCTATATTCCTTGACGGTGTGTCTTGTAAGACTTTCTGGGGACTGTTTGATGTGTGCTGGTAGAGGACATATGCGAAAAATGGTTCAAATGGCTCTAGGCACTATGGGACATAACATCTGAGGTCATCAGTCCCCTAGACTTACAACTACTTAAACCTAACTAACCTAAGGACATCACACACATCCATGCCCCAGGCGGGATTTGAACCTGCGACGGTTCCGGACTGAAGCGCCTAGAACCGCTCGGCCACATCAGCCGGCAGGACATATGCGGTTAGGCATGACTGCGATTTGCCTCCGAGTTGGAAGGAGTGTAATTTTTGTCTTATGAACTGAATATTGGCAAACATATGCGAAATGCAAATGTTAATTTTTGTAATTCATTAGTTATGGCAAAGAATACAAATACGTCAAAATGAAATAATGTTTCTTTCCAAAGTGACTAACTTTATTCAGAGTGTTCTGAGATGATAATGAGAAGTACCACGACAATTTATTCCTCAGCAGTTTTATTGTCTCTACAGAAACTTACCAGACCTAAATCTCTCAAGATTCATACCTCAGCAGATTATTAGACAACGAGCTACGAATATTTCCGAGTTTTTAAACTTTACGTAACAATCATTTTAAAGTGTAACTTTACAGTACCTTTACCCATTAAGTGCTATCATACATTCATATGTCAGGTTGTACTGACAGAAAAAAATGTTAGAAAACTTGACCTTAATGATTTTTATTACCTGACTGTTTATGACACCTAGGGGATGGACTGCTTAGAACATTTATACTAACTGGGAGAGAGCATGAAACTGGTCAGTGAGACGACCACTTGAACCCTTTGTTGCCATCTTTCAAGTGCTGAAGCTACACTTAATGGAGCTAGGCCGTGTGAAGATATTGCTAATTACTTGAGATAATTTTTTTTCCTCTTTTTTTTCTTCTGCTTCATTCACTCGGTACACATATTTTTGACGGTATAGAATATTTCTTGTTTTGTTCTATAGTATGAAATGTAACTGTTTTTCTCTTTATTAGTACTGTTACTTGAATATGTTGTAACCCAGTACACAAAAGTTTCAATGCGTTTTTCATTTTCTTTGTAACGTTTACGTGTAATGTGCTGTGCGAAACTAAATATAATACGCAGTACTGTTGAATGAACTGAGATGCGGGAGCAACATCGATATTTGCAGTCGGACAGTGAAGACATCGATATCGATAGTTGCAGTCGGACAGTGAAGACAATCAGTAGGTGTGCAGCGTCATGGGGAACGCGCAATTGTGTTGTGTAATCCTGTTGGACAGAACCACACGAAAACTCAGGGCCGTGTTCTTATTTTTCCGTCACGGCTTAAACTAAACTTAAAGCTGACGTTATGTGACAAAATCAAATGGTTCAAATGGCTCTGAGCACTATGGGACTTAACTGCTGAGGTCATTAGTCCCCTAGAACGTAGAACTACTTAAACTTAACTAACCTAAAGACATCACACACATCCATGCCCGAGGTAGGATTCGAACCTGCGACCGTAGCGGTCGCGCGGTTCCAGACTGTAGCGCCTAGAACCGCTCGGTCACCTCGGCCGGCTTGCCCGTACTGTGAATTGCTAAAAACGTACAGACTGCAATATCGCGATCGGCAGACGGAACTGAATGCTGTACGGTTTTAAAACTGGGTACGAAACGTTAGAAACAGAAACGTGTGTGTATGAGACTTTTAATCGCGCACGTACTAGCCTCGATCTACACAAAAACGATTACGACCGTACAGTCTGTGACCAAAGAAACGCCGAGGAGGTTAATGTTATTGCGTGGAGAATCATATATTAAGTAAGAGGATGTATTCATGGCAATTTCACGCCTGTTGAAGTTACCGTTATTACGTCGCCAGCGTCAACGAGCGGTTGACGTCACAATGTCCACTCACTCATAAGCTGCAGCGCCAAGCCCTCTCCTCATACAAAGATTCAAAGTATTTCAAACTGTTCAAATTGTCAGTTCTTCTTCTCTTGTAAGTAACTTTTCTCAGAATTTACTTTCCTTAAAATAAAGGCAGTTTCTGTAAAGCGTGTTCGCAAATCAGTGTTGACATTGTTGAGTTCATCCTTAACAGTAGTCACTACTATTTACTTTCTGTCTTATTCATTTGTTTTATTGTAGAGGTTACTGAATGTCATTTGCGTGTGTTTTATTTGACGTATTTCAATGTTTTGGTTGTGGTGTGCGCCAACCCCTGTAAGATGCGGTGTCCGCCATTAAATTCTGAGTGCCGATCAGAGTTACGCGGCTCGTCTGCTACAGGTGCAAGGCACGCCATAGTGGGAACTTTGAATCTAACGGCTGTCAACTGCGGTAAACTGTGTTTACATTCAATAGGACGTCATATTACGACATACTCATGACCAACCGCGAGCTTATATAGCTCTTACAGTTACCACTGGACAAAAATGTAGCAATTTTCTTAAATATTTACGAATATATTTACGGGAGTTTTCTTATTATGTTCTTTTGGTGCTTGTTGCCAAACTCTGATGTAGTTACTTTCGTTAAGTTTGGAAGAAAAACGGGTTCATTTGAGTTTTAATAATCGAAATTCACGGTCAAAATTTTGCAGAGTTGATCTCTGGGAACCGTATTCGTCACAACCGACTAAAAGGACAGCACTAGGGTTTGCAGCATTCATGCAAGATCGCAGTTAAATTCAACGATACGTCACAGATCCTTGTTATGTAACTTCTCGTTTCCTGACCTTGCTCTAATTCAGTCGGTGCAGCTGATGAGTAAGAGCCAGGCGACCTTATAAAGCAAGGCTCAGCTTCTCGTCTGTTACGGGGTCACCAGAATCGGAGATAGGCTCGGTTAGGGCAGTGGCACGGAATTAAATCGGCCGTTTCCTTGTCAAACGAACCATTTCGCAATTTGCCTTCATCTATTTAGGGAGACCACGGAACCTAAATTTTGATGGTCAACGCTGATTTGTTTCCCGTTACTCCTGTGTCTGATACGAGGTCATCTATCCTTTTGTGTTTATTAAATCAAACAGCGAGCTTTATTGTTAGTTGTTACCAATACGTGCTTCACTCAGTTAATCGAAAGTGCGCTAACGATATCGGTATTTGTGATATGCTGGACTTACCACTTCGGCATTGTGTCTTCAGGAAATAACTGTCTTCGTCAAACTACAGCAAACTACACTGAGGTGATAAAAGTCATACGAAAAATGTCATATGACAAAAATCATATGATAGCCATATGCACATATACAGATAGCGGTAGTATTTCGAACACAAGGCACAAAAGGGCAGTGCATTGTCGGAGCTGTAATTCGTCTCAGATGCTTCATGTGACAATGTTTCCGACGTGATTATGGACGCACGATGAGAATTAACAGACTTTGAACACTGAATGGTAGCTGGAGCTAGACACATGGGATATTCCATTTCGGAAATTGTTTACGAATTCAATATTGAGAGATCCACAGTATAAAGAGTGTGCTGACAATACGAAATTTCGCGTATTACCTCTCACCAACTGCAACGCAATGACCGAAGATCTTCACTAAATGACCGAGAGCAGCAGAGTTTGGGTAAAGTTGTGAGTGCTAACAGACAAGCAACACTGCTTGAAACAAAATCCATGTGGGACGTACGACAACAGTGCGGTGAAACGTGGCATTAATGAGTTATGACAGCAGACGACCGGCACTAGTGCCTTTATTAACAATACGACATCGCCTGTAACGCCTCTCCTGGGTTCGTGGACCGTAGACGACAGAAAAGCCGTGGTCTGGTCAGGTGAGTTCCGACGTCAGTTAGTAAGAGCTGATGGTAGAGTTCGAGTGTGGCGCAGTTCCCACGAAGCCATGGACCCACGTAGTTAACAAGGCACTGTGCAAGCTAGTGATGGCTCCATGAAGGTATGGGCTGTGTTTGCATGGAATGAATCGAGTCCTCTTATCCAACAGAACTGGTCGTTGACAAGAAACGGCGATTTCCGGCTACTTGGAGATCATTTGCAGCCATTCATGGACTTCATGTTACCATGATAACGCGCCATGTCACTGGGCCACAATTGTTCTCGCTTGGTTTGAAGAACTTTCTATACAATTCGAGAGGATGATCTGGCCACTCAGCTCGCCCAAGATGAATCCCACCGAACACTCATGGGACATAATCGAGAGATCAGTTGGTGCGCAAAATCCTGCCCCAGTAACACTTTCACAATTATGGACGGCTATAGAGGCAGCATCGCTGAATATTTCTGCAGGGGACGCCATGTCGAGTTGCTGCGCTACGCCGATCAGTAGGAGGTCCGACACGATATTAAGAGATATCCAAATGGCTCTGAGCACTATGGGACTCAACTGCTGAGGTCATTAGTCCCCTGGAACTTAGAACTAGTTCAACCTAACTAACCTAAGGACATCACAAACATCCATGCCCGAGGCAGGATTCGAACCTGCGACCGTAGCGGTCTCGCGGTTCCAGACTGCAGCGCCTTTAACCGCACGGCCACTTCGGCCGGCAAGAGATATCCCATGACTTTTGTCGCCTCATCGTAAGCTATCTGTATGAAGTATGAGAACTGCAGTAATTATATTGCCCGACAGTTTTATATCTACATTACTTAACAGCTAATCTGGGTCAAAGTACTAGTTGCAGGTTACCTATCTAACGGCTTCCATGGGCAACAAAAATTTGGTTTTTAATACTTCATACAGTTACTGACCGAATTTGATAATTTAAAATTATATCGTTGTACGACTCGTTGTTCGGAAGATATGAAGTTTTATACATGGGAGTTGGATTGTTTAAAGAATCGAGGATTGGGATTTACTGGTTTTTACGGAAAAGACTTACGAAAAGAAGGTGAACCCCGTAAATGGAGTAGGCACCTGAATTTTTATTCATACTTTGATCCGGCGCGGTAGCGTTGCTGCTTTGACACTGCTTCGTCCGTCAGAATTCAGGCTTGTCTCCCCCCCACCCCGCCTCCCACCCCCTGCCCCCTCCCGCCCCACTCTTTTTTACGCTCGTAGGTGCTCACGAGAGTTTTCTCATCTGCCGTGTAAAAGGTCAACTATTTTGTAGAGCCCCTAACCCCTGGCTTCACACCAGCCTCTTCCCTTTTAAGCGGCAACGTGCGAAGTTCCTTCTGATACGGTGTTGAACTAGCCTGACGAAGAGTTGGGCAAACAGCAGGGGGCCCCGTGTGCTATTACTGCCTCTCGGCAGCGCTGCTACGGCGTATACGGCAGAGCAAACAAGGTCGCCGGCGTCCCTGTGCTTGGCGGAGAGCCGGAACGCCGGCACGTCACACTACGACCGTCGCGTGATTCCTCCAGTTCTCCTCCAGAGGTCCCGCACCGGCGGAGCGTCGCAGGGGACCCAGTTCCAGCACATTTTCGCTCAGGCCGAGTTAGCTGAGAGTTTCACGTCGTGCGGTGCAATGCGTTATCCATACAGGGAAACGGCATTCCGGGTACAAATGACTTTCGCACATTTCTGAACTGTTTTTAGTTCCGTATTTGTAACTCCAGCTACTTTCTGAGAGCACTACCTCCACAGTGACTAAAGGCCGAAAGAGATTTGGCATACTGCCTTATGGAAATATAGTGATCACCTTGTAATTTTTTTTCTTTGTATTCCAGCCTTAGGTAATACAAATGGTATTATTATCGCTTTCGACTTGTTACCAAGTCACAATCAGATCATTTGAATACGTGACACAGCAACTCGTCAACTGAGCAAGTCGATGCGTATCGGAGCCCGCATCTCGTGGTCGTGCGGTAGCATTCTCGCTCCCACGCCCGGGTTCCCGGGTTCGATTCCCGGCGGGGTCAGGGATTTTCTCTGCCTCGTGGTGGCTGGGTGTTGTGTGATGTCCTTAGGTTAGTTAGGTTTAAGTAGTTCTAAGTTCTAGGGAGCTGATGACCATAGAAGTTAAGTCCCATAGTGCTCAGAGCCATTTGAACCATTTTTTGATGCCTATCAGACATCAGAGCATACTGAGGTGAGGTCTTTATTATTTCCTCAACATTGTGTGTGTGTGTGTGTGTGTGTGTGTGTGTGTGTGTGTGTGTGTGTGTGTGTGTCTGTGTGTGTGTATGAGAGGTAGGCTTGTTTATGGGAGTCGCAATAACAGCAACTATCTCAGAGAACTAAAATATCAAGATAAAGATGTACAACAAACAGAATAATGGCGTGCTCATCTGAAAATCGAGTGAGGGCCAATTTTTAAGACCGTACTGAAACTTCTAACAAATGAATCACAAACTCATGATAAATCTCACTTTTATAAAACATCGCACAAAACTATGAAGGTAAGTCAATTATTATTCTCATAGTAGTTATAAAATTTTATTGTAATCAAATACGAAACTTACAAGAACATCATTCTTCGACATAGTCTCCTTGCGTTTCAACGAACTTGGTCCATCGTTGTACAAGCTTCCTGATGCCTTCATAAAAGAAGGTTCTCAGTTGAGCTGCGAGCCAGGAATGCACCGCGTCTTTCACAGCTTCGTCCGAGGCAAATCGACGGCCTCTTAATCCCTGTTTGAGTGGACCAAACAAGTGATAGTCAGAAGGGGCAAGATAGAGACTATATGGAGGATCATCCAGTACTTCAAATTTGAGTTTCTGGAGCGTTTCAACAGTGTGGGCAACAGTATGGTTCAAATGGCTCTGAGCACTATGGGACTTAAAACCTGAGGTCATCAGTCCCCTAGAACTTTACTTAAACCTAACTAACATAAGGATATCACACACATCCATGCCCGAGGCAGGATTCGAACCTGCGACCGTAGTGGTCGCGCGGTTCCAGACTGAAGCGCCTAGAACCGCTCGGCCACACGGCCGGCGGCAGCAGTATGCGAACGGGCATTGTCGTGTAGCAACACACCTTTTGACAGCAATCCTCGGCGTTTGCTTCGGACTGCTGGCTTTAGCCTGGCAGTTAGCATCTCACTGCAACGTACACTGTTTATTGTTGTGGCCCTTGCCCCATAGTGTTCCAGTACTGGACCTTGTGCGTTCCAAAAACCCGTAAGCATCAGTTTTCCTGCGGACGGTTGGGTCTTGAACTTTTTCTTGCACGACGGATTTGGATGTTACCATTCCACACTCTGCCGTTTACTCTCCGGCTCGTAATGATGGATCCATGTTTCGTCACCACTAATGATCCCGTCTAAGAAGTTACCATAGCGATCCAAATGTTTTTTCCTGATGTCCAAGCGCGTTTGTTTATGCAACTGTGTGAGTCGTTTTCGGACCCATCTTGCACAAACTTTATGAAACCCAAGTCTGTTGTGGATGATTTCGTAGGCAGAACCGTGACTAATTTGAAGGCGATGTGCCACTTCGTCAACAGTTAATCGTCTGTCTAAGAGAAGCATTTCACGTGAACTGTCAATGATTTCTTCATTTGTGGCGTTAACGGTCGTTAGGCTCCTTCATCGTGCGTAACACTTGTGCGACCATTTCGGAATTTTTCAATGCATTCGTAGGCACTCCGTTGTGGTCAAACACTGTTCCCGTACTGTAAAGAAAGCCTTCGATGAATTTCGGCTCCTGATACGTCTTCCGACCACAAAAACGGATCACTGAACGTTGCTCTTCTTTGGATCAAATAGCGGAGCAGCCATGATTAACAGCATGGCAGCGATAACGAACCTAACCTAACAGCTTGAAAATTGCAAAGATATAACAACAAATAAACAAAGCATGCCTCATCTACGTGAAACAGTACTACCAAAATAAACATAAATATAACTAAATTGCGGATAATAATTGATTTCCCTCGTAATTATTTATACTATGCGTCACTCTTTTTAAACGTAAACTCTTAACATTTAAATGCAACTAAGGGCAGGTCATTACCCACCATACATTAAGCCGAAGTCTAAAAATAACTGTGCAGCCAGTCTATCGGATTCTCAGATTGCATCGATAACATGCCTTCATCTTCGCAGACTCGGCAGACAAGTGGCACAATCCACGATCCAAAAGGCTTTTTCCCTGGACCGTAGAATGGCGCTTAAAACTGGCCAATGAACGGGTGCCGTTCTTAGATCCAGCATTTCGTTACATTTATTTCATAAGCATGCTACCCTAACACTTCACATCAGATATCAAGAACCTGTCATCTCATCATAACCTAAATACGAGGTCTTACTTACCTAGTATGCTAACTGTGTCCATCCATAAGACGAAAACATTCGCAAACACCTCTCCTGTCGCTGCCGTCCGCCTCTGTAACAAACTACCCTGCACCCTGCACACAACATAACGCTTTGTTCAAATGGCTCTGAGCACTATGGGACTCAACTGCTGAGGTCATTAGTCC
This sequence comes from Schistocerca piceifrons, assembly GCF_021461385.2. Taxonomy (NCBI): domain Eukaryota; kingdom Metazoa; phylum Arthropoda; class Insecta; order Orthoptera; family Acrididae; genus Schistocerca; species Schistocerca piceifrons. Next base: position 783,908,110 of record NC_060138.1, read on the forward strand.
CCTGGAACTTAGAACTAGTTAAACCTAACTAACCTAAGGACGTCACACACATCCATGCCCGAGGCAGGATTCGAACCTGCGACCGTAACGGTCTTGCGGTTCCAGACTGCAGCGCCTTTAACCGCACGGCCACTTCGGCCGGCACCAATTTAGTACTGGAGGGCAGCGTGGAGGGTAAAAATGGTAGAGGGAGACCAAGAGATGAATACACTAAGCAGATTCAGAAGGATGTGGGCTGCAGTAGGTACTGGGAGATGAAGAAGCTTGCACAGGACAGAGTAGCATGGAGAGCTGCATCAAATCAGTCTCAGGACTGAAGACCACAACAACAACAACAACAGTATTATTCATCACACGAATATATTTGATGAAACGACAATCTTACGCCCTGCAGCTATCTACTGGGATTCTGACTCCAAAGAAACCCGGTGCTTGTAACGCCGGAAATGCGTATCCTCTTATTTCAATCTGCTGCACTATAAATTTTTTTCCTTATTTTGTTACCTGAAGATATGACATTTCTGTGTCTTTATATATTGTAATTGTTTTTCTGTTTGTATATATATATATATATATATATATATATATGCATTTATGTTGGTTTTTTTGTGAATATTATGTGTATTTATACGCTGGGTCTGGCCTAGGGAAAACTATGCTATCGAACGATTACATCGATAGGTCGTGTGGAGAACCAAAGTGTTTAGGATCTTTGGTAGTGTTAACTCTGCCGCGTGGAGCGCGGGCAGAGCAGAGAGGAAAGTCTGGCTGGGGTGGTGCAGTGGAGCAGGTATGGTGTGTGACGCTCCCGCGAGTTGCCGCGCTTTCGGGGTTGGGCAGCATTATAGCTGGCGCACAGCAAGAGCCCGTTTCGCCTGGTGACCGTGTCGAGAAGAAGGCGCGCCAACATCCAGCTTTCACTGTCATTAAGGTCGATAAGTGAGGGGGAGGTTACATACTGTAAGTACTATGACAGTTAGGCGGGAGGTGAGACAACTTCGATATCATGGTCGAGCGGCTGCTCACAAGTCACACATCACGCCGGTAAATGCCAAACGACCCCTCGGTTGGTGTAAGGAGCGTAAACATTGGATTATTGAACAGTGGAAAAACGTTGTGTGGAGTGATGAATCACGGTACACAATATGGCGATCCGATGGCAGGGTGTGGGTATGGCGAATGCCCGGTGAACGTCATCTGCCAGCGTGTGTAGTGCCAACAGTAAAGTTCGGAGGCGGTGGTGTTATGGTGTGGTGGTGTCTTTCATGGAGGGGGCTTGCACCCCTTGTTGTTTTGCGTGGCACTATCACAGCAGAGGCCTACACTGACGTTTTAAGCACCTTCTTGCTTCCCACTGTTGAAGAGCAATTCGGAGGTGGCGATTGCATCTTTCAACACGATCGAGCACCTGTTCATAATGCACGGCCTGTGGCGGAATGGTTACATGACAATAACATCCCTGTAATGGACTGACCTGCACAGAATCCTGACCGGAATCCTACAGAGCACATTTGTGTTGTTTTGGAACGCCGACTTCGATCCAGGCCTCACCGACCGACATTGATACCACTCCTCGGTGCAGCACTCCGTGAAGAATGGGCTGCCATTCCCCAAGAAACCTACCAGTACCTGATTGAACGTATACCTGTGAGAGTGGAAGCTGTCATCAAGGCTAAGGGTGGGCCAACACCATATTGAATTCCAGCATTACAGATGGAGGTCGCCACGAAGTTGTAAGTCATTTTCAGCCAGGTGTCCGGATACTTTTTATCACATAGTATATCTGCTCTTACACCACTAGCTTTTAACGCACTCAATACGATACGCTCCTGGATGGGAGAAATGATTCTTTTTGAAGTAACGATTCCTTAAGTTAACCTGGGTTAAGCAAGTGATGTGCGGTTTCTTCATTTTACAAAATGGACGTATTCAGTTGCGGCTGCCCCCTAAGAAGAACTCTCTAAACTCTTAGTGGTGTTTATTCTTTCGGTGATCGCCATTGTAGCGGTCTTGTTGCTTTCAGACCGTGAACAGCTACTTCCTCGGAGACAGGAAGAGACAGAAAGCCGGGGCGGCCGCAGGGCATCCGGTGAAGCCCTGTTCTGCACGAGCGATGCTGCTGCCGGGAAGTCGCCCTGAGCCGCGGCTCAAGACGAAAACCTCAGGCGCGAGGGGCTCCGCTTCAGCAGTGGGTGAACATACGGGCAACGTCAGCTTCGTAGCTGTTTCATCACTCTCTGTCACGCTGTAAATTGCGTATGGAGGCGCGCCCTGCAGAGGCTAACTTTCCTGTACGCCAGAGAGGCAACAAGCATTGGGGCGGCACTGTAGGCGTCTCTCTAGTTCCTCATGATAGCACGCACAGAACCGACAGTTTGGTAGTTCCCCCACTCATTCCGAAGGCGGACAACTAGAATATCATCTATCAGACTCCGTCCCACAGGCATAGATGTCGTCAGCAGAGTGACTGTCCACTGTGCAACGGAGTGTGAGCTGATTGGAAACATCCTGGCGGACTTAAACTCTGTGACTGCGACTCCAGCCTGGGGCTTTGGTCTGTCGCATGCACGTGCTCTGACTGCTAAGCTGTCCAAGAACGACTTACGATCTGTCCTCACATCTTTACTTCAGCCAGTACTTCTCTGCTACTTTACAAACTTCTCGAGCACACTTTGCAGGACCAGCGCTCCCGGAACTAATTATATTACGGAAAAATGGCTGAGCCACAGCCAAGGCCATTCCATTCCCAGATTGAATTCTCACTCTTCAGCGGATTGTGTACAGATTTGGAACTTCCTGGCAAATTAAAACTGTGTGTGGGCCCGGGACTCGAACCTCGGGCCTTCGTTCCCTGTTTCGAGTCCTCCGAACACTTAGATTACTAGGACTCGTTTTCTCGTAGACGACTGGGTACACATACAAAAGTGCTGTAATGCGGCTGCCGTCGCTGCGTGAATAGCTCATCGCAGCGTCACTGTGCTGCTCCTCATTGACAATATTAGCAGTGTGACAAAATCGACGAAGGAGTTTTCAGTGCAATGACTCTTTGCGGATTATACGTAATCTAATGCGCAGTACTAAAGGTTGCCGGCTAAGTATGGTGTACGCACGGTCCATATAACGAACAAAGTAATGATTAAAATTATTACACAAAAAACATTGGAGGATGCCTATGGGGAAGCGTCGTCGTAAATTGCGTGTCAACACAATATACACTGCGCACTGGAATTAAAGGATCATTTTTTCGAAATACAGTAATTATTTCCTAGCATGAGTATAAATTTCAAACTGGCTGAAATGCATCTGCAACATTCCTACGTAATTATGCAAAACCGTGACTCCCTGCGACGTCACTTTCAGACTGGGCGACACTTAAACACAAGAAGTCGACACATACGAAAAAAGGCCAGAGCTCAGAAGTTGACTTGAAGTGTAAGGAGGCTTAATGATGTCACACTGGCACCAAATTTCAGCATAATTTTTTTCCAACCCCACTGTGGATGTCTCATTCCATATGAAGGTCGTCGCTCCCCCTGACCATCATTTCACCCCTTCTTTTCGCGCCTGCGCTAGGGAGGTTAGAACGGCGGCGCCCAGCGTTAAAATCATGCGGTTCTCTTATGTGTGGCTGAGGAAAAACATTTCAGATACACCGACGGTCAGAATCGACACGAAAAGGCCTCAGGGGTTGGCATAAAGGACAGCAACGTAACCACCCCTTCCTCCCTTGAGGCGGCGATTTCCACATAATCCGCTGTCGAAAACGATAGTTCACAGCGCGATGGGCAACAAGATGACGTTAGTGACCATATTTCACGTGCTGACAGCCCACGGATGTTTCAGTCCTTCTCTAAAGACATATAAGGTCAGCAACCCCACCGAACATGATCGTAACGCAACTCCTGCTCTCGTGTACAGTGTGGAACCACGAGGGACCGTTCAAAACCATTCGACGAAATTTGCACGTAGACTGAAGCGGCAAAGGGTGCTCATGCGGTTTTTTATTTTTATTTATTTATTTATGTTTTAAGCCCCCATGTTTATCATCCTCCTGCGACGTGACCACAGAGGGTGTGATGTATGAATAAAACGGCAAAGAGCCCCCTCTTTCGGAACACTCTCAGCGCCACTCGCTTACATTTGTTGAGCACTATAAAAATATATCTGTAAAGAGGAAACGCTTGACAAGAGTCGCAGGCACCTGCAAGTACCCAACCACTTGACACCTCTCCACTACGGGATGCCTACTAACAGGTGGCCACGACGCTCTCACGGGTATTCTGTGTGCAGGTACATCTTAAACGTGCTGTACGCCTGCTCTGACTGAGTGGTAACTTGCTTGTCTATCATGTAACGTGCCTGGGCTCGATTCCCGGCGGTTATGGAGATTTATCTCCACTCGTGAATTGTGTGTTGTGTTGTCCTAATCAACATTTCTTCCTTATCACTGGCACGCAAGTCGCCCAATGTGGTGACGACTGAAATAAGACGTGCGCCCGAGGGCCGAACTTCCCCCGATGCCACCTCCCTGCCAACAATGTCGCACAATCATTTCATTTTTTAAGTGCTCAGGAAACGTGGGCGACTAACACTGACAATATTGTTGACATTGGGAAAAATGTTGCTCCAGTGGCGAATATCGAACCTGGGCCAGCCGGCCGAGAGCGAGGTATTCTAGCCACTTTTTTTGTATTCGGTATTGTTCGTGGCGTTTGGTCTGGATGGACGTCACAAGACATCCGTTGAAGTTCATTGTTGATTCCTTTACTCAGTTTTTTTATTACAGAGGGCTAGCAACCATCCGACCGAACACGCTGAGCTACCGCGCCGACAGTTTATGAAACTTCCTGGCCGATTAAAACTGTGTGCCGGACCGAGACTCGAACTCGGGACACCACTAGACCCTACAGTGAAATTTCCGTGAAAATACCTCTTTAACTCCCGTATTTCACGATCAGCCGTAGCAAACATAAACCTCTGTGCATCTTGTTGCTGTATTGCTATATCGCCCTCTGCGGAGACAATAAAAGTTTTTATTGCAATGTTAGCGGACCATCTATCGGAGCGCGGTGAGACATTTTCCAGCGACAATTCAACTACCATATTAGTGCACATAATTGTGAATAACGGTCGTGGGAATTTCACACTATTTCGTTTCTTGTCACATTACAGTCAAGCAAATCATTCATTGTATTGCTAAGCAACATTTCGTAAGATATAATAAAATACAGAAAGCCCGTGTGGGGTTGTTAGTACCCCCATCGGGCGCCTCCCCAGGTGGCGGATAGGGGAATGCCTCCTAGATATAGGTGGTACTGTGGAAATCAAATACCCAGGGCGGACCAAAAACTAACGAAATGTAGCGTCTGAACTCCTACAGGAGCGGCTACAAACAGCGTCTGTTCTCCATGTTAGGAGCGGCTGAACACACACTCTGGAACTTACAATCCCAGTTTTAACCTCGGAATGGCCCAAAAAGCCATCTCCCCCCTGAATTTCAAACAACTATGCATGATGTCAATTTCTCTAGATAGAACTACTCCAGGAGGTAACCAATCCTCCGCCGCTAACAGCAGCGCAATCAGGCCTAAGGATTCTGGAGAGCCTGAAGCACCATGTCGTTCAAGAAATTCAAAATCCTCTAAACTGAAGAAAAACAACGTACATTTCTTTGGAACCCTAAATATTAACTCGCTCTTGAAGCCGGGAAAACTGAAGCAGCTCACCAAAGTCTTGAAGGTATATAAAATCCAAATATGTGCGCTGCAGGAAACCAGATTTACAGATGAAGATTTAATGGATTATGAAGGATACAGGATATTTAAAGGAAAGAAAGGCTGGAACCCATGTGGAAGAGGCCTTCCCCATCTTGGAACAGGCTTCATCGTGAAATCTAACTGGGTAAACTCAATAACCGACTTCCAGTCACCTAATGAACGCTTGTCTTTTCTCACATTCTGCGCCCTAAATAAAACCTATACACTTATTAATTGCCACGCACCCATCAACAATGACAATAAGAAAAACCCTCAGAAAGTAGATACATATTGGGAATCTCTAGACCACGAACTTTCTAAAATCCCAACATCAAATGTGAAAATACTGTTTGGGGACTTCAATGCACAAATAGGCCAAGAAAAAAAATACAAAAAAACAGTAGGAAACTACCCGGCTCACAAAAGGACAAACAGAAATGGAGAAAGATTAATAGAACTATGCAAGGGTCATACCTTAAAATTAATGTCTACAAATTTCAAAAAACCTCCTAAGAAACAGAAAACATGGAAATCACCAAACACAAGTATTGGAGAGTTCCAGATAGATCACATAGCCATCACACACTATAATCAAAAAGAAATAATGAATGTGAGAGTTCTGAAAGGGGCAAACATTGTAACTGACCACTACTTATCGACAATCAAAGTAAATTTCATACCACAAAGAAAGAAACAAATACAAAACAGGAAAACTCAAAAGATAGACGCAAACATCTTGAAAGAGAAAAGAGAAGAATTCTGTCAAAACATAGTTATATGTTCGGATAAATGGGAAGATATAAAAGAAGGAATGATAAGATCTGCTCAAGAAGTCGCAAAAATGAAAAAGAGAAAGAAACACGAATGGTGGGATGAGATATGTGAGGAAGCAATAGAACAAACGATGAAGGCATGGAAGAAGTGGCACTCAACCAAAAGTGATAAGGACTACCTGGAGTTCAAACAGCAAAGATCTTCTACAGCAAAACTCATTAGATCAGTAAAAAGACTATTTGAAAAGAACCAACTTACACAAATGGATAAAGATTTTAAGAGAAACAATAACAGATCCTTTTACAGCACATTCAGACAGAAACTACAAAAATATGTAGCACCAAATCTGTGTTTTAAAGATACCAGTGGAAAACTGGCAATGAATAATGAAGAAAATTGTGAAATATTAGCAAAATATTTTGAACAACTCCTCAACTGTCAGGAACCTATTGAAAAATTACCAGCCAACACCCCAAACACAGCAAACAATAATTCTGAACCCCCATGCCTCATAGAAATCATTAAAAACCTTAAGAAAAATAAAGCACCAGGGGAAGACATGATAATTGCAGAAATGTGGAAAAGTGTGGATAATACAACTCAAGAAAAACTACTGGGAATAATCAATGAGATCTGGAGAACGGAACGTATACCGGAAGAATGGAAAACTGCATTAATCCACCCCATCTTCAAGAAAGGGGATAAAACCGATGCAAATAACTACAGACGGATATCTTTACTTCCGGTAACGTATAAAATTCTATCTAAGGCCCTACAAAACAGATTGGAGAAACAACTTGATCAAGAAATTGGTGAATACCAAGCAGGCTTTAGGGAGGGAAGATCTTGTGTGGAGCAAATTTTAAACTTGAAGTTAATTATTAAATATAGACGATTAAGAGGAAAAGACATCTTTATCACGTTTGTTGACTTCAAGAAGGCGTACGACTCCGTTGACAGAACAACCTTGGTTAACATCCTTAGTGAGTTTGGAGCAGACAAGAAAACAGTCGCAATCGTCAAAGAAACACTTACGGATACCTATGCAAAAGTAAAGTTCCGTGGTGAAGTATCCAGACCATTCAAAATCAGAACAGGATTAAGACAAGGAGATGGGTTGTCACCTACCCTATTCAACTGTGTGTTAGAAAAAGTTATTAGAGAGTGGAGGAAGAAAACGACTGAAGAAGGAATACAAAAAATCAGATTAGGAAGAATAAAGGATGGATTAGAAGTAGATTGCCTCGCTTTTGCTGATGACTTAGCGATTCTGGCAGGAAGTTTGGAAGAAGCAGTCAAACAGATCAATATTCTGAATGAAACAGCAGAAAAAGCAGGACTGAAAATCTCCTTTGAAAAGACAGAGTACCTAACGAATGTAAAAGAGGCACCGAACAATATGATTACAAAGTATGGCCAGATAAAGAAGGTTTCTAATTTCAAATATTTAGGGGAAATCATCCAGCCCAATGCTTCAGATAAAGAAGGAAATAAAACAAGAACAAGAAAAATGGAAATGGCTCCAGCTAACAAAGAATGTGTACAACAAGAAGTCAGTATCAATTAACGCAAAAATAAGGCACTACAACACTGTGATTAAGCCAGAGTGTCTGTATGCATCTGAATGTTTAGCAATGAACACTAACAAGGAAATGGAAGCTATAGCAAAAAAGGAGCGAAAAATCATTAGAAGAGTACTTGGGCCGAGGTTTGAGAATGGTACTTGGAAGCTTAGAAGTAATAGAGAAGTGTATGACAAAATTGAGAAAGTGGGAGGTACTATCAGGAAGAGAAGAGTAAGCTTTTACGTCCATTTGAAAAGAATGAATGATGAAAGGCTGACAAAGAAAATATTCATGTTTTTTGACAAGAACCCCAGAACCCAAATTACCTGGTTCAAAGAAGTCAAAGCAGACTTAGAGGAGATGGGTATAGGAGAAGATGATATAACCTACAGAGACTTAATGAGAGACAAAATTCAACATTTTGAAGGATTTGTAGTGAAGATGAGAAGAACTGGAGGAACAGTGTGGACAGAAGACCGAAGGGAGCAGCACAGAGAGAGGATGAAGACATATTGGCAGAAGAGAAAAGAGGAGGAGCGCAATAGGAGAAATGTACATTGAAAAATAGTTGTTTAACGCGGTCCCTAGACGGCCAAAATCGGAATAAAAAAATTACAGAAAGCATTTTATTTCGCGAACAATTAGATGTTGGTGTATCTGTGACTCTCTGTAAGGAGACGCATTGTCTGGTGTTTGTTTCTTTCGTTTATCCAATTACTAACAACAAAAAGACGATGACTGCTGAACGCGTCACGTTCCATTTCTGTTTTTCTATTTTTCTTTTATGAAAGTGACCAGCAGTTGTTGTTGGTCATGATCACATACGTACAAAAAGCTAGGTCGCCATACGCTTAACTCATGTCGAAAAGTACGGTGTATTTCCGACCAAATCATTTCAGGTAGGAATTTCACACGACGCGATGAGGGGCTTAGACAGCAGCTTGTCGGAACGTCGATATTCAGTACCGCTGAAGCGCCGTACCGACCTTGAACCTGTGAACTTTAAAGCGCCTTCTCTCATTACGGAGCACACTGTTTGCAGCCGCCAGCGCTCTCCCTCCTTCATTTACTACACCGTCCAATAAAAATATCGTTCTTTGATCATTTTCCTTGGAGAAAGTTGCACAAAGTTAATAAACCCTCCGTTCATTGGATGTGACAGCACAACAGTAATAACAGATTTATGTTCTTCGAAACGGAGCGGCACCACTGGCCTTGAGTTTGCCTCGCAATTAAGACTTTAGGAATATTACATTGACTCCAACCACTTCCCAGAATTGGAGTTTCTGCAACTTTTATTTTTTGTGGAAGGTTAAAATAATTCCCAGAGCTTCTCCAAGACTGTGAATAAGCAATTTAACCGTAATATCCTTTCTTTCAGGAGCGCTAGTAATGCAAAGTATAGAGGAGAACGTGTGTGAAAGCGTTTTGGTAGGAACTGTGATATATGCAGGAACATGACATTCGTCCATCCTCAAAGGACGATTGTTAACATACTTGGTTCAGTCTGTATCGTCTGCTGTGGCTAAAAAGCCCCGCTCGAAAGTGGCAGTCCTTGCTGCAGTTTGGGCGCGTGAAATCTGAGGTACTTCGAACAGAAGCCGCTCTCCCTTTCCGTCTTGTCCTCTTCCTGATTTGTTATTGTGTGAGTTAGTCCTCTGCAAACTTGCTCTCATTTCGGACGGTTAGTCGCCACTTGATATGGCCATCAGCTTTACTTCGACTTGGAAGATTCCTGGTCAGGTCTCTCTTTCAGTCATCCTTGAAGCAAAGGCGCGGTCTTCTCATTGGCTCCACATTCCCCTAAAGTTCTCTGTACAGTAGTTTTTTCGGTATCCGCTCACGACCCACGCGCCTCACATGTCCCAGCCACCTTAGACGTCGGTGTCTCAGGAGTGATTGAATGCTGGTTGTGCTTGCGATCTGTAAGACTTCACTGTTGGTTACTAAATCTCTCCAAGAAAACTGAAGGATCCTGCGGAGACAGTGGAGATGACAGCAGTTGAGTCCAGATTCGTGCATAGTAAGCTGTTCATTCTCAGACCTATAGAACAGATTGCTGATTACACAAGCTTTGTATAATTGTAATTCAGCTTCTGTTGTGAGCAGTCCGTTGTTCCATACACTGTTTCTCAATCTAGCCGTGACACATGACGCTTATGCGATTCCATTAGTAATCTTAGTGTCCACAGACAAGTTGCTACATATTCTAGATCCCAAGCAGGTAAAATCATAAACTACATGGAGAGAATTGCCGTCAGTGCTGAAGAACGGAAGGTTGGTGGTGCCCTGCGCCATAATCTTTGTCTTTTGGAGGCTGATGGTAAGACCAAATTTTTCACATTCATGTGATAATTTTTTAATTAGATACTAAGCTCACCCTCTGTGTTTGCTACCAGAGCTGAATCGTCTGCCTGTAATAATTCACGAATAATAACTGTAATTTTATTTTGTCTTGGCCCTGAGACAGACACTGTCGGAAAGATTTCCATCCTACCTACTATGTAAATACATTCCCTCCTCACAGTCTTGAAAGGGAAATCTCAAAGGAGGGAAAAGAAGATCTCAAACACAGTAGAAGCTAACACACACCCTTGCTTTACATTACTACTATGTTTTACCGTTAAAGCAGATTGTTGTTTGCGTTTTCTCATGGAAAAAGACAGTTTTTTGTAGTAGTTCAGGTAGGCATCCGATCTCCTGCAGCAAGTTGAAGAGCCAATTTCTGTTCCTAAATGAAATGCTTTATCAAGGGCCATAAGAGCAATATAAAGTGACCTCTGGTGCTCCTGGCACTTCTCTTGCAGCTGTCGTGGAGAGATGATCATATTCACTGTTTATCGCTTGCATTGCTTTCCCGGATACACGTAGCAATGAAATGCCTCGGTAACTGTTGCAGTCACTTCTGTACAATTTCTGTTTATACAGTGTAACAATCTTTGAATTCTTCATGCTCAATGGGACGTAACTTTCTTCTCAGCTGACTCTGAGAAATGAGTATAGATGTAGATGTTTCAGGAGGACAGTCTTGTTATACTTAATAACCTTTTGAGGGTTTCCATTTTCACGTGGAGCCGTTCGATTAGTTAGAGAGCCTATTGCTATACTTAATTCTTCCATAGTATGCATCGCATCTAGTTCTTTCATAAATGGTATTTGTTTGATGGCATCGAATACATACCTGCTGACTTCACTCTGCTGCATACAACTCGAGGTAGTATTTAACTCAGAATTCCATTTACTTGCCTTCATCAATAATGACTTCACCCGTCGTGGAATTCAGAGGAGCTGTTTTCCTGGCAGCTGGGCCAGTTACTTTCTTAACGCTATCATACGTTGCCTTAGTGTCCCCAGAATCTTTATACCTGTTCATAAATTTAGCCTGTAGTTATTTGAACATTTCCTGGATCTTCGCTGTGCGCTGATCTTCGCTTCTCACAAGTCACCCCAAAATCCTCCATTTGGGTTTCTTTTGTAAGCAAGCAAGGCTTTCGATGTAGCCTCAATGACTGACTCCATCTCTTCCAAATTTTCCTCGTACCAGTCCTTGTTTCTATTTTGTTTTGTTCCATAAGCCAATACTTCCGATTTGTAGAGGATGCCAGAAAGCCCATTTATTACCAGTATTCCTTTCTGCTTGTACATTTCCTGGTAAAGCAATTTCAAAATTACTGGAAAATTCCTTTTCCCTTGTGAGTCATGAACATGATATGTGTCGTCCCGGGGGTGATATCTCGATTTGGTGATGTGATATTTCTCGTGGGTGAGACTCATTGTGCATGCCGTGCTGCAATCAACACTAAGACAGTTTCGTGCCGTTTTTGAGATCTGTTCGCCTGGCTGTGACAAAATGAAGTTGATGCCAGTGATGAGAGCGATGTGTCTTCAGGACACCTTGCGTGAATTCTTAAGTTGAAAATACGTGTTTGTAATGCGTAGTCCGTAAAAGCGCAGGCTTCCAGTAGCCTCTGACAATTTTTATTGGTTCAAATGGCTCTGAGCACTATGGGACTTAACATCTGAGGTCATCAGTCCCCTAGCACTTAGAGCTACTTAAACCTAACTAACCTAAAGACATCACACACATCCATGCCCAAGGCAGGAGTCGAACTTGCGACCATAGCGGTCGCGCGGTTCCAGACTGAAGCGGCCATTTTTATTCATTTTTCCCACTCCATGATGACCCGGGAAAGTCGGCCACATGTCATTATATGATCCAACTCGAGCACTAAATCCCCTAGAGTATATAGTGGCTCGGAGCCTGGTATTTGTTTATTCTGTCGCTGAGTAGATTATAAAATGAATCCTTCTCTTCCATGTTAGATGATAAAATACGAGTGTACACATTCAAGATGTTGATAGTGCCACTTGAAGAGCACATTTGTAAAGTAATAATACGCTCTGTTCCATCAGGTGGTGGCACAATATTCCAGGAGGGTGCTTTTAACTGCGAATGTAACGCCCTGAAGTCTTGGCTCGTCCTTAAACTTCCCTTGCCAGAAGAATGTGTAGCTTGCCTGTCTGATAGAGCTCGTGTCTGGAATCCGTGTCTGGTGCAGGGGCACAATGTAATGTCCAGATTCAAGCGCTGGAGCTATCTGTCAATCAGTGCAGTCTTAAAAATCAAATAAACCTCTTGGGTGTCGTTAGTGTACCTTGGACACATGGTCTTAACATTTCAGGTGGAAACACGAAACGGTGATTTCTTTATCATTTCCTTTTTATTCTTAGCAGATGTGCTACATCAAGCACACTCTATGAAGCAGGAGGGTAGTGGCGGGACAGCACTACGTTGTCTGGGAGCTGCCCACCTTGAGGCGGACGGTCGCTGTCCAATGAGATCCAATGACCTCTCCTACCGCCGGAAGTAGCCCTTGGCGGTCGAGTCTTACGTCAGTCAGACAGAGCTTACAACTGCTTCTTCCCTTGTTATGTCGATGCCCTTGGACGTCGCTGACGTGTCCTCTCCAGGAAGCTACGTGCCTGAGCGATGAATGTAAAGACATGTCAGTCTCCCTCTCGATCCAAATAATAGTGTCCGGAGGAAAGGCAAGCCAATGCGTCTGCTATCACTTCGATTCATGAGCTGCCGGTAGATGACGTAGTACGCCTTGCAGCCGCCTTTGGAGCCCCACTCCAGATTTCCTTTCAGGGTTTTCTCCCTTAGCCTTCATCCACAAGGCAGTGGCGGTTAAGGTCTTCAAATTTTATTTCAGGGTTTTTTCCCCTCAACCTTCATCCGCAAGGCAGTGGCGGTTATGGACTCCAGATTTTCTTTCAGGGTTTTTTCCCCTCAGCCTTCTTTCACAAGGCAGTGGCTGTTAAGGTTGTTAGGTGAGTAAAAGTAATGGTAATTAAGGAAAGGGTAGGGAACAGGATATGTAGGATATAAAATGGGTCGCTGGGAGGCAAACTTTGTCTGGCTCCTCTGCTGAGAGCTATCCGTCTGGGTTAGACCTACACCCAGTAGCTACGCTACCCCCGTTATAGCTCTCAGCTTCTTCGGGGCACAACAAACTCTCCCGCCCGCACGGACAGTGCCACGATAAGGCGGTGCCTCCTGGGAGAGACGGGGGTGGTGGTAGAGGAAAAACTTTTTGGTGCAAAGTGGAGTCTTCGTACGGACATGGACCAGGGAGAGATTGCTATTGTGATAGATACTGGTTGATTACCTGCTTTCTGAAGCTCTAAAGTTATGTAGGTGCTTAGAGTTTTTGTAGAAGTGCCTTCCATTATCGGGCACCTGGAAGCGAAAAGAGATTTCACGAAATACCTTTGTTCTGGAGTCGTACACAAAGGATTTTGTTTCCACGTACAAGATCTTCAATAATGCAGTCGAGATAGAAGTGATCGGGTCGAAGTAAACAAGGCGGAGGCCAAAATAATTCTTCGCAGGTTGAAGGGACGTGGTCGAAAAGATGAATATTAAAATATCAACGAACAGAAGCGTTGAACACCAATGCCAATCGACGTGAGGTTTCAAGTGAAATATTAACAGAATAACGACACCTTTAAATTTCTTTGCTGTGGAAGAAGAATCATAGAAGGGTAACACCTATATAACTTTTCTGTACAGTTTTAGACATCCTGTCGAGTAAAATAAACACACATCAGCGACGAACAACAGAAACGACGAAAGCAGACCATGACTCTTATGTCAGCAATAATAAGCGTCATCTGTAACTGACTGGCAGCTGCACAAAACGACACTTGAGGTACCAGAGTGATATGAGAGAAATGAAAAAAAAAGCAGAATTAAGAGATGACAAAGCTAGTTCTCTTATTGTGTGTTGCTGTGATAACTGACATGAAAACAATCTTCTGTCAATCACTTACGTTCATCCACGTACAGTGAGTGAACCAGAATTGCACCAACAAAATTTCGGAAATTTTGCAGCGATATTTTCTAAGTCTTTAGATGAGTCCGGTGACTGTTTACAGAGTATCTGCAATTAGTTTTATTTCTTAACACCACTTATCTTTGTATCTGTATAGCTCATAAAATATATACACTGATAAGCCAAAACATTATGATCTCTGACCACCGCGACGTGGTTGCCGCTTGGTGACGTTGCGCGCACGTGATGCGGTAACAAAAGTATGTAAGCGAAGCAGAAACGGACAGCGGATCACCCTAGCGAGGATATGGGCTGCAAATGGGGAAATTCATTGAGATAAGCGACTTTGACAAAGGGTATATTATTATTACGAATAACTTGTGAACGAATATCGCGAAAATGTGGAATCGGGTCGTATGTTCACGTGCTACTGTCGTGTGCCTCTGCGGAAGGAGGAAGAAGGACAGTGAAGCTACATGTCTAGGCACTAAATGGTGGGACGTCCACCACTGTTCATAAAACGTGGGGTTCTGAGGCTTGCCTTCTCTGTAAACTAGAATAGATGGTGATCTGTGGCATCTCTACCGAAAGAACACGATGCTGGTGCACGCACAATTGCTTCGGAACACACCGTTCATCGTACATTCTTGAACATGGAACTCCGTAGCAGACCATCCCTACGTGTTCACATGTTGACACAACGACATTGTCGATTACGACAACGGAAACGTGTCGCCCCTTCGGGTGAATCAAATTCTTGCTACACTAGTTCGATGCTCGTCTCCACAAACGCCGTCATAGAGGTGAACAGTGGCTCGAAAAGTGCAACGCTCCACGTACGGATGCCTGATACGCAGAATCAATAAGGTGTTTCGTTCCAAAGACGGACAAACAAGCTATTAAGCAGGTGGTCATAATGTTATGGCTTAACAGTGTACATGAAAGTGCAACTATCGGTAGTATGCGCTACGTCTCTTGTTTGGAAACAAATTTGTTAATTCATTCACGTTATTTTCTCTCGATTACAGTAAGACCCCTTTATTCCTCGCCCTCGAGCTTGAACTCCGTAACGCTCCGATAAGTGTCTGGTTTGTTTTTCTAGTGATACTAGCTGTACGATAACAGCGACACACAGCAGTATGGCTAGGTTTTCTGACGCAGAATTGGCCAATATGCACCGGTGTGTGAGCAGTGGACGAATAGTACAACGACACTATGCTGAGTTGTTACCGCAGCGACGAGAACCATGTCACAGTACTTTCGCTTTTGACGGTTGCTGCATTACTATGTGTTTTGTGGTGTGCGTTTTATAGATTACACCTGACAAGATTTTTCTACTGGTGTGAAGGTATTTCCTCAGAATACACGCTAACTGGATTAGAAACAGAATAAATCATAATACATCATCACTCGGTACCGCACCAAACCCGCCAGGATAGCTGATAGCGCTAACGCGCTGCTTCCTTGCTTCCTAGACTCGGGTAGGCGCGCCGGCCCCGGATCGAATCCGCCCCGGTGTGCCGGCCAGCATGGATGTGGTTTTTATGCGATTTTCCACATCCTACCAGGTGAATACCGGGCTGGTCTCCACGTCCCGCCTCAGTTTCACGACTCACAGACATCTGCAACACATTCACACTATTTCACGATTTACACTAGACGCAGACAGCTGGGTACACTAATTCCGTCCTTGGGGGACGGGGTGGCGGCAGTAAGGGAATCCGGCCACCCCTTAAAATTAACATGTCAAATCCGGTTAACCATGACCGACCCTGCGTAACCGCGGGTCAAGGAGCAAGCGATAGATACAGGGTGTTTCAAAAATGACCGGTATATTTGAAACGGCAATGAAAACTAAACGAGCAGCGATAGAAATACACCGTTTGTTGCAATATGCTTGGGACAACAGTACATTTTCAGGCGGACAAACTTTCGAAATTACAGTAGTTACAATTTTCAACAACAGATGGCGCTGCAAGTGATGTGAAAGATATAGAAGACAACGCAGTCTGTGGGTGCGCCATTCTGTACGTCGTCTTTCTGCTGTAAGCGTGTGCTGTTCACAACGTGCAAGTGTGCTGTAGACAACATGGTTTATTCCTTAGAACAGAGGATTTTTCTGGTGTTGGAATTCCACCGCCTAGAACACAGTGTTGTTGCAACAAGACGAAGTTTTCAACGGAGGTTTAATGTAACCAAAGGACCGAAAAGCGATACAATAAAGGATCTGTTTGAAAAATTTCAACGGACTGGGAACGTGACGGATGAACGTGCTGGAAAGGTAGGGCGACCGCGTACGGCAACCACAGAGGGCAACGCGCAGCTAGTGCAGCAGGTGATCCAGCAGCGGCCTCGGGTTTCCGTTCGCCGTGTTGCAGCTGCAGTCCAAATGACGCCAACGTCCACGTATCGTCTCATGCGCCAGAGTTTACACCTCTATCCATACAAAATTCAAACGCGGCAACCCCTCAGCGCCGCTACCATTGCTGCACGAGAGACATTCGCTAACGATATAGTGCACAGGATTGATGACGGAGATATGCATGTGGGCAGTATTTGGTTTACTGACGAAGCTTATTTTTACCTGGACGGCTTCGTCAATAAACAGAACCGGCGCATATGGGGAACCGAAAAGCCCCATGTTGCAGTCCCATCGTCCCTGCATCCTCAAAAAGTACTGGTCTGGGCCGCCATTTCTTCCAAAGGAATCATTGGCCCATTTTTCAGATCCGAAACGATTACTGCATCACGCTATCTGGACATTCTTCGTGAATTTGTGGCGGTACAAACTGCCTTAGACGACACTGCGAACACCTCGTGGTTTATGCAAGATGGTGCCCGGCCACATCGCACGGCCGACGTCTTTAATTTCCTGAATGAATATTTCGATGATCGTGTGATTGCTTTGGGCTATCCGAAACATACAGGAGGCGGCGTGGATTGGCCTCCCTATTCGCCAGACATGAGCCCCTGTGACTTCTTTCTGTGGGGACACTTGAAAGACCAGGTGTACCGCCAGAATCCAGAAACAATTGAACAGCTGAAGCAGTACATCTCATCTGCATGTGAAGCCATTCCGCCAGACACGTTGTCAAAGGTTTCGGGCAGTTTCAGTCAGAGACTACGCCATATTATTGCTACGCATGGTGGATATGTGGAAAATATCGTACTATAGAGTTTCCCAGACCGCAGCGCCATCTGTTGTTGAAAATTGTAACTACTGTAATTTCTAAAGTTTGTCTGCCTGAAAATGTACTGTTGTCCCAAGCATATTGCAACAAACGGTGTATTTCTATCGCTGCTCGTTTAGTTTTTATTGCCGTTTCAAATATACCGGTCATTTTTGAAACACCCTGTAGATAGAACTCGGTACCGCACCAAGCCTCTGGAGACCACGAGTCCTGTATGCCAAAATAGTCAGAAATTATACCCAAAAAATCCCTGAACTCTTGTCAGAGGCATTCTAATCCATGCTAGAAATGTAGGCTATGTGTGGCACGACGCGCACAGCGCTGCAGGCCTCCTTAGCGTGGAGGAAAAGCCGAACAGTGCGCGGCCTTTCCTCGAGTCGGCGCCCCGGCAGTGGCATCGGGGCGGCGTCCCACGCGCCTGACGTCAGGGGTCACATGTCGGGCGGTTTTTGTGGAGCCTGGTAAACACTCGCTACTGCTGCTGCTGATGCTGCTGCTGCTGGCTGCGCTCACACGGCGAGGCTCGCTGGGAACCACCACAGCACTGCAACAGTCTCAAGCTGCACGACCCGAAGGAATGCTGCATTTTTAGAGGTTTTCATTTAAACATCTGAATATATGAGATAAATGGGTGTAATACCATACAGTGACATTATACAATGATGTGATAAATCACGGGATAGCGATATGCGCGTATACAGATGGCCTTAGCATCGCGCACGAGTATACAAGGTAAAAAAGGGTAGTGGTTTGGCGGAGCTGTCATTTATACTCGAGTGACTCACGTTGAAAGGCTTTCGTTGTGATTATGGCCGCACGACGGGAAAATAGACTTTGAACGGGGAATGTTAGTTGAAGCTACACATGCAGGACACCCCGAATCGAAAATCGTTAGGGAATTCAATATTCCGAGATCCACAGTGTCAAGAGTGTGCCGAGAATTCCACATTTCCAGCATTACGTCTCACCACGGACAGTGCAGAAGCCGACGGCCTTTACTTAATGACCAGGAGCAGCAGCGTTTGCGTAGAGTTGTCAGTGTTAACAGACAAGCAACGTTGCATGAAATAACAGCAGAAATCAATGTGAGACGCACGACAGGACAGTGCAGAAAATTTGGCGTGAAGGGCATCCGATGTGAGTGCCAATGCAAACAGCTAGACGCCTGCAGCGCCTCTCTTGGGCTCGTGACGGTATCAGTTGGACCGTAGACGACTGGAAAACCGTAGCCTAGTCAGATGAGTTCTGATTTCAGCTATTAACAGCTGACGCAGGGTTCCAGTACGGCACAGACACTACAAGTTGTCAACAAGGCTGAAACGTGGGACTTAGGGAAAGCAGGAAAAGGTGTGGAAGTTGTGTTAGACAGAACTACGTACCAATTTTATAGTCAACTGCACATTGAGTGGAGAGACTATAATCTGTACTGTATCACTGTATGCTAGTTTTCAGTGGCAGTAACAAATATACATTGACTGTCATGTGCATATGGACTGTTTCAGAATTTTTCATCTTGTTCACGTAATAATAAATGGTTTAACTTTTTTTGTGTGTGTTACATCATCCACTCAACTTTCTCCAGAAGTAAATCTAAGAACCCACCGCAATGCTGACGAGTGTTTTTTCGTCCGGCACAACACTAGCAAATAACAATATTTTACGGTTTAATAGGAGGGATACACGATTACATTTGTAGATATTTGTAGTTTGAGGATATGTGTGGTGTAAAATTTAGTAATCGGAGCTGCCATCTCTTGCAGCAACTAGAACTCAAACCTGGTTGAGCGTCAAGTTGAACATACATTGAATGACAGATAAAAGTACGTCATTCCTTGCTGCTTCCACTCCATTTCAGAATTCATGGGTAGTAATGGGGACGAGTCAGTCTCTAGAGAGCCCTTGACCTCGGTGAGGTGTGGAGAACGAGCTGGCCAGGGCAATATCCAAACATCCTCTGTAAAGAGCTAGGTCAGGATAGCAAGGGCAACGGTGCGTTCTTACATTTTCTTGTTGAAAGATAACGTAATGGAGACCTCCAAGACAGGGCACAGCTACCACTTTGGAAATATAACGCCTGCTAAATCACCAGCTATGCTTTGCAGAAGGAATCGTGTTGCGGCCCCACTGGCACCCTAAACTATCACACTAGGCGCTCGGCTCGCATGACGATAACGAATCCAATCTGTCATCGTTAGTTCACTCTCCTCGGAGCCTCCAAACACGCATACATCTATCGTGATGCTATGCAGAGAACCGGGACTCATTTGTGCGTCCAATGTGTCGGTGCTTACACCACTGAGGACAAGACTCACTCTACCGTCTCGTCTGAGGAAGCTGCGGTAATGGTCCCAATGCTGACAGTTCAAGGTTCTACAGATGTCGTCACACTCTACCTCTGGATACTTGTTCTGCTGCTTACAAGGCAGTTTCCATACTCGAGGTACATGACGTGGCTAGATGTGAATGGATGGCTGAGCGAACAATATTCCTCTCGGGTGCTAATCGCGCGACGCCGTTGAGATCCTGCGAGTTGTCGATGATGGCCCTCCAGAACCGATCGATTCATACACACGAGGTCTCCACCTTCGCAAGGAATAATACCGCGGAACAATACACTGCAGTTGCGATAGGCCCCTAATTCCGACACGTGCTGGTAGAATTTCCTCCTTCCTATATAAGGCATCGCACGATCTTATCAAAAAATGGTTCAAATGGCTCTGAGCACTATGGGACTTAACATCTGTGGTCATCAGTCCCCTTGAACTTAGAACTACTTAAACCAAACTAACCTAACGACATCACAGACATCCATGCCCGAGGCAGGATTCGAACCTGCGACCGTAGCGGTTACGCGGTTCCAGACTGAAGCGCCTAGAACCGCACGGCCACACCAGCCGGCCACGATCTTATCATAACCAACCAACACTCAAATGTGTTATCTTAATGAAACACCCACTTTAGAACCTTTCCGCACACGCAAAATGTGGAATGCATTACTCGCACTTACTTTGTGTGTCCTTATCATTTGCACATCCAAGCATGAAGTAGACTTTCTGCCACTTTCACATTTGTTACTTGCCACCTTTATGGTGATGCAATTTCAATCGCCAGTAGTGTATATTTTTTGTTCAAGTAAACATGGATAGAAATAGCGATCTTTCCTGAAGAAAAACTTCATTCTAAGCAAGCCAATGTTCGTTGTTGCTGTGGTCCTCAGTCTGAAGACTGGTTTGATGCAGCTCCCCATGCTACTCTGTCCTGTGCAACCTACATCCTTCTGAATTTGCTTGTCGTATTCATACTTTGGTCTTCCTCTAAGATTCTTACTCCCTCCTCCCCCCCGGTCCACGCTTCCCTCCAATACTAAGTTGGTGATACCTTGATGTCTCAGAATACGTTCTGTCAACCGATCCCTTCTTTTGCGCAAGTTGCTCCAAAATTTCTTGTCTCGTCAATTCTATGCAATACTTCCTCATTAGTTACGTGATCGACCCATCTAATCTTCAATATTCTCCTGTAGCACCACATTTCGAAAGCTATTCTCTTTTTGTCTAAACAGTTTAACGTCCATGTTTCACCTTCCATACACGGTATCACTCCACACAAAAAACCTTCGGAAAAGACTTGCTAACACTTAATTCTATATTCGATGTTAACAGATTTCTTTTCTTCTGAAATGTTTTTCTTGGCACTGCCAATCTACATTTTATATCCTCGCTACTTCGGTCATCATCAGTTATTTTGCTGTCCAAACAGCAAAACTCACCTACTACTTTAAAAGTGTCCCGTTTCCTAATCCAATTCCCTTAGCATCCTCTGATTTAATTCGACTGCATGCCATTATCCTTGTCTTGCTTTTGCTGACGTTCATCTTTTATTTTCCTTTCAAGAGGTTGTACACTCCTTTCAACTGCTCTTCCAAGTCCTTTGCTGCACTGACAGAATTACAGCGTGATCGGCAAACATCAAAGTTTTTGTTTCTAGTCTCTGAACTTTAATTCCTACTGCACGATGTTTACAGAATGAAAATCTTCAATCATTTCTGCTTACTCCAATTAAGTTAACCCCTTGCATGTTCGGACAGATAGAGCTACTTTCCAGATTAATGGAACGAACATCTGCAGTGATTTGCTGCACGGGAGGCGACAGACATCGCGTGCCAGCTGTATTCACCCCAAGTGTCTCACGCAGGTGGCTGCCGCCTGCTCCTAGATTCGCAGCCGCAACACGGCCGCAGCCGGCTGGCTGCGAAACGGCGCGCTTCCGCCCGGCTGACGGCGGCAAGTGCTCGAGCCACGCGCCTGCGGCTTTAAAATTTAAATTCCTTCCGGCCAGCGCGTCTTCAGATGGGAGCCGTAAAATAAGGCCCACAGAAATTTAATTTGTCCCAATCCAAAATGGCTCCCGCGGCGGAGCGCCGCGAGTAGAGGCGAGGCGTGAAGCGGGCTCAGCCGGGAAGACACGAGACACGGCGCGTAATTGCTTCGCCGCGCTGGCGGCTCGGCGCGACTGCGCGGAAACGGCGGCCGCTGAAGGAAATTCATTAGACAAATGAAAGGCGCGGCCGGCGGCGACGAGGCTCTGCAGCGGTCGTGTCTGTCTCTGAAGGCGAGCAATAAATCCGTGAAAAGATTTTTACCGTACTCATTATGTCGACTAAACAAACACGCCCGTGTGCGTACGCAGTGTGCGTAAAGCATCCGTAAGGTTTTAAAAAGACACGACGTTTATTTTGCACGGAGTGCAGAATAAATCTTACGCGAGACTACTTGCTGGTGAGCACTTCAGAGAAACGATGTCGAAACATTCGTGGGTCAAACACTACGTTACATGGTTGGCTTCCCATACAAGAAGATAAGAGCCAGAAAAATAACCCACAGCGATAATGAAACTTTACACCTGACTTGTGCAGTATATCGTTACTTGCTGTACAGGATGTTCTAAGAAGTATATAAGTATCCAAGGAGGTGACATAGTAAGCAAAAAGGCTCAGATTCACGTTTGCACTATTTCGGACGATTGGTAGGATAAATGCCGTAAATATTTATTACCCCTTACAAATAGTTTCATTACATTATTAACTTTTGTTGTTGGTTCAAATAGTTCAAATGGTTCTGAGCACTATGGGACTTAACTTCTAAGGCCATCAGTCCCCTAGAACTTAGAACTACTTAAACCTAACTAACAAAGGACATCACACACATCCATGCCCGAGGCAGGATTCGAACCTGCGACCGCAGCGGTCGCGCAGTTCCAGACCATAGCGCCTAGAACCGCTCGACCACACCGGCCGGCCTTTTGTTGTTGTTTATTCGTTTGTCATACTACGAATTGCCAACTTTCAACAGTTCACAACAATTTAAAATATTGCATAAGACGATTCTGACTGTCCATAACAAATTTAAGCAGTTTGAAATAAATTGAACAGCCATTATCCAATCCTGTTAACAGATGTTTAACGCTATTATGCTTAGGCATATTTCTCAACTGGATTAGATAAAGGCAGAAGTACAGAGGAGAAAGGTAGCTACTTGGGATTAAGTGATGCGCTGTACTGCATGGAGATGCATTATCACACTACTCTCTCGACCGTATACTCGTGTATTTTACGCTGTTCAGCTTAGAGACGCTCCCTGAACCACGGATCTCCCCATGGTGCGGTTGCTTAGGGTGACTTGCTTGCCTCAGGATACAGATAGCCGCACCGCAAGTGCAACCACAGAGGAGTGGTATCTGTTGAGAGGAGAGACAAACGTGTGGTTCCTGAAGAGCTTCAGGGGCAACAATCTTCATGATTGACTGATCTATCCTTGCAACATTATCCAACATAGTCGTGCTGTACTGGTACTGCTAGCAGTTGAAAGAAATCTCCGCGACTTTTCCTGAGGGTATGAAGCTCTACTTTAGAGTTAAATGATGATGGCATCATCTTGGGTAAAATATTTCCAAGGGATAATAGTCCCCCATTAGGATCTTCAGGCGAGGACTGTTGAGGAGGATCTTGTCATCATGAAAAAAAAAAAAACTGACCTTCTACGGATCGGGGCGTGGAATGTTAGATCGCTTAATTGTGCAGGTAGGTTAGAAAATTTATAAAGGCAAATCGATAGGTTGGAATTAGATATAGTGAAAACTAGTGAATTTAGGTGGCAGTAGAAACAGGACTTTTGGTAAAGTGAATACAGGGTCAGAAATATAAAATCAAATATGGGTAATGCAGGCGTATGTATAATAATGAAGAAGAAAGTAGAAATTCGGGTAAGCTACTATGAACAGCATAGTGAATGCATTATTGTAGCCAAGATAGACACGAAGCCAACACCCATCACAGTAGCGCAAACTTATATTCCTTCTAGCTCCGCAGAGGATGAAAAGATTGAAGTAATGTGTGATCAGATGAAAGAAAGTATTAGGATAGTTAATGTAGACGAAAATTAATTGTGGTGCGGTACAGGAATTCGGTAGTAGGAAAATGAGAAGCAAGAGAAACTGTAGGCGAATGTCGACGGGAGAAAAGAATGAAAGAGGAAGCCGCCTGGTAGAATTTTGCACAGAACATAATTTAACCATCGCTAACAGATGGTTTAGGAATCAGAAAAGAAAGCTGTATACGTGGAAGAGGCCTGGAGACACCAGAAGGTTTCAGATTGATTATATAATGGTTAAACGGAGTTTTCGGAACCAGATTTTAAATTGTAAGGTATTTCTAGGGGTACGTGAGGACTCTAGCCACAATTTATTGGGTATAAGTTGTAGATTAAAACTAAAGAAATTGCAAACAGGTAGGAAATTAAGCATGTTGGACCTAGATAAGTTGAAGGAACCGGAGATTGTTGAGAG
Organism: Schistocerca piceifrons; assembly: GCF_021461385.2. Lineage (NCBI taxonomy): Eukaryota > Metazoa > Arthropoda > Insecta > Orthoptera > Acrididae > Schistocerca > Schistocerca piceifrons. The sequence goes on from NC_060138.1 coordinate 783,932,574, forward strand.
TTTCAGAGGGAGCATTAGACAAGGATTAACTATAACAGCGGAAAGAAATACAGTAGATGATGAATGGTAGCTTTTAGACCTGAAATAGTAAAAGCAGCAGAGGATCAAACAGTTAAAAAGGCAAGGTCCAGCAGAAGCCTTTGGATAACACAGGAGATTGAATTTAACTGATGATGTGTGAAACATAAAAATGCAACAATGAAGCAAGTAGAAGGGAATACAAATGTCTAAAAAATGAGACTGCAAAATGGCTAATCAGATATGGCTAGAGGACAGATGTAAGGATTTAAAAGCCAATTTCACTAAGGGAAAGAGGAATACCGTCTCCAGGAAAATTAAGATGGACTTTGGAGAAATGAGAAGCAGCTGTATGAATATAAGTATCTCAGATTGAAAACCAGTCATAACCTAAGGAGGGAAAGCTGAGAGGTGGGAGAGGATATGAACTTGAAGGCAGTATTATAGAAATGGTAGAGGACGTCGATAAAATGAGATTGTAGTTATGATACTGCGAGAAGAATATGACAGAGCACTGAAAGACCTAAGTCGAAGCAAGGTCGCGGGAGAAGACGATATTATGTCAGAGCTACAGACAGCTTTGGGGTAGCCAGCCATGAGAAAACTCTTCCAACTGGTGTGCAAGATACATGAGGCTGGAGAAATATTCTCAGACTTATGAAAATGTAATTTTTCCAATTCCAAAGAAATCAAGTGTGACAGAGGTGAATATTACCGAACTATCAGGTTAATAAGTCAAGCTTGCAAAATACTAACACGAATTCTTTACAGAAGGCTGGAGAAAGTGGTAGAACCCGACCTCGGAAAATATATCTTTGGATTCCGGAGAAATGCTTATAGCATTTGTAAACCTATGGAAAGCAATACACAATGTTTATTAGAATACTCTCTCTGAAATTCTGAAGGTACCAGAACGGGAGCGAAAGGATATTTACAATTTGTACAGGAACCGGACGGCAGTTACAAGAGTCGAGTGGCCTGAAAGGGAAACAGTGCTTGAGAAGAAAGTGAGAGAGGGTTGTAGCGTATCGCCGATGTTATTCAGAGCCCCAGACAGTAGTGTGATACCAGCCTGACTGTTGCCCACCATAAGACCCGACAACCGCGAGTTATTGCCTGGGGTGCCATTTCTTTTCATGGAAGGACCACTATGATTGTCATCCGCGGCACCTTACAGCACGGCGGTACTTCGACGATACTCTACGCCCCGTTTTATTCCCCTTCATGGCAAGCTATTCTGGGTTTACGTTTCAGTAAGATAAAGCTCGCCCGCGCACTGCGAGCGTTTTTACTGCTTGTCTTTGTGGTAGCCGAACCCTACCTTTGGCGGCAAGGATCTCTCCCCAACTGAGAATGTTTGGAGCATTATGGGCAGGACCCTCCAACCAGCTCGGGATTTTGACGATCTAAACCGCCAAATGAACAGAATTTGGCATAATTATTCACCCTAAATGTCTAATTGAAGACTATGCTAGAAGTTGAGGCAGAGATGTTTGATTTAAACCCCCTATTGCTCCAATAATGATTCTTAAAATGATAATTGTTCAAATGAAAGTTCTTATTTCAAAAGAGTTATGAAATAATATCTAATTATATTCAAATCTGCATACGAATAAACACAAATTATAAAAACAAAACTCGACAGAAACATTAAAGAATGAACCAACCATCAACAATTATTCAGCAAACAAAGAGGGATCAAAAAAATGGTTATAAATAAATACTTTAACATAAAGATAGTCCAAAAGAATTAAAAAAATCATTACCATGAGAACGAATTATTGAAACTAAAATAGAAAGACCTAAAGCACCATCACAAACAGAAAAAACTAAAAAAATAACAGGAAAAACAATAATTAATATAAACAAAGAAAGAACAATATACTCTAATCTCGGAAGAACCATCAATAAATTACGTTTAGAAGAAAAAACATAAACACCAGCAAAATAAACCAATAAAGAAGTAAAAACAGAGAATATAAAAGTAATAATATATAAATCAGTTCATGAGATCCAGTCTTACAAATATCCTTTTTCTGACGGACGCACGTCCAGATCGTCCGCTCTCAAAACCCTGCCATCTATCTATCATAGTTAATGTATCATAATTATTATTAAATTATTTATAGAAATGAGATGTTAATCGTTTGCTAAGATATCTAGTGTCTTAAGAAAAAATTTAATTTTTTGAAGTTAATTGTTTTTATTTAATTTTTAAGTATAAATATTAACTTATTTATTCTTTAAGGGATAAGCTTTGAAGTTAATAACCTATAATTTGTTTTATAAAAATATAATAGTAAACTTTAAACCAGCTATCTTTAAGATTACGTTTTAGTTCATTATTTTTTATTTTGATTTTATAAGTATTTTAGGTTTTTTATTAAGGTTATTAATTTAATTTTAGAATTTTGGTAATATGTAATACCTCGGGGAGATATCCAATAACTCTGTCAATCAATGCGAAGCAGAAAAACTGCATGCATAAGGGACAGAGGTGGACCAACGCCTTAGTGACTTGCTCAATTTGTGAAGCTCCATCTTTTGAATGAATCATCCAGTTTTTCTGAAATTTCCGAAACATTCATATCCTTCTTTGGTCATGAGACATATGACATTACTGCTTACCATTCTTGTCACATACTAGCGAATTTTCAACTGAAACGTCCCCTTAGAAAAATTATGAATGACTGTGCTGGTACACCTCTTACGTTATTTGATTTTCAAACAGCTGAGCAAAACTGAACGTACTCAGACATTTCTCTCTTTACTTATTCTGATCAACACTAAACTGACACACAATACTTCTTTTAGCGCAACGCAATTTGACTTTCAATAATTCCTACAAAAGAATGGCCCTGACTAACAATAACCTATACCTTTCATGAATCACTTACCTCACAAAAATCTTCGTTACTGAAACTACTGCAGTACAGCGAGCGCCAATACTGCCAGCTAAATAAAAGATTCTAACTACTGAAGGCACTAACTACTGATAGACGTAGTTAGCAAATGAAAGATTTTGATGGAGAACAAACAATGTATTTACCTTAATAGTGTTCAAAAGTCATAATATATAAATCAGTTCATGAGATCCAGTCTTACAAATTTCCTTTTTCTGACGGACGCACGTCCAGATCGTCCGCTCTCAAAACTCTGCCATCTATCTCCCCACATCCACCGCTGCTGGCGGCTCACCTCCAACTGCCCAAGACTACAAAAGCAAATATTCCAAAAATGCAAACCAGCCACAGACTGCACACAGCACAGTCAGTGATTTTCATACAGAGCGCTACGTGGCGTTACCAACATAAAAACCTAAACAGCCTACTTACACAACTTCCCTTCAAGAATTGTCGAATCAGTCCAATTATTGTACCCAACAGCTCCCTACTTCATGATTCCAGGAGTTGCACAGATATGGGTCTCGAGAGTCACTGCTTCCTGTAACCTTCCACTAGTTCATCTAGTGGAAGATCTGACCGTCACAGACAGAAGCGAGGCTCGTTGTTGAGATGCACAGAACACCATTCGATGTCACAGTTGACTCTGGGTCTACACGACGGAACTCTTTCTGGAAAAGTTTGAACTCCCACATTCCTCACTCCAGTGATTTGATCTTGCTCAAAGTCCTCTGTCTTGCGATCTCCGCCTGAGAAGTTAGACACGAGCGACAGCCACGGAGTGCTCAGACATTTCTTAATCTATGGGAATGACTTTCTCCTCAAGTGGAAATAGTGATAACAAGCTCACGTAAGGAAGTTTAATCACATAGCCTACAGGAATGGAAACACTAGAATATGTTTTTAGATTTCCGAAAACTACTGCATTTACGCTTATTATAAAAAGTACGACCTTGCGCCGCATCAAGCGACATCATTAAGGAATTTTTGGTAGAGAGGGCGCAACACGTTATCTTGGGCGGAAAGTCATGGACAGATGTAGATATAACCTGGTGTGCCCCAGGGAAGTATGTTGGAAGTCTAGCTGTTCATGTTGCATATTATGAGGGTCGTCCAGAAAGTAACGCACCATGCTTTTTTCCTTCAATAAATATTTAGTGAAAGTAGTGAAACGTACGAATACGAGAGAATGGTGTTTATTATTCGACACTGCCTCTTTTCGCCGTACCCTCCTTCCCATTCTATGGCATTCCTCCAGTGAGACACAATGATGCGTGTGGCTTGTCGGTGCCACTCGTTGTTCTGGCCACGAAGCATCCACACTTTGTTTGATGACTGAAAGCTTCAGCGCCAAGTGCTGACTCGTTATGCGTCGGTCCTCGAGAATGAGCACACCAGCAAGCTGCCTCTTGTCAGATGTGACCGCCGTGAGTGGCCTCCCCGAACGCTGCAAATCTTGGAGCTCTGCCGAACCGCCTTCTCGTAATGGCTTCATCCTCTTTGCCCGACCACGAACCGTACTTCTGTCGACCGCAGATACATAAACTGCAGACAAACGTTTGTGAATGTACCCGACAGTTTCTTTCTCCGTAGTGAGAAATTCAATGAAGAGACGCTGCTTTTAACATACCTCACTTACAGAGACTATTTTGAAACATTTCTGCAACTACGCCATCTGTCAGAGGAAACGAAAAATTCACGCTCGGACTGCGGAAACTTAAAATAAAGCATACCTAAAGTTTCTCATTTTCACCATTGTTGGCTGACAGAAAAATGTGGTGCATTACATCCTGACGACTATCGTAATAACCTTGCAGACAATATTAATAGAAACCTTAGACATTTGGTAAGTGACCCAGATACTTACAGTGAAGTACAGTCTGAAAAAAATTGTACAAATATTCAATCAGATCTTGATACGATTTCAAGGTGGTGAAAATATCAGTAACTTGAAACTTCCTGGCAGATTAAAACTGTGTGTCTCACCGAGACTCGAACTCGGGACCTTTGCCTTTCGCGGGCAAGTGCTCTACCAACTGAGCTACCCAAGCACGACTAACGCCTCGTCACAGCTTCATTTCTGCCAGTACCTTGCTTTAAATGTTGAAAATATAAAATAATGCACATCACAGAATAAAATTACTGTGACTCCAGTACCAATGAGTCACAATCTGAATCGGCCTACTCATATAAATACCTGTTGTAACATTCCGCATGGATATGAAATCGAGCGAACACATAGGCTCGGTTGTGGGTAAAGCAGATGGCAGACTGCGGTTCATTGGTAGAATACTGGGGAAATGTAATCATTCTAAAAAAGAGATTGCTTAAAAATCATTCCCAGAATATTGCTCAAGTCTGTGGGGCTCATGCCAAAAAGGACTAAAAGGGGATATACACTGAAGTGCCAAAGAAGCTGGTATAGGCATGCGTATTTAAATACAGAGATATGTAAACAGGCAGAATACGGCGCAGCGGTCGGCAACGCCCATATAAGACAACAAGAGTCTGGCGCAGTTGTTAGATCTAATACTGCTGCTACAATGGCAGGTTCTCAAGATTTAAGTGAGTTTGAACGTGGTGTTATAGTCGGCGCACGAGTGATGGGACACAGCATCTCTGAGGTAGCGATGAACTGGGGATTTTCCCGTACGATGATTTCACTAGTTTACCTTGAATATCAGGAATCCGGTAAAACATCAGATCTCCGACATGGCTGTGGCCGGAAAAAGATCCTGCAAGAACGGGACCAACGACGACTGAAGAGAATCGTTCAACGTGACAGAAGTGCAACTCTTCCGCAAATTGCTGCAGATTTCAATGCTGGGCCATCAACAAGTGTCAGCGTGCGAGGAATTCAACGTAACATCATCGACATGGGTTTCGGACCCGACGGCCCACTCGTGTATCCTTGGTGACTGCGGGACACAAAGCTTTACGCCTCGCCTGGGTCCGTCAACACCAACATTGGACTATTGATGACTGGAAACATGTTGCCTGGTCGGACGAATCTCGTTTCAAATTGTATCGAGCGGATGGATGTGTACGGGTATGGAGACAGCCTCATAAATCCATGGTCCCTGCATGTCGGCAGGGAACTGTTCAAGCTGGTGGAGGCTCTGTTATGTTCTAGGGCGTGTGCAGTTGGAATGATATGGGACCCCTGATACGTCTAGATACGACTCTGACAGGTGACACATACGTAAGCATTCTGTCTGATCATTTACGTCCATTCATGTCCAATGTGCATTCCGACGGACTGGGAAATTCCAGCAGGACAATGCGACACCCCACACGTGCGGAATTACTACAGAGTGGTCCCAGTAACCCCTTAACACTCGCGAATTAGCAAGTAAAATTTGTCACACACGATAATAAACTATGAACGATGAAAGGAATCATTTACTTTCACTAGCTTCGAAAAAATTACATAAAACACAACATAGCCTTTTCACCGAAAAGGCACACTTACCACCAGTAGGTCTCACCCGTCTCGCGTCCCTCGGAACACGCCATGAGCATTCGCTCTCCAACCAGATCTGCTCCCCGTACCTACGGCAGTGGCCAGAGGAACCCCTGTTGTGGTTCGTCGAAGGCAAACAGAAACCTCTTTGCTACCTGGTATGTGTTTCCTTCAGTTTGCTATTCTGACACAGTGGCAGACTACTACACTCCCACGGGTCTACACACTGTGTAACTAGGCTGTTTAGGTTTTTATGTTGGTAACGCCACGTAGTGCTCTGAATGAAAATCGCTGATTGTGCTGTGTGCAGTCTGTGGCTGGTTGGACGCATTGTTGGCGTATTCGCTAGTGTAGTGCTGGGCAGTTGGATGTGAACAGCGCGTATCGTTTGGCTGTTGGAGGTGAGCCGCCAGCAGTGTTGGATGTGGGGAGAGAGATGCCAGAGTTTTGAGAGGTTACTATGAGTTGACGATCTGGACGTGTGTCCGTCAGAAAAAGGAAATTTGTAAGACTGGATGGCATGAACTGATATATATATATATATTATGACTTTTGAACACTATACATTGTTTGTTGTCTATCAAAATCTTTCATTTGCTAACTATGTCTATCATTAGTTAGTGCCTTCAATAGTTAGAATCTTTTATTGCGCTGGCAGTATTGGCGCTCGCTGTATTGCAGTAGTTCGAGTAACGAAGATTTTCGTGAGGTAAGTGGTTCATGAAGGTATAGGTTATTGTTAGTCAGGGCCATTCTTTTGTAGGGATTATTGAAAGTCAGATTGCGTTGGGCTAAAAATATTGTTTGTCAGTTTAGTGATGATCAGAATAAGTAAAGAGAGAACTATCTGAGTACATTCAGCTTTGCTCATCTGTTTGAATATCAAATAATGTAAGGGTTTTTCCAGCACTGTCATTCTTTACGTACAAAGGGGAAGTTTCAACTGAAATCCTTGCACATTTTCATTCATACATTCAACTGACCGGACAAGAAGAGGAAAGAATAGATACATTGAAATAGGGCACTTAAATGTATCAGACATGCGTGTGGGTCTCCGACAAGTATCAATAACCCAACGATATGTTAAAGCGAAATATGGATCGTATACTGTAGCTACAACGAACACACTCAGCTGCTCAGTCGTTTCCCTTTTCTTCTTTACATCTAGGGTGATAGACCATTTGCACCAACAACTGAGGTGCCAGGGGCAAACAGATGAAGTTGTGTGGTATGGCAAAATCATGAAGAGGCTCATGCAAAGACTCTTCATCCTGTGAGGGAGCGATATAAAGCTAGCACCTATTGTCGGACTTCAAAGGGCGCCGCTACCATTGCGAGGCGCCAGACGCCGACGTCTCGGGGGATACACTCCTGGCTATTTGCTGCGCGCAGGGGAGCAGCTCACACACACTGACTGCAGCGTGCAAACAGGGACGGTATACACCAGTTGTGGGATTCGTGCTGTGTGCTCTATTTCTTTCTTTGGAATGCTCTTCGGTTGTTTACGTGCGCTTCTGGTATTGGAACTTGTTTTAACAATTGACCTTCATTTAGCTTATGACGAGCATGCTGCTTTAGACTGATCACTGTATTCGTCTGCGTTCGCTCATTCGGAGTAAATTACTGTTAGTGTAAACATTAAAAGCAAACAGAAAATTACACTGATGAAAAAAAATCTCGATACCAAGACGGAATTGTGCAACATAACGAAAGTTGCTAGGCGTGTTTCTACATCTCAAAGATGAAGTCTACTCAAATTTCGTGCCAGTCGCATAAGACTGGCGCTATTAGGGCCACTACCGATACAAATCATGTTTGCTTTAAACACTGCCTGTAAAGGTCGTGAGCGTCAGTTACCTTTGAGACTGGACGTGGTGAGTTGAGGTTACTCAAGAATGCCTTTAGTGCGACAAAGACGACATTATCATAACCTCACTGAGTTTGAACGAGGTCGTGTGATAGGGCTACAATAGGTAGGATGTTCCTTCTGCGATATTGTAGAAAGACTTGACACAGTGTAGCCACTGTACATGGCTGCTGTCAGCGGTGGCCACAAAAACGTATTGTTGCAAGAAGACCATGCCCCAGACTGCAACGTGGCACTACGGAGAGGGAAGATCATCGAGTATGGCGTATGACTCTGGCGCATCGTAGTACATCTGCAGCAGCAATCTGAGCAGAAATTGACACCACAGTGACACAAAGAACTGTTACGAGTCCGTTACTTCAAGGACAACTCCGAGACAGACGCCCTGTAGCGTGCATTCCATTGACATCGAACCACTACCGTCAGCGACTTCAGTGTTGTCAAGAGAAAGCTCATTGAAGGTCAGGGTGAGGTCTGTTGTGTTTTCAGACGAAAGCTGGGTACGGCCTCGATGCCGTGTGTTGGTCAGAAGAAGGCCGGTTGGAGGCCTGCTGTTACACACACTGGACCCATACCTGGAGCTATGGTCTGGGGCGCGATTTCGTATGACAGCAGGAACACTCTCACGCGTATCCCACGCACCCCAGAGAGCAAGTCTGTACGTCAATCTGGTGATTCGACGTGTTGTGCTGTTATTCATGAACAGCATTCCAGGGGGTGCTTTCCAACAGGATAGCGCTCGCCCACACACCACTGTCGTGACAAAACATCTAGCCTTCGCCAGGTCGAACACCAGATCTGTCACCAATCGACAACCGAGCACATGTGGGACATCATCGGGCGACAACTCCAGTGTCATCCACAAACAGCATTAACCGCCCCTGTACTGACCGACCAAGTGCAACTTGGAATTCCATCCCACAGACTGACATGCGGAACCTTAAACATAATGCATGCACGTTTGCAGGCTTGCCTTTAACATTCTGGCGATTCCTCTTGTTATTAATGTAGCAGCATTTCACATTTGTAATGGCTTATTTCGCGCTTACATTAACCAATGAGCCTAACGCCAAGCAGTTAAACATGTTACCTAGGTAACTGTGTATTAATTATTTTTTAATGTTGCGTTTTTTCTACCAGTGTGCAAATCTGTTTCGTTAGAGGACTTTGATCGACTTTATATATATAATCTTTGTAACACCTATTCAGAAATGACGTGTTTCCACAATAACAGAACAAATATTTACAAGTTATTTCAAGGATATTTACACCAACGATGAACAATAATTAAATATAATTAGAGACAAAGTCTCATATAATTCAATTAACGAACTTCAGTAAGATACTTATAAAGTGCCTAATGTAATTATGTTAAAAACAACGACCTTATATATAACAACTGTTCCAATGTAGTGTGCTCCTAAAATAACGAAAAACTAGTTCTAATTTATTTTATGACCGTTATGTGCAGCCATAGGAGCAAAGAAGTACATGGCGTAATATGTCATTAAAGAATCGTCTGCAAAGTAAGTTATAATCCTCCTAGTATATCTTGGGATAGGAGTTATTCCTATGTTAAGTTCATGAGTATTCAACGTATAATACTTCCGTTTTAGATATTTGCAAATGGTCTAAGGCCGAAATTGTACAATCGTACAGCCAATAAAGAGAATGCCAGCTGAAGACATCATGGAATAATTTAAATAATTCATCGCGGATGCTGACCCTATCGCAATGAATATTATAAAAATATCCACCTCGATGTAGAAGCTCTGATGAAATGATATACCTTGAGGAAATCTCGGATGAATTTTTTGGCAGTGTGCGCTCTGTTTACAGGTAAGTATTCTTGCCGCGGGCCTTTTTCATCATCAGACACAGTGAGCTGATCTTTGCCACGCGTTTCGAGTGCTGCGTAGTCGAGGCTGGAGACCGCAGACGGGTGTCTGAATATATCAGACGCAGATAACATCAACAGAAGTCCACTGTGCAAGCTGATGTTGAAAGGTGTCCACTATAACAGGCAATTTTCCTTACGTTGTGTTATATATGTAATTCACAACTGCTTCGACCACACAGTTTATCTGCCCAAGGCGTATCTGACCTCGCTCCGTCTCTAGCGTGGATGTGGTTACCGCACACGACTTGTTTACTTTGATTGAAACCGAGGCATTCTGGAAGGAACAAAGGGAGATTAGGGTTTAATGCTCCAACGACAAGGAGACCATTAGAGAAGAAGCACAAGTTCGGATTGTTTCAATGTTGGGGAAGACAATCGGAAGTATTCTTTCATAGGAACCATGTCGGCGTCTGCCTGGAGCGATTTAAGGAGATTACGGAAAACCTAAACCTGGGTGGTCGGACGTAGGCGTAAACGGTCGTCCTCCCAAAAGCAAGTCCAGAGTGCTATCCACTGCGTAACCTCACTCGGTAACAACGCATTCCGTCTATTCTTTTTGGGGTGCTCTGGAGGGAAGGTGTGTTTTGCTCCTAAGTAGCTGATGTGGTAACAAGTGTTGCTGCATTAACGTATACTTACAGAAGGAGAAATCGCGATGCATGACAGCAGCAGTGGGCACTGGCATGGTAAGCCATAGGGTCCGGCAAAATGACCTCCCATATTTGGAGAGGCTGCTGAGTAAACTGAGGTGGGGACACAGAGTTGGAGGAAATATCGATCGATAGCGGCATACCTGCCATTTTCAAGAGGCGCAATGGCTTGGCTAGGTGAGCATCGTGCTTTTGTTGTGGAGGAGTATTTTCCTGAGAGCAGGTTCTGCACTAAAAGGAAAAGCTACTGGCCGAGCTCAGCCTGTGACAACCCCGGAAAAGCCAAGATAATTTCCGTTGTGTTGTACATGCGGTGAAGTATTCCTGAGGATTGTCAGATCACGTACAATGCTATTTACTTTGCGTTTTAGTAATTTGTAAAGAGGGTATCTTTAATCAGGGGAATTTCAAGAGGAAGTTTAGTATCCGCTACTACTAGCGAAGTCGTCGAAAAATGAAGATTACACAACGCTCCAATCTGGAGAGTACTTTCCACAGGATATGTGGGAGGGTAAGGGTGTGCATAAGGGTCTTCACGTATTGGTAACCCGAGGAATAGCGTCTCTGGAGCTGTAAAATCGCCCGTTGCCAGAGCTGCCCGTGTCCCCCCCCCCCCCCCCCCCCACTCTCACACCACCTCCATCCAGCGAGGTGGAGCTTTTCTGTTTTAATTTTATTTGCTTTCGGGACGCGCCCATACAGCCATCTGAATACTACAATGTCACTTATGACGATACAAACGTAAGGACAATACAACAGCCAGGCCCCGAGAGGAGAAAATCCCCGACTAGGCCGCGAATCGAACCTGGGTCCCTCGAGTTAGCAATCCGCAGCGCTAACCGCGCAGCTACCAAGGCAGACGCCGAGGTGGAGCATTGCTGCGCACAATGAATTCGCCTGCTAGAAGACGACAGTTCAAATCCTCGTTGGACCATCCATATTTAGGTGTCCAGCAGTTCTCTAAATCATTTAAAAAAAAGTCGCGATGGTTTCTTTGAGATGGACGCTGCCGATTTCCTTCTTCATCCTTCGCCGTCGTAGAAGAGGTTTTTTCTCCTTTTTACTCCGGTTTAGCCGTTTCGAGCCACATCCGGCGTCGCACACTGATAGTGGCTATCTGTGCACGAATACCACAGACAGAATTATCCTTCGCTATCGTAAAGACTCTGAATGTGTCTCACGTTTTTATGAGCGATCTGTAAAAGCAAAGTGTCGCAATTCAACAAGTTTCGTGTTTTATTATTAAATATTTATATTCAGCTGGTTAAGGCTTATGCGTATGGCGCACAATAACAGTCATTAATTTTTTTAATAAATAAATTCCTTCTAGTCATCTCGTCTATGCTGATGACGAGAGATTCATAAATTTTTGTTAGTTCTAATACACAAAACACGGTCAGTAGCTTTTAGCATGTCTGTTTCCTGACTTCTCTTTCATAATATTTGTTAGGGATTTATATTTCCTTAATAACATGATGATGTGTGACAGCTCTGGTAGAGAAAGAGACCTATCTATCTTCTTTATGTCTAGTGACTGTTACGACGTAAGTCAAGCTCCGGCACGCCAGTCGGGAACGATAGAGGAGGCATGGCTATGAGAAGACATCAGCCAGTCGCACCCTGGCCGACCCCTTTCCAGAATGACAACGCGATAGCAGCGGCCCCTATGCGACGAGGACATAAGCGCCCTGCTCTATTGATCGCGGCCCAGTCGAATGGTACCTTCAAGTTTAGCGAGTTCTATAGAGCTTCGAGGTTAGGCACTTGTACAACAGCAACTTAGGATTGTTTATACTGAAGAACATTGCTCATTTTGCTTGTCGACATTTGCTTGCAACACTTCCATGTAATAGTCAAAGTTAAGTATTGTAACGTTTTCCTTTTGTAATAAAACTCATTAATACGATTTGTTTGACGTGTTTGTCTAGCGAACCGGCAAGGCTGGCTTCCTAGACCCCAAATATTTTAGGAGTAGGCTGGATTTAACAATGACTTTAATATCCCACGTTATACTTCCATGAGGCTGGAAAAATCATACAATGCCACTTCGGGACAACACTTTTTCGTGACATAAACAGACTATTTTGGTAAATGTAACGAATACCTTGGTATTAGACGAGGAGACTAGCCTCTCAAGTTGAAACTTCCCCTTTGAACATTTCTACATGACTGTGCTTAACCTGACACACAATATTTTGTTAGCGCAACGCAATCTGACTTTCAATAATTCGTACAAAAGAATGGGCCCTGACTAACATTAACCTATACCTTTCACAAATCACTTACCTCACAAAAATCTTCGCTGCTCAAGCTACTGCAATACAGCGAGCGCCACTACTGCCAGCTAAATAAAAGATTCAAACTACTGAAGGCACTAACTACTGATAGGGATAGTTAGCAAATGAAAGATATTAATAGAGAACAAACAATGTATTTACCTTAATATCATCACAAGTCATAATATATATCAGTTCATGAGAAATTACAAATCTCCGCCATCTCTCTCCCCGCATCCACCACTGCTGGCGGCTCACCTCCAACTGCGCAACGCTACGCGCTGTTCACATCCAGCTGCCGCTGCCCAACACTACAATGGCAGACAACAATGCAAACTAGCCACAGACTGCACACAGCACAGCCAGTGATTTTCATATTGAGCGCTACGTAACGTTGCCAATAAGAAAACATAAACAGCCTACTTACATAGAGAAAACATAAACAGCCTACTTACAAAGTGTATGTATAATCCATTGTTAACCCTGGCACCCATACTGTAGTTCCTTCTTGGCTTATGTATACTGCGACATCCCACACGTCCAGAATTGCAACAGAGTGACTCCAGGAACACTCTTCTGAGTTTAAACACTTCCGCTGGCCACCAATATCCCCAGACATGAACATTATTGAGCATATCTGGAATGCCTTGCAACGCGCTTTTCAAAAGAGATCTCCACCCCTCGTTCTCTTGCGGATTCGTAGTGTCAGTTCCCTCTAGCACAACTTCAGACATTGGTCGAGTCCATGCCACGTTGTGCTGCAGCACTTCTGCGTGCTCGTTGGGGCCGTACACGATATTAGGCAGGTGTATCTATTTCTCTGGCTCTTCAGTGTGATTGGTGAAGGTATGTGGAAATATTCTAGCTGGGAATTGAACTCATACAAGATAATCGAAACAAGGGAGACTGGCACAGATTTGAGGTTATCTCCATACCCGTACACGTCCATCCGCTCGATACAATTTGAAACGAGACTCGTCCGACCAGGCAACATCTATCCAGTCATCAACAGTCCAATGTCGTTGTTGACGAGCCCAGGCGAGACGTAAAGCTTCGTGTCGTGCGGTCATCAAGGAAACACGAGTGATAATGTTTCGTTGAATGGTTCGCAGGCTGACAAATGTTGAGCCGGCCGCGGTGGTCTAGCGGTTCAGGCGCTCAGTCCGGAATCGCGCGACTACTACGGTCGCAGGTTCGAATCGTGCCTCGGGCATGGATGTGTGTGATGTCCTTAGTTTAGTTAGGTTTAAGTAGTTCTAAGTTCTAGGGGACTGATGACCACAGATGTTAAGTCCCATAGTGCTCGGAGCCATTTTTTTTTACATATGTTGATGGCTCAGCACTCAGCATTGAAATGTGCAGAAGTTTGTGGAAGGGTTGCACCTCTGTCACGATGAACGATTCTATTCAGTCGTCGTTGGACTCGTTCTTACAGGATCTTTTTCCGGCAGCAGCAATGTCGGAGATATGATGTTTTACCGGATTCCTGATATTCACGGTACACTCGTCAAATGGTCTTATTGGAAAATCGCCGCTTAGTCGCTACCTCGGAGATGCTTTGTCCATCGCTCGTGCGTCGACTATAACACCAAGTTCAAACTAACTTCAATCGTGATAACCTGCCATTGTGGCAGCAGTAACCGATCTAACAACTGCGCCAGACTCTTGTCTTAACACAGGCGTTGTCGACTGCAGCGTCGTATTCTGCCTGTTTGCATATATCTGTATTTGAATACGCATGCCTATACCAGTTTCTTTGTCGCATCAGTGTACAACATACAGCATGTTTTTGTGTCTTTCGACTAGTCATTAGTCTTAAATCTAACTCCAAACTAAGGAGCAGGACCATTCCACTTTATAGTTGTGAAATACTGTTTTCACTTTCAGCGGTAAGAAGTTCACCAGTGACGCCTGTTCCCTATCTTTTCTTATCAATATTCTGAAAATATTTTGAAACCATTTTGACTCTTTTTCGACCGTGACTGTCTCAACAAATGTACAGTCAAATCCTTTGCATATTTCTGAGGTTATCTCCCTCTCGTTTCATTGAATCTCTGATATAGAAACTAAACAGCAATCGTGATGAATGTGCAACTCAATATTACGCCAGTCATATTATTTTAAACCACGTCCAAGTCGTTTCTAATGTAGAATATGCGAGAAAGCCTATAACAGAAAGGCAATCGGAGTGAACTACAGTGTTACAGCCCTGCCGAGGAAATGACTTAAAATACACTGCCGGGAAGAAAAAGTGAAGCTTTCAGAATACTTGGGTGGACGTCTATGTAACTTCCTACACATATACACCGCTAGCAGGTATGTGGATGATTAGAGCTGGAATTCTCTGTGACAGAATGGCCTCCAGTGAAAATTACTGTTGTTTGCGTTTAATGTTGTTACCAGGCTTCATACGGTCAAAGGTATACGGTGTAAGAAGCGTGAATGTCAGATCGCTGTGAAGCACACAGAGACGCCTTGTGCTGGTGTGAGACAGCGTTATCAGCGCCACTTTCGAAAGTCTTTTACAATACACCTTCTCTGTCATTATCGATGCCGCTTCCATGAACTCTGCCAAGAGCACCCAAAAACACATTTACAGTGATTTTCTATGTAGATTGCGTCTGCTTGTATCTTTTTGGATTTTGTGAATCTGTTTGCTACTAGAACACAGATTTGTGTTGCCGACTCCACACGTGCGAAATAAACAGATGATTCGGAGACAGCCACGATACTAGCCTCCTTAACTGGCGCCATAGAGGTTGGTTGGTTGGTTTGGGGAAGGAGACCAGACAGCGTGGTCATCGGTCTCATCGGATTAGGGAAGGATTGGGAAGGAAGTCGGCCGTGCCCTTTCAGAGGAACCATCCCGGCATTTGCCTGGAGTGATTTAGGGAAATCACGGAAAACCTAAATCAGGATGGCCGGACGCGGGATTGAACCGTCGTCCTCCCGAATGCGAGTCCAGTGTCTAACCACTGCGCCACCCCGCTCCCGGCGCCATAGAGCACCACGGTATAGTACCACTTGTTAAGTGGTTAGGCGCTTGGAATCCGAAATCCAGGCTGTAGAAAAAGAATTAGCTTCAGTGTTTAGCTGAAAATGGGAAGAGAGTGAGTTACATAGAAAACCTGAGTACCAGACTGTTCACTACTGTGTTGTGTTAAATTTCAAACCACACTGCACCTCGTGGAATGTGACATGGTTTATGGCAATCCGTCCCATACATGCAACACTAAACTTGGCGACACGCTTTCAGGCGACAGTTCTGCGCCCACAAACCACCGGCCCTTAGTTTACTGTAATTGTATGACCTGTGCGTAGACACCTTGTGCCACATACTTCCGGGAATGTACCAAATACTTGTAGAAATTACACTACGTCCTGTATTGAATTCCGAAGTTCGATCAACTGACTACTAAGTAACTGGTCGTGATATATTGGCTCGTCAGTGTATATCAAGTGTAATGTAGTGTAGAGTTCCGATTTTTATGTCGATAAGAGAGACGACAGACGGTGCGCCGTGTGCCGTCTTTCTCATCCACATAAAAATCGGAACTCTATACTACATTACACTTAATATATACTGAAGAGCCAATATATCACGACCAGTTGCTAGGTACAAATAGTCCGTTGATCCACGTCGGAACGCAGTACAGCAGGTAGTGTGGTTTCTACAAGATCTGGTAGATTTCCGGAGGTATGTGGCACAAGGTATCTACGCACAGGGCATGCAGTTCCAGTAAACTAAGGGCCGGTTGTTTGTGGACGCATAACTGTCGTCCGAAAGCGTTACAGGTGTGTTCCATCGAGTTCTGATCAGGTGAATTTGGTGGCTAAAGCACAAACGTGAGTTCACTATCACGCTCCTCAAACAACTGTACCAAGATTCTTTTCATGTCCGCTATGGTCGCAGGTTCGAATCCTGCCTCGGGCATGGATGTGTGTGATGTCCTTAGGTTAGTTAGATTTAAGTAGTTCTAAGTTCTAGGGGACTGATGACCTTGTAAGTAGGCTGTTTAGGTTTTTATGTTGGTAATGCCACGTAGCGCTCTGTATGAAAATCACTGACTGTGCTGTGTGAAGTCTGTGGCTGGTTTGCATTGTTGGAATATTCGCTATTGTAGTGTTGCGCAGTTGGATGTGGGATGTGAACAGCGCATAGCGTTGCGCAGTTGGAGGTGAGCCGCCAGCAGTGGTGGATGTGGGGAGAGAGATGACAGAATTTTGAGAGCGGACGATCTGGACGTGAGTCCATCAGAAAGAGTAAATTTGTAATACTGAATATCACGAACTGATATATATATATATATATATATATATATATATATATATATATATATATATATATATATATACACTCCTGGAAATTGAAATAAGAACACCGTGAATTCATTGTCCCAGGAAGGGGAAACTTTATTGACACATTCCTGGGGTCAGATACATCACATGATCACACTGACAGAACCACAGGCACATAGACACAGGCAACAGAGCATGCACAATGTCGGCACTAGTACAGTGTATATCCACCTTTCGCAGCAATGCAGGCTGCTATTCTCCCATGGAGACGATCGTAGAGATGCTGGATGTAGTCCTGTGGAACGGCTTGCCATGCCATTTCCACCTGGCGCCTCAGTTGAACCAGCGTTCGTGCTGGACGTGCAGACCGCGTGAGACGACGCTTCATCCAGTCCCAAACATGCTCAATGGGGGACAGATCCGGAGATCTTGCTGGCCAGGGTAGTTGACTTACACCTTCTAGAGCACGTTGGGTGGCACGGGATACATGCGGACGTGCATTGTCCTGTTGGAACAGCAAGTTCCCTTGCCGGTCTAGGAATGGTAGAACGATGGGTTCGATGACGGTTAGGATGTACCGTGCACTATTCAGTGTCCCCTCGACGATCACCAGTGGTGTACGGCCAGTGTAGGAGATCGCTCCCCACACCATGATGCCGGGTGTTGGCCCTGTGTGCCTCGGTCGTATGCAGTCCTGATTGTGGCGCTCACCTGCACGGCGCCAAACACGCATACGACCATCATTGGCACCAAGGCAGAAGCGACTCTCATCGCTGAAGACGACACGTCTCCATTCGTCCCTCCATTCACGCCTGTCGCGACACCACTGGAGGCGGGCTGCACGATGTTGGGGCGTGAGCGGAAGACGGCCTATCGGTGTGCGGGACCGTAGCCCAGCTTCATGGAGACGGTTGCGAATGGTCCTCGCCGATACTCCAGGAGCAACAGTGTCCCTAATTTGCTGGGAAGTGGCGGTGCGGTCCCCTACGGCACTGCGTAGGATCCTACGGTCTTGGCGTGCATCCGTGCGTCGCTGTGGTCCGGTCCCAGGTCGACGGGCACGTGCACCTTTCGCCGACCACTGGCAACAACATCGATGTACTGTGGAGACCTCACGCCCCACGTGTTGAGCAATTCGGCGGTACGTCCACCCGGCCTCCCGCATGCCCACTATACGCCCTCGCTCAAAGTCCGTCAACTGCACATACGGTTCACGTCCACGCTGTCGCGGCATGCTACCAGTGTTAAAGACTGCGATGGAGCTCCGTATGCCACGGCAAACTGGCTGACACTGACGGCGGCGGTGCACAAATGCTGCGCAGCTAGCGCCATTCGACGGCCAACACCGCGGTTCCTGGTGTGTCCGCTGTGCCGTGCGTGTGATCATTGCTTGTACAGCCCTCTCGCAGTGTCCGGAGCAAGTATGGTGGGTCTGACACACCGGTGTCAATGTGTTCTTTTTTCCATTTCCAGGAGTGTATATATATATATATATATATATGATGACTTTTGAACATTATTAAGGTAAATACATTGTTTGTTCTTTATCAAAATCTTTCATTTGATAACTATGTCTATCAGTAGTTAGTGCCTTCAGTAGTTAGAATCTTTTATTTAGCTGGCAGTATTGAAGCTCGCTGTATTGCAGTAGTTCGAGTAACGAAGATTTTTGCGAGGTAAGTGATTCATGAAAGGTAAAGGTTATTGTTAGTCAGGGCCATTCTTTTGTAGGGATTATTGAAAGTCAGATTGCGTTGCGCTAAAAAAATATTGTGTGTCAGTTTAGTGATGATCAGAATAAGTAAAGAGAGAAATGTCTGAGTACGTTCAGTTTTGCTCAGCTGTTTGAAAATCAAATATCGTAAGAGATTAACCAGTACAGTAATTGATAAAGTTTTCTAAGGGGACGTTTCAAACTCAGATGTTAAGGTCCATAGTGCTCAGAGCCATTTGAACCATAATAATCCGCCTTTGTCAAAGTCACTTTTGTCGATGTATTTCCTCATTTGCACCTCAAATCGTCGATAGAATTATTTCCCATTCGTCTGTGCTCTGCTTTACGGGGTGTTAAGCTTATAAGTGTACACATTTCTATTGATGACTCAGGACGGTTAACTGAGCAACATTATATTAGCATTTAATTCATTTGCACACTAATAATTATAGCTGCTAAGTGTAATATCTTTTTAGGTTTGTCAGTACCTCAAAGTATCAGTGACACAATAAAGTCATTAATGTTGGGTTGGTGCACAAGTTCGTAGCTTTTTCCATAAGTTTAATGACGACAACCAATACATATAACAGACACTTTAGTAAACAGTAATGTCCTTCACTATTTACAATAGGATGCAACGAGGGGATGACTTTTCTATTTCGCGACTATGGAAATAGCTTGATTTTGAGATGAAGAGATTTGTTTGGGCCCCATCATTCCTTTCTTTTCTTTACGTTAGCATAAAGGCACCATTTCTCGTCACCAGTAACGATACAGGATAGGAATGGTCTGTGTTGTTCACGAAGCAATTGAAGACGAGCTTGCAGAGATGCACATATGGTCTCCCGCTGATTTTTGAGAGTGCAGCTTAGAGCATACGGTCACATACAACCGATTTTTGAACCTTCCCCATTACATGAAAATGTAGAACGATTTTTATAATGATCACAGTTCATCGCATTTGCCGGTCTTCGAGTAACTAGCGTGGATCATTCTGAATTAATGCGTTTAAACGATTTTCATCGAACCCTGGAGGTCTTTCTGAGTCAAAACGACCCCCTTAAAACGAAAACGCCATTTTTTGCCGTGCTCTTTCCAGTGACGGTATCCCCAAACACAACTCAAATGTTTCTGTATACCTCCGCTATTTTCACCCCTCTATTGAACTCAAACAGAAAAATATGTCGGAGATGTTTTGATTCTTCCACTTGACACTCCATTTTCCAGCGTACACAGCTCCACTCACAATCTACGAACGACAGTACGTAAACTCAAACAGTGAACTACAAATAAAATGTACCAATCGATAAATATACCCATAGCTACCTGAATACCAATTTGCAAAACAGAAACAATATGAGGTTATGCACCAATCTAATATTTATTTTCCCTGGACAGCAGGTCAAGTGTAACCACGTGGAACACGTGGAAGAAAACAGTCTATACTGACAGGCATAGTTCACTTCACAGCACAGTTATCACTGCAGAAAACGTTAGGTAGTACATAATATGATGTGTTTACGGAAAGACTCTTAGATGCAGAGAAAAAACAACTAACACACTGCACTGGGTACATATGAAAGTACCAACTGTCACAATATCTGCACCTATATCCCTAACGCCCTGTACTCCTTCCTTACCATATTACATGCCCACAAGCCTATCGGCGACGTTCAGCATCGTTGTGGGCAGTGGTCACAAACGGTATATCACAGTTGATCACTGCATACTTACCTCTCCTGCTTGCGCTGGTGGAAGTCACATGCACTACGTAGTCAGTTATGTGTAAGCCACTTGACATGCAAACTGACAAGTAAAAAAGCAAGCACCAAGCCATTAGACACCAGAAGTCCTCTTATTATTGTTAGCAGCATTATTATTCTACTAGCCACAATTAGTGAGGAATAAGAGGACCAGCCGAGTTTGCAATGTTGCCAGATTGCTCCCTCACCTATGACGTCATGCAACATTGCCAGATTTTCCTCCTCACCGTCCCTTCAACCGAAAACTAAGGAGAGAGCTCCGGAGCCGGAATACTGTGGCTTCGATCCGAAGCATGATTAATTAGCGTAGTTGGGTTATTACATTAATGCCAGTCCATCTATACCAGTGTAATGAGGGTTACGTAGCGCAAATGGACTAGCAATAACATGGAATGTTTCGGTTCGATCCTTGTCACATGCTGTCCACGAATTTTGTGTTTTGGCATGGTCAGGTTGTTAGGACATAATGAGGAGCCTTAGCAAATTATGCACAAGGTGTATAAGTTCAGTACATGTCAGCTCATCTAAATGAGCAACTGCATTCAGATGAATATCTGGACAAAACAACACTTCAGAGAATACTGCAAATATTTGACTAAATAATGTTGGATCAGCAACCGAAATGTACAGCATCCTAAGCTTGAACTGATATAGGTAAAGAAACGAGGCATGCTATGCTCTCGGCTACCTTGTTTTGACTACTCTTTAACATCACGATCCCAAAAAACACACGAAAAGTCTCGACGTAAAAGATGGAAAACATGGGACATAAGAGATGGAAAAAAGGAATAAGAAAATTAGCTTTGTTATCTAAACGCTTTTTTGGTTTTTGCATATACACTCACACAGAGAAAACAACTCTTTTTTATGTCTGTTTCTAGTAATTTACATTACATCCAGTTTAATTTTTAACTTATAATTCAAATATACATCTATATCATCTAATTCTTTCTCCAGTCAGTATTTTACCAGAAACAAAGAAGGTATGTTCTTGAGTTCTACTACAGGGCTAATTTTTTCCCATAAACTGTCTGTTGTTGATGTTATGGTCTTCAGTCCGAAGACTGGTTTGATTCAGCTATCCACGCTACTCTGTTCCATTTAAGCCTTTTCATCTCCAGATAACTACCTCAACCTTCATCCTTTCAATATGCTTACTGTATTCGTCTCTTGGTCTCTCTCTACAGCTTTTACTCCTCATACTTTCCTCCAACATTAAACTAGTGATCCCTTCGTGTCTCAGAAAGTGTCCTACCAATGGATCGCTTCTTTCAGTCAAGTTGTGCCACAAATTTCTTTTCTACCCAATTCTATTCATTATCTCTTCATTGCCTACACGAGATATCCACTAATCTTCAGCATTCCTCTGCACCACATTTCAAAAGCCTGTTCTCCTCTTGTCTGGACTGCTTACCGTCTACGTCTCACTTCCATACAACCAACGCTACACTCCAGACGAATTCCTTCAGAAAAGACTTCCTAACATTTAACTCCATTTCGATGTTAACAGATTTCTTTTCTTCAGAAACGCTTTTCTTTCCATTGCCTGTCAACGTCCTGTATTTTCTCTGCTTCGGCGGTCATCAGTTATTTTACTGCCCAATTGGCAAAACTCGTCTACACCTTTAAATGTATCGTCCCCTAATTTAATTCTCGCAGGATCGCCTGATTTAATTCCACTACATTCCATTACCCTCGTTTTGCTTTTTTTGGTGTCCATCTTATACCCTCCTGTCCATTCCGTTCAGCTGCTCCTCCAAGTCCTTTGCTGTCTCTGACAGAATTACAATGACATCGGCAAAATTCGAAGTTTTTATTTCTTGTTCCTGATCTTCAGTTCCTTCTCCACATTTTTCGTGATTTCCCTTTCTGCTTGCTCAAAGTACAAATTTAATAGCATTGGGGATAGGTTACAACCCTGTCTCACTCCCTTCTCAACCACTGTTCCCATTTTATGCCGCCCGACTCATAACTGCCGTCTGGTTTCTGTACAAGTCGTATATAACTTTCCGCTCCCCGTCTTTTACCCCTGCTACCTTAAAAATTTCAAACGGTGTATTCCAGTCAAAAGTTTTCTCCAACTCTATAAAACCAATATACACAGGTTTACCCTTCCTTAAACTACCTTCTAAGATAAGTTGTATGGTCAGTATTCCCTCGCATGTTACTACGTTTATTTGGAATCCAAAATGATCTTCCCAGAGATCGGATTGCACCAACTTTTCCATACTTCTATAAATAATTCCTGTTAGTATTTTGCAGCCATGATTTGTCAAACTGAGAGTAATGTCATATTTACACCTGTTAACATCTGATATCTTTGGAACTGGATTTATTACGTTCATCTCTATGGCTGAGGGTATTTCGCCTGTCTCGTGTATGCTCCGTCCAGGTAGTATAATTTTCTGATGGCTGGCTGTTCTAAGAATATCATCAGTGCTGACGAAATGCCCTCCACTATTAAGTCTTACAGTACTCTTTCAAATTCTCGCAGTTGGATATCCTCTATCCCATCTTCATCAATGTCCTCTGCTCTTTCTATAACATTGCCTTCAAGTATAATGCGTTTCTAGAGCCTTCTATATACTCTTACCATCTTTCAGCTTTCCCTTTTCTACTTAGTACTGGTTTTCCAACTGAGCTGTTGATATACGTGCAGCTGCTTTTCTTTTCTCCAAAGGCCTCTTTAATTTCCCTGTTGGCAGTGCCTACCTTTCCCATAGTGATATATGCTTCTATATCAATGGTCGTTAAACTGCGGCCTAAGGACCTTATGCGGCCCGAATGAAGTATTTGTGCGTCCCACGATTCTCAGCTGTATTTTACAATAATATGTATCTAGCAATTAAACGCCGAATCCAAAAACTTCAGCTAATATTAAGAGCATAGACTAAGCATTCTCATTTTGTGTGTAAGCACAAACATCTCGTATAGTTTGTTTTGATGTTGCGAGTTGTGAGCGTTGTTTGTTTTATTATCCGTGATTGCGAAATGTTTTATTGTTTGTCTTCCAGTACTGACAACTCACGACTCGTACCGATCAGTTGCTACGGTATAGATTTTGACGCAGAAGTAACATGGATTCGTGAATGGGCGTCAAAGAGGTTCTGATTTGAAGCAAAGAATGTCGCATTATATTATGGTTGTTGTAATACAACGCAATGAATAAAACAAAAATGACATTCAAAACATTTAGTAAATATTTATAATGGATTTAAATAGCAGTACACTTATGTTGTTAACCAGTTAATCAACCGCTCACACAAACAACACAAGTACTCGCCGTCAGGCAATTACATTGCCGTATCTTTTTGGTCGCTGAGAGTGATAGCATTCTGAAGTAGAGAACAGCCCGCACGAGGTGTTCTCAATGGTGACCACTTTCAACGATGAGCGCCAGTGGGGCACCCTTACTATAGCTCTTCTATTCTATTGGAGACTCGTAACACACAAATTAACGTAGGTTGCCAGCTAGTAATAACACCGGGATAGATGCGGCCCGAAATGTCGCCCCACAACGTCAGTGTTGGCTCTTGAGCAAAAATGTTTGACGACTACTGTTCTACTCGTATATCTTTACATTGTCCTCTAGCCAATCTTGCTTAGCCGTTTAGCATTTGCTGTCGATCTCGTTTTTAGATGCTTATATTTCCTTTCGACTGCTGCATTAGCTGCATTTTCTCTTTTTATCTCCTGTGATATCCAAGAATTTTTTCTAGTCCTTATCTTTTTGCCTATAATCCTCTGCTGCCTTTACTATTTTATCTCTCGAAGCTATTTATTCATTCTCTACCTGTGTTCCTTTTCTCTATTTCAGTCAATCTTCGCCTAATGTTCCGTCTGAAACTCTCAACAACCTCTGGGTTTTTCATCTTATCCAAGTCCCATCTTCTTAATTTCCTACCTTTTTACAATTTCTTCACTTTTAATCTACATTTCATAATCAATAAAGTGTGGTCCGTATCTACACCCGCCCCTGAAAATGTCTTACAGTTTAAAATCTGGTTCCAAAATCTCTCTCTTACTAAACAAATGCTGTTTTTAGCCTTGTTTCACAATTTATTAGTAATGTTATTCCACAACTTAGGTTTCGGGTTACAAGCCCAATTTCTAGTACATTACTGATTCCCAAAGATGATAATGCATAGATAAACATGATGACAAGGCGAAGATAATCTCCACTTCTTAAGGTATCGATCCGTAGCTTAATGTACAATTACATCAATGTCCATTTTTTAACAAATTACACACATTATTATATAGTCACCAA
This sequence comes from Schistocerca piceifrons, assembly GCF_021461385.2. Classification (NCBI taxonomy): domain Eukaryota; kingdom Metazoa; phylum Arthropoda; class Insecta; order Orthoptera; family Acrididae; genus Schistocerca; species Schistocerca piceifrons. The sequence goes on from NC_060138.1 coordinate 783,957,697, forward strand.
TTATACTACAGTGACTGGACTAAAGTTTTGCATCAGCCAAGATATTTTTAACCACAATGGACTATGGCACAAAGTTTTGCTTCTATCCTGTGGTTGTGATCTCATCTAAAAGAGATGAATAATTGAATTGGGTTTGCCCATTTAATAATAGGTGTGGGGATACACACATCTGTTTTTTAATTTCTAAAATTTCTAATTGGTCGCGTTTGGCCCCCTTTTCCTCTGTGTGTAGGACTTGTACATCTATTGAGTATTTGTGATTATTCTTCAGAAATGTTCTACAAAGGCTGAATCAGGCAGGCTTTCTCAGTCCACAACTTCTGTGGAGTTCCTTACCCGATACAGATTGACCTTCCTGTCTGTCCAATGTAGCAAGACTGACACTCAAGGAATGTGATTTTATAAACCCCACTTTTTGTGACAGCTGGTTGTTGGTTTTTTGCATTGAACAGGAAACTACCTATCATCTGAGGGACACAGAAAAACACAGAGAAACCCTTTGCCTTCAAGATGTTACTTAAGCTATTTGATACTTTCCTAGAAAAGGTAATTTGCACCATTTCTTTTCCTGTTTGTCTGTGTTTTTCATTGGAGACAGTAGGGACATGGATTGCTTCTTCATCTTTTTACCTAAAATTTTATCAATGGTGTTGGGGTCAAAGTTGTTATTTATGGCAATTGTTTTCATTGTGTTAAGTTCCTGGTCAAAGTCTTCTTGGGACATAGTGATAGAAAGGAGACGGGGGATCATGTGATGGCATGCTGCATGTTTTTAGGTTGTAGGATGTTGGGAGGAGGCCGGAATGAAAGTGTCAGTGAAGGAATCATTTCGATAAACTTTAAATTTATGGTTACTGTCTTCTATCTTTAAGCTAATGTCCAGCAAATTTATGTTAGGCCACGCCAACTCCTTGCTGACCTTTATGTTAGTGTGCATCTGGTACATATTTTCCACAAATTTATGAAGTTGGCTACTGGAACCTTTCCACATACAAAGAATATTATATGTACCAATGTATCTGTACCAATACACAACATGTTTTGCCAGTGGTTCTCTCTTAAGGAAATCAGAGTTCCACTTGTCCATGAACGTTTCTGCTAGTAAGGGTGTTAAAGGTTAGCTCATTGCCAGACCATCTGCCTGCTGATAATAGCTCCCTAGAAAGCAAAAATAATTTTGATTTGCACAACATTCCACTGTACTAACAATGCTCAGCTGCTCTTCTAGATTTATGTAACCATTCTGAAACCTACCTGTGTCAGCAGGTATCTTCCCAGTATACAGTATTCTCTCATGATTCTTAAACCGAGAGTTAGTGATGATTAAATTATGCTATATGCAATATTATAACAGGTGGCTTCCTCTTTCAGTCCTTTTCCCTTAGTCCACATTTATTTGTTTTTCCCACTGTCGAATAACTGTCCCCCATGACAAATAAATTTTCCTCTCTCATTGTTGTTGTTGTGGTCTTCAGTCCTGAGACTGGTTTGATGCAGCTCTCCATGCTACTCTATCCTGTGCAAGCTTTTTCATCTCCCAGTACCTACTGCAACCTACATCCTTCTGAATCTGCTTAGTGTATTCATCTCTTGGTCTCCCTCTACGATTTTTACCCTCCACGCTGCCCTCCAATACTAAATTGGTGATCCCTTGATGCCTCAGAACATGTCCTACCAACCGATCCCTTCTTCTGGTCAAGTTGTGCCACAAACTTCTCTTCTCCCCAATCCTATTCAATACTTCCTCATTAGTTATGTGATCTACCCATCTAATCTTCAGCATTCTTCTGTAGCACCACATTTCGAAAGCTTCTATTCTCTTCTTGTTCAAACTATTTACCGTCCATGTTTCACTTCCATACATGGCTACACTCCATACGAATACTTTCAGAAATGACTTCCTGACACTTAAATCAATACTGGATGTTAACAAATTTCTCTTCTTCAGAAATGCTTTCCTTGCCATTGCCAGCCTACATTTTATATCCTCTCTACTTCGACCATCATCAGTTATTTTGCTCCCCAAATAGCAAAACTCCTTTACTACTTTAAGTGCCTCATTTCCTAATCTAATTCCCTCAGCATCACCCGACTTAATTAGACTACATTCCATTATCCTTGTTTTGCTTTTGTTGATGTTCATCTTATATCCTCCTTTCAAGACACTGTCCATTCCATTCAACTGCTTTTCCAAGTCCTTTGCTGTCTCTGACAGAATTACAATGTCATCGGCGAACCTCAAAGTTTTTATTTCTTCTCCATGAATTTTAATACCTACTCCGAATTTTTCTTTTGTTTCCTTTACTGCTTGCTCAATATACAGATTGAACAACATCGGGGAGAGGCTACAACCCTGTCTTACTCCCTTCCCAACCACTGCTTCCCTTTCATGTCCCTCGACTCTTATAACTGCCATCTGGTTTCTGTACAAATTGCAAATAGCCTTTCGCTCCCTGTATTTTACCCCTGCCACCTATAGAATTTGAAAGAGAGTATTCCAGTCAACATTGTCAAAAGCTTTCTCTAAGTCTACAAATGCTAGAAACGTAGGTTTGCCTTTCCTTAATCTTTCTTCTAAGATAAGTCGTAAGGTCAGTATTGCCTCACGTGTTCCAGTGTTTCTACGGAATCCAAACTGATCTTCCCCGAGGTTGGCTTCTACTAGTTTTGCCATTCGTCTGTAAAGAATTCGTGTTAGTATTTTGCAGCTGTGACTTATTAAGCTGATAGTTCGGTAATTTTCACATCTGTCAACACCTGCTTTCTTTGGGATTGGAATTATTATATTCTTCTTGAAGTCTGAGGGTATTTCGCCTGTTTCATACATCTTGCTCACCAGATGGTAGAGATTTGTCAGGACTGGCTCTCCCACGGCCGTCAGTAGTTCCAATGGAATATTGTCTACTCCGGGGGCCTTGTTTCGACCCAGGTCTTTCAGTGCTCTGTCAAACTCTTCACGCAGTATCATATCTCCCATTTCATCTTCATCTACATCCTCTTCCATTTCCATAATATTGTCCTCAAGTACATCGCCCTTGTATAGACCCTCTATATACTCCTTCCACCTTTCTGCTTTCCCTTCTTTGCTTAGAACTGGGTTGCCATCTGAGCTCTTGATATTCATACAAGTCGTTCTCTTATCTCCAAAGGTCTCTTTAATTTTCCTGTAGGCGGTATCTATCTTACCCCTAGTGAGATAGGCCTCTAGATCCTTACATTTGTCCTCTAGCCATCCCTGCTTAGCCATTTTGCACTTCCTGTCGATCTCATTTTTGAGACGTTTGTATTCCTTTTTGCCTGTTTCACTTACTGCATTTTTATATTTTCTCCTTTCATCAATTAAATTCAGTATTTCTTCTGTTACCCAAGGATTTCTACTAGCCCTCGTCTTTTTACCTACTTGATCCTCTGCTGCCTTCACTACTTCATCCCTCAAAGCTACCCATTCTTCTTCTACTGTATTTATTTCCCCCATTCCTGTCAATTGCTCCCTTATGCTCTCCCTGAATCTCTGTACAACCTGTGGTTCTTTTAGTTTATCCAGGTCCCATCTTGTTAAATTCCCACCTTTTTGCAGTTTCTTCAGTTTTAATCTACAGGTCATAACCAATAGATTGTGGTCAGAGTCCACATCTGCCCCTGGAAATGTCTTACAATTTAAAACCTGGTTCCTAAATCTCTGTCTTACCATTACATAATCTATCTGATACCTTTTAGTATCTCCAGGGTTCTTCCATGTATACAACCTTCTTTCATGATTCTTAAACCAAGTGTTAGTTATGATTATGTTGTGCTCTGTGCAAAATTCGACCAGGCGGCTTCCTCTTTCATTTCTGTCCCCCAATCCATATTCACCTACTATGTTTCCTTCTCTCCCTTTTCCTACACTCGAATTCCAGTCATCCATGACTATTAAATTTTCGTCTCCCTTCACAATCTGAATAATTTCTTTTATTTCATCATACATTTCTTCAATTTCTTCGTCATCTGCAGAGCTAGTTGGCATATAAACTTGTACTACTGTAGTAGGCGAGGGCTTCGTATCTATCTTGGCCACAATAATGCGTTCACTATGCTGCTTGTAGTAGCTTACCCGCATTCCTATTTTCCTATTCATTATTAAACCCACTCCTGCATTACCCCTATTTGATTTTGTGTTTATAACCCTGTAGTCACCTGACCAGAAGTCTTGTTCCTCTGCCACCGAACTTCACTAATTCCCACTATATCTAACTTCAACCTATCCATTTCCCTTTTTAAATTTTCTAACCTACCTGCCCGATTAAGGGATCTGACATTTCACGCTTCGATCCGTAGAACGCCAGTTTTCTTTCTCCTGATAACGACATCCTCTTGAGTAGTCCCCGCCCGGAGATCCGAATGGGGGACTATTTTACCTCCGGAATATTTTACCCAAGAGGACGCCATTATCATTTAATCATACAGTAAAGCTGCATGCCCTCGGGAAAAATTACGGCTGTAGTTTCCCCTTGCTTTCAGCCGTTCGCAGTACCAGCACAGCAAGGCCGTTTTGGTTATTGTTACAAGGCCAGATCAGTCAATCATCTAGACTGTTGCCCTTGCAACTACTGAAAAGGCTGCTGCCCCTCTTCAGGAACCACACGTTTGTCTGGCCTCTCAACAGATACCCCTCCGTTGTGGTTGCACCTACGGTACGGCTATCTGTATCGCTGAGGCACGCAAGCCTCCCCACCAACGGCAAGGTCCATGGTTCATGGGGTTCTCTCATAGCTACCTGAATAAATTCTTTTATTTCATCGCACATTTTTCGATGTCTTCATTTTCCGTGAAACTAGTTGGCATACAAACTTGTACTACAGTCGTGCAGTTGGCCATGTCTGTAGCTTGGCTACAACAATGCGTTCACTATGCTGTTCATAGCAGCTTACAAAAACCATGCTTTCTTGTTCATTATTAGACCTACTCCTGAATAACCCCTGCTTGATTTTGTATTTATAGCCAAGTTCTCACTTAGTCAGAAATCGTGTTCATCCTGTCACCACACTTCACTAATCCCCACTATATCTGTCTTCAACCTACCCATTTTCCTTTTTAAATTTTCTAACCTACCTTCTCGATTAAAGGATCTAGCACTCTACTCTCCAACCTGTAGATTGCAGTTATGTTTCTCCTGATTACAGCTCCCCCCGGAGTAGACCCCATCTGGAGAACCGAATGAAGGAGTACTTTACCTCCGGAACATTTTACCAAAGAGGATGCCATCATCCTCTAACCATACAGTAGAGCTGTAGAGTCTTCGGGAAAAATTACAGCTATAGTTTCCCCTCTCTTTCATCCGTTAGCAGTACCAGCACAGCAAGACCATGTTGAATGACGTTACAAGGGTAGATCCGTCAGTCATACAGACTGTTTCTCTTGCACTTACTGAAAAGGCTACTGCCCATCTTCAGAGATCACACGTTTATCTGGTCTCTCCAATAGACACCCACCATTGTGGTTGCACCTTCGGTACGCTATATGTATCACTGAAGCATGCAAGCCACTCTACCACAGCAAGTTCCCTTGTTCATGCTGGGGACTTCTTGCAATTCTTCTACCTGAGACCGTTCAGGAACTTTTCTTTTTCTTTTTATTTCCTGCGTACTAATTTTGTTGAGGCATCCCACATCATGTTACGTGTAAGACGCGAACTCATCCCTATATTCTAATTTGTGTAAACTGTAAGTTTATCACTTTAGTAAACGAACTGTTAAATACATTTACCCCAAAATTTTTAAGTTCTGCAAATGGCTTTTCTGTTGCTAGCTGCAGTGTCGAGATCACCCTATGTTGATACAATATAACAGTTCTTCTTAAGCAGGGTACAAACGGGAGTGGAAGTTTATAAACACATTTTTCGTGTAACTTCTAAACAGAAAAAGTCCTCCAACATATTACTTACTGGGAGTACTCCAATGTGTAGCCAGTTTCCATACACATTTACAGTAAATGCTGATCTCTTGAATTCTCCATTCACATCCAGATTCTTCCATGTACTATGTTTAATGTAGTTTGTAAACCTTGTTCATGTTGCTTGTACATCACATCTGCTAGTTATTTCTGCAAAAAGTGTTTCTATTCTTCCTTCATGAAAATTGTTTTCACCAAATACATTGTTTGACTTCAACCTCTTCCGTTTCCAGTTTTCTTTTGCATGTACATAACGTATTGACTGTACTTAAGGGAGAAATTTATGAATGGGGAACAGTTTGTATCTGTTCAGTACATTACTTCACCTTCTTAACACCTGCAGAATAACATTATTCATTCGATCCAGTCCGTATTTGGAAATATGTATATTTGGAAGTATTGTGCACACCAGTATCCAGGATTTGGAGAAACATGTTACTTCAGCTTTTATATACCACTACTTTAAATAACTAAACCTATTGCAGACCGAACGAAGTTAATAATCTTCTTTCTGTCCTGATTATCTGAGAGGTTTACAAGTACGCCAGTGAACTACCAAGTAATGTTATTACCCCAATAGAGAAATTGTAATACAGTGTTAATCATTGCACATTTAAGTACTGTTTGTAGGTGTTTAATAACACGTAGCCTTCCACTGGATCAAACACACCAACCATTACATGTCATAGCTCAAAAAGGGACGAATATGTTCCTGGGCAAAGTTTGGGATGTAGAAGAAAGGCACTAGGTTCTCGACTTATCTGGCAGCTTCAGAGATATTTAAATCAAAACATCTTGCATATTCGCGCTTTTAATCCACACCCATAAATTTTATCCTCCCAGAAAAACTTTTTTATCTATTATTAGTATGCTCTTCAACCATATGATGTTATATGTCGTTTACCATGGCCGGTGAATCTTCTGGATTTTGCGCACAGAGTCAGGGACTTTAGCCTCTAAACTGCAAGATGCAGGCGTGCCAATACCTTGAAGCTAAGAGAACTCACTGGGCTGGGGAAGTAAGATTAACTCGTGGTAAAGCGCGAATATGTCAAGATGTTTTGAATCAAATTCTCTAGCCACAAGATAAATCGAAAAGCTAGTTCCCTTCTTTTACATCCCTAACTCTGCCGAGAACATATTCGCCTTTTTGTGATATGGTAGGAGCAATTTTCATTCTCGTACTCAAATTTTATCTATCAGAATTTTGACAGTAGACTCCCTTAACTTGGCAATCGATGTTTTGTTGTTTTATGTTTACTGACTTGGACAACGACTGATCCAGTACAGTTCTTTTTTGTCTTTCTAACCATGTTGCTTAAATGGTGGTAACGGATAAAGCTTTCACGAAACAACAGGAGGATCATTAATTACATGTATTTGTATAACATCTTGCAGAATTTGAACCGACTTGCACAAGTTCGAAACGTAGAAGTGGCGCGGGAAAAAAACTCACTAAAAACGTATTTTTTTGTACCTAAGATCCTAATAAAGCTAGAGTTTTGAAACTGAGTTTTCACTGTTATCGTGAGAATTTGTATGATTCATTTTAAATCGTTTCCATGAATTCAGTGGAAGTAAGTACGAATTTTACATTCTACAATTAGCTTGAATTTAAATCATCGTATCTCGACAGATGATAAAGATGATTGGATAAAAGAAAATTCGTTTTGACTTTATTCATGTATCAACCTCTGTCAAAAGCTTGAACTGATTCGTACAAGTTTAAAGCAAGGAAGTGGCACACTTCAAAAACCTCCCAAAAAACATGGTTTTTGCATATAAAATCCAAACGAAACAAGATTTCTTTCAATCGTATGAAACTTACTTTACACCGAAGTACGATATACCGGTGAATCGAATCTGAATCAGCAATCTCGCTCCAGTCCATAATTACTTAAGGGTGAGTGTTTCTGCACGTAAAATCCTAACGGTGAACACACAAACGGTGTGCATTAGTTTCAGCCCTATTAAAATCTTTTGCAAAAGGAATTAATTGATTCCCTAAATTTACCTTGTCGCCAGCTCCATTTGTCGTTTAAACCTTGCCCAATATACTGTAACACAGATACAATAAGACAGATGTTCGAATGGCTATATAAGTGACCGCTGGTCTGAAGTAAACCAAGAACTTTTTACTCCCTGTTCCTAGCTCAAAAAGCAACGGAGCACCAAGATACCCCTCCCCGAAATCGCGACTCTGCACGCAGCCTTTTCATACATATTTGTTACACTGGTTCCAAGCTGTAACGATTATCTCCCAGTAAACTATATGGAAATTATTAACCCAGATTACTACAAAGATAACACAAGTCTTATACTTAAGTATTATACCAAAGCAGGAGAAATAAATTTTTCGAATTCCAGGACTTGGTTCTCCAGAACATTGCCAAATAATGGTATAACAAAAGTAAGATTGGTTACAGTAAGTAATACTATTCCCCAAATTTTGAGGAAAAAGAAGCAACCATTCCATATTAACGAGATTGCTCTTTCAGGTGTAGACAGTGTGTTAGACGTAAGCAAAAGAAAACTGAAAATGGAACAAGTTGAAGTCAAAAATTACAAGCTGGAGTATTTAGTGAAAACAATTGCCATGAAGGAAACAGTTGTTGCAGAAAGATGATGCAGTCACAGATGTATAAACAAGGCTTAAGATTACAGATGTACAAACAAGGCTTAAAACTTACTTCAAACACAACATATGGAAAAATCTCCATACGACTCGGGAAGACGAGGTTTCAGCGCTTACTGTAATATGAAAGCAAAGTGGCTACACATTGGAATACTCCCAATAAAAGACGGATTGGAGGACTTTTCTATGTTAGAATTTATGTGAAAATCTGTTCATAAACCTCCATTCCCATAAGGAGCTTGATTAAAAATGATTATTATATTGTATCAACATGTGTTCTCGACAGAAAACCCTTTTGCATAGTTAAAAAATTTTGGGTAAGTATATCTAATAGCAAATCGTTTACTAAAGTGGTAAACTTTAAGTTATATACATAAGTTCACTAGAATATGGGTAAAAGTTGACATCTTACACCCATCAGGATGTGGAATGCCTGAAGACTATTACTATAAAGGAAACAGAACGTAAAATAAAAATTCCCGAGTGCTCTCAGCTGGAGGATTGCGAGGAAAGATGAAGCTTATTATTAAGACATTACAGCAGGTAGTTTATGGGAAAATATTAGGTATGTATTAGAGTTTAAGAATGTGCCTCACTCGTTTTCATCAAACTATTTGCTGCAGAAAAACATATTGTTTGGACGTAGATTTAAATTATATGCAAAATATTAAACTGAATATTCTTAAAACCAAATGAAATAAACATAAAGAAAGAGTTGTTTTCTGCATGGATATGTGTGTACATAAAATAATAAAAAAAATTTCACAACAAAAATTGTTTTCTTATTCGCTATAGAAGTATTTGTCATAAATCCTAAGAAAATCCCATGTTTTCTAACATTTTCGTTAGTTTTTGGGCTGTTAATATTGTAAAGTAATCAGAATTAGGTAGCTAAGAACAGAGTATCCACCGTTTTTACCACCATGAATTCACACAGAGCATTCTGTACTTTTCTCATTGCTTACCTAACATCATTTAGTCAAATATTTGCAGTACTGTATTAGCAGAGGTTTGGTTTACTTCTATTAATCTGACAGCAACAGCTTATTTTATTAACCTCCATTTTTATGAGCAAACGTGTACTGAACTTGCCATGTGTATCACTTTGCTAAGATTTCCTGTTATGGTGTCTATACAACTCCATTCCGAATCCCGAGATTCATGGAAAACTGATTAAATTTAAGAAAAATAAATGTAGCTTGAATCAAATCTACAACCATCCATGCTATTGCTAGTCCAACTGTCCTACTAGACCCTCATGACTTGAGCTCTGATTTTCACACACTTACAAATTGTAAACAGCAAAGCATTCACTATCATATTACGAAACATGCATAATGATGAAGTAAAACAACCAAAGTACGAGGTATAAAAACACAGCTCTTCTTCTTCTTCTTTCGAATAACCCATTTGGATGGTACGATGAATCAACTTTGGCTGCTCTTCATTGTATTAGACTTCTTCAGTTTCCAAATTTCCTTCATCCTTTTAGAATGTTGTTCCCTTTCTTCTTACGTCCACTTTCGTCTAGTTATTTTCTTTCTCTCCTGAAATTCTGCCTTTTGAACTGCCTTTCTGAAATGTGTTCTGTTTTCTATTGTGTCTATTGTAACTCCAGCATTTTCAATGTCCTTTCAGTCTCTATGAACCATGCTGGCTTGGATTTGTAGCTATTGAGTAATGTGAATATCCGCTTGGTTAGTCTGTTGTTATCCATTCTGAATATATGTCCAAAAAACTGTAGTCTCCTCTTCCTCATTACATCAGTTAGTTTCTCCGTTTTCAGATATAGCTCTCTGTTTGGTCTTAACCTGTATTCAGCATTATCGTTTCTTTTAGCTCCCAGTATTTTCCTTAAAATTCTTCTTTCGACCTTCTCTAGTTTCTCAAGATCTCCATTTCTTGTTAGTTTAAGTGTTTCTGCCGCATAAAGAGCTTCAGGTCTGCCCACTGTTTGGTAGTGTCTTAATTTCGTGTTCCAGGACAAGGATTTTTTATTACAAACGTTATTGGTCATATGAAACACTCTTTCCATTTTGTGCACTCTAGTTTCTATAGCTATCTTTTCCTTGGCATTGTGTGTAATCCACTCTCCTAGGTATTTAAAGGAATCTGTTTTGTGTATTGTGTTGTTGTCAACTGCAATATTTTGAGGAGCATCAAAGATGTTTGTCATAAACTTTGTTTTTTCATAGGATATTTGTAGTCCTACTTTGGCTGCTTGTTTTTGTAGTTCTCTTATTTGTTCTTGGGCATTGTCTAGTGAATCTGTAATCAATGCCATGTCATCTGCGAAGGCTAAACAGTCGACAGTGATCTTGTTTGGATTTCTCCCTAGTTGAATCCCTTTAGTATTGATGGCCTTCCTCCATTCTCGAACTACCTTCTCCAAGACACAATTGAAAAGCAGAGATGACAGACCATCTCCCTGTCGAACACCTGACTTTATTTCAAACGATTTTGAGAGCTCTCCCCTAAATTTTACTTTCGATTTCGTATTTGTCAAAGTACCTTTAATTATTGCAGTTGTTTTAGCATCGAGTCCCAATTCTTTTAAGATATCAAGCAGCTTATTTCTGTCAATTGAATCATAGGCTTTTTTAAAATCCACAAAAGTAATTACATATTTTAAGTTCCTGATTTTCCTCATTTCTATTATGTTCTTTAAATTTAGTATTTGTTCTGCACATGACCTTCCCTTCCTAAATCCAGCCTGATACTCTCCTAGCTGTTTGTCAAGTATCTCTTCTGCTCTTTTTAAAAGCGCCTTAGACAAGATCTTACAGGTCACTGGTAAGAGGGAGATTCCCCTATAATTGCTAGGATCTGTTTTCTTCCCTTTTTTATGCAGTGGATGTATTAATGCAGATGTCCAGTCTGGTGGTAATCTGTGTGTTGTCCAGATTTCTTTTAGTATTTCTGATAGACACTGTATCATGTTGTCACTAGAGTACTTCCATAGTTCAGCAACTATATTATCCTCTCCAGGGGCTTTATTATTTTTAAGCTCTTTTATGATTTCTTTTATTTCTTCTGTGGTTGGCGGCTTGGAGTCTGGTGGTGTTGGGTTTACAATATTGAAATTAAATTTTTCTTCCGGTGGATAACAGTTATGTAGTTCTTCAAAATATTCAGCAAGTATTCTACAGTTCTCAATGCTATTGTATGCAGTTTTCTGCGTTTTTGGGTCCGTGAAAAATAGACTAGGAGGAGAGTATTTCTTTAAGTTACTTTTGAAAGTTTTGTAAAAGTCCCTAGCATTGTTCTGTTTGAAGTTGGAGTCTATTGATGCTAGTTGGTCTTTTATGTATTGAACTTGGATCTTTTTAAGGCCTTTTGAAGTTTGCTTCTGGGCTTCTTTTAGGGAGTTCCTATTTTTATCATTTTTGTTGGCATTCCAAATGTTCCAAGCTCATTGTCTTGTTAGGATTAGTTTGTCACACTCATCATTCCACCAGGCATGTTTACATTTTTTGGTAAGGAGAATGGTTTCTTCTGCTGTCTGTACTATATCTTTTTGAAGTTGTTCCCATGTTTTAGGTGTTTTCTTTTCCAAAAGTGTCCTGAAATTGTGTTCCTTGGTTAATTTCTGAGTGTCAAACTTTTTAGGTTGATATTCGCTCTTTCTTTTATATATTGGTCTAATTTTGAATTTAACGACAGATAGATAGTGATCTGAATTTAAACTTGCACTCTTAGCAACTTTTACATTGAGTATCTCTGATGCAGACAGTCTGCTTATAGCAACATGGTCAAGTTGTTTCTCCCCACAGACTGTATTCGGGGATACCCATGTAGTTTGTTTTCTAGGGAGTTTTTTGAAATATGTAGACTTTAGAACTATGTCATGTTCTCTGCATAAACTAATAAGTCTTTTTCCATTTGCATTGGTTCTTTTATGTGCAGGGAATTTGCCTACTATGGATTGGTGATGACGTTCTTTGCCGATTTGAGCATTAAAGTCTCCCAACAATATTATTGTGTTTTTGGATGAAATCTGGTCTAAGGTGTTTGACAGTTCCTGCCAAAAAATTTCTGTTTGTTCTTTTTGTGTTCTGTTTTTCTCATTTGTTGGTGCATGTGAGTTTACAATGATATACAGTTGTTTACTGATTTCAAGGTTAATGTTGAAAGCCTTTCATTGACAGATTTAAATTCTACTATTGAGTTTAATATATTTTGGTTTACAATGAATCCTGTTCCAAATTGGGGTACATTCTTCATAACTCTTTTTCCTGGCTTCCCTTTGAAGATTCTGAATCCCTCTGAATCAAATTAATGTTCATCAGTATACCTTGTTTCTTGGAGTGAAGTTATCATTATATTTTTCTGTTTTATAAAATTTATTAACGTTTTAAGTTTTCCTGTTTTTAAAAGTGAGTTTACGTTGAACGTTGCCAAGTAGTTTATATTTTTGTTTTTAATTTTATTTGTTGCTTGCTTAAGGCATGTTTCAGGATGCTCCGACTCATCATTCGCACATTGCTGTAGGCCCCCAGAATCCGAATGCCTACTTTTAATTTCCTTAGAAATTGGAGATTGGTTACCCCTGGGGTAAAATCTGTTACAAGGTGCGTATCCATTGTTGATTGTTTGTTGGGTTAGGGGAACAAGTCCCCTAAGGATTCTACTCGAGGTTATTAGCTCCGAGGAATGGTTTTCAGCTGCACCACTGGTGGACAGACGCTCTACATTTATTTCTGTTTCCTTTTAAAACTATACACAACCATGAATTTCTCAAAATTGTTTTCACTTAATCTCATGCACTTATCTGATAGCACATTTTTACGAGTAGAAAATCAACATTCTGTTGACAATAACTGACATGTGCACACTTAAGTAAAAAAATTTCATGCAAAGCCAGATCAAATTGGAAGTCATTTGCATTTTCGCCACTTACTTTTTTTTCTTTCTGTGTAAGTTCATAAACCTAAAATCAAGATTTGGACCAATTACTCTGTTCAGCTATTGCTGCTACATCCAGTAAACCAAAGTATGGTGATCAAAATTTTTCAGCCTGTTCAAAAATTGTAAGAGATTCCAAAAATGGTAGGTCTGTGGATTCCAAATTCGTTATTGTTGCAGGAAAATGCATAAAATATGATCTGATGTCAATCAGGTCTTGGTTAGAATCTGTCTTCTTGAATGCCTGTTTGGTGTCTGTAATGCAAGCTGCATCAGTGGCCCTAAAAATGTCTATGACCTATCACCTAAAAAACCAATTCGAGTGCAGCACCTGAAGGCTTTTCAACAGAATGATGTGAACAGACGTTAATTTTAACAAATTTTCGGAAATTTATGATATCTAATTTCCTTCAAAAGTATCACAGTTAAAGATGGCAGCATTTACCCAAGTACCACAGCTGGTCAACAGAGGTTGTGGGACAAAGCTGTATCTGTCAGCGTATCTCTACATGCAGCAACACGTACCAGTTGTGCAAGAATACCTTTAACAGGATAAAAACTTGGTATATAATTTAGTTAATGCTGTTGGAATCATCAAACCTTTGCAGTTTATGGTCTATTTACCTTTGTGGAGGATATCAGTATACTTAGGTGCTCATTTTTTAGACGCACTAAGCTACAGCTACACAGTTTAGTGTATAGGTTAAACATATAATGTGCTTTATTTTAGTACAATATATTTTAATTGCTTTCCTGACCTTGATAATACATGGGGCACTTGTTAACAAAAGCACCGTTTTTCATTAAAATTAATTTGATAAAATATTCCTAAAAATAATGATAGGATCAGATTTCTGCTACGTTTTGAAACACGACTTAGTCTGTAAACGTTTTAGCAAGACCAGCTCCCTTGGTTTGCATATAGAGGGAAAAGAGCACACAAACTTTCTATAGGAGAGCGGTAGTGAAGGGACAGTTAGTTCCATCACTTTGTGCAGCATTGACAACGTACAGTTTGTCCCAATCATCCAGTATAGTAGAGACGTCACTCAGAAGCAACAAAGTAACATGAAATCACATAATGAAGAAGTTTATATACAAATACTATAATCTTTGAAGTAGTAAATATGAAATTAAATTAAACCTGTGGGAACGCTTTTAAATAGTTGCAGATAACATAGACATGGAGTAGCCACAGTGAGCACAGACTTCTACCGATTGAAACAATGGCACCTGAGCTTACTAGAATGTTTACAGACTATACAAATAGTATTCTGTTTACAATTATTCCATCAAAGAAATTTGCGAGCATAGAATGATCTTACTTTTGTAAACCTTTGCAGAACACGAGATGAAGTTGCTCCAGTCAATACTCACTTAATCGTCCAACTATCAAATATGCAGTTTATCTATCTATCTATATCCGAATCCCACTCCAGCTAATGCTGGGTCAGGATGTTGACGAGTCCTCTCCATTTGGCTCGGTCCTCCCACCACTTTTCTTTCTCCATTTGCTGCCAGATCACACCTCTCCTTTCTACAGATATTCTCACTCCCATTTTCCACTGTGTTCTTGGGCGCCCTCTAGGTCTTTTCCCATCCATCTTTAGTTCTTCCATAATTTTGGGGAGTCTCTGCCCATGCATCCTCTTAACATGCCCATACCATCTTAACCTCTTTCTTTCAATTTCTTCTCTCATACTTTCTTGTTTAAGGTCCTTTCTAATCTCTGCATTCCTTACTCTGTCCATTCTTTTTTTTCCCTTAACTGCTCTCAGAAATTTCATTTCCCCTGCTTGCAGTCTGCTCCAGTCCCTTTCTGTCATTGTCCAAGTTTCTCCACCATAGGTGACAATAGGGATGTAATAATTCTTATACATAAGGAGTTTTGCTCTTTCTGAAACTTCATTATTCCAAATCAGGTGTTTTATTGTTTGGTAAAAATTGCCTCCCTTCTGTAACCTTCTATTAATTTCGTTAGTTATTCTTCCATCCCTAGATATTTCACTTCCTAAATAAGTGAAACTTTCTACCACTTTGAGGGGTTCTCCATTCAAGGTAATATTTCTGTTGATCCCTTTCTCTCTTCCAAATACCATTACTTCACTCTTATCTTTATTTATTTTTAATCCATACCTTTTCATTATTTCCTTCCACACATCAAGCTGTAACTGTATATCTACCTCTTTATCACCCCATATTACCATATCATCTGCAAAAATCATCTTTTTCTCTTTTTCTTTTACTATATCTTTAACTGCCCTGTTCATTCCCTCCATCACAACATTCAAAAGTGCAAGGGATAGAATACTTTCTTGTTTAAGTCCTTGTCTTATTTCGAAGTATTCAGAGTTCCCCAATGGTGTTCTAATTCTACAATTGTGTCCTCTATACATTGTTTTTATAACATTAATGTATCCATCTTCTATATCTATCTTCTTCATTTCTTCCCAGAGTCTCCCTGTCAACTGAGCCATATGCCTTTTCTATGTCTATAAAAACCATTATCACCCTTTTGTTATATTCCCAACTTTTTTCCATCAGTTGGCGGATAGAAAATATCAGGTCGATCGTGCTTCTTCCTTTCCTAAACCCATGCTGTTCTTCACTCAGCTTCTTTTCTATCTTTTCACTTAATAGATTTAGTAAAATTCTTTCAAAAATCTTGGCTGTATGACTCATAAGGGTTATTCCTTTGTAGGTTTTACAAAGTCTTTTATTGCCTTTCTTGAAGATGGGAACAATGTCTCCTGTTCTCCAGTCGTCAGGTATTGTACTATTTCTCCACATGCTTGATAGTACTCTATACAGCCACTGCATTCCCACTGGACCGGCTGCTCTTATCATGTCCACTGATACTTCATCAGGTCCTGCGGCTTTCCCCCCATTCATCTTCTTCACAGCTTTTTCCGTTTCTTCCTGTGTAATTTGTTCTAATTCTGCTTCCCATCTTCTCTCAATTTCTCCATTATTTGTTGTCTCGTCATGTACCTGCTCCTCAGCGTTTAACATCTTCTTATAATGTTCTTTCCAGAGGTCTTTTATATTCCCTGGATCTTCAATAATGGTACCGTCCTCTGTTTCCATCTTTACTGGTACTTCAGAAGCCTTCCTTTTATTTTTATCATTTTATAGAACATTGTCTTATTGCTCTTCACATCTTCTTCAAGTTTTTTTGTAAACTCTTCCCATGCCTTTTTCTTTGCTGTCTCCATTATTTCTTTGCACTTCTTCTTTTCATCTATATATCTTTTATGGTCTTCGTCACTTTTAGTTTTCCACCACTTTCTCCATGCTCCATTTGTTATTCTAACTACTTGGATTGTGATATCATCCCACCAACTTGTCTGTCTCATTTTTTTCCTTTCCAGATGTTCTGCCACATACTTTTTGTGTTGATTCCACTAAAGTGTCTTTGAATAAACTCTATTCTTTTTCTACATCGCAGAAAACTTCTTTTGGAAATTTTTGTGTGATTAATTCTCTGTACTTCTCAGCACATTCACTCTCCTTCAGTGTCCAATCCCGTATCCTCATCACTTTCTTCTGTTTTCTATTTTTCACACACTGATTCATTTTCCATTGCCCCACAAGTAATCTATGGTCTCCATCTGCACTCACACTTGGAATTACCTTCACATTTGTTACTTTCTCTCCCCATTCCCTATCTACTAAAATATAATCAATTACACTCTTGGTTCTTCCATTCCAACTGCATCTGGTGATAAGATGACTTTCTTTGTAAGCGTAGGCTTCCGCGGCCGTTGTCTTCTTCAATAAAATTCTTCAGGGTATCAGACCGCATCGTCATAATTTAAAATGCGCCAACGTTTCGGCCAGCGTTGCAGCTAGCCTTCATCAGGGCCTTACGTTAACTGCTAAATGAACACACTTGGTTCCTTAAATAGCTGCAGCTATTTAAGGAACCAAGTGTGTTCATTTAGCAGTTAACGTAAGGCCCTGATGAAGGCTAGCTGCAACGCTGGCCGAAACGTTGGCGCATTTTAAATTATGACGATGCGGTCTGATACCCTGAAGAATTTTATTGAAGATGACTTTCTTTCTTCATAAACCAGCTGTTTGCTATTTTCATTCCATTCCTCTGACACAAATCCAGGAGTCTTTCCCCTTCTTCATTTCTGCCTCCATATCCAAAACATCCCAATACTTGCTCACATCCCTTTCTGTCGTTGCCTACCTGTGCATTAAAATCTCCCATCACTATATTAGCACTCTCCATATGGTTTTCTAACACATTTTCAAAGTCCATCTTCTCTTCTTCACTACATCCCACTTGAGGTGCATAAATCTGGATTACTCTTAGTGTTTCTTTTTGGAATCTCAGGTTTAAGATTATGATCCTGTCTGATATATATCTCACATTTTCAATACAGCTTTGTACATTCTTATTCACCATCACTGCCACACCATTTCTTCCAGACCTGTTATTCCCACTCCAGTACAGTTTTCCTCCTCCTCTGAAATTCTTCTCACCTTTTTCCTTCCACTTTGTTTCGCTTAATCCCAATATATCTAACTTCCTCTCTGTTAGTACATCTGTCATTTCTTCCATTTTTCCATTGAGGATTAATATATTGAGGGTGCCAATATTTAGGTTTCATCTTCTTGTACTGATGAATATCATCAGGTCTCCCATCATTTGCACCACTACTTTAAGAAGCAGTGGGGTCAAATGCTGAGTGGTTCGTTCCGAGGCTCGTCTGTGTTTTGAAAGCAATATATGAAGACTTTCCTACTGGCTTGCTAGGCCTAATGGAAGAAAGGATTTTCTGTTGGGGTTGTCTCCCTTAGCCTTTGGAGTTTCTCCTCCACCAAAAGGCAGTGGTTCCCTTCTCATTTAATCCCCAGAAAGGAGGGTTGCCTCATCTGCCAGCTACACTGTTCCGAAGTCTTCCTTCTCCTCCGTCGCTGCCATTAAAGTCAAATATGCACTATACCTACGTATACAGTCAATAGTTTTCTCAACAGTCAATAGTTTCGTCAATGGAGGCTCATATGTTTTGCTGATTCCAAGTCCCTTCGAATTTTATCTAATAATTCATCGATAAAACAATAACTTAAATCAGGACTGAGGCGAGTTTAAGTTCACAAAATTGGTTTTTACGTTATTGAAGAAGATCATTTATATTGCTTATGCGACTTGATATGTTGAGCGAGTGATTAAAAAAAATATTCTTTAAAATACACTTCTCCTTGGTAGTAATAAGGTAAGTACACATCCACATCCATGTTTATTGCAACAGTCTCAATAAACGAAACCACTGTATTTTCTTAGAAATACGTTTCCCTCAATCTATTTCGATCAAGTGCTAGTAGGTGCCATAACTAAAAATTTATATTGTGTTAGATAGAGCAGCAATCTGTCGTGAAATTAAGTTGCTTTAATATGACATTTATAATCACAACGCAGATCAGATTTCGACTTTTTTTTTCCTTTATTGTAATTTTCATACCTGTACAGATACATAGGTAGGCTGGCAGGAGCATCGTACGCTGCTCTTCAGCCTTCGATTTTCCAATGATGAAAAAACAGTAAGAAGATACATAATAGTTAGAGTGACAGGTAAAAAAACAGTAGACATACAAAAACACAACACACGGAGCTGTTCACACTCGACGAAAATTACACTGAAACACGTTGGCACGGCGCACAAACATTGATGATTCGACGGCACAGGTGAACATAGGAGTGTGGCGGTGAACACTAACACAAACACGACGGCACACACACGAGAAACTGATGGCGATGATCTCTGGCGCGCGAATGTCCACGTAACGTGTGTGACTCTGGGGACCTGCCAATAGGGGAAGAGGGGTAAGGGGGAGGGAGAGGGAAGAGCGGAGATGCCAATGGCAGAGGAGGTGGGAGGAGGAGTAGAGGGACAGGGTAGGGGAAGCCCGGGAGAGGAGTCGGGAGAAAGGGAGGAGGAAGGGAAGGGTTAGAGAAGGGAGAGAGGGTGCCCAAAGGAAACAAACACAGGGAGAAAGAGGGAGGATCAAAGTTAGTAGGAGGGGTAGATGGAGGGGATGAGGGCATCATCAGGGAGGGGGAGCTGGCGGAAGCCACCTTAGGAGGGGGTGTGGAGAGTGGAGAGATGGAGAGCAGGTGGGACATGGAAGTACAGGTGCGGCAGCGGACGGGGGCGGGAGACGATGGGAGAGACCAGCTGCAGAGGAAGATCGAGCTCGCGGGAGGTGTAGAGGGTCCATATCTGTTCGAGGTAAATGAGGAGGTGGGGGAAGGGAATTAGGTTGTACAGGATCCGCGTGGGGGAGGGGAGACGGATGCGACAGGCGAGGCGAAGAGCATGGCGTTCCAGGATCTGAAGGGATTTGTAAAAGGTAGGGGGAGCAGAGTGTTGGCGGAGAAGGAGGGAGAGGTTCCAGGCCTTGAGGAGGGAAGGATCAGGACAAGAGAGGACGTACTTGTAGGAAAAGGGAGGGGAGGAGGAGAAAGTGGAGGAGGAGGCGGAGGGAGCAGGGCCAGGTGGGGAGACATCCATGGCATCCTGGGGGGGGGGAGGAAGGAAGATGGGGCGGGGTCTTTTTGAGAGCGGAGGAGGTGGTGGTGCCACTAGGGCGTTTAAGGGTGGTGGAAGGGTGGGTGGTGACATGAGAGACGGGAGCTATAGGGAGGTGGCGGGAAGTGGCAGGTCCCGGCATGGATGTAGTAGTCGGTGCCGGAGATGGTGATGGCGAAGGCGACAGCGATGGCGGCGGCGATGGTGAAGGGAGTGATGGCGTAGGCGATGGGGAGAGCTGGGCATGGGCAGTGGCCCGACAGGCCACCACGCTAGCTGGAGCTGCAGTGACAGGCTGGGGGAGTGGGAGGAAAGGATCAGAGGTAGAGGAGTGGGAGGAAGAAGCTGGGGAGGGAGCGACAAAGAGCAAGGGTGAAGGGAGAGTTAGAAGAGGAGGGATGGAAAGGGGGGGCGACTGGGCACAACATGTAATGGTGGTGGTGGCAGCGGAGGGCGAAATATACACTATGGCAGTGGTGGTAATAGTGGCAGTGGTGGTGGGGGCTGACATGACAACAGGGATGAACTAAAACAGTAAAGGACGAAAAGGAGAGGAAACAACCAGGCACGGACGAAGACGGATGAAGACGAGAGTCCCACGTTGCTGGCGCTGGTGTAGGCTGACAGGAACGCCGCAGCTGCTGCTGCCACGGACGGGGACGGGGCCGCTGTTGCTCCTGCTGCTGCTGGCTAGACCGCTGCTGCAGGCTGGACTGCTGCTGCAGGCTGGACTGCTGCTGCTAGCTGGCTGGCTGGCTGGCTGGACTGCTGCTCCTGCTGCTCCCGATGCTCCCGCTGCTGCTGCTGCTGCTGCTGCTGCTGCTGCTCGGCTGGGCTGCTGCTGCTTGGCTGGCTGGCTGGCACCTGCAACCCTAATGCTTCGATTAGAGCACGAAAACACAAATCGAAGGGCAGTACTCGTAGCGAGGTACCGCCGGAGATGCGCAGATTTCGACATGTGTCAGGTCATTATCAATGCTAAAACAAATACAATGTGATTTACAAAGGTTATAAGTCCATCACATCGTTGTCTTTGATGTTAACATTGCATAGCAGTGCGGAATTGTAGCAGTTGTTCGTGCTCAAGTGAATGCTTACACAGTTCAACCATTACTGTCGTAAAATTATATGTTGGTTTCACATTACATATCAGTTTTGCATGTGGCGCCCTCTATGAGCTGCGCCTGAAGTTACAGTTTTGACGACATTTTTGTAATATTTATGTTGTACAGTAACTAAGTAGTAACATGAAGTTATTATGGGTAAAACTATGTAAAAATTACAGTTCTTACTTTTTCTCATGTCTGTTTTCTTTTCTTTGTTGTTGTTTTCAAACCTGGTATAGGCAGGCCATTAGCGGCAGAGCAGGCTGCTCTTTGGCCACTGAGAATACAAAAGGTACAAATGAAGACAATTAGAGAGAAAAAATATGGTGGATATATAAACGGAGGCATACACTTTTAAAATACATGGAGCCGTTCACAGGCGTAGAGTCCAAGATCAAATTTGTTCAGACACTTGGACGCACACAAAGACGAAAATTGTCACACCCGAACGGAGGAGCACAAAACGAATAACACTGAAACACCTGAGCACGAACGACGGCACACACAGAAACACGAGGCAATGATCTCCGGTGCGCAAATGTTCACTGAGTGTGTACGAGTCCGGGGACCTGCCAAGAGAGGAGGAGGGGGGTGGGAGAGGGGAGAGCAGAGATGCCAAGGGTGGGGGAGATAGGGGTGGGGAAGGGAGGGGGGAGGGGGTTAGGGAAGCCCGGGGCAAGAGGGGTGGAGGAAGGGGGGATGGAGGGAAAAGGAGTGAGAAAGGAGGGAGGGGAGGGAGGGTGCCCAAAGGGAAAAACACTGGAAGGCAGAGGGGAGGATCAAAGTTGGTAGGAGGGGTAGATGGAGGGGTGGAGGGCATCATCAGAGAGGGGGAGCTGGCGGAAGCCACCTTGGGAGAGGGTAAGGAGGGTGGAGAGATGAAGACCGGGTGGGACGTGGGAATACAAGCACGGCAGCAGGTAGGGGTGGGAGAGGATGGGTGAGATAAGCGGGTGAGGAGGATCGAGTTTACGGGAGGTGTAGAGGATCTGTATCTGTTTGAGGAAAAGGAGGAGGTGGGGGAACGGAATTAGGTTATACAGGATCCGCGTGGGGGAGGGGAGATGAATGCGATATGCGAGGCGGAGAGCATGGCGTTCAAGGATCAGAAGGGATTTATAAAAGGTAGGGGGAGCGGAGATCCAGGCCATGTGGGCGTAACAGAGGATAGGGCAGATGAGGGATTCATAGGTGTGGAGTATGATTAGGGGTCCAGACCCCACGTACGGCCGGAAAGGAGCTTGAGGAGACGGAGTCGGGAGCGTGCCTTGGCTTGGATTGTCTGGAGATGGGAGGTCCAGGAGAGTTGACGGTCGAGGGTGACGCCAAGGTACTTAAGGGTGGGGGTGAGAGCGATAGGACGGCCATAGATGGTTAGATAGAAATCGAGGAAGCGGAAGGAAGGGGTGGTTTTGCCTACAATGATCACCTGGGTTTTGGAGGGATTGACATTGAGCAACCACTGATTGCACCAAGCGGTGAACTAGTCAAGATGGGATTGGAGAAGGTGTTCGGAACGCTGCAGGGTGGGGGCAAGGGCAAGGAAGGCGGTGTCATTGGCAAACTGGAGAAGGTGGACGGGGGGTGACGTCGGCGGCATATCCGTTGTCTACGAAAGGTACAGAAGGGGGGAGAGGACGGAGCCTTGGGGCACACCGGCGGAGGGAAAAAAAGTGTAGGAATCCGTGTTATGGATGGTGACGTAGGAAGGACGGTGGGAGAGAAAGGAGCCGATCAGACGGAAGTAGTTAATGGGAAGGGCGTAGGTTTGGAGCTTGAAGAGGAGACCGGAATGCCATACGTGGTCATAGGCACGTTCGAGGTCCAGGGAGAGGAAGATCGTGGAGCGACGAGAATTAAGCTGTTCGGAAAGGAGATGAGTGAGGTGAAGGAGAAGGTCATCGGAAGAGAAGGACGACCGAAAGCCACACTGGGTAACGGGAAGGTGGCGGTGCTGGTCTGTGCGTCAGGTGAGGATGGATTCCAGGACCTTGCTGAAGACAGAGGTAAGGCTGAAGGGACGTTAGGAGGAGATGGCGGACGGTGGTTTACCTGGTTTAAGGAACATCGGGATGCAGGAGGTTTTCCACAGGTCGGGGTAGTAGCCAGTGGACAGGACTACATTATAGAGCCTGGCCAGGGTGGAGAGGAAAGAGACAGGAGCTTTACGAAGGTGGTGGTAGGTGACACGATCGTGACCAGGAGTGGTGTTGCGTTTAGTGCGGAGTGTAGCAATGAGATCCTGTGTAGTGATAGGGGCACTGAGTTCCCTGTGTGCAATGTTGTCCAAGCACTGGAAACCAGGTGCGAGGGGAGGGACAGAGTTGTCAGTACAATCGCGGACATCCGGGAAGAGGGAGTAATCGAACTGGGGATCATCGGGGATGGAAAAGACATCGGAGAGGTAGGAGGCAAAGTGATTGGCCTTACTAAGGCTGTCAGGGAAGGGGTGATCATCATGGAGAAGAGGATAGTAGGGGGAGGGTTTAGTTCTAGTAAGGCGACGGAAGGCTGACCAGAACTTGGACGAGTTTATAGGTAGGGTGGCATTTAAACGGGTGCATGTCTGTCGCCAGTCCCGGCGTTTCCTAGCCGCGAACAAATTTCGAATGTGTCGCTGGAGTTGCCGGTGGCGTCGTAGTGTGTGGAGGAAGGCATGGTAGAGACGGCGGGATTCACGGAGGAGGAGGACGGCCTGTGGGAGTAAGGTAGGATGGTGGGGGTGGATGGCGACAGTAGTGACGTGGGCTGCCACGGCCTCAGACAAGGTCTGTTGGAGAAAGGAGGCGGCATGGGTAACATCGTCAGGTTGGTGGTAGGTGAAGGGGTGGCTATCGACCTGGGTGAAACGGTGAGGAGGACAGGGAGATGGTCGCTGCCAACAGGCTCCAGGACATCCACTGTTATGCGGCCAAGGAGGTTAGGGGAGGAGAGGATGACGTCGAGAGTGGAGTTGGATTCGGGACGGTTGTGCTGGGGCATGGGGACGAGGTCGCCTTGAAGGGAGGAGAGGAACCGATGCCACCGCCGTAACTGGGCGGCGGAACGACTATGGATGTTGAGGTCGGCGGCGATCACGTAGGAGGAGAAGGTACGGTCAATGTGGGAGAGGAAGTCGAAAGGAATAGGGGCGTTAGGGCGGACATAGATGGTGGCGCAGGTGACGGTAATGCCGGGGAAGAAGAGACTAAAGATCAGGTGTTCGGTGGGGTCTCATGTCTGTAATGTGCTAGATGTTTAAAATTACTGTAGCACGTAACAGTGACAGTTACGCGTCATGGGCTAAAATTAGTTATAAAACTGATATGACTACGTAAAGTACGTTATAGGAATTATTGCATATTTTGTCGTGTTGCGACCTGTCTTAACTTAATTAGTTGTTACTTGACAAAAGATATAATGTGAATTTTATTTATAAAATGCGCTTTGTTGGCGCTAGTAGCGCTTGTAAGCATCATTTCAATATGTCGCACTTAGTGGCCGAGAAATAAGAACAATATGATAAAGCGTGATCTTTTGAACATTTATTTTGATAAATGACAGTTTTACGTATTAATTGTTGCTAATGGTTACCCTCATGAGTTTGTGTGTTATTCTAATGCAATAAGTTGTGTAAATATAGTGTTATGAAAGTGGTACTCGTTTAGATCAAATGCAAGTGGCTGCTACATAATGGCGCGAGGTTGCGACTGATTTTTGAGAATCCCTGGGTCGAATTTTTCACTGCTTTCAAGTAGGTAGTTTTCATTATGACCTGATCATTGATCAAGTTACGCTTAACATTTGCTTGGTGCCAGTACGACCAGTGGTAGACAGCAGGGACAGTCCATTTTATAAGGTTGTGAAAAAGTGTTTGCGGTTTCTTAAAACCAACTACAAATTCCACAGTCAAAACTCTATAAAAAACAATACTGAGTCAGTGAAGAAAATCAGAAGTACACCAATAACAGATGAAATGAAATAATTCGTTCTAGACATTGTAAACTTATATACAAACATTCCTATTGACGAAACCGTACAGGTAATCTATTGCAATTTACTAGAGCAAAATAGGCTTTCAAAAAGGGAAATTGAGGAGTTCATTGGGTTATTGAAGCTAATTTTGGAACTTAACTATTTTAATTTAATGGTACAGTTTATTCTAAAAAAAAAAAAAGGTGTTAGTGTGGGGAGCTCAATATCTGGTATACTAGCGGACATATTTATAAACCATCTTGAGAACAAATTCTTTACAGAAAACCCATTATGGGCAGCAAAAATTTGTATATTATTATAGACACGTACATGACACACTGTTGTTAGTAAAAGGGAATGAAGAAGTAATTGACAACATACTATCCACTTTCAATAGTTGGCATGAATCAATGACGTTTACTGGTGAAATTGAGATAAATGGTTCCATAAATTTTCTAGATTTATCAGTCCAGACAAAGAATGGTAGGCACACATTTGGCATCTTTCGCAAAAAAACATGCACAGATGGTATTGTAGACTACACATCAAACCATCCCATTCAACATAAAAAGGCGTTTATTAATTTCGCATTTAATTGTGTATTTGCCATTCAGTTGTCAAAAGAAGAACATGACAATGAAATGGCAACTATAAGATATATCGCTAAAGTGAATAATTATCCTAACACATTTGTCGATATGATATATAGGAATGTAGAGAAAAAATATGGTAATGAGATAAATACCTTTATACCAAAAGAAAGTACAAAATTTGTCACCTTGTCTTACTATGGGAAAATGAGCATGAGAATTGCATCGATTTTCAGAAAATACAAAGTGAAAGTAGCCTTTGGAACAACAAATAACTTAAGATGTATCTTACAACATACTGTAGATGTAAAAAATGTACTTGATTCATCTGGGGTTTATAAAAGTGATTGTCCTGATTGTGGAGCATGTTACGTAGGTCAGACAGGGAGGAGACTGGAAACTAGGTTCAAGGAACATGTTGCTCTAGAAAGAAAAGACGCAGCAAAGAAATCAAGTCTGGCTGCACATGTATTGTCAACTAAACATAGATTGCCAATGTTAACGACAAATGTAAGATTGCTACATACAGGCGAGAAGGGTGGACTCCTCGATCTTCTTGAGGAGATGGAGATCTTTTGCCACCCTCCCCCTCCCTGATGATGCCCCCCTCCTCTCCATCTACCCCTCCTACCAACTTTGATCCTCCCTCCTTCTTCCCGCGTTTGTTCCTATGGGCACCCACTCTCCCTTCTCTCCCCCTTCCCTCCCTGTTCCCTTTCTCCCCACTCCTCCCCCAGGCTTCCCCCACCCCCATTCCTCCACTCCTCCTACCATCTCCTCTGCCATTGACATCTTTTCTCACCCCTCTCCCTCCCCCTCCCCCTTCTTCCCCTCTCGGCAGGTCCCCGGACTCGCACGCGCTACGTGGACATTCGCGCGCTGGAGATCATCGCCATCCGTTTCTCGTGTGTGTGCCATCACGCTCCATTGTTCACATGTGCCATCAAAATCATCAGTGTTTGTGCGTCGTGCCGACAGTTTGTTTTTTTTTTTTTTTTTTTTTTTTTGGTCATCAGTCTACTGACTGGTTTGATGCGGCCCGCCATGAATTCCTTTCCTGTGCTAACCACTTCATCTCAGAGTAGCACTTGCAACCCATGTCCTCAATTATTTGCTTGACGTATTCCAATCTCTGTCTTCCTCAACAGTTTTTGCCCTCTACAGCTCCCTCTAGTACCATGGAAGTCATTCCGTCATGTCTTAGCAGATGTCCTATCATCCTGTCCCTTCTCCTTATCAGTGTTTTCCACATATTCCTTTCCTCTCCGATTCTGCATAGAACCTCCTCATTCCTTACCTTATCAGTCCACCTAATTTTCAACATTCGTCTATAGCACCAAATCTCAAATGCTTCGATTCTCTTCTGTTCCGGTTTTCCCACAGTCCATGTTTCACTACCATACAATGCTGTACTCCAGACGTACATCCTCAGAAATTTCTTCCTCAAATTATGGCCGGTATTTGATATTAGTTGTCTTCTCTTGGCCAGAAATGCCTTTTTTGCCATAGCGAGTCTGCTTTTGATGTCCTCCTTGTCCGTCTGTCATTGGTTATTTTACTGCCTAGGTAGCAGAATTCATTAACTTCATTGACTTCGTGACCATCAATCCTGATGTTAAGTTTCTCGCTGTTCTCATTTCTACTACTTCTCATTACCTTCGTCTTTCTCCGATTTACTCTCAAACCATACTGTGTACTCACTAGACTGTTCATTCCGTTCAGCAGATCATTTAATTCTTCTTCACTTTCACTCAGGATAGCAATGTCACCAGCGAATCGTATCATTGATATCCTTTCACCTTGTATTTTAATTCCACTCCTGAACCTTTCTTTTATTTCCATCATTGCTTGCTCGATGTACAGATTGAAGAGTAGGGGCGAAAGGCTACAGCCTTGTCTTACACCTTCTTAATACGAGCACTTCGTTCTTGATCGTCCACTCTTATTGTTCCCTCTTGGTTGTTGTACATATTGTATATGACCCGTCTCTCCCTATAACTTACCCCTACTTTTTTCAGAATCTCGAACAGCTTGCACCATTTTATATTGTCGAACACTTTTTCCAGGTCGACAAATCCTATGAAAGTGTCCTGATTTTTCTTTAGCCTTGCTTCCATTATTAGCCGTAACGTCAGAAGTGCCTCTCTCGTCCCTTTACTTTTCCTAAAGCCAAACTGATCGTCACCTAGCGCATTCTCAATTTTCTTTTCCATTCTTCTGTATATTATTCTTGTAAGCAGCTTCGATGCATGAGCTGTTAAGCTGATTGTGCGATAATTCTCGCACTTGTCAGCCCTTGCCGTCTTCGGAATTGTGTGGATGATGCTTTTCCGAAAGTCAGATGGTATGTCGCCAGACTCATATATTCTACACACCAACGTGAATAGTCGTTTTGTTGCCACTTCCCCCAATGATTTTAGGAATTCTGATGGAATGTTATCTATCCCTTCTGCCTTATTTGACCGTAAGTCCTCCAAAGCTCTTTTAAATTCCGATTCTAATACTGGATCCTCTATCTCTTCTAAATCGACTCCTGTTTCTTCTTCTATCACATCAGACAAATCTTCACCCTCATAGAGGCTTTCAATGTATTCTTTACACCTATCTGCTCTCTCCTCTGCATTTAACAGTGGAATTCCCGTTGCACTCTTAATGTTACCACCGTTGCTTTTAATGTCACCAAAGGTTGTTTTGACTTTCCTGTATGCTGAGCCTGTCCTTCCGACAATCGTATCTTTTTCGATGTCTTAACATTTTTCCTGCAGCCATTTCGTCTTAGCTTCCCTGCACTTCCTATTTATTTCATTCCTCAGCGACTTGTATTTCTGTATTCCTGATTTTCCCGGAACATGTTTGTACTTCCT
Source organism: Schistocerca piceifrons (assembly GCF_021461385.2). Lineage (NCBI taxonomy): Eukaryota > Metazoa > Arthropoda > Insecta > Orthoptera > Acrididae > Schistocerca > Schistocerca piceifrons. The sequence continues at coordinate 783,986,224 of NC_060138.1, forward strand.
CCTTTCATCAATCAGCTGAAGTATTTCTTCTGTTACCCATGGTTTCTTCGCAGCTACCTTCTTTGTACCTATGTTTTCCTTCCCAACTTCTGTGATGGCCCTTTTTAGAGATGTCCATTCCTCTTCAACTGTACTGCCTACTGCGCTATTCCTTATTGCTGTATCTATAGCGTTAGAGAACTTCAAACGTATCTCGTCATTCCTTAGTACTTCCGTATCCCACTTTTTTGCGTATTGATTCTTCCTGACTAATGTCTTGAACTTCAGCCTACTCTTCATCACTACTATATTGTGATCTGAGTCTATATCTGCTCCCGGGTACGCCTTACAATCCAGTATCTGATTTCGGAATCTCTGTCTGACCATGATGTAATCTAATTGAAATCTTCCCGTATCTCCCGGCCTTTTCCAAGTATACCTCCTCCTCCTCTTGTGATTCTTGAACGGGGTATTCGCTATTACTAGCTGAAACTTGTTACAGAACTCAATTACTCTTTCTCCTCTTTCATTCCTTGTCCCAAGCCCATATTCTTCTGTAACCTTTACATACACTTTCTCTATCTGTTCATCTTCAGCTTGCGATGTCGGCATGTATACCTGAACTATCGTTGTCGGTGTTGGTCTGCTGTCGATTCTGATTAGAACAACCCGGTCACTGAACTGTTCACAGTAATACACCCTCTGCCCTACCTTCCTATTCATAACGAATCCTACACCTGTTATACCATTTTCTGCTGCTGTTGATATTACCCAATACTCATCTGACCAGAAATCCTTGTCTTCCTTCCACTTCACTTCACTGACCCCTACTATATCTAGATTGAGCCTTTGCATTTCCCTTTTCAGATTTTCTAGTTTCCCTACCACGTTCAAGCTTCTGACATTCCAAGCCCCGAATCGTAGAACGTTATCCTTTCGTTGATTATTCAATCTTTTTCTCATGGTAACCTCCCCCTTGGCAGTCCCCTCCCGGAGATCCAAATGGGGGACTATTCCGGAATCTTTTGCCAATGGAGAGATCATCATGACACTTATTCAATTACAGGCCACATGTCCTGTGGATACACGTTACGATAGTTTGTAATGTGGTTATTCGTCGAGTGTGAACGGCTTCATGTTTTTTATGTTACTGTGTCTACTGTTTTTTACCCGCCAAATTGTTCAATCTCTTTTGTGTCTTCTATATGTTTTCTCGTTGTTAACTCTGAGACTGAAGAGCAGCATAAGGTGCTGCTGCCAGCCTAGTGTTGTACAGGTGTTGAAATTACAATAAAGGAAAAAAAAGTCGAAATCTGATCTGCGTTGTGACTATAAATGTCATATTAAAGCAACTTAATTCCACGACTGATTGCTGCTCTATCTAACCCAATATAACCACAGTCGTTGCGTGCACCCACCCCATGGGGGGAAACCTGATAAAAATTTATAATTCTAGACAAATGCATCAGGAACCTGTGTTCATTATATCCTGCACAGTACAGAATTCAGTCACTTTCCTTTGTCGATGACAATGAAAAATGTTTCACTGACAAATGACTTCATAATACAAACGTGGGAAGGAAATGGTTTAGTGATACGTTGTGCCCGTATTTTAAACACAGTTCTACAAAGCAACGTCCTACTCACGATTCCTTAAATTTTTCTCTATTAAAATGCTGATTGGTATAAACGTCTGAGGCGATTGCGGCGTCAGAACCAAAGGAGCGAAGGATAGTAGGGGTGCAAAGGAAAGTATCTCGCTGCACAGCTCAAGTAGAATATTTCGTATCACTCACCACAGATAGCAAGAATACTATGAACTTCACAGAGTGTTACAAAATTCACGAAATTATTCATATTATGCATTTTTTATATAATTCACAAAGAAATATCAGTAAAAGATGCTGTCATGGAACTTATTCTGATATATGTAGGGAAACCAGGAAAACTATATAATATACATTTAAAATATTATTATATCAAAAATGGCTTTGAATGTCCATTTGCTCCCCAAATGGCCAAAACATGCAAATATGCTTGCAACATGCGTTTGCATCCTCATGGTACTGACATAGAGAGATTTCTATAGTTTCGCTTGTGGTAATCAAACTTTTTAAGAATTGAACCCAGACGTTGGAGACCCAGAGGTCTCTCCTTGGGGGATGGGGAAGGGGGAGGGGAAGAGAGGGGAGAGGAAAAACCACGAAATGCAGCGTATTGTCATAGGGGAGGGAGGAGTCTCATTCCTCAGTCCTTCAGTGTTGTAAATATCATGTGGTCGGATTATTTATCTTAGCTAAAGTTTTAACTCACGTTCACAAAAACCAGTAACAGTGTGAGAAACTTTATTTATTCTGATGTGGAGGACTTTTCATGTTACTTCATAAATCGTTGACTGCAGACAGTCGTATTTCCTAGTCAGTCGACCGCTGCTCTTAAGAAACGTTTCGTATTTCAATTTTGTATGCGCACATGAATAATTTTAATGACTTCCTCGAAAAGTGATAAAATTTACACCCTAAATTTTCCTTAAAATATGGGACTGGGTACAACAGTCACATGAAATGTTTTCTTTAATTATGAAGGCTGTCGCTAATGACGTGATTCTTCTTTAGTCTTTGGTGAAACACTGGCAGTCTAGAGTCAGCTTACAACTAAGAAGCTCTGAATAAGCCATTAACTTGAGCGAACACATTTATCAGAAACGCAACGAATCGGAGAGCTACTTAACACTTCTTGCTGCGAGCAATACGGTTGGGCTATAAAATACAGGAGAGTTACAGAGGCGCCTCCATCGCATCTAGCGGCGAGCGCAGCACGGCAGAGAGAGTAAATAAGCGTGCTGTTGGTAGCTGTGGCGGCGTGTTCTGCTCGCGGCGGCCGCCGCCGCCGCCGCCTCCACCGCCTCGCGCTGTCGGATCGTAAATCGCGCCCAGCGAGGCTGAGCGTACAGGCGATATGCGCGCCTCTGACGTCACCAGGAGATGGGCCTCTCGATAGCAGCTGCCTGACGGCACAGTGACGAAAACCTTTCGGAAGAAGTCATCTGCACCTCCAGGTTCACGTTTGGATCGTAATGCTGGAACATTTCAGCACAAAAATCAGTATCGTTGGTGATAACACTGATATTCGTAGTGCGTACAATCTTGGATGTAAAAAAAGAATCGAGTACTTCTAGTCATAGTCTGTAACTCAGTGACATCGTATTTAAATACGCTGCTGGTTGTTGTGAAATCACATTTGATACACATCAGCGAGCATGGCAGTTTTCATATCAGCTGTAATGACTGTAGAGTATGATGACCTCTAAACGTAGAGCAGCACCATACTTTTTACACTGCCAAGCATTTTCACTTCTTTTTTCTCTGCGACTACAGTTAGTTGTTTGACGCGACTAGATTCGCCGGCCGCTGTGACCGAGCGGTCCTAGGCGCTTCAGTCTGGAACCGCGCTGCTGCAACGGTCGCAGGTTCGAATCCTGCCTCGGGCGACTTAGTTAAGGTCGTGTGGGGCTCCAAGCTCTGATAAGACCCTTCTTACGTAATACATTGACAGAAAGAAAGTAGCATCACCAAGAAGCAGTTGTGCGACATAAACGTAAATAAGTAGGTGTTCCTACATCTCACCGATGTCTGTTCAAAGTTAGGGCCACTATGAAGATGTAAACTGGGTTTCCTTTAAATACACCGTGATCCGCAATTATCTTTGAGATTGGATCAGTTAATGTTAGTCAAGAATGTCTTTAAGGCGTCAAAGGCGCTAACATCTTCACTTAGTTTGAACGAGGTCGTGTAATAGGGATACGAGAAGCTGGGTGTTACTTCTGCGATATTGGAAAAAGACTTGGCAGTAATGCAGGCATTGAATATGATTGCTGGCAGCGGTGGTCACGAGAATGTACGGTCGCAAGAAGACCGGGCTCCAGACAGCCACGTGGCCCTAGCGAGAGAAAAGACCACCGTATTCGGCGTATAGCTCTGGCGTATCGTACTGCATTTGTAGCAGCAATTTGAGCAGCAGTTCTCAACACAGTGACACAACGAACAGTTACAAATCGGTTACTTCAAGGACAGTTCCGAGCCAAAAGTCTTGTGGCGTGCATTCCAAACCACTACCATTTGCGGCTGCAGTGGTGTGAAGCAAATGCTCATTTGATGGCAGGGTGTAGGTCTGATGAAATCCGGATCTGCCTCTGTGCTAGTGGTGGCCGTATGTTGGTTATAAGGAGGCCAACTGAGGGCGTCTGTGTGTTAGACACACTGGGCCTACACCTGGAGTTACGGCCTCGGGTTCGATTTCGTATGACAGAAGGACCACTCACGTCGTTATCCCACTCACCCTGGCTGAAAATCTGTACGTCAACGTGGCTATTCGGCCTGTTGTACTGCCATTCATGAACAGCATTCTAGGAGGTGTTTTCAACAGGATAACGCTCTCCCATGTAACGCTGTTGTAATCCAGCATGCTATACAGAGTGTCGACCAGTTGCCTTGACCTACTCTATCACCACATCTGTCAATAATCGAGTATATAGGGAACATCATCGGACGACAAACAGCGCAACTGCCCCTGTATTGATCGACCAAGTGCAACGGGCATGGAACTCTAAGCGCCGGCCGCGGTGGCTGAGTGGTTCTAGGCGCTTCAGTCCGGAACCGTGTGACTGCTACGGTCGCAGCTTCGAATCCTGCCTCGGACATGGATGTGTGTGATGTCCTTAGGTTAGTTAGGTTTAAGTAGTTCTAAGTTCTAGGGGACTGATGACCTCAGATGTTAAGTCCCATAGTGCTCAGAGCCATGTTTTTGGAACTCTAAGCTACAAACTGACATCCGGTATCTTTACAACGCAGTGCATCCACGTTTGTATGCTTGCGTTCTACCTTCTGGTGGTTACGCGAGTTATTTATGTGGCAGCATTTCACATTTGCAATGGCTTGCCTCGCTGTGATCACGCAATGTTAATCACTTAGATAAGTTACCTAGACTAATGTATTCGAAAAATTTGATTGCTCTACCTCAGTTATTTTTTGGTGTTGCCATTTTTTCCATCACCGTACATGTTAATTTTTCTGTGTTCTTCTACTGTAATACCGTATAACACGTGAAATTTTTTGGCTTATCATTCCTCCTGTTTGATGCGGCCGGCCTCAACTTCACCCCCTGTGGCAGCTTCTGCATCTCACAGTAGCGCTTAAACCTAATGTCCTCATCTACTGGGTATCCTTCAGTCTCCATCTTCCTCTACAGTTTCTATCCTCTACATATCCATTTAGTGGCACAGAAATAATTACGTGATGTTGTAAGATGACTGTATCCTCAGAGATCTGAGATGTCACGTATCCTCAGAGACCTTATATGTCACCTCACAGTTTTGTTAACGCACAGGTGATTCAAATGGTTCAAATGGTTCTGAGCACTATGGGATTTAACATATGAGGTCATCAGTCCCCTAGAACTTAGAACTACTTAAACCGGACCAACCTAAGGACATCACACACGTCCATGCCCGAGGCAGGATTCGAACCTGCGACCCTAGCGGTCGTGCGGTTCCAGACTGAAGCGCTTAGAACCACTCGGCCACAGCGGCTGGCCACAGATGGCTAAATGTTCTTTATATGTACGGATGAATCTAAGTTTGTCCCTGAACTCAATGTCTCTTTGATGTAAATGTCTGATTATAAAAGTACGGCAAAGAAAAGAAATTTTCCTCTGGCGGTCGCAAGAAAGACTCATGTTTTGTTGCTTCGTTGCTATCAACCCCTGCGGGCTCTTCGCATGAATACGATGTGTGTCACAGGTGGCCACATCCGAGGGAAGTGACGTTACCTCAGTGTGGATTAGTCAGTAGCAGTGAAGAATCGACATCGGATGATGTGGAGTCCACATGAACATTGAGCAAAAGTGTGGGATAGGATATCCAGAGGGCAAGAAAGATGCGAGTATTGCCAAGTAAAATGGTGATACAAATATACTTGACAAATTGTCTGAGATGGTTTTGACCAGAGTGGTTAATCTCTTCATGCTTAAACTCTTAAAACAAGATTTTGTTGGATGTTAGCCCCATGCAATGATGAAAGTAGTGAGGAGTAATAGAAAAAATATTACTGAGAAACATAGCATCAAAATTAGGGACAATGAGGTAGACAGATTCTCCCATCTTGCAAGAAATAAAGTACGACAGACGAAACGAGGACGTGAGAAGAAGAAGACTAGCACAGTCAAACAGGGGCATTCCTGGCCAAAATAAGTCTACTGGTATCAACAATGGCCTTAATTTGAGTAGGAAATTTGTGAAAATGTACATCTGAAGCACAGTACTGTGTCGAAAAGAGGGAACAGACGTGAACTGAAGCGTTTTAGAAGCAATGCTATACAAGGATGTTGAAAGCTAAGTGGACTGGGAAGATAAGAAATGGGGAGGTTCTCTACGAATCAAAATGAAGTATGCGGAAAATAGTAACAAGAAGAATGGACAGGATGGTAGGATATACGTTAACACAATGTGGCACAACTACTGTATAGTTAGTTCACATGGTCAGGCACACATACTATTATCGCATGAATCTCGAGCATTGTTAATTGCCAGTTGTAGCATAGTTAAGTAATCACACTAGTTTTGAATGTTTGTTCTGTTGTACAGTTTTTAACGTTCATGATCATGCCAAAAGTAATATTTACTTTTATTTCTACAACGGTTTTGATTTTTGTAATTTGACTGCGAAAGGAAATTTTAGTGAGTCTGCAACGTACAATATATTCCTGAGCACTGAGTCTCAGTCTTTATATTAAAAATATCAAAATCTCTTCTCTACACTTGAAGAGACGATTTTCAGAGCGTGCTAGTAATATGATGCTTTATCTTGAAGATGGTGGCGAACCCTGGTTCAGTGCATGGCTCCTTGCGAGATGACGTTTTGTGTAAAAGCGATTAAATGAATTGATTTTGAGCTGTAAATTAATATTTCTCATTTGACCAAGTGTCTAGGATGATCCTGCACCTACATCTACATCTACATCTGGACTTCACAAGCCGCCTTACGATATGTGGTGGACGGTGCTTTGAGTACCAGAGTCGTTTCCTCCTTTTACTGTCCCAGTTGTGAATGGTTTTCGGGAAGAACGATTGCTGGCAAGCCTGTGTGTGGGATCGAACCTCTCTAATTTTCTCTAGATACACGCTGGAGGAACCAATACCTTGGGTGACTCTTCCAAGGCCATATACTCTCGGAAGTTAACAGTAGACCACACTGTGATGCAGAATGCCTCTCTTACAACGTTTGACACTGAATTTGGCTCAGCATCTCCATGACGCTTTCGCAATTACCAAACGAACTTACAACGTAACGGTTGTTGTACGCAAGTGAGAAGACTAAGGCAAACACTATTTCAGATTTCTACCATCACCTGAATTATTGGCAACTGGAACTGACACTCAATCGATGCTGCAACTGCTGACTTGTGCTCATTGCCTCAAAATCGATTATAAATTATTACAGCTCACACTGAAAAAATAAAATGAGTCATATTACAAATTTATAAAAGTTCGAACCTCTGGAGAGAACAAAATTTCCAGACACATTTCGTAGTTGTGTGCCAGGCAGTAAACCATCTTGACGTACTTGTCGTTTTGATAAGCAGTGATAAAGCTAGTGCACTCAAATGTATTTAAATAAGGAATATGTGTCAGCAGTTAAAGTCAACTGTGGAGAGTCTCAAAGATCTTTCCCTTCTCAGGTTTCATTCTTAATCATTCGTGCGACATACAGTTTAAAAGTTGCCTGTAACGTTCGTCAGCTTTCAATTTCTGATATTTTCCGCATCTGCTAACTCTTGAGCAATTTCGCTAAGATAATCTGTGCCCACTAAAAGATGTCTGCAGTGAAGACGTCTTTCCTCAGAGGACAAGACGAGACTAAACGACGCTCTTTGGAAACCGGTATGCCTCGGCCAACAGCATATCGATGTGCCTGTGTGAGAGCAGCGTGTCCGGTATTCGAGTGGGACACGACGGTTCTTAGCTTGTTCTTAGCTGTGGCTAGTCTGGTGTATGCAGACGAAGAGACTGGCAGGCGATTATAGCTTGGTTTTGTATGTGAAAACTTACAATGAGATTTGCTTCCTGCATTCTCTGGTCAAGAGTTAAGAGTTACTGCGTAACACATTGCGAAAGAACAGCTCAGTGTGGTATGTTATTGCAAAGTATAAATGTCTGTACTGGGTCATTATCGGTAATAAAGTTTAACATGTTTTGCACTGTGAGGCATCCAGTCTCGATTAATATGGGCCAGAATTCGTTCTTTCCGTCTCTTTAAAGTCAATACTGCCATTAGACTGTTTTTTATTTGCAGTCTTACATTTACACGATCATGATTTCGACTTCAAAGTGCCATTATCAAGTGTTTTAAGTGTTATACAGTGTCTAAGGTGGCATGATGTCGTATTTAATATACACTATTAGACACATTGTCTAAGAGTCGATAATGATGATGGCACTTTAAAGCCGAAATCATGATCTTGTAAATGTAAGACTGCAAATAAAAAACAGTCCAATGGCGGTACTGACTTTAAAGAAACATATTATGACTGTGGCCCCACATTATGAAGAAAAAACGTTTTTTCTGTGTTAACCATTTGGATCGCATGCAAACTATATAAATCCTTTCATCATTCATCTATTCTTCGTATTTTCGTCAGGTGCAGGACTACTTGTGAGCAAAGTCTTTGATAGACAGGGGTAGAGAATGCCACATGGTTCAGGTAACTTTAATTACACTCCTGGAAATGGAAAAAAGAACACATTGACACCGGCGTGTCAGACCCACCATACTTGCTCCGGACACTGCGAGAGTGCTGTACAAGCAATGATCACACGCACGGCACAGCGGACACACCGGTGTTGGCCGTCGAATGGCGCTAGCTGCGCAGCATTTGTGCACCGCCGCCGTCAGTGTCAGCCAGTTTGCCGTGGCATACGGAGCTCCATCGCAGTCTTTAACACTGGTAGCATGCCGCGACAGCGTGGACGTGAACCGTATGAGCAGTTGACGGACTTTGAGCGAGGGCGTATAGTGGGCATGCGGGAGGCCGGGTGGACGTACCGCCGAATTGCTCAACACGTGGGGCGTGAGGTCTCCACAGTACATCGATGTTGTCGCCAGTGGTCGGCGGAAGGTGCACGTGCCCGTCGACCTGGGACCGGACCGCAGCGACGCACGGATGCACGCCAAGACCGTAGGATCCTACGCAGTGCCGTAGGGGACCGCACCGCCACTTCCCAGCAAATTAGGGACACTGTTGCTCCTGGGGTATCGGCGAGGACCATTCGCAACCGTCTCCATGAAGCTGGGCTACGGTCCCGCACACCGTTAGGCCGTCTTCCGCTCACGCCCCAACATCGTGCAGCCCGCCTCCAGTGGTGTCGCGACAGGCGTGAATGGAGGGACGAATGGAGACGTGTCGTCTTCAGCGATGAGAGTCGCTTCTGCCTTGGTGCCAATGATGGTCGTATGCGTGTTTGGCGCCGTGCAGGTGAGCGCCACAATCAGGACTGCATACGACCGAGGCACACAGGGCCAACACCCGGCATCATGGTGTGGGGAGCGATCTCATACACTGGCCATACACCACTGGTGGTCGTCGAGGGGACACTGAATAGTGCACGGTACATCCAAACCGTCATCGAACCCATCGTTCTACCATTCCTAGACCGGCAAGGGAACTTGCTGTTCCAACAGGACAATGCACGTCCGCATGTATCCCGTGCCACCCAACGTGCTCTAGAAGGTGTAAGTCAACTACCCTGGCCAGCAAGATCTCCGGATCTGTCCCCCATTGAGCATGTTTGGGACTGGATGAAGCGTCGTCTCACGCGGTCTGCACGTCCAGCACGAACGCTGGTCCAACTGAGGCGCCAGGTGGAAATGGCATGGCAAGCCGTTCCACAGGACTACATCCAGCATCTCTACGATCGTCTCCACGGGAGAATAGCAGCCTGCATTGCTGCGAAAGGTGGATATACACTGTACTAGTGCCGACATTGTGCATGCTCTGTTGCCTGTGTCTATGTGCCTGTGGTTCTGTCAGTGTGATCATGTGATGTATCTGACCCCAGGAATGTGTCAATAAAGTTTCCCCTTCCTGGGACAATGAATTCACGGTGTTCTTATTTCAATTTCCAGGAGTGTATATTATTTTCTGGACTTATTTACGCTACTTGCCGTTATTAATTTGATAGCAGTCATTTAACGATTCTATTTAATATACGATGTGCTCATGGACATTACAAATGAACCAATAATGGGAATTGTAGCACGATCATTAGCCTTCACTAAACGCATTTATTCACTGAGAGTTGCTTGCAGAATTGGCGCTCATTTATTCAGCCAAAGAGTACTAATCCAAAATCTTTCACGTTGCAGAATATATGTTTGCATCGAGATCATCGAAGCAGCTAATGATATCGCAGGAGCTTTTACGTGTTTATTCTGTTATTCAGTGTTTTCAGTCTATCTTTAGAAAAATATTTAAGCTACAATTGCGAGCCAAGCATGTTCATGGCACGTGTCTCATGTACAAGTTGGGGCATTTACACATTCTTTAGGTCAAGTGATTATTTAACCGAAAGAAAACTCGATCATTAAGGAGTATTTAAATATTCATATAAGCTCATTGATTAACCGTTGTGCAGAGTAAGTAATCCGTGTTTAACCTCTCCTTAAATGAATCCAGATGGTGTCATGGATCAGTATTCACAGTTTATAAGTAAGCATCTTTAATCACGGCAGTTTTCTGTAGTGAATCTCACATGTACTCAGAATTTAACAACAACCAGTGCACTTACAAACTGCAGAAAGGCAGACACCATTGGGTCTCTTTCTTTGTTTACTTCAATTGCCGAGTCCGACATTTGTTAGAATTTATCTTCAAATCTAATATATAATTCCTGCACATCGCGTTTCCCTAGCAAAGCGAGTTTTTGTTTTAATTGAATCTTCGATCTGCCTTTGAACTGAGATTCAAAGTAAATAGATACTGGGTTTGAAGACGAACTGTAAGAGACAAAAAATTAAAACACCTACAGCCGTCCCTATGATTTGATTTTATTTTGTCGCTACCAGTTTCGACGCTTCATTGCTTCGTCTTCAGGCTGTTTTGATGAGTTGACAGTTGATGGTTGGAGTGCGAATGCAGTAATGCTGGCAACTGATGGGTTATGCATGGGGATCGTATCAAACTGTACCGCATCAAAACAGTCTGAAGATGACTCAATGAAGCGTCGAAACTGGTAGCGACAAAATAAAATAAAATCATCAGGACGGCTGTAGATGTTTTTATTTTTCGTCACGATAGTAAACGGCCGTCGTCCCAGAGACGTCTTGCTAAAAGGATGGACATGCAAAAACTGCAAGAGAGGCCGAAGCACGAAACTGGAATAGACAAAGAAAGTCATCCAACAGTGTTTGCCTTCCTTTATTATACTGGAAGTGGTCATCGTGCCCTCAGACGTTATAGCATGTGACATACGTAAGACCAACCGCGACACAACGGTCAAAGGTGAAGGAAAGCAATAAACAGCTGCTTTCTCCGATCTATACGGGCAGCAAGAATAGCTTTTCGTGTATGTGAAGACGTTTAATGATATGAAATTCTACATACTTCAAATGCAAAAAAGGCTATTTAATAAGATTTCATTCATTCTAACAAAAATTTCGCAGACATACTGTACGTTAACAGATAGGTCATTAACGTCCCTATTGTGTCACTCTATGGCATACACAAATACGGTGCCCACGGAACATTCACTTTTTAATCAACGTAATCTTCGTTATTATGTTGACTCGAACGCTTGTTTCATGTTTGTTAGTTACGACGAGAATGATTTTTTTGGGATGCTGTTTAGTGTCAGTCATCTGATAATTAGTGTTGGTCTTATAATTAGTTGTGCACACCTGATGAAACTTAGTGCTGCTATGGCTTAAAGTAAGCACAGTTTGTAATGAAATAATGAACACATCCAACGCAAAGGAGCGTAAAAGCAGCGAAAGTGGTTGGAAATATTGTTTCGGCTACAGAGAGTGTGTGTCATTCAAGGAAATGGAGAAAAAAAATTTGACGTTTCTAGCGAGTGGTCCACTTTGACGTTAACTATCGACCACTTTCGGAAATATGCTCGAGCTTCCGTCAGTGTGATCCGGAAATTTCAGTCCATTGTGATCCACGTCAGTCAACCTGAGAATTAATGACACCACCTAACTAATGTCCGACATTTGCACTTCATGAACAAGATTGGTGAAATCTGGTAAACATGTCACATACGTCTTTCGTGAAGACCCAAAAAATGAGTGATTCCCACTTTCTAGTCGCAGTGAGGCAGCATTGTCCCTTGAAATGGCAGTAATGGGTTAGAGATCTACCCAGTCAAACGTTCAGTATCTCGGCGTGTTACGTATATACATGGGAATATATGTCATAATAAGCATCGGCTGAAAACTTCATGTGATAGAATACAAAGGAAAACCAGAGGAATTAGTAGCAACGGGGAAAATTTGTGTGTGACGAATATATCTAAGAAAGATTACATAATTTATATACTAATATTTAGGGTGATTTACGTCGGTAACAGATCAGCAGTAGGAAATATTTGACGTTTTGTTTGGTTTCGTCAAGGTATCTTACAATTAGGCGACTGTGGCCGTAATGGATAGTGGTAGTCCAATGGTCGGTACCACTGGAGTCATACTTCTAACAGATGGCATCTCACCTCTTGAATCAAGCTAGTTGCTAGTGGAGTGAGTACCTTTGCCAATGCCCAGAAAAAAAAAATTACCATTTCATCGACCAATAAACACCCTGTGGAAGATGGTTTGTATTCGTAGAATTTCCGAATATCGGTATTACCAAGCTGACACAGATAGCACGGTTAAAATGCATGTGCTGCGTTCCCTCTCAAGTCCGAAGCACTCATTTTGCTGCCGCAAACGACAATCCCATCTCTCCGCCGAGTTTTCACTTTTGGATTCTTGTGGTCCTTCGGGAAATAAGAGACAAATGCGAAAGCAACAACCCGCAAATTTCTTTCGCAACTACCACATCCTTCATGCAAATTACATACCCAAGTAGGATATTGAGGTCACATGGCAACGGAGGAGAGCAAACAGCTAGATGCCTAATGCTTTTTCATCTTCCTTCACTATTCAACTTAAGACAGGCATAATTTACACTATAGAAATTTATAAACGTGTAATTTTACACATTAAATTAATACACAATTTATCTCTCACAGAAATTCCGCCTCTGAAACTGAGTATCACTCGTAGATGTCTGCCATATAGAAGACCCGGGTATTAACAAGGATTTTTCCTTGGTAAAAGTACTGGTACGGGATGCACTCCGCCTCGTGATGTCAACTGAGGAGCTGCTTGTCTGAGCAGCTGCGTCACCATGGTCTGGGAAGTGGGCCAAGTGATTGGGAGAGCGGCGTGCTGACCACATGTTCCTCCATACCGCATCCACAAGACGCCGCAAGGCAGAGGATGACACGGCGGCCGGTTGATACCCCTAGGGCATTTACATTCTAGACACAGACAGCCACATTCGTTATCGAAAACTAAATTTCTGAATGTTGACGTCTTCATTTTTAAAAGACTATTGGTAAATGGACGTAAGTTAACTGCGTTCCCCTCTGCAGTCGAAAAGCATATTCTCGTATCACCATTGTAGTGGATTGGTTGCGTCTTATAACACTAACATAATGTGCCACTGGTACGCTTTGCTTGTACACTACTGGCCATTAAAATTGCTACACCAAGAAGAAATGCAGATGATAAACGGGTATTGGACAAATATATTATACTAGAATTGACATGTGATTACATTTTCACGCAATTTGGGTGCATAGATCCTGAGAAATCAGTACCTAGAACAACCACCTCCGGCCATAATAACGGGCTTGATACGCCTGGGCATTGAGTCAAACAGAGCTTGGATGGCGTGTACAGGTACAGCTGCCCATGCACCTTCATTACGATACCACAGTTCATCAAGAGTAGCGACTGGCGCATTGTGACGAGCCAGTTGCTCGGCCACCATTGACCAGACGTTAACAATTGGTGAGAGATCTAGAGAATCTGCTGGCCAGGGCAGCAGTCGAACATTTTCTGTATCAAGAAAGGCCCGTACAGGACCTGCAACATGCGGTCGTGCATTATCCTGCTGAAATGTAGGGTTTCGCAGCGATCGAATGAAGGGTACAACCACGGGTCGTAACACAACTGAAATATAATGTCCACTGTTCAAAGTGCCGTCAGTGCGGTGACCGAGACGTGTAACCAATGGCACCATATACCATCACGCCGGGTGATAGGCCATTATGGCGATGACGAATACACACTCCCAATGTGCGTTCACCGCGATGTCGCCAAACACGGATGCGACCATCATGATGCTGTAAATAGAACCTGGATTCATCAGAAAAAATGACGTTTTGCCATTCGTGTATCCAGGTTTGTCGTTGAGTACATCATAGCAGGCGCTCCTGTCTGTGACGCAGCGACAAGGGTAACCGCAGCCACGGTCTTCGAGCTGATAGTCCATGCTGCTGCAAACGTCGTCGAACTGTTCGTGCAGATGGTTGTTGTCTTGCAAACGCCCCATCTGCTGACTCAGGGATCGAGACGTGGCTGCATGATCCGTTACAGCCATGCGGATAAGATGCCTGTCACTCGACTGTTAGTGATACGAGGCCGTTGGGATCCAGCACGGCGTTCCGTGTTACCCTCCTGAACCCACCGATTCCATATTCTGCTAATAGTCATTGGATCTCGACCAACGCGAGCAGCAATCGCGATAGGCTACAATCCGACCTTTATCGAAGTCGGAAACGTGATGGTATGCATTTCTCCTCCTTACACGAGGCATCACAACAACGTTTCACCAGGCAACGCCGGTCAACTGCTGTTTGTGTATGAGAAATTGGTTGGAAAGTTTCCTCATATTAGCACGTTGTAGGTGTCGCCACTGGCGCCAACCTTGTGTGAATGCTCTGAAAAGCTAATCATTTGCATATCACAGCATCTTCTTCCTGTCGGTTAAATTTCGAGTCTGTAGCA
This sequence comes from Schistocerca piceifrons, assembly GCF_021461385.2. NCBI lineage: Eukaryota > Metazoa > Arthropoda > Insecta > Orthoptera > Acrididae > Schistocerca > Schistocerca piceifrons. The sequence continues at coordinate 784,001,310 of NC_060138.1, forward strand.
CGTCATTTCGTTGGTGTAGCAATTTTAATGGCCAGTAGTGTATATACTATATTTTACAGTGCTTTTAATATTTTTGTAACTTGCAAAAGATATTTTGTAATGAATGCTGAACATTATGTGAATATATTGTACAACTTTGCATTAGTAAAAGTAAATCCCGTGGGGAATGAAGCAACCCCTATCAGGCACGTCCCGAATGTGGTGAATTGGCATCCCATTAGGTATGATGGAGTGGTCTGAATGCCAAATAAGGAACCTTGGAACAACAAGGAACCCAGCTGCAGTGGACTTGATAATACTGGAACACCCTCTCTGCGGAGGACATAAATACGGAGGGTCCAGCCCCATGGAAATGGGAAAGACCTCAGTGGCGTATCACAAGAACAGTGTAGCAGAGGTAGAGACGGCCTCCCAGTTTGGGATAATATAACTGAACGCTCTGAAGAGGCAGCCCCTCCACTGCATTTTACTGGCAGCAGTATTGTACTCTGTTCAGGGGAGAAAGTATAACACTCGTAGTCGTCACGATAATAAAAAAGTTTTGAAAAAGAAATCCGTCAAATCTTTTTTGGTCTTCATTGACTAGTCTTATCACACCACCGGCTTAGTCGAGCACTTACAAATTATAAAATTTCACCTAACAATCTTGTGAATTTTAACATTGTAAGATAACCATTATATCGTCGTATTTGTCTGGCCTTCTGGCTACGATACTACTGTGCTTATCAGGGCTAAGTTTTAATCGAATGGTCGACGTAATTAATTTTGGTGTAATGTTAATCAATGTTGCTTCATCACTGAAAACAAGTTTCGCACTGAACGCATCCTCTTCCATGAGCTGTTGCAACCGCGCCGAAAATTCAAAGCGTTTGACTTTGTCATCGGGTGTCAGGGCTTGTAGCGATTCTAAACGATAAGGCTTCTGCTTTAGCCTTTTCCGTAAGATTTTCCAAACCGTCGGCTGTGGTACGTTTAGCTCCCTGTTTGCTTTATTCGTCGACTTCCGCGGGCTACGCGTGAAACTTGCCCGCACGCGTTCAACCGTTTCTTCTTCGCTCACTGCAGGCCGACCCGTTGATTTCCCCTTACAGAGGCATCCAGAAGCTTTAAACTGCGCATACCATCGCCGAATGGAGTTAGCAGTTGGTGGATATTTGTTGAACTTCGTCCTGAAGTGTCGTTGCACTGACTGATGTGAGTGCATTTCAAGCACGACATACGCTTTCTCGGCTCCTGTCGCTATTTTGTCTCACTGCGCTCTCGAGCGCTCTGGCGGCAGAAACCTGAAGTGCGGCTTCAGCCGAACAAAACTTTATAAGTTTTTCTACGTATTTGTAGTGTGTCGTGACCATATGTCAATGAATGGAGCTACAGTGAATTTATGAAATCGCTTCAATCATTTGTAATAGCCCTGTATGTGCATATCGCTATCCCATGACTCTTGTCATCTCACTGTAACGGAAAATTTGACTTTCTTCAGCCTGTTTTCAAAGTAAGATCTTGCTTGCTCTTACGTTTCTCCGGAACTCAAACTGATCTTTCCCGAAATCGACTTCTACGTGTCTTTCAGTTCTACTGTATATAATTCGTGTCAATGTTTTTCAGCTATGACTGAACTGATGGCTCGGTAGTATTCACGCCTGTAAGAAGTCGAAAGAGAAGTGATTCTCGGTAGGACTGACTCAGCATATACAAAAGTCAAAACAACTTTTGGTGAAATGAAACGCAAGGGCGACAACATTAAGAGTGCAACTGGAATTCCACTGTTAAAGGCAGAGCGGATAGGTAGAAAGAGAACATTGAAGTCATCTATGAGGGGGAAGATTTGTCCGATGTGATAGAAGAGGAAACGATTTAGAAGAGATAGGGGATCCAGTACTAGAATCAGAATTTAACAGAGCTTTAGAGGGCTTAGTATCAAATACCGCAAAAGGGATAGATAACATCCCATCAGAATTTCTAAAGTCAGTGGGGAAGTGGCAACGAAACGACTATTTACGTTGGTGTGTAGAATTTATGAGTCTGGCGACATATCATCTGACTTTCGGAAAATCATCATCCACACAATTCCGAAAACTGCAAGAGCTGACAAGTGCGAGAATTACCCCACAATCGGTTTAACAGCTCATCCATCCAAGTTGCTGACAAGAATAATATACATAAGAATGGAGATGAAAACTGAGGGTGTGTTAGATGACCATCACTTTAGGCTTAGGGAAGGTAACGGCACCAGTGAGGCAATTCTGACAGTGTGGTTGATAATGGAACCAAGACTGAAGAAAACTCAAGACACGTGCATAGGATTTGTCAACTTGGAAAAAGCGATCAACAGTGTAAAATGGTGCAAGATGTTCGAGATTCTGAGAAAAATAGGGGTGAGTTATAATGAGGAACGGGTAACATACAATATGTTCAAGAGTCAAGAGGGAATAATGAGAGTGGACGACCAAGAACGAAGTGCTCGTATTAAACAGGGTGTAAGACAGGTATGTAGTCTTTCGCCCCTACTGTTCAATCTGAACAAAGAAGAAGCATTAATGGAAATAAAACAAAGGTTCAGGAGTGGAATTAAAATTGAAGGTGAAAGGATATCAACAATACCATTCTCTAATGACATTGCAATCCTGAGTGAATGTGAAAAAGAATTACATTATCTACTGAATGGAGTGAATAGTCTAATGAGTACAAAATACAAATTGAGAGTTGTATTGTGCTACCTAGGCAGCAAAACAACCAATGACGCACAGACCAAGGAGGACATCAAACGCAGACTAGCACTGGCAAAATCGGCATTCCTGGCCAAGAGAAGTCTACTAGTATCAAAGATAGGCCTTAATTGGAGGAAGAAATTTCTGACAAATGTACGTTTAGACCACAGCATTGTATAGTGTTGAAACAGGGACTGTGGGAAAACCGGAACAGAAGAGAATCGAAGCATTTGATGATGATGATACAGTCCAGTCACGAATGATGAAGATGATTATGAAATGATGAGGACAACACGAACACCCAGTCCCCGGGCAGAGAAAATTCCCAACCCGGCCGGGAATCGAACCCGGGACCCCTTGGTCCAGAGGCAGCAGTGCCTAGCCACTAGGCCACGAGCTGGGGACAGAAGCATTTGAGATGTTGGTGCTACAGAAGAATGTTGGACTGACAAGGTAAGGAATGAGGAGGTGCTACAGAATCGGAATGGAAAGCAATACATGGAAAACAGTGACAAGGAGAAGGGACAGGATGATAGTACATCCATTAAGTCAGCAGAGAATGCCTTCTATGGTACTAAAGGGAGCTGCAAAGGGCAAAAACTGTAGAGAAACACAGCGATTGGAACCGATCCAGCAAACAATTGAGGGCGTACGTTGCAAGTACACTACTGGCCATCAAAATTGCTACACCACGAAGTTGACGCACTACAGACGCGAAATTTTACATATAAGAAGGAGATGTTGTGATATGCAAATGACAAGTTTTCAGAGCATTCACACAAGGTTGGCGACACCTACAACGTGCTGTCATGAGGAAAGTTTCTAGCCGATTTCTCACACACAAACAGCAGTTGACCGACGTTGCCTGGTCAAACGTTATTGTGATGCCTCGTGTAAGGAGGAGAAAGGCGTACCATCACGTTTCCGACTTTGATAAAGGTCGGATTGTAGCCTATCGCGATTGCGGTTTATCATATCGCGACATTGCTGCTCACGTTGGTCGAGATGCAATGACTGATTGCAGAATATGGAATCGGTGGGTTCAGGAGGGTAATACGGAACGCCGTGCTGGATCCCAACGTCTCTTATCACTAGCAATCGAGACGAGAGGCATCTTATCCGCATGGCTGTAACGGATCGTGCAGCCACGTCTCGATCCCTGAGTCAACAGATGGAGACGGTTGCAAGACAACAACCATCTGCACGAACAGTTCGACGACGTTTGCAGCAGCATGGACTATCAGCTCGGAGACCATGGCTGCGGTTACCCTTGACGCTGCATCACAGACAGGACCGCCTGCGATGGTGTACTCAACGACCGAACCTGGGTTCACGAATGGCAAAACGTCATTTTTTCTGATGAATCCAGGTTCTGTTTACAGGATCATGATGGTCGCATCCGTGTTTGGCGACATCGCGGTGAACGCCCATTGGAAGCGTGTATTCGTCGTCGCCATTCTGGCATATCACCTGGCGTGATGGTATGGGGTGCCATTTGTTAGACGTCTCGGTCACCTCTTGTTCGCATTGACGGCACTTCGAACAGTGGACGTTACATTTCAGATGTGTTACGACCCGTGGCTCTACCCTCCATTCGACCCTTGTTAAACCCTACATTTCATCTGGATAATGCACGACCGCATGTTGCAGGTCCTGTACGGGCCTTTCTGGACACAGAAAATGTTCGACTGCTGCCCTGGCCAGCACATTCTCCAGATCTCTCGCCAATCGAAAACGTCTGCTCAATGGTGGCCGAGCAACTGGCTCGTCACAATACGCCAGTCACTACTCTTGATGATCTGTGGTATCGTGTTGAAGCTGGATGAGCAGCTGTAGCTGTACATGTCACCAAGCTCTGTTTGACTCAATGCCCAGGCGTTATTACGGCCAGAGGTAGTTGTTCTGGGTACTCATTTCTCGGGATCTATGCACCAATATTGCGTGAAAATGTAATCACATGTCAGTTCTAGTATAATATAATTATCCAATGAATGCCCGCTTAAGATCTGCATTTCTTCTTGGTGTAGCAATTTTAATGGCCAGTAGTGTAGTTGAAGAGGTTGGCACAGGAGAGTAATCTGTGGTGGGCCGCATCTAACCAGCCAGAAGACAGTTGAAAAAAAAAAAAAAACATGTTATCCCCTGTCACCTTTGGAACTAGGATTTTACTTGAAGGCCTGAGGGTATTAGAAGACGGTAATTCTCCTTTCCTTCCCGAGGCGTCCATTCTTGGTACGTCTGTCTCATAGACAGCTCATGATGAGCTACACGAGTGAAACTACGCTGTTAAAGCAGCCGAGACGTGCCAGGCGGGAAGCGCTGCTTGTAGAGGCGGCCGACGCGCAGAAACAAAAAACTGTCGCCTCGGCTCGCGGGGCCCCCCTGCGAGCGCCGCAGACAGTGGAGGGTGGGCTGGGCAGGCCAGCGCAGCGCGGGGTTCCGGTGGGCCTAAATTGAGGGCTCGGGGCCACAATGGGGCGGAACCGCGCGCCGCGCCTGAGTGGCCGAACAAAGACAAGGAGCGGCTACAATTCAGACCCCATTGTGCCGTCCTAAGTCGTATTTCAAACAACAGGCTGTCAATAGGACGTGAAAGGAACGGGACACCATAGAAATCTCGGGTCGCCTGATGCCAATCTGTGAATAAGCTGCGTCACTAACTACGTGTCATTGATCGCGGGAACAATTATGGAGTGAACCTCTGTGAACTATATTCGTCAGAGAAATGAGGGGAATGACGTAGTTGGCGCTGCCGTACCGTATAGGGATGGTCTAGAAGGAGAGGTGGGCAAAGGCGCCGATGCAGGATACTCTTCTGGTCGGTCGTAGTTTCCCACATCTCTCCCCCCACCCTAACCGAAGATAATTTGCCGTCATCTCCACACTCAGGGTATCACAGATAGCTAGGACATTAATAATAACACAGTGAGATGAAAAAAGTCATGGGATAGCACTAAGCACATGAACAGGTGGCGGTAGTATCGCGTACACGACGTATAAAAGGACAATGGACTAGCAGATCTGTCATTTGTTCTGAGGTGATTCATATGAAAAGGTTGCCAATGTGATTATGGACGTAGGTCGGGAATAAACAGACTTCGAAGGCGGAATGGCAGTTGAGCTATTCGCATGAACATTCGTTTACGCAAATCGTTAGGGAATTCAGTATTGCGCCACAGTGTCAAGAGCAGTGGCGTTTGCGTAGGGGTTTTCAGTGATAACAGACAAGCAACACAGTATGAAATAACCGAAGAAATCAATGTTGGGCGCATGACAAACATGTGAGTTCTGACAGTGCTGTGAAATGTGGCGTTAATTACGGACGGCTATAGAGCTAGCATGTCTCATTATTTCTGCACGAGACTTTTTCACTTCTTCACACGAAATCTTCACGGGGCTTCCAACGACCTGTTGAATCCAAGCCATGTCGTGTTGCTGCACTACGCCGTGAGGTCTAGAACGATGTTACAAGGTATTCCGTGAATTTTGTCTGAATGTAGCTATAACATATAAACAAATGTTGTAATACAATTATACTAATTTGATACTTCCTGGCAAATTAAAACTGTGTGCCGGACCGAGACTCGAACTCCGGACCTTTGCCTTTCGCGGGCAAGTGCTCTACCATCTGAGCTACCCAAGCACGACTCACGCAGCGTCCTCACAGCTTTACTTCTGTCAGTACCTCGTCTCCTACCTTCCAAACTTTACTTGTGACAGCCAGAGCGAGAGCACCAGCAGCAGCGAGTACTGTTTGTATAAAGCGTTTATTTTGCATTTTGTTTACGACCTTCCACTAAGGAAGGGATTCTATTTGTGTTTATCTGCTCTGCATAGTAACTAACAGTTCTTGATAAAACTTTACGTAGTTTTCGTGTTAGATTTCTTAGTGTTTTCTTGATCGTTTAGAACAGAAAGCGCCCTAAAACCGTCTTTTGTTTGTTTCGCGGCCGTTAGCCACTAGTCACTTGAATCAGCAGTTGTCTTGTGACAGCCAGAGCGAGAGCACCAGCAGCAGCGAGTACTGTTTGTATAAAGCGTTTTTGTACTTATTTGCTGCGCTTAGCTTTTAAATAGTTTTTCTGGGAAAACCTAGCGTAGTTTTCGCGTCTCGTATTTCAGTGAGTGTTTCTTGATTATCAGAGTAGCTCATCAGAAGATTATCTTGGGAATTTGTCACCGTATAGAGTAGGGTAAACATAGTCATGTGTAGGGACTTTGGTTGTTGTGAGCGGACGCAAGGAGAATTGGCCACTCTTCGGGGGCAGGTGGAGGCTTTGTCTGTTAGGCTCATCGAGCTCGAGGCGCAGGCGTCGGCTCGTAGTGGCGTTGGGGCAACTGTGGTGAGACCTATGCCTACTTCGGTGGCCTTGGAATCACATGGAACCCCTGATGTCGCTGCGTCTTCTGGCAGTGAGCATCTTACCGGTCAGCCATCACTCCAGGGTGAATGGCGGACAGTGGTGGGCTCGCACGTGCCTGGCCGAAAGGCGAAGGTGGGATCTGGCCGCGTGGCAGCTGCCTTACCCCTTTCCAACAGGTACGGGGTGCTTCCTAGTGGTGATGACATCGTTTCCGAGCCACCACAGGATGCCTCGCCTGTTGGGCCAGTGGCCGATTCTCCGGCAAGGTCCCGACAGTCACAGAGGGCGGGCCTATTAGTTATAGGGAGCTCCAACGTTAGGCGGGTTATGGAGCCCCTCAGGAAAATAGCGGGTAGGTCGGGGAAGAATGCCAGTGTGCACTCGGTGTGCTTGCCGGGGGGTCTCGTCCGTAATGTGGAGGAGGCCCTTCCGGCAGCTATTGAACGCACTGGGTGTGACCGGCTGCAGATAGTAGCACATGTCGGAACGAATGACGCCTGCCGCTTGGGTTCTGAGGCCATCCTTGGTTCCTTCCGGCGGCTGGCTGATTTGGTGAAGACAACCAGCATCGCACGCGGAGTGCAAGCTGAGCTTAATATCTGCAGCATAGTGCCCAGAGTCGATCGCGGTCCTCTGGTTTGGAGCCGTGTGGAGGGTCTAAACCAGAGGCTCAGACGACTCTGCGACTATAATGGCTGCAAATTCATCGACCTCCGTTATTGGGTGGAGAACTGTAGGACCCCCATAGACAGGTCAGGCGTGCACTACACACCGGAAGCAGCTACTAGGGTAGCAGAGTACGTGTGGCGTGCACACGGGGGTTTTTTAGGTTAGAGGGACCCCCCCTTGGGCGAAACGATAAAATACCTGACGGCTTACCAGAGAGGACATTATCATCGTTGATAAAGAACGTCCATCCTCAGAGACCAAAAACAGGAAAAGTTAACGTAATATTGGTAAACTGCAGGAGTATCCAGGGCAAGGTTCCTGAATTAGTATCTCTTATTGAAGGAAATAGTGCGCATATAGTATTAGGAACGGAAAGTTGGTTAAAACCGGAAGTGAACAGTAACGAAATCCTAGACACAGAATGGAATATATACCGCAAGGATAGGATAAACGCCAATGGTGGAGGAGTATTTATAGCAGTAAAGAATTCAATAATATCCAGTGAAGTTATTAGCGAATGCGAATGTGAAATAATCTGGGTTAAGCTAAGTATCAAAGGTGGGTCAGATATGATAGTCGGATGCTTCTATAGACCACCTGCATCAGCAACCGTAGTAGTTGAGCGCCTCAGAGAGAACCTGCAGAACGTCGTGAAGAAGTTTCGTGATCATACTATTGTAATAGGGGGAGACTTCAATCTACCAGGTATAGAATGGGATAGTCACACAATCAGAACTGGAGCCAGGGACAGAGACTCTTGTGACATTATCCTGACTGCCTTGTCCGAGAATTACTTCGAGCAGATAGTTAGAGAACCAACTCGTGAAGCTAACGTTTTAGACCTCATAGCAACAAATAGACCGGAACTTTTCGACTCCGTGAATGTAGAAGAGGGTATCAGTGATCATAAGTCAGTGGTTGCATCAATGACTACAAGTGTAATAAGAAATGTCAAGAAAGGAAGGAAAATATATTTGCTTAACAAGAGTGATAGGGCACAAATCGCAGAATATCTGAGTGACCACCATCAAACGTTCATTTCTGAGGAAGAGGATGTGGAACAAAAATGGAAAAAATTCAGAAACATCGTCCAGTACGCCTTAGATAAGTTCGTACCGACTAAGGTCCAAAGCGAGGGGAAGGATCCACCGTGGTATAACAATCATGTACGAAAGGTACTACGGAAACAAAGAAAGCTTCATCATAGGTTTAAGAGTAGTCGAATCATAGCTGATAAGGAAAAGCTGAACGAAGCGAAAAAGAGCGTAAAGAGAGCAATGAGAGAAGCATTCAACGAATTCGAACATAAAACATTGGCAAACAATCTAAACAAGAACCCTAAAAAGTTTTGGTCATATGTAAAATCGGTAAGCGGATCTAAATCCCCTATTCAGTCACTCGTTGACCACGATGGCACCGAAACAGAGGACGACCGAAGAAAGACAGAAATACTGAATTCAGTGTTCCGAAACTGTTTCACTGCGGAAAATCGTAACACGGTCCCTGACTTCAGCCGTCGCACGGACGCCAAAATGGAAAATATTGAAATAAACGATATCGGAATTGAAAAACAACTGCTATCACTTAGTAGCGGAAAAGCATCCGGACCAGACGAGATACCCTTAAGATTCTACAGTGATTATGCTAAAGAACTTGCCCCCTTTCTATCAGCAATTTATCGTAGATCGCTGGAAGAACGTAAAGTACCTAGCGACTGGAAGAAAGCGCAGGTCGTTCCCATTTTCAAGAAGGGTCATAAATCAGATGCGAATAATTATAGGCCTATTTCGCTTACGTCAATCTGTTGTAGAATAATGGAACATGTTTTGTGTTCTCGTATTACGACGTTCTTAGATAATACAAATCTCCTTCATCATAACCAACATGGATTCCGCAAACAGAGATCATGTGAAACTCAGCTCGCCCTATTTGCCCAAGAAATTCACAGTGCCGTAGACACTGGCGAGCAGATTGATGCCGTATTCCTGGACTTCAGGAAGGCATTTGATACGGTTCCACACTTACGTTTAGTGAAAAAAATACGAGCTTACGGAATATCGGACCAGGTTTGTGATTGGATTCAGGATTTCCTAGAAGAAAGAACACAACATGTCATTCTTAACGGTTCAAAATCTGCAGATGTAGAAGTAATTTCGGGAGTACCGCAGGGAAGCGTGATAGGACCTTTATTGTTTACAATATACATAAATGACTTAGTTGACAACATCGGTAGCTCCGTGAGGCTATTTGCAGATGACACGGTTGTCTACAAGAAAGTAGCAACATCAGAAGACTCGTACGTACTCCAGGAGGACCTGCAGAGGATTAATGCATGGTGCGACAGCTGGCAGCTTTCCCTAAACGTAGATAAATGTAATATAATGCGCATACATAGGGGCAGAAATCCATTCCAGTACGATTATGCCATAGGTGGTAAATCATTGGAAGCGGTAACGACCGTAAAATACTTAGGAGTTACTATCCGGAGCGATCTGAAGTGGAATGATCACATAAAACAAATAGTGGGAAAAGCAGGCGCCAGGTTGACATTCATAGGAAGAATTCTAAGAAAATGTGACTCATCGACGAAAGAAGTAGCTTACAAAACGCTTGTTCGTCCGATTCTTGAGTATTGCTCATCAGTATGGGACCCTTACCAGGTTGGATTAATAGAAGAGATATACATGATCCAGCGAAAAGCAGCGCGATTCGTCATGGGGACATTTAGTAAGCGCGAGAGCGTTACGGAGATGCTGAACAAGCTCCAGTGGCGGACACTTCAAGAAAGGCGTTACGCAATACGGAGAGGTTTATTATCGAAATTACGAGAGAGCACATTCCGGGAAGAGATGGGCAACATATTACTACCGCCCACATATATCTCGCATAATGATCACAACGAAAAGATCCGAGAAATTAGAGCAAATACGGAGACTTACAAGCAGTCGTTCTTCCCACGCACAATTCGTGAATGGAACAGGGAAGGGGGGATCAGATAGTGGTACAATAAGTACCCTCCGCCACACACCGTAAGGTGGCTCGCGGAGTATAGATGTAGATGTAGATGTACAGAAGCTCTCCTGGTGACTATAGAGGTTTTGCTTTTTTTTGTTTGTTTGTTTGGGGGAGTGAGAGGATTATGACCCCTTGCATCCATGACTGGATGGATGGACACATGGGTAAACCTGATTGGTAAGGAAGGTTGAGGGAATGTATTTAAATATCTCTCTCTGGAAAATTGTTCCATGGACATTCAACAATGCAATATTAGGGTGTGGTGTGCATTTATATGTAAATTTTAGTCCATCTTATAGCCAGGAGATCTAATTTTGAAGATTGGCCTGGATGCCAGAGGGCTGTTGCTCGTTTAGCACCACCCAGGAATCACGTCTACAATTTTAAAGTTAAACCGCTGGACATGAACAATGTTCATCCTCGATTTAGTTACAGAAATCCATCCATGCGGCTGGCTTGCTGACAGCAGCTTCACCTTTGACCGAATTTGGTATGAGACGTGGGCTATGAATGCTTCATCTGATGCGCGACACGTTATTGACCCTCTATAGAGATAGCTGGTAGGCGACCCGCCAGGGTAGCCGAGAGCGCTAAGGCGCTGCCTCCTGGACTCGGGTAGGCGCGCAGGCCCCAGATCGAATCCGCCCGGCGGATTAACGACGAGTGCCGGTGTGCCGACCATCCTGGACGTGGTTTTAGGCAGTTTTCCACATCCCGCTAGGTGAATACCGGGCTAGTCCCCAAGTTCTGCCTCAGTTACACGACTCACAAAATTTGCAAACTTTTGCACTATTTCATGACTTACACTAGACACAGACAGCTGGGATACACTAATTCCATGCCGGGGGTTTCAGGGTGGCGTCAGGAAGGGCAACTGGCCACCCTCTGCAATTAACACTGCCAAATCCGTACTAACAAAGCCGACCCCGCGTTGAAGCGGGACACAGGCCCCAAGAAAGAAAGAAGAGACGGTAGGGGCGTCCACAGTGTGAGTGGAAGAATATAAAGCGCACCCACACCCAAGCAGAACACAGAGTGCCTGCATACAACCTGCACACAGGGCGGAAACAGTCCAGCTCAAGCTGCGATTGTGGCACACCGAACCAGACCATCCGGCACATTCTCGAGGCGTTTTTCAGTTGTTCAGATGACTTTTTCGTAACTATACCATCAAGCCTTGACAGGATACGGAGACTGGACATGATTATATAAAAATTATTTGTTATTTTAATGTACCATTTGTACTTAAGTCCTATTTTCTTTCTCGTATTTTTCATTGTATTTCATGTGTAGTGTTATAAGCTACATATATAAACGGTTTGTATTGTAGGGAACTGCGGCACGTCGCGGTACGTTGTACAGTCTTAGAAAATGTGCAGAAAATAATCGCCAGCCGGTGTGGCCGAGCGGTTCTAGGCGCTTCAGTCTGGAATCGCGATGCTGCTATGGTCGCAGGTTCGAATCCTGCCTCGGGAATGGATGTGTGTGATGTCCTTAGATTAGTTAGGTTTAAGTAGTTCTAAGTCTAGGGGACTGATGACTTCAGATGTTAAGCCCCATAGTGCTGGAGCCATTTGATTTTGAAAAATAATCCAGCGATAATAGCAAAAAAAAATGGTTCAAATGGCTCTAAGCACTATGGGACTTAACATCTGAGGTCATCAGTCCCATAGGACATAGAACTACTTAAACCTAACTAACCTAAGGACATGACACACATCCATGCCCGAGGCAGGATTCGAACCTGCGACTGTCGCAGCAGCGCGGTTCCAGACTGAAGCACCTAGAACCACTCGGTCACAACGGCCGGCAGTGATAATAGCAATAGATAATGAGCAGACGTTGCAACCAAGGCTATGGTGGGGCATCCGTCATGAATGGTGTAGAGAATTGTTTGCAAAAAAGAGCCAAGTCACAATTTAGTTCTAAAAGGCACAGTAGAAGTCAATCAAGAAACAACTCTGTATTTCGGAGCAACTGCCATGTACAAATGTCTTGGCCCGACAGTTCCCTACTGGTAGAACTTAGAAACTGGTTTCTCGAGTATTTCCAAGATAATGGTACAGACGCTAAACGCCGTTTATACCCTTCAAGAGATATTAGTCAACAGTCAGGATAGCAACTATTCCAAAAAAACAAGGATTAACAGAACAAGAAGCATACTCGAATCATATTTACAAACAACTATAGGCAAACCAGATAAATACCAAGGAGCAGGTATAGACCAGTTAGAATGGCAAGAACGTGAATCAGCATATCTGGGGAAGGTAGGCTGGAATTTCAAAACTAGATATGAAGAACATATAAGAACGTGGAAGTATGAAAATACCTATTCCAACTTTGCTGGACACCTTATAAAACATAGACATGAACTATCCAGCATGGAACACGACATGAAAACAATTACAACAAAAAACTCCTGACAATACAGGAAAATTTTCGTATACAAAGAGCCATAAGAGCCCTTGCAATGAAAAAGAAAGTAGTTAATTATCAAATCAATATAAGCAGCAACTTACTGATCATGTTAGGCATTAAAACAATAACAGAGACAAATGTGAAACATATCCACAATAAATAATTAATGAATCCCACCCATCCTTCTTATGCTGCCCCCCTCCCCCCCCCCCCCTACACACACAAATATCCAATACATAAAGGATAACACATCCACAGATTAAAGAAAAAAGGCACTCTCATAAATAATGACATATTCAAAAATAACAAAATATACTCACAGGCATACACAAATGCATACACACACAAAGCAAATTATAAATATCAAACCACACACACAAACAACACAAATAAAAGACGAAATATGACAACACAGCAACAGTTGGCACAATGCACTCTGTAAACACGATCATTGTGATCACACAACGAAAAATGCAAGTACTATGTTGCAATAAACGTGCATTAAAAACCTCTGTAAATCAGCTAGCTTGAGTATGGGGACCGAATGAACTATTATCCAGGACCACAAACATGGACCAGCAACGTTGGAAATCGTAAGTAACAGCTAACGAGAATTTAATCTTGCGAAACTTGTGCTACGAAAACAGTTTCTGATCCGAAAAACAAGAGAAAAACATCAGGAAACATAACATAGTAACATATTTGTAATTACCAAAAATTCGTTTTTATGTGTATAATAACAAATATGTATTTCAGGCCACTGAAGATGCTTAATAAATAAAATAAGCTGAACCCGTATGGCAATAAACAACGTCTCTTTTGTATTGTCTGCCACTGGACTTGGTTGAGCGTCTCCGTAACGCTCTCGCGGTCACTGAACGATGCCGTGGTGAACGGTGCCGCTCTTGGTTGGTTCTTCTTTATCTCTTCTATTAAACTAACCGGTGAAGGTCCCAGACGAAACAGCAATACTCAAGAATCGGTCTAAAAAATGTGTTTAAGCCACTTCATTTGTGGGTGAATCTCGATTACGATTCTCCTAATTCCGGCAGTCTGTTTTACGAGGTCAATCTGTTATACTTTAGGTCGCTCATGATGGTTACTGATGGGTATCTTGCTGTAGTTAGTGGTTTGTCACCAAAAGTATAAGCCACGAAATGTATTCGCAATTGCGAAATGCGGATAACCGTCAGCTGTACAAGACAATGACGACCCTAGAAATTGGTACCGGACTGTAACTCGAACCCAGGATTTGCCTCTTTATGCGAGTGGTCGCCTTAAATGCTTTGGCTAACCCTGCGCGGCCAAGCCCAAACTTCCATGTGTCGTCGCTCCTATATTACATCCTGTACTCGTACACACATTATGTAATTCCCGTATTTTTAGCGGAGGACATTTTAAATGAAAGTTGCTTGCCAGTATCGGCGGATTAATACGATATTGCGGTGCCAGTGTTGTTAAGAAAAACGATGCCATGTTCCTGCGACGGCTGTAGCTGGCACAGTACCTGTTCCTTGGAACATGCCTGCATGTCCCAAGGAACATGGAATCATTTTTCTTAACCAGCAATACGTTACATTTGTTTACGGTCAGTGTCAGCTGCCTGTCCCTGCACCATTCACTGATCCTCCGTAGCTCTTGCTCCATTTCACTACAGTCTTTTGGCGTTGAAAACTTTCTTTACAGAACAATACCATCACGGAGCCACCAACGGTATCCACTAGATATTAATGTAAATTGTACTCCCGAAACTAACTTTACATTTGTCGATAATTTTCCCGTGTTGTTGCCAGGAAGTCACAAATGTGGTTCGATGTTCGGTAAGTTCGTATTTTATTCGTAATCCAGCAGGTCAGTCTGTATCGAATGTCTTTCGGAAGCCATGGAACACGGCATAGAACTCGGTACGTATTAACTATCTTAGAAATGCAACACTCAGTGTGGATTTAGTCAAATCAGAATATAATTGTCTGTCAATTTGGCAATGTGATGAAAGACATAATTGGAAACAACGCCGCTCCAACTGACTACACTATTCCATACTGTGTGTAAGATATACGAGAAATGGGAAATATCTGCCGACTTCCTATTCCCACAAAAGACAATTTCTGACTGATGTGAGCGTTATGCAACTAACACTTTTAAAACTCAAGCTTCAAAAATACTGAGTCGGGTTATTTACAGAAGATTGAAAAATTGGTACGAACTGAGTTCGGGGAAGATCGGATGGGTTTCGAAGACGTGTAATACCACGCGAGGCAATATTGACCTTAGATCTTTGTTAGAAAATACTCGTCGGTTGAGAAATGCAAACCTGCGTAAATGACATTTGCAGATTGAGTGAAATCTTTTCACAATGTTGACTGAACTACATTGTTTCAAAATTTGAAAGTAGCAAAGATATACTAATCAGCCAGAACATTATGAGCACAGATCTGCTATCGGTATGAGCCCAACCACGCTATAGCGGCGCCACCTGGCGCGGAATGACTGCTAGCCAGACACAGGCACGGTGCATGTAGTATTTGTGAGCTTGCTGTCCGTGTATAGAATGTGGAAGGCACGCCACCTATCTGAGATTGACTGAGGGCAAATTGAGACGACCTGGAGGCTCGCACGAGCATTTCAGGAACTGCACGGCTTGTCGGCTGTTCGAGGAGTGCTGTGGTGAGTGTCATCACCGCGTGGCAAAACTAATGTGGAACCACGACCAGACGTCGTGGGGTGGGGCGACCACCCCTCATTACAGACGTCGGACGTCGGTAGGCTGGACAGACCGGCAAAACAGGACAGGCGGTGAACTGTGGCGGAGCTAACATAAGACTTTAATGCTGGGCAGAACACAAGTGTGTCTGAACACACAGGGCACCGAGCACTCCGAACGATGGGTCTCTGCAGCCAACGACCCACGCATGTGCCAATGTTAACACCGCGACATCGGCAACTACGACTGAAATGAGCACGTGAATATCGGCACTGGACGTTGGCGCAGTGGCAGAGCTTTGCATGGTCTGACGAATCCCGATACCTTCTTCATCAAGCCGATGGCAGGGTGCGAACCTTTCGGCTTCCAGGGAACAGCTCATGCGGGAACGACACAAGCTGACGGCGGCTCCATTATGCTCTGGGGAACATTCACGTGTGCATCCACGGCTCCAGTGGAGCACGTGCAGGGCATCATAACGTCCAAGCAGTATCGTACACTGGTTGCAAACCACGTACACCCCTTCGTGACGATCTTGTGTCCCGACAGCAGTGGCACTTTCCAGCAAGACAATGCGCCATGTTACAAGTCATGGAGTGTGATGGAGTGGTTCGAGGAACACAGCGGCGAATTTCAGTTGATGTCGTGCGCCCCCAAATCGCCAGATCTGAACGCGATCAAACAGATCTAGGATGTGGTTGGACGTGGCGTCAGGGCTCATCGCCTTCCTCCTCGTGTAAGTAGGCTGTTTATGTGTCTGCATGTTGGCAGCGCGAAAGACTGCATTAATAACTCTGACAGCGCTGTGCGCACTCTGTAAGAGACTCTGTGGCTGGTCGGACCAGCAGTTGGAAGTTCTTACTCAGCAGTGATGGAAGATGGAGGTGAACAGCGAGCAGTGATGGAGGATAGAGGTCAATAATTAGCAGTGTTGGAGGTTTGCAGTATTAGCGCAAGCGGACGGTCTGAATTTATACATCCGTCATTGAGAATTATTACTGATGATTATATAATCGTTGAACTGGTTGTCACATTCTTCAGGTAAATACATTGTTTGCCCAGCAACAAAATCTTTCCTTTGCTAACCACATGCATATCAGTAGTTAGAGCCTGCAGTAGTCAGCTTTTATTTAGCTGGTAGTATTGGTGCTTGCGGCATTGCTGTAGTCAGGGTAATGAAGATTTTTGTGAGGTAAGTGACATGTAATATATATGTTATTGTTAGGATTTCTCCTTATTCAGGGCCATTCTTTTGTATCAATTATTTGAAGTCAGGTTATCATTTTTGAGCAGTCAGATTGCGTTGAGCTAGGATATTATGGATCAGTGTTGATATGATAAAGACAAGCAAAGAGACATTACGTTCAGTTTCACTCAGCAGTTTAAGAACAATGAGTAAGCACTCAGCAGTTTAAGTAAAAACTATTAAGTTTCACCCGGAATGAGATGACTTGTGTGTGCAGATATGGTGCCAATTCTCTCCACGCGACCTACAAAGGCTTCATTGCTTCCATGCCACCAGGCGTCGCAGCTGTTATCCCTGCCAAAGATGGACATACGGGCTATTAGGTAGGTGACCATTATGTTCTGGCTGATCAGTGTATAATAAAGGCAGTGAAAAATTCAGTCATAATTGGTACAGAAACCAGACAACGTATAATAAAAGTCGAAGGACATCAAAGGGAAGCAGTAGTGGAGACTGGAGTGAGAGAATATTAAATTCTATCCCCAACGTTATTGAATGCGTATATTGAGCAGGCAATAAAGGAAACCAATGAGAAATTTCGAAAAGGAAGTAATGTTCAGGGAAACGAAACAAAAACTTTGAGGTTTGTCACTGGCGTTGTAATTCTAGCAGAGACGGAAAAGGACTTAGAACAGTTGAACAGAATGGAGAGTGTATTCAGAAGAGATTGTAAGGTAAACATCAACAAAAGTGAAACAATGGTAATCGAATGCTAAACTCAAGAAATGCTGAGGAAAAAAGGTTAGCAAAGATTAGCAAATAAGATTATAAAACCCCACTGATGATGGTGTCGCCGAAACTAGTTCGGGATAATAAAGAAATAAAAGAATAACAAGGTGTTTTGTATCAAGGCGGACTCAATTTTCTGATAACACTGTTTTAGCAAATGGGCGCTAAACAAAAAAAAAATGACTTTTGCAGTCTTGGCAGAAAAATAACTACCGAAGGAGAGAGGATATGAAATGCCTTACAAAACTAAAAACCCGCCTCGATTGCGAAAAAAGCACCTAGTGTTAAGTGTTAACCCAGGTTTCGGCGTAGATAACTACACCTTCTTCAGAACAACAATAAAACCCACAAGTACCTAAGAAGACCTTTATCAATGATTAAAAGAACACCATAACTATACATTTATAAACGAAAAAGAAAAGGAAAACACAAACAGTACATATGTACAAAGTCAGAACCACTACTTAACTTGCCGGCCGGTGTGGCCGTGCGGTTCTAGGCGCTTCAGTCTGGAACCGCGAGACCGCTACGGTCGCAGGTTCGAATCCTGCCTCGGGCATGGATGTGTGTGATGTCCTTAGGTTAGTTAGGTTTAAGTAGTTCTAAATTCTAGGGGACTGATGACCTCAGATGTTAAGTCCCATAGTGCTCAGAGCCATTTTGAACCACTGCTTAACTTAATGGTGTACGCTCCACCTCACACCGGCCTATGTCCGATGGGCCATGACCCGCCATAAACTGCAGCTACAAATGGTCGCTCACTTCCACGCCTGACCCGCTACCTATGCACATGTGCAAGACAAGGGATGTTGAAGGTTCTTATATAAAATGCCACCTGGCAATGGCAGTAAAATTACTTCTGAAAAAGAGCAATTTTTTAACATGTAATAAAAATTTAAGTGTCACGAAGTTTTTCTGAAAGTAATGGAGAAGGGAGTAGAATGTAGACTTTTACGGAAGCAAACGTGGGCGATAAACATTTCATAGAAGAAGAAAATTGAAGCTTTAGAAAATATAAAGAGTAGATGGATGAATCGAATAACTAAGATGAACGTACTGAAGTGAATTCGGGGAAAAAAGAACTTCAAGTCACAAAATGACCATTGTATGGTAGAAAGCGTCCTGAGGCTTGAAGTGTGGCAGGCAAAAATTGTAGAGGCAGACCAAAGCTTGAATACAGCAAGCAGGTTTAGATAAACATAGGTTACAGCAGTTATGCAGGGCTGAAGAGGCTCGCCCAGGGTAGACTAGGCTGCAGAGCTGCATCAAAACAGTCCCGGACAAACGACCACAGCAACAGCAATGGAATGCGGCGCAATAGTCCTGCGATCGTCGTATCAGCGAAGTGCAGCCTCCGCTGTATAAGCGACGTGCAGTTCAGCTACGCGCGTCACGCGTCGAGTCGCGTGGCGTGCCGCCCCGTGACGTGCCGGCGTGCGAGGTGGCGTGGGAGGGGCGCCCTGCCAACCAGAGGCGAGCCTCTGGCCTTGCAGCCGAGGCCACGTGCAGCGCGCTGCATCGCTCCCCAGCAACAAACCGATAGCCAGAGGCGGCGGCCACATTAGCACTTGTAACGTCCCCACAGAAAATGCCCTCTACCACGCACCAATTAATCATTGTCAATCAAACCATCCACATTCATTCACTTTGGAAAAGTATCTGATCTGATTTTCTCGTAACATATGCGGCGACAGCTAGACGACGCCAAAGTATTTTCTAGCGCGTTTATTCTTTGAAATAACAGAGATGCATATATGCAGTCTCCATGGTTGTTAGAGTGGTAACTAGGACAGCTTCTGGACTAGGGATTGAGGGATTAACGTATTTCTGAGAGATACATATTCTGATTTTCTTCTCGCTAAATCGAGCGAATTAACTTTTGTGCCACTAGCGGTTTGTTTGAATAGAAAGAGAGTGTAAACGAAAAATAATTAAGACGTGGGATCACCGGAGATCTGGACATGTAATGGAGACGGATTTAATACACAATTTGCTTCATAAATAAGGTTTGTGACTTTTTGTTCCGGAATGAAGGAACGAATGAGTTTTTTTCTGAACCATTTGATGATCACGTTGGCCCTGTAATTAGTGGGGAAGTTTCAGCTGTGCCGAAAAGAGCCTGCAATCACTGAGTCTGTGTTAAATCGTCCAAAAAGGCTTCGTACACATCTGGAATTCGCAATCTATCGTAAAAGGAACAAATTGTCCACACGA
Source organism: Schistocerca piceifrons (assembly GCF_021461385.2). Lineage (NCBI taxonomy): Eukaryota > Metazoa > Arthropoda > Insecta > Orthoptera > Acrididae > Schistocerca > Schistocerca piceifrons. Next base: position 784,021,377 of record NC_060138.1, read on the forward strand.
TTGATTCTCCCGACTGAATACAGTGTTTAACAGTAATAATAAATGTAAAGATCTCTTACAGCAAGCCAGCCGCTGATTACCAAGACGAAGGACTCCACCAAAGATCCTATTTGGCTGATTTCACGTAATGAAATATTATAATAAAAACTGTACATAGTTAAAGGAGAGAAAGAGAGAGAGCGAATGAAAATAGAGATAATATTAATAATCCTCCATTAGTATAACTTTTCGCCTGTCTTATCACGGATCAGCCAAGACACGGGAGGCCCTTACATTACTGTATAGATTTATGTGTGAAGGTGAAAGGGTCTTAAAGGCAACAGATACACGTCTATACAGACAAGACATTACACAAAGTTAACGGCTAGCTGCATTCATCATCTATTCATAGAGGAAGAGACTACAACTTATTACCTTGTTAAACACTGATAGATGACAAACACCGTGCGTCCTTTTTAGTAGACAGACGGAAATTTTAATTGGAACATCACGAAGTACAAGAACGATATTTATCAAACACTTTGCAGATACAGATAAAACGGTTCCTCCGTCAGTCATTTGTTTATTTTGCCACTACGGATTCCTATGGTTCACACCATCATATTCAGACTTGTTTATTTACACTACTGGCCATTAAAATTCCTACACCACGAAAATGACGTGCTACAGACGCGAAATTTAACCCGCAGGAAGAAGATGCTGTGATATGCAAATGATTAGCTTTTCAGAGCATTCACACAAGGTTGGCGCCGGTGGCGACACCTACAACGTGCTGACATGAGGGAAGTTTCCAACCGATTTCTCATACACAAACAGCAGTTGACCGCCGTTGCCTGGTGAAACGTTGTTGTGATGCCTCGTGTAAGGAGGACAAATGCGTACCATCACGATACCGACTTTGATAAAGGTCGGATTGTAGCCTATCACGATTGCGGTTTATCGTATCGCCACATTGCCGCTCGCGTTGGTCGAGATCTAATGACTGTTAGCGGTAATACGAAGCGCCGTGCTGGATCCCAACGGCCTAGTATCACTAGCAGTCGAGATGACAGGCATCTTATCCGCATGGCTGTAACGGATCATGCAGCCACGTCTCGATCCCTGAGTCGACAGATGAGGACGTTTGCAAGACAACAACCATCTGCACGAACAGTTCGACGACGTTTGCAGCAGCATGGACTATCAGCTCGGAGACCGTGGCTGCGGTTACCCTTGACGCTGCATCACAGACAGGACCGCTGCGATGGTGTACTCAACCTAGCTGCACGAATGGCAGAACGCCATTTTTTCGGATAAATCCGGATTCTGTTTACAGCATCATGATGGTCGCATCCGTGTTTGGCGACATCGCGGTGAACGCACATTGGAAGCGTGTATTCGTCATCGCCATACTGGCGTATCACCCGGCGTGATGGTATGGGGTGCCATTGGTTACCTGTCTCGGTCACCTCTTGTTCGCATTGACGGCACTTTGAACAATTCAGATGTGGTGACCCGTGGCTCTGCCCTTCATTCGATCCCTGCGAAACCCTACATTTCAGCAGGATAATGCACGACCGCATGTTGCAGGTCCTGTACGGGCCTTTCTGGATACAGAAAATGTTCGACTGCTGCCCTGGCCAGCACATTCTCCAGATCTCTCGCCAATTGAAAACGTCTGGTCAATGGTGGACGAGCAACTGGCTCGTCACAATACGCCAGTCACTACTCTTGATGAACTGTGGTATCGTAATGAAGGGGCATGGGCAGCTGTACCTGTACACGCCATCCAAGCTCTGTTTGACTCAATGCCCAGGCGTATCAAGGCCGTTATTACGGCCAGAGGTGGTTGTTCTAGGTACTGATTTCTCAGGATCTATGCACCCAAATTGCGTGAAAATGTAATCACATGTCACTTCTAGTATAATATATTTGTCCAATGAATACCCGTTTATCATCTGCATTTCTTCTTGGTGTAGCAATTTTAATGGCCAGTGTCCGCAGCTCGTGGTCGTGCGGTAGCGTTCTCGCTTCCCACGCCCGGGTTCCCGGGCTCGATTCCCGGCGGGGTCAGGGATTTTCTCTGCCTCGTGATGACTGGGTGTTGTGTGATGTCCTTAGGTTAGTTAGGTTTAAGTAGTTCTAAGTTCTAGGGGACCGATGACCATAGATGTTAAGTCCCATAGTGCTCAAAGCCATTTAAACCATTTTTTTAATGGCCAGTAGTGTACATAGCATGTGTTGGTGGAGAGTACAGACGTCTTTTCCACAGACCAAGGACAGCGTAGCTTATGTTAAGTCTTTTGCGAATGATAAATTTTTTTATTTAAAGTAGACACTTTTGAGTTCAAAAAACATGAATTTCTGACAGTGAATAGTACTTACAGGGACGGTAGAGTTGTAAAAGTCTTCATACTGCTGTTTAATGTATGCCCTCTCCACTGCGCATCACGTTTGCACTGTCATTTCAAAGATGTTGTACGTGTTACAGATATGCTTCTTTACAATGGACACAAAGTCTAAAGAGTAAATGATTTCTACATAAATATGTTTTTCTTTTTAAAAAAAAATACAAATGGGCTTCACCAGAATATGGTCATGTGAAAATTCAGTTAGGTGATTATACACATAAATATGTTTTTCTTGTATGTTTTTAAAAATGTGAACGGACAGCAGTATTGGATACAAATAATAATATCATTGAATTTTACACATGTTCATATTCTGGTGCAGCCCATTGGCTTTTTAAAAGGAAGACATATTTAAAAAAAATTATCTTTGTGTCCAATGTCAATAAGCATATCTGTAACATGTCTAACAACTCTGAAGTGGCATTGTAAACGTAATGTACAGTGGTGAGGACATACATAAGGCAACAGTACGCAGACTTTCTACCGTCCCTGTAAGTATTATTCACTGTCAAGAATTGATGTTTTTTGACCTCTGAAGTGCCTTTTCTAAATAAGCAATTTTTATCGTTACCAAAGACGCAAAATAACCTACACTGTATTTGGTCTGCTACTGTGAAAAGACTTCTGTACCCTTCACCAACACTGGTTAAGTGAACTAAGAATTCTCCACCCGAAAATGTGTGAAGCGTAGATACGCGTAGTGGAAAATAAACAAGAGACTGATGCAGAAACTGTTTTACTTGTGTCTATCGACAGTCGCAACCCTCATAATGCCGTCTCTTAAGGACGAAATATCCACTTTGGAGATGATCATCAGATAACGGATATTAATTAATGAATTTTCATCTAAATTCTGAACTGATGTCAGTTATCAGCAACAGTATGAAGGGTGAGTCCCCTGGGTACACATTTAGTTACGTATTCGTTGTGGAATGGAAGCAAACAGGCCATAAATCTCTCGAGGAATTTCTTGCCATGCCTGAAACATATGCTGTGTAAGTTCATAACAAGCTACTCAAGGATGCGGGCATTGCTCAAAGCATTTGTGGTGTCAACTGCTGTGTGCGACCTTGCATTATCCTGCTGGAATAAGACGTTTATTGCTCTGGTCATGAAGGCTTCACAGCAGTATTCACATTCTTGCCACATTCTGACGAGCACTCAACACCCCTTCTAAAGATACCTGAAAAGTGCTGACGTCAAATCTGATGGCTCCCCGTACAATGAGTCCAACAGACGTACAGTACCTGCTTCCTGTTACTTTTTCACTGAGGTCGTCTACGGCCTGCGTGACGTCGATGTGATCTGATCGCCCCAATCAGAAGCGGGACTCATCGCTGGAAACCACAGAATGCTACTCAATGTCCCAGTTCGCTATGGCATGTTTCTGTTGTTTGTCGTAAGGTGTCAGCGCCAAACGACACTCGGCATCTGTTCCCGCCGGTTCGTAGTGACACACTGCCTGTAACCTCTGCTGTCGTGCCGGCCGCGGTGGCCGAGCGGTTCTAGGCGCTTCAGTCCGGAACCGCAGGACTGCTACGGTCGCAGGTTCGAATCCTGCCTCGGGCATGGATGTGTGTGATGTCCTTAGGTAAGTTAGGTTTAAGTAGTTCTGAGTTCTAGGGGACTGATGACCTAAGATGTTAAGTCCCATAGTGCTAAGAGCCATTTGAACCATTTTTTCTGCTGTCGTTTCCGCTATTGTCATCCTTCTATTCATTTGAGTCTCTCAAACAATCCGACTGTCTTCTCGTGGTGCAGGCCTCCTTGAGGGATCTGTGCCTACTCTTCTTGCCACTTGTTGTCCTGAGTCCATCTCGTCATCAATCTTTCTGCAGTGATTGCACTGCGACCAGCTGCTTGTGAGATCTCTCGGTAAGGAGCTCCTATGTTTCTCATCACAAAGAGCCGACCTTTCTTAGTTTGATAGAAGATGATAAGCTACACGTGCACAGCCTCTGGTAGTGCTGTGTTGCTATCTTCAACTGAAAAGTTCCAGCAATGTTATAAGCAGCATCTTCTCAGACAGTTCTTCATCTGTAGAACGTAATTTCTTTTTGAAACAAACTCGCATAAGGGTACTATTTCATTCAACATATGCCACTGGCACGGAAGTATTTGAGTTATCAACTGTTAACGTTCACTCAAGATGTAATACACGTAGTTTAAAAATTCGAGAGAAACGGTACGTAAACGTTTATCAATGGTTAATACTCAAGGCAAAACCTTCTGGTTACAACCACTTTTGTCGATCTCCTGCTTATCTTGAGATTACTGACTGCCCTCGAAGAACTGTAATTAGATCCACCGCTATCCTTATCCAGCACTTTGCCTTAAAATCGATCATCTTCTGCCTGTTGTGCCTCAGCACACAACACACGTTTTATACTTTTTTTCATCAAAAATTGGCATTCTTCGTTTATTTGTCTTGAAACTGGTTTGTTTTTCTTTTTTTTGTTAATCCAGCTTTCCAAATAGCAAAATGGTTTCACATTTTAAAATTTGCATGTTCCAGAAAGTACTTGCATCATTAACATTTATGCTCGATTTGTTTTTACATATAGTTTGTACTGTTTGAGTTCAACTACAAGTATTTTTGGTGTTCTGTTAGTATTCTTTTCTGAATCTACCATTAACATTGTCTTAAACATTGACAAATCATGTTGATGTGTAGTTCCTCAGTTTCTTTTGATTTATCCTGCTCTCTAATACCTTCTTCAAACATGTGATTAACACTTATGGAAAAAGCAGACACCTCTGTCTGATAGCGTCTCTTTCATTTCCTTCAATACTTACTGCTGTCCATTGCCTATTATAGAGTTTCCAGCTGAAACTTTGTAGTCGGTCTAACTCTCCACATACAATGAAATATAAATTTTCTATTTATCACGCCAAAAGCGTTTTCGCAAACCAATAAAACCTACAAAAGTCATACTATTAGCAGTGATCGCCTTTTTCAATTACAAAGTTTTCAACTATATATGCTGCCTGACAGAAAAGAGGTAAAGCATCCAGAAGACGCAGAGGAAACGAAATTGGTCAAGGGGATACGTGATGTACTTCAGTGATTACTAAATTGAGTCAAATTTACACTGAAATTGGCTTTATGAATCCACTTGTCAGTATGACGTTGCACCCGCTCTGCCCAGGATGCATGCACTGACCCGATTGGGAAGGGTGTCAAAAGCTGCAGTACCCTCCGTCAACGCAAGCTGGCCCACAACTGTTGTAGCTGGTCCTTCACATCCTATTTACTGACGCTGGGACAAAGTTGACGTCCTAGGCGGTGCTACATGTATTTTATCATGGAGAGATCGTGAGTACCTCAGCGTCAAGCAGACAGTTCGTAGAGCCTTATGCCATGTGTGAATGACCGTTGTCCTCTTGAAAAATGGCACCACGATACTGTTGTCTGAGAGTTAACACACGAGGACACATGATCTCTGTGGCGTACCATTGTGCTGTCAGAGTTCCCTCAGTCACTACTAGAGGTGGCCTCAATTCATACCAGTCGGCTCCCCATGTCATGATGCCAGAAGTAACAGCACTGACCCTCTCCAAAACACTGGAAGAATGGGATCTCTCCCCAGGTCGTCACCATACTCTCTGAAGATAGTCACTCGAGATAAAGCAGAAATGCGATTCATTGCTGAACACAACGCGACGCCATTCATTAGTGATTCATTCTGCCCACTGACTGCACCACTTTAAAAATAGCCATTCTTTGTAGTGGTGTAAGGCCGGCCGGGGTGGCCGAGCTGTTCTAGGCGCTACAGTCCGGAACCGCACGACCGCTGCGGTCGCAGGTTCGAATCCTGCCTCTGGCACGGATGTGTGTGATGTCCTTAGGTTAGTTAGGTTTAAGTAGTTCTAAGTTCTAGGGGACTGATGACCTCAGAAGTTAAGTCCCATAGTGCTCAGAGCCATTTGAACCATTTGTAGTGATGTAAATGGCAGCCGAGGCATGGGACAGTAACTCACTAGTCCAGCTGCTGCTAGTCTTCGACCAATGGTGTGGGCTGACACAGAATGTTGTAACGAGTCAATTAATTGTTTTCGGAAGGCAGGCGCAAATGTGAAGACATTACGACGTGCACAAACGGGTTGAAACGTCCCCTTAGAAAAATTAATGAATTACTGTGCTGATAAATCTCTTACATTATTTTATTTTGAAACAGCTGAGCAAAACTGAACGTACTCAGACATTCACTAAAGTGACACACAATATTTTTAGCGCAACGCAATCTGACTTTCAGTATCCTTACAAAAGAATGGCCCTGACTAACAATAACCTATACCTTTCATGAATTCTTACCTCACAAAATTCTTCATTACTCGAACTACTGCAATACAGCGAGCGCCAATACTGCCAGCTAAATAAAAGACTCCAACTACTGAAGGCACTAACTACTGATAGGCATAGTTAGCAAATGAAAGATTTTTATAGAGAACAAACAATGTATTTACCTTAATAGTGTTCAAAAGTCATAATATATATCAGTTCATGACATCCAGTCTTACAAATTTACTGTCTCTGTCCAGATCATTCGCTCTCAAAACTCCGCCATCTCACTCCCCACATCCACCACTGCTGGCGGCTCACCTCCAACTGCGTAACGCTACGGGCTGTTAACATCCAACTGCCCAACACTACAATAGCAAATTCCAACAATGCCACCCAGCCACAGACTGCACACAGCACAGCCAGTGATTTTCATACAGAGCGCTACTTGGCGGTGGCGTTACCTGAACAGCCTACTTACAGGGTGATCGCCCCTTGTGGTGGCCAGACGTGGTCGATCCTAAGTATGCTGCCCTCGCATTGCTCTGCAGCCCAACATCAGGCCTCTGTCACATCCAAATGCCCAACAAATCTGGATGTCACACGGTTCATTCACTGGTACAAGTGGAGACTCTTTCAAACTCGGAGAGTTTCTGAGAATGCTGTGTCACAGCGAGCTATCTCTGTCTTTTTCACAGTCACCACTTCACACATGACGCTGTTATGGCCCATCTATACCCTACCAGGCCTCGTAACAACAGTAAAGGTGTTCAACACTACTGCACTCTGGCAGTTGTTCTACATTTCCTGTCACATTAATGTGACCATTTTTCGAAAGCCTGAATAACCACCTTTTGCAGCATGCGCTACTGTGAAACGTTCAGAAAGAGAGTCAATGAGGTTCTTAAAATTACCGACAGGGATGTGGAACCATGGCGACTACAGAGCCGTGGTCAGTTGTACTAGGTTTCTTGGTCGAGGATCCATGGTTGGGGTGGTCTCATAGATTCTCGACTGGATTTAAATCCGGGGAAGCTGATGGCCAGAGAGTACGGTAAATGCGTCCTGGTACCCATCGAACAATGTAAGTACACAGCGAGCTGTGTGACAAGTTGCTCTGCTGATAGATGCCAAGATGCAGGCGAAAAACAGACTGCATGTAGGCGTAGACACTGTTGCCAAGGATGGATGCATACTTCTGTTGATTCATTGTGCCATCCAGACAGATGAAATCACCAGGGAATGCTATGAAAACTTTTTTCAGACCGCAACAGGATGTTTTCCGGGGCCCCACGAGAAATGCGAACTTGTGATGTCACGCTAGCTGCGTCGTTCACCACACTTCGCGAACGCTCGTCTCCCTGCAGGGCCCGAGAAATCAGTATGTCAATGAGAAAGTACTCACTAAACGTCTTAACTTTGTCATGTGCTATCGAGAGCTCGCTTGGATTTAAATACACTGTTAAGAATTATTAAGCTGATGTGAAATGGTTACTCTCTCCCCACCGGAGATGGCTGCTGGCACTCTTAAGACCTGTAATGTCACCTGCTGTGGCCCGTCCTTCTTATAGGCATTGGTGTTCGCTTTCAGACTTTACACGCTGTACACGCCAACGGCCATCTGTCCATGGGGCATAAAATGTAGTTCATCTGAAAAGGTCACCACCTTCCCCCATTAAGTGGACGTCCAGGTGCGGGAGTGACGTACAAATTCCAGCCATCATCGCTGGTGAACAGCAGTCAGCATGGGTGCAGGAACCAGGCGCTCGCAGTGGAAGGCCACGTGCAGCAACGTTCCGTGATCAGTTGTTGAGCAGGCACTGTTGGTAGCCCCTTGACTCATCTGGGCGATCAGTTGCTCAACAGTTGCACGTCTATTCCCCCGTACATTTATGTGCAGCCCTCGTTCACCCCTGTCATCTATGGCCCGTGGTGCACCGCAGAAGCCTGGGCACCAGTTTTGGATAGTGCCATTTTGCCATGCTTGGTATACTTTAACGACGGCGGCATGCAAACGGTTGAAAAAATAGTCGTTTCCGTAAATTGTTCCACCGTTGGATGGAAAGCCAATGACCACGCCCTTTTCCACGTCAGAGAAATCGCTCTGTTTCCACGTTACACTGTTTCCTGCGTCCCCCTGACACGCTTTGTATATGCACCTCTGGTAGTGCTACCACCTGGCATCAGTGAGTGATTATTGCACGTTGCTGTCGAACATAGAAAATGGTCACATTAATGTGACTGGACCGCGTACCTGTCGCAGATAATAGCAAAAAAAAAAAAAAAAAAAAGGTTCAAATGGCTCTGAGCACTATGGGACTCAACTTCTGAGGTCATTAGTCATCTAGAACTCAGAACTAGTTAAACCTAACTAACCTAAGGACATCACACACATCCATGCCCGAGGCAGGATTCGAACCTGCGACCGTAGCGGTCTCGAGGTTCCAGACTGCAGCGCCTGGAACCGCACGGCCAAGAGAGTAGCAACTCTAGCCATTCACATACCGGCTAATGGTGAGTACGAAGCGTGTTTTTTAAGTAAGTACCGTTTTGAAATTAAAAAAAAGAAGTGCTAAGATATCTCAATAATTTTATTTTTACATGAAAGCCTGTACCTTAATCTACTTCTCTGCATACTTTCCGTCAATATTGAGGCACTTGTCATAACGTTGTATCAGTTTCTGAAAGCCCTCCTCGTAGAATCCTGCCACCTGACTTGTTAACCACTGCATCACCACTGTTTTGACTTCGTCTTCGTCTTGAAGACGCTGACCGCCCAGGTGTTTCTTCAAGTGCTGGAGCAAATGGTAGTCACTGGGCGCAAGATCCGGGCTGTACGGAGGATGATCTAGAGTTGATTGGCGACTCCATGGAGTGTTGCGTGCACCACGACCAAATAGTGGATAGAATTGGAAGGAAAATCAGCATTGGCCGTATTTTGTTGTTTTATTGTCAGCAAAGTCGATTTTCAGTCACTTAGTGACCATCCTCAGTGCTGTAATATACAATTAAAACTGGTAGGCACTGGTATGAAGCTATAAGTACAAGCTTAGAACGATCACGTAAATACATATGTGATCGCTCGAAGCTTGTACTTATAGCTTGATACCAGTGCCTACCAATTTTAATTGTATATTACAGCACTGAGGATGGTCACTAAGTGACTGAAAATCGATTTCGCTGACAATAAAACAACAAAATACGGCCAATGCTGATTTTCCTTCCAATTCTGATCTAGAGTTTCCCATCGAAAAGATTTGATGAGATCTTTGGTCTGATTCCCACATGCAGACGGGCATTGTCTTGCAGCAAAACGATGCCCTTGCTCAACTTCCATGGACTGTTAGTTTGATTCTGGTGTGACGTAGGCCATCCATGTTTCATCGCCCATTAACAGTTAGGCTTAAGAAATCATCACCGTCGTTGTGGTACCGCTCAAGCAAAGTCAATGCACTGTCTAAACGTTTGGTTCTGTGCACATCCGTCAACATTTTCGGTACCCAACGTGCACACGATTTTCGGTAGTTCAAGTGCTCGGTCACTATGCCATACAAAGCACTACGAGAAACATTAGGAAAGTAATCCCGCAAGGAGGAAATCGTAAAGCGTCTGTTTTCTCTCACCTCATTGTCCACCTCCTGCTTCAAACTTTCGTTAACGACCGAAGGACGCCCACTCCGTTGTTCATCAAGCACATTTGTGCGGCAATCTTTAAATGCTCTCACCCACTTTCTTACCATTTCGTCACTCATAACGTTTTCTCCGTAAACTGCACAGATCTCAAGATCAATATCGATCGCTTTTAGGCCTTTAGCACTAAGAAATCTTATAACAGCCCGTACTTCACAGTCGGTGGGACTCGCGTAGATAAAGGTACAGGCTTTCATGTAAAAATAAAATTATTGAGATATCTTAGCACGTCTTTTTTTAATTTCAAAATGGCACTTACTTAAAAAACGCGCCTCGCACATGTACTGTTACACTGGCTTCCTATCCTGTCTTCCGGGTGTTTCATCTTTTTCGTCTGGCTGTCACCGGAGGCGCCAGTTGCGCGTTTGGCCGCAGGTGAGGTCTTCCCGCCCGGTGCAGCCTGCCAGCGGACGCGTTGTTTACAAGCGGTGGCGGGCAGGTTGAGTCACGGAGCGGAATGCGGGCCGCGCCACCTGCCAAGGACTCGCCGTCTGCCCGCCGCTGCACCGCCGGTTGGCCGCCTCTCGTTACGTAACGCCCTGATACTGCTGCTGCAGCCTCCGACTACTCATAACTCTAGCTTACACTTTCAAGAAATTAGCTGTGCAGCATGGTGATCATCTTGCAAACGAGCAGAGATACCTTTAACATTCATCGCGTAAGACGTCTAATTGACGCAGTGGTGACGCATCCAACACGTACACTACTGGCCATTAAAATTGCTACACCAAGAAGAAATGCAGATGATAAACTGGTATTCATTGGACAAATATATTATACTAGAACTGACATGTCATTACATTTTCACGCAATTTCGGTGCATACATCAAGAGTAGTGACTGGCGTATTGTGACGAGCCAGTTGCTCGGCCACCATTGACCAGACGTTTTCAATTGGTGAGAGATCTGGAGAATGTGCTGACCAGGGCAGCAGTCGAACATTTTCTGTATCCAGAAAGACCCGTACAGGAACTGCAACATACGGTCGTGCATTATCCTGATGAAATGTAGGGTTTCGCAGGGATCGAATGAAGGGTAGAGCCACGGGTCGTAACACATCTGAAATGTAACGGTCCACTGTTCAAATTGCCGTCATTGCGAACAAGAGGATTGGAAAAGGGCACAGGTCATCCCCGTTTTCAAGAAGGTACGTCGAACAGATGTGCAGAACTATAGACCTATATCTCTAACGTCGATCAGTTGTAGAATTTTGGAACACGTATTATGTTCGAGTATAATGGCTTAGAAATCTACTCTGTAGGAATCAGCATGGGTTTCGAAAAGACGGTCGTGTGAAACCCAGCTCGCGCTATTCGTCCACGAGACTCAGAGAGCCATAGACACGGGTTCACAGGTAGATGCGTGTTTCTTGACTTCCGCAGGCGTTCGATAAAGTTCCCCACAGTCGTTTAATGAACAAAGTAAGAGCATATGGACTTTCGGACCAATTGTGTGAATGGATTGAAGGGTTCCTAGAAAACAGAACGCAGTATGTCATTCTCAATGGAGAGAAGTCTTCCGAAGTATGAGTGATTTCAGGTGTGCCGCAGGGGAGTGTCATAGGACCGTTGCTATTCACAATATACATAAATGACCTTGTGGATGATATCGGAAGTGCACTGAGGCTTTTTGCAGATGATGCTGTGGTGTATCGAGAGGTTGTAACAATGGAAAATTGTACTGAAATGCAGGAGGATCTGCAGCGAATTGACGCATGGTGCAGGGAATGGCAATTGAATCTCAATGTAGACAAGTGTGATGTGCTGCGAATACATAGAAAGATAGTTCCCTTATCATTTAGCTACAAAATAGCAGGTCAGCAACTGGAAGCAGTTAATTCCATAACTTATCTGGGAGTACGCATTAGGACTGATTTAAAATGGAATGATCATATAAAGTTGATCGTCGGTAAAGCAGATGCCAAACTGCGATTCATTGGAAGAATCCTAAGGAAATGCAATCCGAAAACAAAGGAAGTAGGCTACAGTACGCTTGTTCGCCCACTGCTTGAATACTGCTCAACAGTGTGGTATCCGTACTAGACAGGGTTGACAGAAGAGATAGAGAAGATCCAACGGAGAGCAGCGCGCTTCGTTACAGGATCATTTAGTAATCGCGAAAGCGTTACGGAGATGATAGATAAACTCCAGTGGAAGACTCTGCAGGAGAGACGCTCAGTAGCTCGGTACGGGCTTTTGTTAAGGTTTCGAGAACATATCTTCACCGAAGAGTCAAGCAGTATATTGCTCCCTTCTACGTATATCTCGCGAAGAGACCATGAGGAAAAAATTAGAGAGATTAGAGCCCACACAGAGGCTGCATGGGGGCTTAATTAAATATAATGCAAATATTTTTAATTTTTGTCGCTGTCTGTCCGGTTACGCAGTCTCGTAACCGGTTGGCCCTGACTAGTATTAGTACGCAATCTGACTGCATAGAATAACAACAAAGAATGAAAGGAAACTTCCGTTAACACAATTGATGAATTAAGTCCCCAGCAACTATAAAAGCTACGAAACAACAACTACGAACAACAAAGCACAAGGGTAACTGTTCTGTGTGTGGAAGTGTGATTCAACGTACACATCTGGCACGGTTCTTCCTCAATAAGACAAGATATTTCAAATACCATTTACACTGAATTAATTAAATAAAACTGAAATACTATAATTGCACATAGAAACCCGAATTACAGTCTAATACATAAACACAAGCCAGATGCTTTGTTGACTGAACCTGTGACCAAGAGGCATTGTTAGGAAATTAAAAAAAAATAAAAAATAAAAAAAATGTTTTTTACCTTCATATATATTGACTAAAAATACTCTGATCATTACAACATCTCCGTTCGAACAACATCTGCTGTCTAGCCCATCAAAACAACTGCACACGACATGGCCTCAAATAATACAGCTATCAACATCCTCACAGCAAAGCACTAACCACCACAACTTCTAAACAAGCACTGCCAGTGGAGGCGGCTGAATAATACTCTTTGGCGCAATCTCTGGCGCTGTGACCCAGTGTAGCCACTTTTCAAGGCATACCGACAATCCTTTCCAGTAACAGTGCGAGACTGGAGTAGGGGGGAGAACCGATGGAGGTACTCAGGGTACCCTCCGCCACGCACCGTCGGGTGGCTTGCGGAGTATGGATGTAGATGTAGAGTAGATGTAGAGACGTGTAACCAATGGCACCCCATACCATCACGCCGGGTGATACGCCAGTATGGCGATGTCGAATACACTCTTCCAATGTGCGTTCACAGCGATGTCGCCAAACACGGATGAGACCATCATGATGCTGTAAACAGAACCTGGATTCATCCGAAAAAACGTTTTTCTATTCAACACACCCAGGTTCGTCGTTGAGTACACCATCGCAGGCGCTCATGTCTGTGATGCAGCGTCAAGGGTAACCGCAGCCATGCTCTCCGAGCTGATAGTACGTTCTGCTGCAAACGTCGTCGAACTGTTCGTGCAGATGGTTGTTCTCTTGCAAACGTCACCATCTGTTGACTCAGGGATCGAGACGTGGCTGCACGATCCGTTACAGCCATGCGGAGAAGATGCCTGTCATCTCGACTGCTAGTGATACGAAGCCGTTGGGATCCAGCACGGCGTTCCGTATTACCCTCCTGAACTCACCGATTCCATATTCTGCAAACAGTAATTGGATCTCGACCAACGCGAACAGCAATATCGCGATACGATAAACCGCAATCGCGATAGACTACAATCCGACCTTTATCAAAGTCGGAAACGTGATGATACGCATTTCTCCTACTTACACGGGGCATCACAACAACTTGTCACAAGGCAACGTCGGTCAACTGCTGTTTGTGTATGAGAAATTGGTTGGAAAGTTTCCTCATGTCAGCGAGTTGTAGGTGTCGCCACCGGCGCCAACCTTGTGTGAATGCTCTGAATAGCTAATCATTTGCATATCACAGCACCTTATTTCTGTCGGTTAAATTTCGCGTCTGTAGCACGTCATCTTCGTGGTGTAGCAATTTTAATGGCCAGTAGTGTACATTAATGACACTCCTGCTCATTTTTGCCACACACTGCGACAGTTACGCTCCAAGTCGACAGAAAGCAACACTTTTGAATACAATATCTGATGTGTACCGTTTACACTGATTTGTAACAGCTTTTGTAATAGGGACAGTTTGTAGTGCCATAAACGCTTTTGACAGTCAGTAGACATTAGGATGAAGCCTTCAGTGACTACCGCAGCAGCATGTTGTCGAAAGATCCTTTAGAAAACCCAAAGAAATTCTGGTAGTACGAGGGGGTACCTGTCTCCCGCACCCCAAAAAAATGCCAGCATTATTTTTTAGAAGCTGTAAATTTTCAAATTGCTTACAAAACCACTTTATCCCCTTGAAAATACTCTCCATTACAATTAATACATTTGTCCTACCTATGCTTCCACTGTTCGAAACATTTTCTTTAGTTATCTTTAGAAATGGCTGAGAGCTCATCCCTCGTTCTTTTTTTTTCTTGGCTTCTTCAGTGTTCTCAAATCAGTGTCCTTTCATGTCCCTTTTCATGCGTGGTGATAAGAAAAAGTCGTACACAGCTATGTCAGGTGAGTGAGGTGCGTGGAGCAGCGGAACCATGTCAGTTTTAACCAAAGACGGTCCATGTGTGCAGGTGCATTGCCGTGGTGGAAGAACCAAAGTCCAGTCTTTTTTGACGAACACTGTTGCGCAATCTTCTTAAAACTCCTAAATAAGAGGTCTGATGGAGGATCTGACCTGGGGGAAAAAACCCTGAATGAACTACGCCCTTGGCATAAAAAGAGGAAATCACCATTGTTTTGATGTTTGATTTGACTTCTTGACATTTTTTGAACAGGATGCCAATGATGTCTTTCACTGGCTTTACTGTTGCTTTGTTTCTGTGTCGTAATCGTAGCACCATGATTCATCACCAGTAATGACCTTTGACAGAAAATTTGGATCAGTTTCAAGCTGTTGTTTCAAAGCACGACATGTTTCAACTTGACGTTCCTTTTGATTGTCAATCAGAACCAGAGGAACAAACTTGGCAGCAAACCTTGTCATTCCCAAATCTTCCATCAAAATTTTCTGAACCGAGATCCAGCATAACGCACTAATCTCTGACAATCAGTTGCGTCTGCCGACGGTCTGTGAGCAAACGCTCTGGAATTTTTTCAATATCTTCATCGATTGGGACAGTTAATGGACTTCCAGAACCAGGTCTGTCATCAACAGGTATGTCGCCATTTTTAAATCGATCAAACTACTCGTTCACTTGAGTTTTTCCCACAGCGTCATCTTGGTACGCTGTTTTCAACATTAACATAGTTTCAGCTGCATTTTTAGCGAGTAGAAAACAAAATTTCACAGCTGCACGTTGGTCACTTAAACTTGCCATCACAAAAAACGAAACAATAACAAACCAGTGCTAGCAGACACAACCACTGCAGATGAACAGCACAAGCCTGGTAGATAACACAGGCGGCACTGAACTGGCAGTGAGTTGCACTATACACGCCTAGCGGCAGAAATGCGTACTACACGAGCTCCACCCACAGCAATGTTATTCCGTTTTCAGAATGAGATTTTCACTCTGCAGCGGAGTGTGCGCTGATATGAAAGTTTGGAAGGTAGGAGACGAGATACTGGCAGAAGTAAAGCTGTGAGAGCCGGGCGTGAGTCGTGCTTCGGTAGCTCAGATGGTAGAGCACTTGCCCGCGAAAGGTAAAGGTCCCGAGTTCGAGTCTCGGTCGGGCACACAGTTTTAATCTGCCAGGAGGTTCGTTATTTCGTTTTTTTTTTGTTTTTTTTTGGGGGGGGGGGGAATACACCCTCGTATGTAAAGGCTGTTAGTAGCACCCAAGTTAGTGTCCAGTCACTCATGGATAGGTCAGGCTCTGAAGCAGAGTAGCAAAGTAAAAGCAGAAATGTTTAACTCAGTTTTCAGAAGATCCTTTACAATGGAAAACCCAGGAGTATTGCCCCAATTCATAGCGGATGTTCGAGTCCTCCCTCGGGCATTGGTGTGTGTATTTGTCCTTAGGATAATTTAGGATAATTTAGGTTAAGTAGTGTGTAAGCTTGGGGACTGATGACCTTAGTAGGTAAGTCCCATAAGATTTTACACACATTTGAACTTTTTTTTTGCCCCAGTTACATTCTCGTACCACTGTAAAGATGAAATAAAAAAATCTTAATGCCACTGGCGTCGAGAAACAGCTGAAATTGTTAAAACTGAACAAAGTCCCAAGAGGGGATGGAATCCCTATCAGATACTGTATCAAGTTCGTGGCTGAGCTAGCCACTCTGTTAACTAGAATCTTTCGTAGATCTCGGTGCTGAAAGAAAGCACGTGTCAAACCTATCTACAACATGTATAGCAAAAGGGATCCACAATCCTACCATCCAGTAACCTTCACATTGATTTGTTGCAAAAACTTAGAACAAATGGTAGATCTGGGGAAATTGGAACACTTCCTTTCTTCGGATTAAAATTTGAGTGTTTTTCACATTTTTTTGACTTCTGGCAGAATGTTTATATAGAGTGTCATATAATCTTAAGTACAATATATTACTGACGCACTGGCACTCAAATTACAAGTGGTATGATAAAATGAAAATATATGCGAGAGCTCCATCTCACCCATAGGTGTATGGGTGAGATGAAATAGTCTACTGGGAGAGACGGACCATAAAAAGGGGCTATACATGAAAGAAGAAGTCAGTTAAAGCTCATATTTGTATTTGAAATAAGTTGTAGTGAATATAAAATTATAGTATTAAATATTTTAGAACAAAACAATTTTACCAGTTTATTACAAAACATGATTGAACATTGGGTTTTCTAATGAGTTGTTGGTTTTGTTCAAGCATTAGCCTGTCTTTCTCCCACCACAGCAGTTACACTTATTACCAAATGTTGAACACCGTGAACAGGCAACTCACAGAATCTAATCGTCATTTTTATTAGTTTCTTAATAGATTTCACCACAATCAACATATTCATTTTTTCTTATTGAGCTTCTTCAGTCTTTTTTCTCTTCACTAGTATTTCACTCTGGTGATCTTATGCCTTTTCTCTGTTTCCATTTTTTTCTTATCAGTCTTTTTCTTTACAGTTACAATATTTTCAGCAGAGTTTAGTCCTTTGGATACAGTTGCTGCCTTCCTCTTAAAATTCATAGTTTTATTAATGGAAGGAGCAGGTGATATTACATCCAAATGTTTTGTCTGTGTTGGCTTAGGAGTAGTCATTCACGAGGTGATAATCTTGAAAGTTTTGGGTTTAGTAAGAGTGGAGTTCGAAGTTATGTCAGCAAAGGAATTTGACTTTTGCAGATAACTTTGCTCTTTTGATGTGCTTGGTATCTGTAGGTCTTTTGATGAGCTGGCCTGTGTGCGTGAGATCCTGCTCTTACGTTTGTTGACACAGACATATCTTCCGATAAATAAATATAGCCTGAGACTGCTGTCATCTTCCGTGCGATTGTTTCACATACCATGAAGCTAAATTTAATAGTGCTCCATCTCTCTATCAACTGGTGTATCTCTGTCAAATAACGCTGGTCCATCTCTTCCGTTTGTGTGGGAAAGATAGACAACCCCCACCTCTTGCCAAGCTCGTAGTAAAAACCTGCGTCAATATTGTGCAACTAACCATTAATACTAAAATCATGTAACAATACGATAAAACTTGCCAGCTTACTAGAACAGCATTGGTGGAATACACTGGTCCGCCTCACCTAGTAGTCCAACTCTCCCGGACTTACACTATTCTGAGTGTCCAACGTAATTAAAGGTCTCTAATAGGACGCCCAGCCCTAAGTTAATCAGCATAGATTTCGAAAACATAAATCATACCAAACCCAAGTCTCTCACTTCTCACATGACATCCTGAACCCCAAGGGTCACGACAGTCAGGTAGATGCATATTTCCCAACCTCCGAAAAGCGTTTGACTGAGTACCACACTACGCTTATTATCAGAAGTGCGATCATATGGGGTATCAGATGAAATATGTGATTGAATCGAGGATGTCTTGGTAGGGAGGACGCAGCATGTTCTCTTGGATGGAGAGTCAACGACATATGTAGAAGTGTCTTTGGTTGTAGCTCAGAGAAATTAGTTGGGTCATTTGCTCTTTACGTATACTGAAGTGCTAAAGAAACTGGTATATCTATGGGTATTCAGACACAGAGATATGTAAACAGGCAGAATACGGCGCTGCGGTCGGAAACGCCCCATGGCGCAGTTGTTAGATCGATTACTGCTGCTACAATGGCAGGTTATCAAGATTTAAGTGAGTTTGAACGTGATGTTATAGTCGGCGCACGAGCGATGGGACACAGCGACTCAGAGGTAGCTATGATGTGGGGATTTTCCCGCACGACCATTTCACGATTGTACCGCAAATATCAGGAATCCGGTAAAACATGAAATCTCCGACATCGCTGAGGCCGGAAAAATATCCTGCCAGAACGGGACCAATGACGACTGAAGACAATCGTTCAGCGTGACTAAGGACAACAGAAACGCCCATGCTCGAGGGAGGATTCGAACCTGCGACGGGGACAGCCACTCGATCCGCGACAAGGGGCCCTAGACCGCGCGGCTACCCCACACGGCAATTTTTCTTGAATTATAATGATTTGTTTTTCTGTACACATACATCACATCTACCGATTACAGTCCCATTCGGATTATTCCTTCCTGGTGCGTCATTTTTATTTTTTATTTTTTTTTGTCTTAGAGTGTATTTCTTCATGAATAAGTTGTGGCTTATGACACTGAATGAGTGAAATACGATTGTTTTTACATTTATTTCAAGATCATTCATGTCTCTTGATCATTTCTTAATACCTGTAATGCAAAGCATAATAACTATTTCGTTAAATAAGTAGAAAAACGACTGAAAGCAAGGATTAAGCATACAGTTAGCTGTTTCGGCGCTAAGGGCGGTTGTGTCGCTCCAACTGTTAGACGGTAAGTGAGTGTTGCGACTGTATAATATGTCAGACCGTTGGATTCGCATTCTTGAGGATGACAGTTCAGGTTTGCATCTGTCCCAAATTCCCTTTCAGTCATCTACATTTAACTTTTCCTTGGTTTCCATAAATTGCTTGAGGCAAATTCCACGCTGGTGCCTTTGAAATGACATGGCTGATATCGTTCCCTATCTTCATGTTCTGTCTCTAATGTCCTCGTTGTCCTAAGGGACGTTAAACTCAAATTATTTTCCTTCCTTGCCCTTCCTTTAGCTCCAGGGCGAGGCCTTCACACATGACAAACTAAGAATCACTAACACAGATTGTAACGAATGAAACAGACGAGACGACCAGCCGACCACAGACAATGAGTGAGCCAGACTGATGCTGCTAAGGCACAGGGGAGGAAAGTTTCTCGCCCCACTATCGACTTCCGCGCAGCAGGTGGAGAACGCCACCTCTGTTGGTGGGGGAGGAGACATTGTCTGACCGGAAGGGACGGCCGTGTACGCGGATAAGGCAAAAAAAGGCGCTTTTCGACGACAGAACTGACAAGTGGACACGTTCGATGAAGCTTGCAGATATAGGAGAAAACGTATCTTGGCAGAACGAAGGAATGCTTTCAGAAAAAGACTTTCTTCGCGAGTGTGTGCGTATTTTTGTGTGGAAAAATAGAGCCTACTGGAACAGCTACAAAACTTATCTCTGAATAATTTGTTTGGTGACTGGCCAGTCAGGTGTATGAAGACACAATCTTAGGAAGACATGAAACTTGCTGGCAGATTGAAAATGTGTGCCAGACAGAGACTCGAACTCAGGACTTTTACCTTTCGCAGGTAAGTGCTCCACCGACTGAGTTCGATCTGGAACACAGTTTTAATCTGCCAGGAAGTTAATTAACAGCTGCAGAGTGAAAATCTAATTTAGGAGGACATTTTCGTATTAGATTACAAAAGCTAGTTCACTGGTCACAAAATATTTTATTAAGATCGTCTACCCGTTTCGGCTTTTCAGCCATCATCAGCTCTACGAATTTAGCAGTAACATGTACACGCGAAGTCAGTACATCAGCAACTAATTTAAATAAAGTATTGTGTGACTAGGACATTCACTTTTAAAATTTAGCCGCCAGGAAGATCACCAGTCTCCTATGGACGTATACGCTGAGGAGACAAAAGTTCAGATGGTTCAAATGGCTATAAGCGCTATATGGACTTAACATCTGAGGTCACCAGGCTTAGAACTATTTAAACTTAACTAACCTAAGGACATCACACACATCCATGCCCGAGGCAGGATTCGAACCTGCGACCGTAGCAGCAGCGTGGTTCCGGACTGAAGCGCCTAGAACGGCTCGGCCACAACGGACAAAAGTCATGTTATAGCGATATACACATATACAGATGGCGATAGTATCGTGTACACAAGGTATAAAAGGACAGTGCCTAAGCGGACCCGTCATGTGTACTCAGGTGATTCATGTGAAAAGGTTTCCCATGTGATTATGCCCGCACGATGGGAATTAACAGACTCTGAACGCGGAATGGTAGTTGGAGCTAGACGCATGGGACATTCCGTTTCGGAAATCATTGGGGAATTCAATATTCCGAGATCCACAGGGTCAACGGTGTGAGGAGAATACAAAATTTCGTTCGCTCTCACCACCGACTGTGCAGAGGCCGCCGTACTTCACTAAATGACCGAAAGCAGTGGCGTTTGAGTAGAGATGTCGATACTGAAAGACAAGCAACATTGCCTGAAATAACCACAGGAGTCAATGTGGGACGTACGCCGAACGTATCCGTTAGGACAGTGCGGCGAAATTTGGCGTTAATGGGCTGTGGCAGCAGCAGCCTTTACTAAAAGCACATCGCCAGCAGCATCGTCCCTAGACGACTGGAAAACAGTGGCCTGTTCAGATGAGTCCCGCTTTCAGTTGCTAAGAGCTGATGGTATGGTATGGCGCAGACCACACAAAGCCATGGATATAAGTTGCCAATAAAGTACCCTGCAAGCTGGTTGTGGCTCCAAAATGGCGTGGGCTGTATTTATAAGGAATGGACTGGGTCATCTGGTCCAAACGAACAAATTATTGGCTGTAAATGGTTCGGTTACTTGAAGACCGTTTCCAGCCATTCATAGACTTCGTATTCCCAATCAACGATTTAATTTTTCTGGATGACAATACGACATATCATCAGGCCATAAATGTTCCAAACTAGTTTGAAGAACGTTCTGGACAATTCGAGCTAATGATTTGGCCACTCAAATTGCCCAACATGAATCCTATCGATAAATCGAGAGGTCAGTTTGCTTACAAAATCCTGCACCGGCAACACTTCCGCATTTATGTACGGCTATAGGAGCAGCGTGGCCCAATATTCCTACTTGGGTCTTCCAATGACTTGTTGAGTCCATGAAGTAGCTGCATTACACCGACCAAAAGGAGGTCCGAAACGATATTAGTTGGTATCCCTTGACTTATGGCACTTCGGTGTGTAATACACTCAGAGTTCAAGAAGAATGTTAAATTCCAGTTCCACAGAAGAAAGGTGCTGCAGATATGAAAACTACCGAACCATCAGTTCAAAAATTCATCGTTGTAAAACATTGGCACTAGTCATATACAGAAGAAGTGAAAAACTGGTGGAAGACGACCTCGGGGAAGATCAGTCTGAGTTCCAGAGAAATTTAGGGACCGGAGAGGCTACATGTTACGAGCGGTTTGGTCCATAGTCCTTACCACAAATTTCAGTTTTTTCCAGTGTAAGCGGCCTAATTACGCGAGATTTTCCTGTAATGATGGACTCCTAATCTCTGTTGAAGATACTCCATGAAAGTTACTTCATTACTGCTCGAAGATGATTCAGTACTTTGGTTCCTAGGGCAATGATGGCTAGTGAGTATCATAGCCGCCTGTCCAAGTCAAACTGTGACCGCAGCCGCAAGACACACATCACCTGCCGCTTCCACACAGTGGCCCAGTGGATTGCTGGTGGACTACCGCATGCAGACAGTCTCGCCATCCAGAGGGTCTCATCCTTTCCTGATAACAACGTCCGCTTAAGCACTCACGTCATAAGCCGCCTGCCATGTCCCGTTTTTCTCAGGGTAACAGGCTATGCGTGAAGCGTTCATTGAATTCGAAAGTGAAATTCTATGTACCGACTTGACAGAAAATCCTAGGAAGTTCTGGTCTTACGTTAAATCAGTAAGTGGCTCGAAACAGCATATCCAGACACTACGGGATAATGATGGCATTGAAACAGAGGATGACACGCGTAAAGCTGAAATACTAAACACCTTTTCCCAAAGCTGTTTCACAGAGGAAGACCGCACTGCAGTTCCTTCTCTAAATCCTCGCACAAACGAAAAAATGGCTGACATCGAAATAAGTGTCCAAGGAATAGAAAAGCAACTGGAATCACTCAATAGAGGAAAGTCCACTGGACCTGACGGGATACCAATTCGATTCTACACAGAGTACGCGAAAGAACTTGCCCCCCTTCTAACAGCCGTGTACCGCAAGTCTCTAGAGGAACGGAGGGTTCCAAATGATTGGAAAAGAGCACAGATAGTCCCAGTCTTCAAGAAGGGTCGTCGAGCAGATGCGCAAAACTATAGACCTATATCTCATACGTCGATCTCTTGTAGAATTTTAGAACATGTTTTTCGCTCGCGTATCATGTCATTTCTGGAAACCCAGAATCTACTATGTAGGAATCAACATGGATTCCGGAAACAGCGATCGTGTGAGACCCAACTCGCCTTATTTGTTCATGAGACCCAGAAAATATTAGATACAGGCTCCCAGGTAGATGCTATTTTTCTTGACTTCCGAAAGGCGTTCGATACAGTTCCGCACTGTCGCCTGATAAACAAAGTAAGAGCCTACGGAATATCAGACCAGCTGTGTGGCTGGATTGAAGAGTTTTTAGCAAACAGAACACAGCATGTTGTTATCAATGGAGAAACGTCTACAGACGTAAAAGTAACCTCTGGCGTGCCACAGGGGAGTGTTATGGGACCATTGCTTTTCACAATATATATAAATGACTTAGTAGATAGTGTCGGAAGTTCCATGCGGCTTTTCGCGGATGATGCTGTAGTATACAGAGAAGTTGCAGCATTAGAAAATTGTAGCGAAATGCAGGAAGATCTGCAGCGGATAGGCACTTGGTGCAGGGAGTGGCAACTGACCCTTAACATAGACAAATGTAATGTATTGCGAATACATAGAAAGAAGGATCCTTTATTGTATGATTATATGATAGCGGAACAAACACTGGTAGCAGTTACTTCTGTAAAATATCTGGGAGTATGCGTGCGGAACGATTTGAAGTGGAATGATCATATAAAATTAATTGTTGGTAAGGCGGGTACCAGGTTGAGATTCATTGGGAGAGTGCTTAGAAAATGTAGTCCATCAACAAAGGAGGTGGCTTACAAAACACTCGTTCGACCTATACTTGAGTATTGCTCATCAGTGTGGGATCCGTACCAGATCGGTCTGACGGAGGAGATAGAGAAGATCCAAAGAAGAGCGGCGCGTTTCGTCACAGGGTTATTTGGTAACCGTGATAGCGTTACGGAGATGTTTAATAAACTCAAGTGGCAGACTCTGCAAGAGAGGCGCTCTGCATCGCGGTGTAGCTTGCTCGCCAGGTTTCGAGAGGGTGCGTTTCTGGATGAGGTATCGAATATATTGCTTCCCGCTACTTATACCTCCCGAGGAGATCACGAATGTAAAATTAGAGAGATTAGAGCGCGCACGGAGGCTTTCAGACAGTCGTTCTTCCCGCGAACCATACGCGACTGGAACAGGAAAGGGAGGTAATGACAGTGGCACGTAAAGTGCCCTCCGCCACACACCGTTGGGTGGCTTGCGGAGTATCAATGTAGATGTAGATGTAGAACTAAAAACGCTGAAAATATAGCCTGCAGGTTTTCATTAACATTACTGGCATGGTCGCTGTCTGCTGAAAACTATCCGGACACCCATGTGTATTGTGAAACTAACCATTAGTTGTCATGAGAGGCGGACCCACCAATATAGAAGGAGGCGGGGAGTGTAGTGTCGTCAGTAGAGAAACAGTAACTACTCGAACATTATGAATCACCTTGAAGAAAATGAGTTATTGATGCATAACCGACACGGATTCAGAAAATATCGTCCTTGTGCAACACAGCTAGCTCTTTATTACCATGAAGTACTGAGTGCTGTGGACAAGGGATCTCAAATCGATTCCATACTCCTAAATTTCCAGAAGGCTTTTGATACCGTTCCTCACAAGCGACTGTTAATCAAATTACGTGCAAATGGAGTAACATCGAGCAGAACAGACGTGATATCTGGCGTTCCGCAAGGTAGTGTCATAGGCCCTCTGCTGTTCCTGATTTACATAAATGATCTAGGTGATAATCTGAGCAGCCCCCTTATATTGTTTGCAGATGACGCTGTAATTTATCGTCTAGTAAAATCATCAGACGATCAATTCCAATTACAAAACGATCTAGAGAGAATTTTTGTACGGTGCGAGGTCATCCACAAGGGTACTAAAAGAAATCCGATAAATTTTGGGTATACGATAAATCGCACAAATTTAAGGGCTGTCAATTCGACTAAATACCTAGGAATTACAATAACGAGCAACTTAAATTGGAAATACCACATAGATGATAGTGTGGGGCAGGTGAAACAAAGACTGCACTTTGTTGGCAGAGCACTTAGAAGTTGTGACAATGCCACTAAAGAGACAGCCTACATTACAGTTGTCCATCCTCTGCTGGAATACTGATGCGCGGTGTGGGATCCTTACCAGGTAGGATTGACGGAGGACATCGAAAAAGTGCAAATAAGGGCAGCTCGTTTCGTGTTATCGCGTAATAGGGGTGAGAGTGTCACTGATATGATACGCGAGTTGCTGTGCAGTCACTGAAACAAAGGCGGTTTTCTTTGTGGCAAGATCTATTTACGAAATTTCAATCACCAACTTCCTCCTCTGAATGCGAAAATATTTTGTTGACACCCACCTACTTAGGGAGAAATGATCATCATAATAAAATAAGAGAAATCAGAGGTGTTCCTTTTTCCCACGCGCCATTCGAGAGTGGAATGGTAGAGAAGTAGTACGAAAATGGTTCGATGAACCCTCTGCCAGGCACTTAAGTGTGAACTGCAGAGTGACCATGTAGATGTACATGTAGAATGGGTCGGTGAGGGAAATTCACTGACTTCGAAAGTGCACTGTTCAGTGGATGTCATTTGAGCAACAAATCCAATACGGTCATTTCCACCCTTCTAAAGGTGCCCTGGAGGACTGTTGGTGATGTGGAGTGGGAATGCGAAGCAACAACCACCACTAAATCAGTACTAGACAAAAACTGCCGGGCGTTGCTAGTGTGGTTGTACGAAGTCGCATGAAATCAGCGGAAGGAATCACTTTGAGTTCCAAGGTGATACCAGCAGTCCAGATAGCACAATCACTGTGTGTAGGGAGCTAAAAATAATTGGGTACAGTAGTCGAATAGCTCCTAATAATCTACAAATTTATGTAATCAGCGCTAAGCGTCGCTAAAGGTGACGTAAGGAGTGACGGAGCTGCGCAGTGGATTACTGGAAATGAGTAATTTAGAGTGGCGGATCACGCTATCCCCTGTGACACTCCGGTGGGGTATGTTACTTGCTATCATGTGTATTGCCGACAGTGAAATACGGAGGAGGAGGTGTTAAGGTGTGGTGGTGTTTTACGTGGTTAGGGCGCGGTCACCGTAATTGTGCTGAATAAACGTATCAGTGCGTAAGGATATGAATACATTTTACAGCACTGTGTACTGATTATAGCAGAAGAACAGTTCACAGACGATTATTGATTGTATCAGCATCACAATGCAACCTCCATAAAGCATCATCTGTGAGGCAATGGTTTGTGGACAGTAACATTCGTGAAGTGGACTGGCTGACTAGAGTCCCGACCTAAGCCCAGTGGAGTACCTTTGGGATGAATTAGTACTTCGAGATCGCTCCAGACCCCGGAAACCAACATCATAACCTTCTTTGTTTTAGGTTTTTGAAGAATGTGCTGCCATTCTTCCACAGACACTCAGACACGTCATTGAAAGTGCCACCACTAGAGTTCGAATCGTCATAGACGTCAAGGATGGACACACACGGTGCTGACGTCTACTAAAGGTTTCCGGACATCTTTGATCAGACAGTGCATAAAGGGAAGCATCTGACGCCATTACAACATTTATTAAAGGCCTTCGGATCATATAGTTTACTTCTAGCCTTACACTGGAGCAGTACCATGTATTTTGTCTCGCTTTCGTTTACAGTAAGTCTAATTTTTACTCATTCTCCTTCTTTAATGCTATTTTGTCAAAAACTGACATTTCGAGCCCGCGGCTGTCTACAGAATATAGGTTGACTCTTACACAGAAGTTTACATCAACCAGCCACTTATTTATTTAAACGGCGCCCTTACCGGTTTCGTACCGACAGGTTCATCTCCAGATGGCTAGTTCACGTTTTACATTAGATTTCACCTTTTGTTTCCCCAACTAACGAAATTTGCTTCGGGTGGTGGATCTCTACAACCAAAACAAGATGTCAGACAAAGTCTTTTTAACTGTAATTATGCCTCGCAACGATTTTAAATTATTTAAACGAATTATTATTACTAAAGGGAAAATGTTTCGGTTACTTACGATGAAGAATCCACTCCATTACGTTCCAGTTCAGGCTGCTTATCATCTTGCAACAAATCTGAGTAGTATGCACAAAAACATTAAATTCATTGTATAACACGAGATCAACAACAGTATCAATTTCCTAAACGTAAAAATCACGAACAAAAACCATAAACATCATTTTGATATTTATCCAAAACATCCACTGGTATATGTATCAACACCTCATCTTGTCATCAAGACCAGCATAAGATGGCATATTTTCGATTAACACTGGACCGCCTACACAAAACTCCACTTGAACCAATTAAAAAAAAAAGAAATCAGTATCATTAAAACCATAGCCTTAAACAATGGATACAGTATTGTCATGATAGGCAATCACGAAAAATCCAAAAACCATCAGCCAACAACGCTGCACACGAGATAACCAAGCAACTTACACACGACACAGTAGACAACAGCAGAAAATATATTGCACTACCTTTCTTAGAGAGCTTATCCTATAAAATAAGGAACCTATTTAAAAACACAAATAGTAAAATAAGCTTTCACACAATTAACAAACTCCAGAAGTTAGTAGTTCACAACTTAAAGAGTAACATCCACCCATACAAAAAATCTGGCATATACAAACTCAGCCGTCAACGTTGGCCCTCTTACTGTATTGAGACACGGTACAAAGAGCGTATAGATGCCATACGTTTGAACAACATTTCAAAATCCGCAAGCACCTTGCACACAGCTACCAACAGTCATGGAATAAGGAGCACTGAAGACTATGTACAACTACTCCATCGTGCTGAGAAAGGTAGCCCTATGAATTTGCTTGAGCAGTTTAAAATATATGTACATAAAAGCAAATCACCACAAAATCTCCTCAACGAACAAACCGCCAACGCAGCCTTTCTCCAAAATTTCATTCATCTGCTTTCCAAGTTAAAGAAAAATAAACAATGAAATGTCAACTGTTGTAATATTTATATATGCACATCCATGCCAACCCATTTACTGTGCTTTCAAAGTACGCCATAACATGTCCATAGTTATAATATTTATTTATGAACGTCTGGCCCTTATCATTTACGTTTGTTCCAATGTATGTTATAATATTTATCTAATATTACTGCAGTAACACTTTATAACTGACTGCTTTATTTGTTTATCTTAATTTTAATCAGTCCTCTTTCAGTGTAAATAGTAAGTAATATAACATTAGCAATTTGTAAATATCTACTCTCCCATACATGTACATAATGAAATATCTCTGAGAGTGGATGTCTTTGCCATTGTTATGGCTGTAATATCGCCATCTTTGTATACAAATCTCCACACGATGAAAGTTCTTAGTGTGTGAGTGGTGCTTTACATTTTGTGCGTACTTATACACAAAAAAGTGCATTATACAGTTTTCGTTGCTGCAAGATGATAAGCAGCCTGCACTGGGACATAATGGCGCGGATTCTTCATCGTAAGTAACCGAAACATCTTCCCTTTAATAATAATAATTTGTTTAAATCACTTAAAATTGTTGCGAGACACAATTACAGTTAAAAAGACGTTGTCTCACATCTGGTTTTGGTTGTAAGGGACCACCACCTGAAGTAAATTCTGTCACTTGGGGAAACAAAAGGTGAAATCTAAAACGTTAACTAGCCGTCTGAAGATGAACCTGTCGGTTCGAAACCGGTAAGGGCGCTATTTAAATAAACAAACACCATTGTAAAAAGTGGTTGGTTGCTGTAGTCTTCTATGTAAGAGTCACCCTATGTCCTTCCTTTATTTCTTACATTTCTTTAAGGATTTTTATATCTCCTACCACAATTGCAGTATTAATTGATCATTATTGTATCTCTCCTTCCCGTTTTTTGTATCAAAGGGAGAACACATTGAAGATTTGCAACAATAACTAAACAAGTTTCTCTGTATGAAAATACCCATACTATAATGTCTCAAAGAGATTACGGTATATGGTGCGTTTTCGGGTTTGCAGCCGATCTGTCGATTCCATTTCGACAGTTGATCCATTCCTTCACGTGCTCCGAGCGGTGTGTGCTTGCTGCCTAAGACTCCAAGCAGACTTTGAGATATAACTGGCGCAGTTCCCATATTTATAGCAGACTTTGAGTGGGAACACAGGAGAAGTAAGACGATGCGGCACGATTAAGAACATTCCGGCTAGCATAGGTTTCTTGAGAAAATGAGAAAACAGAATTTTTACTACCTCAAATAGTTGAAGGATCAACTCCCATTGGGATCACCTATGACATATTATGATAATACATCATAGTTCTAAAGAATATCCACGAAGACTAATCAAGACGAGTCTGCACAATGGCTAACAATGGTCGTGGTCTTTTATGCAAATAAGTTGAAATTCCACTCAAGTCGCCATCTTTAGTGATGTCCGCAATTACTGTTGATTTGGTATAACGACAGGAAAAAAGACTTCACTCAAGACACCGAAATATATCACAGGCAACGTATGCAATTTCTTGATAGTAGTTCTCCACAGAGTATATTTTCAGTTTTCTTCTTCTGTTTCTTCTTCTTGTTCTTTCTCTTCCTGTTCTTCTGCAGAGATAATGAAACAACTACTGCGTAAATGTCATGATCGAGTTTCTCTCTATGTGGAACTTTTATGTACTAAACACGTTGTTTGATATGGATGAAGATCTTGTCTATATGAAATTAAATAAATGCCATTATTATAAACACAAGTAACAGCGTAGATATTAGTAACGATAGCGAGAGGTACTGATCTCATGCTTTCTATGCAACAGAAATGTGCATGAGAAGTTGTGATGCTACAAAATAAAATGATTCAGTGTTCCCAGAACAAATATTTATTATAACTAAAACATATATCGTACCTTAAGCTTAGTACTACAATGACGGTAGATTTTTATGTCCGTTCCATGTCCATTGAGCGCTCTTTTATATAGCCATTGTCCTTTTGAGTCACCCGTGCATCATCACGGTAAGTTATAACAGTTCTTCTTACACTTCACTCAAACTTAGACGGAACACGTTTTTATTTATTTAGTAAATAGATTAGATCAGACCGCCACAAATCTGCGTCCGTCTTACTTAAGAAAAACAGTACAAGTCTTTAGCGCTCAAGGCTTCATTTGTTCTCCAGTGAACAAAACAGTGAAGGATCGCATATCTATCCGTATTTTTCTGTTTATATTGCCGCCCAAAGACGACGAATTACATCATTTAGAAAATTCCACCGTCGCTATGCGACGCCTTATTATACATTAATCATTCTTTATAAACAAGTATTTGCCTTCTGGATGAAAATATTAACTACTCGTATTTGCTGTTTTAATGAAGTCAAAAATAGCGAATATCACAAAGTACAGAATTAAGCACATCTACAGCGCTGAGTGATTTGAACTGACAAGAGGAATGACGTCACTGCATGTTGTAATCGATTCACTCGTGACGCGGGCTGCGAAGAGCAGATTACGGCGAAAGTAATGGTCACAGCAGTAAAAATACTAACAGTCATCAGGAAAGGTATTCTTGTTAATTCTTCAAAATATTCGCGTTCGAAATTACGAAAAAAAATCCTCCTGCATGATTTTGCGACGAGAAATGCTTTTGTGCGTAGTTGCTGAGAGACAGGTTGGGGATATCTTTCGCACTGCGCAGTCTTCATTCGGCGACCGCAGCGCGGTGTTGCAGAACTCTCTAACGTGAATGGCGTGCTGACGCCGGCGCAGGCCAAATGAAAAAGATAAGGCCGAACGGGCGAGCGTCTTGACGGGAGAAACAGCCGGGAGGTTTTTGCAGCAGTGAAAGTCAAGGATTTAACGGCCGGCCGGCTTTTTACTCGCCCCGCAGAGGGGCGGGACGGCCTGGTCGCTTGTGGCACGTAAATGCGGCTTTGATCTTTCTTATCTTTGCAGACAACTCTACACACAGATTTTAATTGCATCGGCAAGAAAACGTACTTATTTTCAGCAAACTTTCCGTGGTCTGTTCCGCGAAAGAATGTTTGAATATAACCAGCCAGTTTTCATTTAATTAACTGTAGTTAATTCGAGAAGAATTTTGGTTCAATTCTTCTCAGTAAACGGTGAACTAGAAATACTGTGAATTTTTATGAACTAAACTGATGCTTTTTAAATCTAGAATTTAGCTCCCTTTTTCAGTGAATTTCCATCGAAGCTGACTAAGCGTTATTCTGAAATTTTGTTACTATCTCAGACAATTTATTACTTTTCTACTTCTCTTGGTTCTTTTATCGATTGAACTTCACACTTTTTTCTACATTAGAGTTGTTTTAGAAAAAAACTACATAGAAGAATTTCCGCCTCGAGAGGCAGCCGCGCGGTCTTAGGCGCTTTGCCAGGGTGCGCGCGGCTTCCTACGTCGGGGGTTCGAGTCCTCCCTCGGGCAGGGGTGTGTGTGTGTTGCCCTTAGCATAATTTAGTTTAAGTTATATTAAGTAGTGTATAAGCCTAAGGACCGAAGACCTCAGCAGTTTGGTCCCATAGGAACTTACCACACATTTCCAAGTATTTCACGTTGGAAATCAAATTCTCCCAATATGGGGACATTTTACAGTGAATTTATTGCTTTGGTTTATTTAACAACAACCTCTCCATTTCTCCCTAATGCACAACTTCTTTGGCAGGCCGTAGCGAAAAACCTCAGATGAGACACTGACGATAATTTTTTCGCTCAAAAATCTGTATACGAAGTAAAAACTGAGACAAAGAGGGTCGATGGACTTTTATTCATAAAATGTATATTCTTTGCCGCCTTGAAATGCGCTTCGTAAGTTTATTTCACGGAATGTTGATCGTATGTCGCTACTTATACGAATATTCTATACGAGCACAGTTGGCTAACCGCTTTAAGAGAGAAACATGACTCCTCTTTACATGTTCAGAGGTTTTCAGGGTGATAAACCGAAACAGCAGTGTTTTTGGTACGCTAGTGTATAAGGTGCCACACACTGCGCAGAGTGAGAATTTTGAAAGAAAAGATGTAACGCATTAACCAGTATCCCTGTGGGCCAGTGAGCACACATGAATAATGAAAAATGGATTAAAAATTACAGTGCTTAATTTCTTACGTGCGAACCAAATGTCTCCAGTGTTTTTAGTCCATTGTCTGCAAATTATTATATATTAAGATTATTTTTCAGGAATGTTTATACTTCGTAGGCAGGATAATTTATACCAGGGTGACTGAGATAAAGAGAACATGTCTACTGCATAAATAGCTGTTCTTCATTTGCAACAACGTCGGCGACAAGTAATCTGCAACCTTTCTTCGCTCCTTCTTCCGCGCCTTATTTCGATCGATCACTCTCCAGGACATTATTCTGTGCTTACCAATGTTGTTCTTACCTTGACTCATCATTTGCCAATTTGTATTTGGAGAATACAATCGTCTCATTGATATTTTTGTTACAACGCTAGAGGCCTTACGTACATTTATAATAGCACCCAAGAAATTTGATGTCAGAATAGGACGAGAATTCTGCAGAGGCTGAGTTTTAGCAGGCTGAGTGAGGCTCGGAAAAGTTAGCTGATCGAACGCGGCGGGAAAACAGCCGTCACCACCGCCAGTATTCTGAGAATTCAGCGCAGCAGGTTGGAGCCGACAAGCACAAAACGGCTGGCGCTCTGTAACGGATGTCCAGAAAAATGGTGGGAATGGCTTCCATATCACTGAGCAAACATGAACTAACATAATTTACATCTAAATGCTTTGCTGGCTATGAAAGCCAAATTATTTATAAACTGTATTGTGTATCTTCCTATTGCTACGCATAAGTACAGTAAGTAAACTTCCGTTTTTTACTTTCTTTCCTTGCAATTCTAATGTCTAGCAATGTATGCATATCCACTGCAGACAACTATGTCTTTAAGATTTTAGAAATGTTCAGGCATTCAAGAGGCGATATCGCTGAATTACAAGGAATTCTCCCAACTGCTGCCGGGTATCGTTCCCATGCGGTAACAATCGTGGTTCTGCGACATATGCGCGGCACAGAGCAGTTAGAGTAGCAGTTGCTCTAGTTGACTTCCACTTCTTGCTCAGGAACAATTAGTCACTGGAAACTGCGGGAACTTAAAATGTCTGTCTCAAGGTAAGCCATATCCAGAGTGGCTGGAACTATTCCGTCACGTACCACCATGGGTAGACACTTACCGGGGTTCTGATTTGCACCCGGAAGAGTAAGTGAAACCAAACACTGTAATTCACGATTTTCGTCTTCTTGTTACCGTAATTGACCTCTTCTGTAACTAAGCCTGCGCTGTACTGTTTTGGAAAAGGGCGTAGTCTTGGCTATAGACCACGCCTGTGTAACAAAAGAAAGCCAGTTCGAAAAGCGTTTAACTTTTACTGTCTCCTAAGACGCCATGATTGATATTGAATTAGATAGGTTACTCTTCATAGCGCTTGTACGGTGCCCTCACATCACGCATAGAAACGAGATGTGGCTTTTCAACGGAGCATTAACCAATCGTCCCACAATGCAGTTTTACTCACAAACCAAACCACCGGAGGGTGACAGAGAAAATGGGAACGAGGAGCGGGAGTGTCTGGATCAAAGAAAGGGATTAGAGACTATGGGACAGCTAAGTGAACATAATTAACTTTTCATAACTGGGATTCACAGTCACGTAAAATTCTTTGAAAGACATCATGTTTGCGCCAGTGTCTGTTAAACTATTTATTTCCACTGTTGCAATTTCGGCCTTAGGCCATTATCAAGTACACATGTTTTGACTTTAAGCCATGTCAACTTTATACACTATGACACGTTTATATGTCGTATTTATATAACAGCAAATGACAACGACATATAAATGTGTCCGCGTGTATAAAGTTGACATGGCTTAAAGCCAAAACATCTGCACTTGATGATGGCCTAAGGATGAAATTGCAACAGCAGAAATAAAAAGTTTAACAGTCGCTGGTGTAAACATGAGGTCATTCAAAAAAAAAAAAAATGAAGAAGATACTTCTTAAGAGACATCGCTACATACGGAGCTAGCGTGAGTAGCAAGTTCGCTGAAAAAATAAAAAATAAACTGGAAGGCGTTACGGGACGGAGTAGTTAACCTCAAGACATGCTAGGGACAGGAAAAAGAAATCGCGTACAGAAACATAATACACGCCTGGCGGAGAAAAACGAATAGTCTCTTAAGTCTCAAGAGCTGGATTCATACTTCAACAGAACCGAAATTCGTTCTCAGTACCAAATTTAGTTATACGCTCATGTACCTTCATTGCAAGTCTGTGTGACTAGTGTTCTATCTGTGATAAGGAAAATTGTTCGTGACCGTCATATTTACGTCCCATCGTGATGGTAAGCTTGTACACAGTGAGCTCAACATGGACTGAAATCGCAGTAACTAGCGAGGACAGAGGTTTTCAAGTTCTATTCTGGATAAGATTTGCTTCATTTTCTAAGTTAGCAGTTCAGTGTGTGATCAGCTCTCTTCTACATCCAATGTCTACTGTGGATTCACGTATGTGTTAATTCGACAGGCAAATTGCGGTGAAACATCAGAAGGTTTCTGTATCATCTCATTACGACGTGTTTTACTGCTTCAGCGTTCGCTGAAATGTAAATAAACAGCTAGAGCGCCAGTTTTTCATTAAAATTGGCAGCGTCTTTAATAGAATGATTTTCTACGACTGTATTTCCTCAATTTTCAAAAACTGATCTTGAAACAAGTCTGTAATTCCGAGCAAGGCTTATGCGTCTACTGAGGTGTCTTCCACACACACAAATATATACTGATCTCATAAAATGCACGTTAAGATTTGAATTTCTAAGATAATTTATTTGACTAGGGTTAGTTTATGCTTAAGAAGTTCAGTTAATTAATGTAAGGGCCTCATTGGTTGCTACAAGGTCGTTAAAGTATTGAACAGTATGTATACAATAAAACAGCAAGAGGAATAATAGAAATGTGATACCGAAAGATGGAGTATCAGCCAATGAAACCTTAAAGAGTGCAGGTACATCCATCGAACCACTACGAGTAATAATAACCATTATGACAAAAACTTTACCTGGAGTGACTGAAAAAAAACAGAGTTTTTCAAAAAGAGTTATCAGATTTCAAAAGACTACAGGTTTTACACGAAGAAAGATAGAGCCTGGCGTAAATTTTCACTTGACGCATGGGATTACGTACTTTTTGTTCTCAAAAGAACCTCCGATATTACAAGGACAAGGACTTACACAAATTCACATACAAAACTTACTTTTTATACTGTCGTTTTTCATCAGTTTTCATTTACCTTTCACATATGTTCAGTGCGTTCATACGAACAACTAACATCCAAACGACAGGCTAACTCGACCCACACTATTTCGAGCTTGTCTGGAGTTACTGCACTGACTATTGTTGCTGGGCACGTAGGCAGAGACAATCAAAAGCTTTCACAGCAAAAATCACCATGCTACCTCGTAGGTCAATGTATCAGTGTAAGATCCATCCAGAACTTAATGGCTGTTGAGGTGTATTGCCGCACTGTCGATGAAAATCACGCCGCACAGCTTTAACTGAACTGCAGCCTGTTGAAACGGAGAACGCAAAACTCCTTTTCTTACTGTGTTGTCGCCACTTAGAAGCAACGCACATTGAATAACGGATGACCGAACGAAAGAGCTACCTGCACCAAGCAGACCCCTACCGGCAACATCATGAACCGGTAACGTAGACTGGTGCCAAGACGAAGTTTTAAGTCGACATTTATCCTAAATATCTACTTATGATGTGTTGTGAAATCGGAAGAGCTTTTTTGAAACAACCTAACTGCTCAGATATCGAGATTACCCCAGGACATTACGTCTAGTTACATGTAACTACAATTTCTGGTCTACAATATTACAAGGTGTACGAAAATAGCACAGGATTGCTGACGGCGCGCTGCAGCTGTGGCGAGAGCTGAGGCGGCAGGCTCAGCCATGGCGAGTAGCTGGTCACGTTGCCCGGCCAGATGTTGTAGACACGGACCATCCCTACACCGGCAACAAGAGTCTGGACAAGGCAGCAGTGCGCAGACGTCGGCAGGACTACCATTTAAAAGCAGCAGCTGCCAGTAAGCCATCTTGACTCCTCCAAGAGCGCAAAAGTGGTGACTAAGTGGTCTTCTTCAAGGCTCCAACAGAAAAGAATTCTCTCGCAAAGACTTCTGCTCTCTTTTTTTCCCCTCGTGGTTTACCGTCATTGTTTCGTCCGTAGTACGTTCTCGAACCTACAGGATTTGGTGTTGCAGACTAGGTGTTCTTAGTTCATTTGCTCGATATATTACGCTCGGATAGTCCACGTTTGTTTGGTACGAGTTTCTTACAATCGTGAAGTTTTCTCTCGGACAGCCAGGTTCCCATCGAGTCCGGATGTTCTTGCGGCATCTTGTATCTGTCCGTCTTTCCACAATCGTTCTCCAGATGTCGTCGTTCCCCGTGTCCCAACGGATGACCACTGCTTCAGAGAAGGATGCAAGGACATGTGACGACTAAATGATAACGTGCCGATTTCAGGCGCGGAAGTATGCCTTCCTTCGCTACGAACTGTTGAATCGTACATATACCTATACCTACAAGCAAACACACAGCTGGTTATTAAAATTGCCTCAACATGCAACATACATCAAATTGGCATCAAGTGTATGTAACACATTTATTGATATGCAAATGATTAGCATTTCAATGCAACCCTTCAGACTATCTAGGAATTATACATTTCATACCGATTAATCTGCGGGCTTCTCATTTGGAAGTCGCATTTGAATGTTGGCTGATTATGGAGGGAAGGGGGGTTGTGGTGTTCCTTGCGTAAGAGAAGAAACATGTACAGCGTGGCTTCCGAATTAAAATTTTTCCTTCAGAGTAGTCACTGCCACGCAAATTATTTACAATGTAAATTACAATACTTTCATAAATGTACTTCAAAAATAATTCTCAAAATATTACTCAATTCACATTTTGAAAAGTCAAGTTCGTTGAACAGTGTATAAGAAGAGCGAAACGCACCTCTGCGCTTTGTAAGTAAGAAACGCCAAGGTGTTTGCTACCATACTGTATCAGGAGCAGACGTGGTTGCTGCTTTTGTTTGTCGGATGGCCTTGCCTGCTGATCGCATCGCCATAGAGATGGGCTGCTTTGACCAACTGATGCAAGGCTGCCACGCGTGAGTGAGGCGCTAATGAGATCCATCGCACACGCCGAGGAGTCCGCGATGCGCGAATCGATCTGCAGAGGCGAAGAAGGTGATCCAAAGGAATAGTTTCGTGTCGCGAAAATAACATCCTTAGCCGTGGTGTTGAATGGACTCCCAATCTTACAGGTGCCATGAGAGATTCGGAGTTCACAGCAGATGCCTTCCACATCTACATGGATACTCTGCAAATCACATTTAAGTGCCTGTCAGAGGGTTCATCGAATCACCTTCAAAATTCTCTATTATTCCAATCTCGTATAGCGCGCGGAAAGAATGAAAACCTATATCTTTCCGTGCCAGCTCTGATTTCCCTTATTTTATCGTTGTGATCGTTCCTCCCTATGTGGGTAGGTGTCAACAAAATATTTTCGCATTCGGGGGAGAAAGTTGGTGATTGGAATTTCGTGAGAAGATTCCATCGCAACGAAAAACGCCTTTCTTTTAACGACTTCCAGCCCAAATCCTGTATCGTTTCTGTGACAGTCTCTCCCATTTTCCGCGATAATACAAAACGTGCTGCCTTTCTTTGAACTTTTTCGATGTACTCTGTCAGTCCTATCCGGTAAGGATCCCACACCGCACAGCAGTATTTTTAAAAGAGGACGGACAAGCGCAGTGTAGGCAGTCTCGTTGGTAGGTCTGTTACATTTTCTAAGTGTCCTGCCAATAAAACGCAGTCTTTGGTTAGCCTCCCCCACAACATTTTCTGTGTGTTCCTTCCAATTTAAATTGTTCGTAATTGTAATACCTAGGTATTTAGTAGAATTTATGTCTTTAAGATTAGACTGATTTATCGTGTAACCGAAATTTAACGAGTTCCTTTTAGCACTCATGTGGATGACCTCACACTTTTCGTTATTTAGGGTCAAGTGCCACTTTTCGCACCATTCAGATATATTTTCTAAATCGTTTTGCAGTTTGTTTTGATCTTCTGATGACTTTATTAGTCGATAAACGAGAGCATGATCTGTAAACAACCTAAGACGGCTGCTCAAATTGTCTCGCAAATCGTTTATATAGCTAAGGAACGTCAATGATCCTATAACACTACCTTGGGGAACGCCAGAAATCACTTCTGTTTTACTCGATGACTTTCCGTGCCGCGCGGGATTAGCCGAGCGGTCTCAGGCGCTGCAGTCATGGACTATCTGGCTGGTCCCGGCGGAGGTTCGAGTCCTCAATCGGGCATGGGTGTGTGTGGATAATTTAGGTTAAGTAGTGTGTAAGCTTAGGACTAATTACCTTAGCAGTTAAGTCCTATAAGATTTCACACACATTTGAACATTTTTTTTTTTTTTTTTTTTATTTATTTTTTTTTTTTGCTTTCCGTCAATTACTAGGAACTGTGACCTCTCTGACAGGAAATCACAAAACCAGTCACATAACTGAGACGTTATTCATAAGCACGCAATTTCACTACGAGCCGCTTGTGTGGTACAGTGCCAAAAGTCTTCCGGAAATCCAGGAATACGGAATCGATCTGGAATCACTTGTCAATAGCACTCAACACTTCATGTGAATAAAGAGCTAGTTGTGTTTCACAGGAGCGATATTTTTTAAACCCATGTTGACTGTCTGTCAGTAGATCTTAATGGTAAACATCGCGTCTTGGCGTGTGTGGCAACAGCGGTTCTAAACAAGTAACGAAAAAACAGATTTTGCAATTGTTAAGACGCCCAGAACGGGATTCATTATACGAGGTGTGGCTATAAAATAAGGAGACTAATGCTGTCATGTAGTAAGTGCGCATGAACAACCAACAGCTGTGAATCGTGTAGCCTTCTCGGTCGAATGTTGCAACTCTAATGTCCGTAGAAAAATCAGTGTGGCCGTGGCCTTCGTTTGCGTGAGAGATGTTATTTTGTTTTGCCGGAAAAAACGGTAAGTGTAATAATCGAGTAATGAACTATCGTGCAGTTTCATATGAAACTTCGAAAAACTACTACTGAAACCTATCTTGTACTAAAAGAAGACTATTTTCACGTGCGCGAGTTTCTGAGCGGTTCAGGCGTTTCCAAGATGGCAGAGAAGACGTGGAAGTTGAATCACGTCCGGGACGCCCTTCAAAACCTAAAACGGATGAAAGTATCGAAAAAGTAGGAAATCTGATTCGATGTGACCATCGGTTGAGTATTCGACCGACTGCTGAAACTATGGGAATAGTCAAAGAACGCGTAAGGCAAGTTTTACATAACCAGTTAAACATGTGGGAAGTGTATCAGAAACTGGTGCCGAAATTTCTAACGATCGAACAAAAAGAATCTCGTGAAAATTGTTGTACTGACACTTTGAATACCACTGTAAACGATCCTAATTTCTTAGAAACAATGGAAAAGTGTGAGAAATTTTAGTTCCTGCCATAATCTGAGCGCCAATCTTACTATGGAAGGGCCCAGCCTCACCCAGAGCGAAAAAAGCTCGAATTAGTAAAAAAAGATTCAAAGCGATGATGATCTCTTTCCCGGTATTTATGGAATTGTGTATCTTCACTTGGTTCCTGAAGGTTAGACTATTAATCAATATTACTACATTGACATTCTTGTTCAACTCCGTTATAAAATACAGGGTGTTTCAAAAATGACCGGTATATTTGAAACGGCAATAAAAACTAAACGAGCAGCGATAGAAATACACCGTTTGTTGCAATATGCTTGGGACAACAGTACATTTTCAGGCAGACAAACTTTCGAGATTACAGTAGTTACAATATTCAACAACAGATGGCGCTGCCGTCTGGGAAACTCTATAGTACGATATTTTCCACATATCCACGATGCGTAGCAATAATATGGCGTAGTCTCTGAATGAAATTACCCGAAACCTTTGACAACGTGTCTGGCGGAATGGCTTCACATGCAGATGAGATGTACTGCTTCAGCTGTTCAATTGTTTCTGGATTCTGGCGGTACACCTGGTCTTTCAAGTGTCCCCACAGAAAGAAGTCACAGGGGTTCATGTCTGGCGAATATGGAGGCCAATCCACGCCGTCTCCTGTATGTTTCGGATAGCCCAAAGCAATCACACGATCATCGAAATATTCATTCAGGAAATTAAAGACGTTGGCCGTGCGATGTGACTGGGCACCATCTTGCATAAACCACGAGGTGTTCGCAGTGTCGTCTAAGGCAGTTTGTACTGCCACAAATTCACGAAGAATGTCCAGATAGCGTGATGCAGTAATCGTTTCGGATCTGAAAAATGGGCCAATGATTCCTTTGGAAGAAATGGCGGCCCAGACCAGTACTTTTTGAGGATGCAGGGACGATGGGACTGCAACATGGGGCTTTTCGGTTCCCCATATGCGCCAGTTCTGTTTATTGACGAAGCCGTGCAGGTAAAAATAAGCTTCGTCAGTAAACCAAATGCTGTCCACATGCATATCGCCGCCATCAATCCTGTGCACTATATCGTTAGCGAATGTCTCTCGTGCAGCAATGGTAGCGGCGCTGAGGGGTTGCCGCATTTGAATTTTGTATGGATAGAGGTGTAAACTCTGGCGGATGAGACGATACGTGGACGTTGGCATCATTTGGACCGCAGCTGCAACACGGCGAACGGAAACCCGAGGCCGCTGTTGGATCACCTGCTGCACTAGCTGCGCGTTGCCCTCTGTGGTTGCCGTACACAGTCGCCCTACCTTTCCAGCACGTTTATCCGTCACGTTCCCAGTCCGTTGAAATTTTTCAAACAGATCCTTTATTGTATCGCTTTTCGGTCCTTTGGTTACATCAAACCTCCGTTGAAAACTTCGTCTTGTTGCAACAACACTGTGTTCTAGGTGGTGGAATTCCAACACCAGAAAAATCCTCTGTTCTAAGGAATAAACCATGTTGTCTACAGCACACTTGCACGTTGTGAACAGCACACGCTTACAGCAGAAAGACGACGTACAGAATGGCGCACCCACAGACTGCGTTGTCTTCCATATCGTTCATATCACTTGCAGCGCCATCTGTTGTTGAAAATTGTAACTACTGTAATTTCGAAAGTTTGTCCGCCTGAAAATGTACTGTTGTCCCAAGCATATTGCAACAAACGGTGTATTTCTATCGCTGCTCGTTTAGTTTTTATTGCCGTTTCAAATATACCGGTCATTTTTGAAACACCCTGTAAGAAAACAACGACGCGAGTTGTGCGTAACAAGTCATGCTTTCTGCAGCAAGGCAAGGCAACGCACAAGCTCATTCTGCATTGTCTGATAACAGGTTTCTAGTGAAGTACAGCATTCGTTTTTACACCACTTACCCTGTTCTCCTAACGTAGCACCATGTGACTTTTATCTGCTCTCCAAGGTCAAATCTGCACTAAAGGGAACAAGATTTCAGTCCGTTGAAGCAGTGAAAGGAAAAAGCGGCACACGAAATCAGGGAGATGACAGAGGAAGACTTCAATCAATGTTTCCATTAATGGAAACTTCGCATGGAGCGCTGTAGGGATAGAGGAATCGAGTATGTTGAGGGTGACAATAATTACGAACGTCATTCGATAATTTAAGAGACAAATTGGTCTGGAGAAAAAGCGTTTACTTTTACAAAACAATACTTTTTCTACTTTTAAACATTATCCCCTTCAACATTTATTCATTTGTTCCAACGGGCTACAAGCTTTTTTTATTCCGGCTGTAAAGAACTCTTTATCTTGATGTTTGAACCCATTTCCCACAAATTTTTTCACGTCCTCGTTGTCCTGAAACCTCTTCCCCCGTAATGCTTCCTTCAGTGCACCAAAGAAATGGAAATCACTAGGTGCTAAATCAGGACTGTAAGGGCGATGAGGTAGTATTTCCCAGCGCATTTTGTCGATGGTTTCACGCGTTAGTTGAGCAATAAGAGGACGTGCGTTGTCTTGCTGGGAAATCGCATTTCTCCTCTGAGATCCACGACGTCTTTCTCTCATGGCTGGCTTCACCTCGTTTAAAAGCAAATCCGAGTAGTACTGGCTGTTCATTGTACGTTGCTCTTTTAGAGAATCACAAAAAACTGGACCTTCAGCAACCCAAAATACCGTCAACATGACTTTTCCTGCTGGTGCTTGGGTTTTGAATTTCTTCTTGACAGGTGAATTGGTGTGCTTCCACTCCATGCTTTGTTTTTTTTTTTATTCTGGCTCATAATGGTGAACCCAAGTTTCATCACAAGTTAAAGTTTCGTTGAGGAAGTGCTCACCTTGTCTTTCATAACATTCCTTTAGCTCTGTGCACACTCTCGACCTTTTTTTCCTTGTGTAGCCGCGGCAACTCCTTTGGGACCCATCTTGCACATGTTTTGCGGTACTTCAGCTTGTCACAGATAATTTTATGAACTTGAACCTTATCAACTATCATTTCCACACTCACACGGCGGTCGGCATGAATAATGTCATCAATTCGACTTTCAAGTGAGGGAGTTGAAACTGCAACTGGTTGGCCCTCAGTCATCGAGTCGCGATCATTTTTGAATTGCTCTACCCACTTGTAAAAATTTGCACGATTCATACAACGTTCACCATAAACTTCAGACATTCTACAGTATATATTCACTGGTTTCTCGCCTTCAGCAAGTAGAAAACGAATACTAGAATGTTGTTCAACTAATGTGGGCGTTTCAAGAGGACTCACCATCGTGAAATGTATTTTTGAGATTATAAACAAAACAATGTTGATGCATCAGCTGATCATGACTCATCCCAGTGATACTAACTTAAAGCCATAAAAGTGCCCTACTAACAGCTTTTTCCCCAGACCAATTTGTCTCTTTAATTATTGAACGACTCTCGTAAATATACAGGGTGATTCAAAAAGAATACCAAAACTTTAGGAATTTAAAACTCTGCAACGACAAAAGGCAGAGCTAAGCACTATCTGTCGGCGAATTAAGGGAGCTATAAAGTTTCATTTAGTTGTACATTTGTTCGCTTGAGGCGCTGTTGACTAGGCGTCAGCGTCAGTTGATGCTAAGATGGCGACCGCTCAACAGAAAGCTTTTTGTGTTATTGAGTACGGCAGAAGTGAATCGACGACAGTTGTTCAGCGTGCATTTCGAACGAAGTATGGTGTTAAACCTCCTGATAGGTGGTGTATTAAACGTTGGTATAAACAGTTTACAGAGAATGGGTGTTTGTGCAAAGGGAAAAGTTCTGGACGGCCGAGAACGAGTGATGAAAATGTAGCACGCATCCAGCAAGCACTTGTTCGTAGCCCAGGAAAATCGACTCGCAGAGCTAGCAGAGAGCTGCAAATTCCACAATCAACTGTATGGAGAGTCCTACGAAAAAGGTTAGTTATGAAACCTTATCGTCTGAAATTGGTTCAAGCACTGTCTGCAGCTGATAAGATTAAAAGAATCGATTTCTGTGATTTTATCCTTGCTCAAATGGAAACAGATGAATCTTTCGTTTCAAAGATTGTGTTTAGTGATGAAGCAACTTTCCACACTAACGGGAAAGTCAACCGTCACAATGTCTGTATATGGGGCACTGAGAATCCGCGTGAAACAACTCAGTATGAACGTGACTCGCCTAAGGTGAACGTTTTCTGTGCCATTTCAGCCAATAAAGTTTTTGGTCCCTTTTTCTTCGAAGGTGCTACTGTAACTGGACTACAGTATCTGGAGATGTTAGAGAATTGGCTGTTCCCTCAGCTCGGACAAGAA
The DNA here is from genome assembly GCF_021461385.2 of Schistocerca piceifrons. Taxonomy (NCBI): domain Eukaryota; kingdom Metazoa; phylum Arthropoda; class Insecta; order Orthoptera; family Acrididae; genus Schistocerca; species Schistocerca piceifrons. The sequence goes on from NC_060138.1 coordinate 784,065,261, forward strand.
GCACAACAATTCATACTTCAGCCGGATGGAGCGCCACCACATTGGCACTTATCTGTCCGTAACTACCTGAACGTCAACTACCCGAGGCGATGGATCAGCTGCCAGGCAGCCCGTGACAGAGCACTTCATCACTGGCCTCCAAGAAGCCCTGATCTTACCCCCTGCGATTTTTTCTTATGGGGGTATGTTATGGATATGGTGTTTCGGCCACCTCTCCCAGCCACCATTGATGATTTGAAACGAGAAATAAAAGCAGCTATCCAAACTGTAACGCCTGATATGCTACAGAGAGTGTGGAACGAGTTGGAGTATCGGGTTGATATTGCTCGTGTGTCTGGAGGGGGCCATATTGAACATCTCTGAACTTGTTTTTGAGTGAAAAAAAACCTTTTTAAATACTCTTTGTAATGATGTATAACAGAAGGTTATATTAAGTTTCTTTCATTAAATACACATTTTTAAAGTTGTGGTATTCTTTTTGAATCACCCTGTATATGTTTTTAAATAAAATGTTTCACAACAGTTGTCCCGTTATTTTATAGCCACGCATCGTATGATATTAGGGCGCAGTTCAAAGCAGGAGGAAAAAACTGTGTAGTATTTCTGTGCTCCGAAGACAGAAATGTGTACACATGATAACAGTACATGTGGTTTGAGTTAAGGTTGCTCTACACTGATGGAAATTAAAATTGAAACACCAATAACAATAGTAGACAAGGAAGTTTTTACTTATTGTGCATGTGCAACGTATCAGAAAGAACTCCTGAGTAAATCTGTAATGATTTGCTGGTCGGAGTTCACGAATCGTTACTGACGTGTTGTGGTATGCCAATCTCTTGGCATTCAATAGTCACATTTTTTCAGTGGTTGAGAGGTATTGAGAATGCACTTACCAGGCCGACATCTAAACATCGTCTGTGTCGAGGTAGATCAGCACAGTAGGGGAAAGATGCGGTCTTTGTTATCTTGTTGAAAGCTAACGCCAAGGAGTCCTTGAAGATAGGCCACTGGGCTTCACAGCAAATCCGTACTCAGACGATTCTGTACCACTGGTAGAACTGCTAAGGCTGCGACCCTCTCCCCCATCCCCCTCCCCTTTAAAACTACCTTTCTACAATTTTTTCTACGCGCATGTCACAAATTTATAATTTTCTAACTAGGTTAGTAATCAATATTAAAAAACTTCAAATAACAAACTAAATATATCATTGCAGTTAAAAGTATATCAAAATACACATGTTAGTCTTTGGCAGCTACTGTTCTTTGAATGTAGTCTGATGTACTACACAGAGAATGTATTGCTTGTTCCTCGTAAATAAATTGTTAATACTGTATAAATAATTAATTAGAGAAAATGCATATAATAAAGTGTTGGGGTAAAATTGGTTCAAATGGCTCTAAGCACTATGGGCCTTAACATCTGAGCTCATCAGTCCTCTAGACTTAGAACTACTTAAACTTTACTAACCTAAGGACATCACACACATCCATGCCCGAGGCAGGATTCGAACCTGCGACCGTAGCAGCAGCGCAGTTCCGGACTGAAGCGCCTAAAACAGCTCGACCACAGCGCCGACTGTGTTCGGATAATATCCCATTGCAAAAGAATGGTTCAAATGGCTCTGAGCACTATTGGACTTAACTACTAGGGTCATCTCCTAGAACGTAGAACTACTTAAACCTAACTAACATAAGGACATCACACACATCCATTCCCGAGGCAGGATTCGAACCTGCGACCGTAGCAGCAGCGCGGTTCCAGACTGTAGCGCCTAGAACCGCTCGACCACCCCGGCCGGCTTCCATTGCAGAAACTGTGTTTTCATTATAATTTTATTTTGTATTTCCTTGCTTTGAGCGAAGCACACGCCTTGATTATACCACTGAAGGCAAATTTAGCAGCTGTGCCGTATTTTATTTGATAGTCTTTCTTCATTATATTTAATTTGCTGAAACTGCGTTCACAAGATGCGACGGTCTCTGGTATTGTCACTGATATCTTCAAAGTTATGTAGATGTTTGGACAAGCATCCCTTATCTACACTTTGAAAAAACTTGCAGTATATCCAAAAAGGAAAGCCGTATCAATGCACTTCGTTAGCTCTTAAACCTTTTAAGCATAGAATTGTACCGTTGAGTATCGACAGTCGCCTCTCTGCCGAGTGCAGAGCAACAGTGGGGAGCCTTGGCGTAGCTTTCGTGAAGCGTGGGCGGAGTGTTGTGTTGACACTGTGGCTGCAGCACGTATCTTACAAGTTATGGTGAGGTAATTGAAAACGTTTGCCATTCAAGTTTTGCATTTAATTTCAGTGTTCACGATGCAGTATCAATGTTTACCCAAAAGGTGATGTTTGTCGGTTTCCTGTGTTATGTTCAAAATGGTTCAAATGGCTCTAAGCACTATGGGACTTAGCATCTGAAATCATCAGTCCCCTAGACTTAGAACTACTTAAACCTAATTACATCACACACATCCTTGCCAGAGGCAGGATTCGAACCTGCGACCGTAGCAGCAGCGCGATTCCGGAGTGAAGCGCCTAGAACCGCTCGGTCACAGCGGCCGGCCTTGTGTCGTGTCGGGAGAACAACAATCAACCGCGTCGCGACGGGTATGGAAAAATAATGTGGACTGATATGATTCTAAATGCAAGTTCTAAGTGAAATACACATATATCGTTTTGGCTGGCTGAATATCATGAGCGCAGATACTTTCTTCTTCGAATGTTGTATCCGAAATTTTATGGAGCATCCGTGTCGCGATTCGGTCACGCGCACGCTCGTATTATAAGCTATTGAATTGTTTAGTACTGTTGGAAGAACTGTGCCAATCGTCGACTGATAAAACATTCGTTGAACAGTAATTATTTTTTGTTCCATTCGTTATGTTTTTGCATTGGATACCATCATTTAAACAGCAACCTTGCACGTCACAACGGACACGTACTTGGAGTACAAATACTGATCACGCGCATTGTGGAATAATGTTAATTGTGAACAGCGCAGTCCCATCCTGTGAGAGTGTTTAACAGAATACAGTGAATTCTACCGGATCAGCTTGGTATTACTGGTGTGAGTGGCTCCTCTCCCTGCTGAACAATAGTTATTACAAGACACATCATAGCAGGCAGTGCAGAGAGCAGCGGATCAATCGCCGCGGGAAGAACCAGGTACGTGGGTTTAGGCACACGGTCGTTAAATATCCAGCCCCGTTCCTGTGTCTAGTGAGAGTTGTACAGTCTCGAGTGCTAAAGGCTAGCTTTTATTATTACCGCATATCTACCCCCTTTCCTCCCGGGAGTGTTACAGCCTGGAACTTGAAAGCAGCCGTTTCGTTAGCTAGCTCCACTGTATCAGTATGTTTGCTGTATATGGTACCAAAATTAGCTGTTCGTTTTTCTAGATAAGATACAAAGCTTTCATTTAATGCGTTTCCAGACAGAAAATTGAAGACAGATGAAATGGTTTGATGTAAGCGAGATCTGTTTTTCACTTCGGTTATTACTCTGCCAAATACTCCGAAGCACCCAAGCTCAGATAGTCTCGTTCCACTCTTCAGTGGCAGAAACCGGAAAAAACAGGCCGCTTGAAGTCAAATATCATATTTGATTCAACAGTTGCTCATCTGCGTTTGATGTCCTAGAAGACTGTAGCGAATCAGAAGCATGTACTCCATTATTGAAGTGAGTAAGTTGTGTAGGCGGATGCTTTGTGAACCAAGTGCTCTGTTGTCACATAAGCCATATTAACGATAAGCATCGATGTGGTTGTAGTAACTTTTTTATGATGCTACTTGGTTGACGCTTGAGTACCACTCCTCCGCTGTTCGATCGTGTGTATCGGAGAGCACCGAATTACGTAGGGATCCAAAGGGAACGGTGATGGACCTTAGGTACAGAAGAGACTGGAACAGCACATTACGTCCACATGCTAACACCTTTTTATTGGTCTTTTTCACTGATGCACATGTACATTGCCATGAGGGGTGAGGTACACGTACACACATGGTTTCCGTTTTCAATTACGGAGTGGAATACAGTGTGTCCCGACATGTCAGGCCAATAGATGTTCGATGTGGTGGCCATCATGTACCGTGTGTACCGTGATGTGCCTACAACCTCAGAGGATATGAAACAACGTATTGTGGCAGCTTTCGGCGACATTACACCAGATGTACTGCGGCGTGTACGACATTCATTACGCCAGAGATTGCAATTGTGTGCAGCAAATGATGGCCACCACATTGAACATCTATTGGCCTGACATGTCGGGACACACTCTATTCCACTCCGTAATTGAAAATGGAAAACAAGTCTGTACGTGTACCTCACCCCTCATGGTAATGTACATGTGCTTCAGTGGAAAAGACCAATAAAAAGGTGTTAGCATGTGGACGTAATGTGCTGTTCCAGTTTCTTCTGTACCTAAGGTCCAACACCGTTCCCTTTGGATCCCTACGTAATTCGGTGCTCTCCGATACACACGATCGAACAGCGGAGGAGTGGTACTCAAGCGTCAACTTTAGGTTACAATATCTCCGGATGTAATTAACATTTTAAGATGCAACAAACGGTACTGATTACGTATTTGTTTATATGTTCAGATGTGCTAACAAAACTAACGGGGTTCCATTTAAAAAAAACGTAGGTTTGTTGTAAAAAACATACTCCGTGCATTTTTTTATGGTTTGTATTAACCAATTACACTAGCCCCTCTCCTAACGTTCGGTCTGTGGAATCGATTCGTCAGTATTTGATGTGGTTTACGAAATATATCCAGCGGTAATGTTAGGTGACTCACCCTGTATCCACGACAGTCGTAGAGTTCATCTACCCCTCTTGGCTAATTCTGAAGGGGGGACGTACGCCAAAGCAACCAAAATTGTGAAAAAAATTTTATTGGCTTTTCGTTTACTACATGGTACCAAAGTTTCAATTCCTGAATATAACTTACTAATTCCACTCCTAAGTGTGGTAAAAATAATAATTGGCAACATTTTGCACTGGGCCACGCCTCTTTCTTTTTTTCTGTATTTCTTGATATTATTTATTTCTGCAGTGTTTTCTTCCAGTTATTTTTAGGCGTTTAACAGAAACGTGTGTGCTTGGAAAAACTCAGAATCGTTACGAAAATCACAACTCTCTGATATACACTCCTGGAAATTGAAATAAGAACACCGTGAATTCATTGTCCCAGGAAGGGGAAACTTTATTGACACATTCCTGGGGTCAGATACATCACATGATCACACTGACAGAACCACAGGCACATAGACACAGGCAACAGAGCATGCACAATGTCGGCACTAGTACAGTGTATATCCACCTTTCGCAGCAATGCAGGCTGCTATTCTCCCATGGAGACGATCGTAGAGATGCTGGATGTAGTCCTGTGGAACGGCTTGCCATGCCATTTCCACCTGGCGCCTCAGTTGGACCAGCGTTCGTGCTGGACGTGCAAACCGCGTGAGACGACGCTTCATCCAGTCCCAAACATGCTCAATGGGGGACAGATCCGGAGATCTTGCTGGCCAGGGTAGTTGACTTACACCTTCTAGAGCACGTTGGGTGGCACGGGATACATGCGGACGTGCATTGTCCTGTTGGAACAGCAAGTTCCCTTGCCGGTCTAGGAATGGTAGAACGGTAGGTTAGATGACGGTTTGGATGTACCGTGCACTATTCAGTGTCCCCTCGACGATCACCAGTGGTGTACGGCCAGTGTAGGAGACCGCTCCCCACACCATGATGCCGGGTGTTGGCCCTGTGTGCCTCGGTCGTATGCAGTCCTGATTGTGGCGCTCACCTGCACGGCGCCAAACACGCATACGACCATCATTGGCACCAAGGCAGAAGCGACTCTCATCGCTGAAGACGACACGTCTCCATTCGTCCCTCCATTCACGCCTGTCGCGACACCACTGGAGGCGGGCTGCACGATGTTGGGGCGTGAGCGGAAGACGGCCTAACGGTGTGCGGGACCGTAGCCCAGCTTCATGGAGACGGTTGCGAATGGTCCTCGCCGATACCCCAGGAGCAACAGTGTCCCTAATTTGCTGAGAAGTGGCGGTGCGGTCCCCTACGGCACTGCGTAGGATCCTACGGTCTTGGCGTGCATCCGTGCGTCGCTGCGGTCCGGTCCCAGGTCGACGGGCACGTGCACCTTCCGCCGACCACTGGCGACAACATCGATGTACTGTGGAGACCTCACGCCCCACGTGTTGAGCAATTCGGCGGTACGTCCACCCGGCCTCCCGCATGCCCACTATACGCCCTCGCTCAAAGTCCGTCAACTGCACATACGGTTCACGTCCACGCTGTCGCGGCATGCTACCAGTGTTAAAGACTGCGATGGAGCTCCGTATGCCACGGCAAACTGGCTGACACTGACGGCGGCGGTGCACAAATGCTGCGCAGCTAGCGCCATTCGACGGCCAACACCGCGGTTCCTGGTGTGTCCGCTGTGCCGTGCGTGTGATCATTGCTTGTACAGCCCTCTCGCAGTGTCCGGACCAAGTATGGTGGGCCTGACACACCGGTGTCAATGTGTTCTTTTTTCCATTTCCAGGAGTGTATAAACCATGCTCTGAGACAACGTTTGTTTCACCAACTGCTGTTGAAATCACAACATATGGTGCTTGTTTAGTTTTTAACTGTGGTCATCTTGGCAGACTATGAACTATACAGAAGCTTGAATTTGATACAGGATACACTGTCGATACGGAACGAAATCGATAACAGAAAATTGCTGCAGGTGAAGTTACTGCTACTCAGTTTGAAAATCAGGTTAACCAAAGAAGACAAGCGAAGAAAAGATTGCTTGAGGATGAGGAGGAGTATGTACAAGGTTTGCACTCTTTCACCCACGTAAAGTAAGATCTTATGCAAACACTGTCAAATCTGTCATTCAAGTTTCCTGTAACTTATATTTTGGAAATTTATGTACCTTTTCCTCGAAGGCCACTGATGTTAAAGTTCTTAAATTTGGCATGCAAATAGTCAATGCTAAAGTGAAAGATTCTGTGGAATGAATTTGCAATTAATGCAATAGCTAAGTCCCCCATTCCCCCATCCCCCCAAGAACCATGGACCTTGCCGTTGGTGGGGAGGCTTGCGTCCCTCAGCGATGCAGATACCCGTACCGTAGGTGCAACCACAACGGAGGGGTATCTGTTGAGAGGCCAGACAAACGTGTGATTCCTGCAGAGGAGCAGCAGCCTTTTCCGTAGTTGCAGGGGCAACAGTCTGGATGAATGTCTGATCTGGCCTTGTAACATTAACCAAAACGGCCTTGCTGTGCTGGTACTGCGAACGGCTGGAAGCAAGGGGAAACTACGGCCGTAATTTTTCCCGAGGGCATGCAGCTTTACTGTATGGTTAATGATGATGGCTTCCTCTTTGGTAAAATATTCCGGAGGTAAAATAGTCCCCCATTCGGATCTCCGGGCGGGGACTATTCAAGAGGACGTCGTTATCAGGAGAAAGAAAACTGGCGTTCTACGGATCGGAGCGAGGAATGTCAGATCCTTTAATCGGGCAGGTAGGTTAGAAAACTTAAAAAGGGAAATGGATAGGTTAAAGTTATATATACTGGGAATTAGTGAAGTTCGGTGGTAGGAGGAACAAGACTTCTGGTCAGGTGAATACAGGGTTATAAATACAAAATCAAATAGGGGTAATGCAGGAGTAGGTTTAACAATGAATAGGAAAATAGGAATGCGGGTAAACTACCACAAACAGCATAGTGAACGCATTACTGTGGCCAAGACAGATACGAAGCTCACGCCTACCACAGTAGTATAAGTTTATATGCCAACTACGTCCGCAGATGACGAAGAGATTGATGAAATGTATGATGAGAAAAAAGAAATTATTCAGATAGTGACTGGAACTCGACAGTAGGAAAAGGGAGAGAAGGAAACGTAGTAGGTAAATATGGAATGGGATTAAGGAATGAAAGAGAAAGCCGCCTGGCAGAATTTTGCACAGAGCATAACTTAATCATAGCTAACACTTGGTTCAAGAATAATAAAAGAAGGTTGTATACATGGAAGAAGCCTGGAGATACTGGAAGGTCTCATATAGATTATATAATGGTAAGACATTCAGGAACCAGGTTTTAAATTGTAAGACGTTTCTAGGGACAGATGTGGACTCAGACCACAATCTATTGGTTATGAACTGTAGATTAAAACCGAAGAAACTGCAAAAAGGTGGAAATTTGAAGAGATGGGACCTGGATAAACTGAAACAACAAGAAGTTCTAGAGAGCTTCAGGGAGGGCATTAGGGAACGATTGACAAGAAGGGGGGAAAGAAATACAGTAGAAGAAGAACGGTTAGCTTTGAGAGATGAAGTAGTGAAGGTAGCAGAGGATCAAGTAGGTAAAAAGACGAGGGCTAATAGAAATCTTTGGGTAACGGAAGAAATATTGAATTTAATTGATGAAAGGAGAAAATATAAAACGGCAGTAAATGAAGCAAGCAAATAAAATACAAATGTCTCAAAAATGAGATCGACAGGAAGTGCAAAATGGCTAAGCAAGGATGGCTAGAGGACAAATATAGGGATGAAAAGGCGCATATCGCTAGAGGTAAGATAGATATTGCCTACAAGAAAATTAAAGAGACCTTTGGATAAAAGAGAACCACTTGCATGAATATCAAGAGCTCAGATGGAAACCCAGTTCTAAGCAAAGAAGGGAAAGCAGAAAGGTGGAAGGAGTATATAGAGGGTCTATACAAGGGCGATGTTCTTGAGGGCAATATTATGGAAATGGAAGAGGATCTGCCTGAAGATGAAATGGTGATATGATACTGCGTGAAGAGTTTGACAGAGCACTGAAAGACCTGAGTCGAAACAAGGCCCCGAGAGTAGACAACATTCCATTAGCACTACTGACAGCCTTGGGAGAGCCAGGTCTAACAGAACTCTACCATCTAGTGAGCAAGATGTACGAGACAGGTGAAATACCCTCAGACTTCAAGAAGAATATAATAATTCCAATCCCAAAGAAAGCAGGTGTTGACGAATGTGAAAATTACCGAACTATCAGTTTAATAAGCCACAGCTGCAAAATACTGACACGAATTCCTTACAGACGAATGGGAAAACTTGTAGAAGCCGACCTCGGGGAAGACCAGTTTGGATTCCGTAGAAATGTTGGAAGACGTGAGGCAATACTGACCCTAGGACTTATCTTAGAAAATAGATTAAGGAACAGGAAACCTACGTTTCTAGCAACTGTAGACTTAGAGAAAGCTTTTGACAATGATGACTGGAATATTCTCTTTCGAATTCTGAAAGTGGCAGGAGTAAAATACAGGAAGCGAAAGGCTATTTACAGTTTCTACAGAAACCATTCCCAATGTTATTCAATCTGTATACTGAGCAAGCAGTAAGGAAACAAAAGAAATATTTGGAGTAGGTATTAAAATCGATGTAGAAGAAATAAAAACTTTGATGTTTGCCGATGACATTGTGAGTCTGTCAGAGACAGCAAAGGACTTGGAAGAGCAGCTGAACGAAATGAACAGTGTCTTGATAGGAGGATGTAAGATGAACATCAATAAAAGCAAACCGAGGATAATGGAATGTAGTCGAATTAAATCGGGTGACGCTGCGGGAATTAGACTAGGAAATGAAACGCTTAAAGTAGTAATTGAGTTTTGCTATTTGGGGAGCAAAATAACTGATGATGGTCGAAGTAGAGAGGATATAAAATGTAGACTGGCAATAGCAAGGAAAGCGTTTCGGAAGAAGAGAAATTTGTTAACATCGAGTATAGATATAAGTGTCAGGAAGTTGTTTCTGAAAGTATTTGTATCGAGTGTAGCCATGTATGGAATGAAACGTTGAAGATAAATAGTTTGGACAAGAAGAGAATAGAAGCTTTCGAAATGTGGTGCTACAGAAGAATGCTGAAGATTAGATGGGTAGATCACATAACTGATGAGGAGGTATTGAATAGAATTGAAGAGAAGAGAAATTTGTGGCACAACTTGACTAGAAGAAGGAATCGGTTGGTCGGGCATATTCTGAGGCTTCAAGGGATCACCAATTGAGTATTGGAGGGCAGTGTGGAGGGTAAAATTCGTAGAGGGAGACCAAGAGATGAATACACCAAGCAGATTCAGAAAGATGTAGGTTGCAGTAGGTACTGGGAGATGAAGAGCTTGCACAGGGTAGAGTAGCTTGGAGAGTTGCATCAAACCAGTCTTTGGACTGGAGACCACAACAACAACAACAACAATAGTTAAGTATTTGTGTAAGAGAAGTGCCCAAAAATTTGTTGCATTTTTTCACAGATATTTGGAGAGCTGAAAAAATCCAGCAAAAGAAGATATTAAAATTCTGTTCCACAAATATTTTTAATAATGATATTGAAACGTTGCAATATGAGCCGTTCGACTGATATTAGCAATCTACCTTCGGTTTTGCTACAATTCTTAATGACTCAAGTGTTCGGTATGACTATGCGTGGAGAGAAAGATGGACGAGAGAGTGCCTAATATTACAGCGACATTTCTCGGCCGCATTTCAACCCTATAGGAGAATGTCCTTTTTAGTTTCAAATTCATAACTATGTTCCGTATGTATCTGTGTAATCCATTATCACGTATTCATATCATCTTTCCCCACTATCGTCTGCTAGTATGTACGTGTGGTTTGTCTGTAGCTGGCACTTCAAGTTTCCTTAGTTACCGGGACGTTTCCTTGAATGTTAAGAGCAGTTTAGCCAACTTTGGTGCAGAGCTTTGAATACGGTTCCGTTAGGCCAGAGAGGCATTAGTGGCCACAGCTTAGCATCCATTGTGTGTTTGGTACAGGTAGAAGCTGCTTATGTTCTCTGGGCCATTCTGGGTTGCTGAGTAGGCCCCAACGACGTGGTAGGTTAGTTTTATTCTTCCCTAGGACGCTCTGAGTAGTATCTCAAATTGATAGGTTGAAATGTGTAAGGTGTTAGCTTTGTTTGAGTTTCCGGTAGGCACTCTGGAGCGTGGCATTGATAATCACACCGCACCAATTATCAGGGAACGGTATTAATTTCATTAGTATTCAATTTATTCGATGAGATCTTTTGTGCAACTGCAGTTTGACGCGGACACGCGGTGCTTCCACGAGATGTAAGGTTTTAGTCAGTTTCGTGCAATATGTATGAATGTCTCGTGTGCTTCGCGGAATACTTAATAACCCGTACTCTGCTGCACCACGTGCGTTTCTGTGTTAACCATGAGGTTCCAATTCGACAAAAACACCTCTCGTGTTCGAAAAAAAAAAGTTCAAATGTGTGTGAAATCTTATGGGACTTAACTGCTAAGGTCATCAGTCCCTAAGCTTACACACTACTTAACCTAAATAATCCTAAGGACAAACACACACACCCATGGCCGAGGGAGGACTCGAACCTCCGCCCGGACCAGCCGCACTGTCCATGACTGCAGCGCCTGAGACCGCTCGGCTAATCCCGCGCGGCTCTCTTGTTCGAATTGAAGCTTCAATTTCATCGCGGAGCTGATGTGCTCATATTCGCTAAATTTATTTACAAAATTACTGAGTTGCACGAATTTCAGAAGCGTGCTCTGTTCTGTGAAACTAACCGTTAAAGCCAGTCGCTCTCTGATCCAGTGAGCTTACACGTGGAGTAGGGAAGCTTTCTTGTAAATTCTATCTTTCGCCGTATCCGTATGAGTGATCGGTGTGAACGTGATGTGTATCATACATTGATAAATCGTAATCAGTAATTTAGCAGACTTGTTCCACACATGTCTGTCTAGTTATTGCGTTATATAATGTACCACGTGTCGGGACTCACGCGCCAGCATTCCAAGTAACTGTGTTTTAACTTAACATCTGTGAGTTGTTACTTTTACTTTTAATGAGGAAATAAATGTTAATTATCGCAAAATTCGTTGCTATTACATCTCACAACGCCATTCCGCTTCCTTGTCAGGATCCTTAAAATCAATCAGTTTGCACCTCCCTTCATAATGTTTCAATGAAATTTATCATGATTATTGTAAATCCAATTTATCAAATGATCAATGAGGTGACACCTTTTTATAAGTTTAATTAAACAATATTTAAATAAATTCAGCCCAATAATCCTAAATTTTGTGTTTGGTACGTGTTCGAGGTAAGTGGTTCAAATGGCTCTGAGCACTACGGGACTCAACATCTTAGGTCATAAGTCCCCTAGAACTTAGAACTACTTAAACCTAACTAACCTAAGGACATCACACACACCCATGCCCGAGGCAGGATTCGAACCTGCGACCGTAGCAGTCCCGCGGTTCCGGACTGCAGCGCCAGAACCGCACGGCCACCGCGGCCGGTTCGAGGTAAGTGAATATAGGCTCTACGTGCATGGTCATTCTTGAGATTTAGGAAATCAAAAGAGAGATTTCGCGAAGGTGATCCTACCACTACCTTGCCCTATAAAAGACAACAGATATCTTTCATTATATCAGATTTTGTATAAAATATATATTATTTTCGTTCTGATAGATTCTTCGACAAAAAAATTCGTACTCACCTTCTGGAAAAAATTTCAGTTGGTTATAATTAGAAACGTATAACGTCAATAACCCTGAAAAGTTACTTGTGTATGCATATAACATTTCTTAACTACTATGCCAAATTTATCGACATTGTCTTGAAATCTTTGACTTTTATACAGGTTTTTATCGAATGATTGCAACTGCACGAAATTCACCGTTAAACCTTCTTTTTTCTTGTTCTTTTTGGTCATATTTTGCAGCCCCACTGTACTTGCGCCGTTAGCGAGGGCCTATTACGTTGCCCGCTCGGTACAACCCTTCGTAATACGTCAGAAATGTAGCGGCCGCTGCCCGGATTAGCGGCTACGCCAGAGGTGATGGTGGTGTGTGCCCAGAGGTACCTCATACTCAAGCGGCAAACTGTGGGTACGTATACCGATGACGAAACCAACCTGGAAATGCTAGTTGTCCTCTGGGCTTCCATCCACGTATACGTCCACTGTGATACTATAGCACAATGATTATCTAAAAATGATTCAAATGGCTCTAACCACTATAGGACTTAACATCTGAGGTCATCAGTCCCCTAGACTTAGAACTAATTAAACCGAACTAACCTAAGGATATCGCACACATCCATGTCCGAGGCAAGATTCGAAACCTCGACCGTAGCAGCAGCGCGGTTCTGGACTGTAGCGCCTAGAACCGCACGGCCGGTGCTCATCTGAAAATCGAATGAGGGCCAATTTTTAAGACCGTACTTAAAGTTCTAACAAATGAATCACAAACTCATGATAAATCTCACTTTTATAAAACGTCGCACAGAACTACGAAGGTAGGTCAATTATTATTCCCATAATAGTTATAAAATTATATTGTAATCAAATAGGAAACTTACAAGAACATCATTCTACGACATAGTTTCCTTGCGTTGCAACGCACTTGGTCCATCGTTGTACAAGCTTCCTGATGCCTTCATAAAAGAATGTTCTCGGTTGAGCTGCGAGCCAGGAATGCACCGCTTCTTTCACTGCTTCGTCCGAGGCAAATCGACGGCCCCTTAATGCCTGTCTGAGTGGACCAAACAAGTGATAGTCAGAGGGGGCAAGATCGAGACTATATGGAGGATGATCCAGTACTTCAAATTTGAGTTTCTGGAGCGTTTCAACAGTGTGGGCAGCCGTATGCGAACGGGCATTGTCGTGCAACAACACAACAACTTTTGACAGCAATCCTCGGCGTTTGCTTCGAACTGCAGGCTTTAGCCTGGCAGTTAGCGTCTCACTGTAACGTACACTGTTTATTGTGTGGCCCTTGCCCCATGGTGTTCCAGTACTGGACCTTGTGCGTTCCAAAAAACCGTAAGCATCAGTTTTCCTGTGGACGGTTGGGTCTTGAACTTTTTCTTGCACACCGAATTTGGATGTTACCATTCCACATTCATCTAAAAAATCATCTAAAAAATCAAGGTTGTAACACTTCCACGTCCCGTGTAAACGTTGGACACCCTCCGGTGCCGCGTCAAGAGAAGTCTTACTGACTGTCCGCAGTTTCTGAGACATTGTCACACTGTTCATGTGAATACTTGTCTTTCTGTAGAGACCTCGTTTCCTGAGTCAAATTATGTGACGTCACTATGCGAACCAGCATGGCGGAGAAAATGTACATATATCCTCTCGGGCGCTAGTCGTTCGAGTTGCTGCGATCCTGCATTGCACAGAGTTTGGCCACCTGAACCCATCGATTCCATCTTCGCATGAAAGTCGTTGCATCTCGACCAACGCAAGTAGCAGCACTGTGGAACGATAATGCGCAGTCTCGGCGCCAAAAATTTAATTTCGGAAGCCACCCTGTTTTAACTGGCGGGAAGTTGTGATGCAGACAAGGGATCAACATCGTTTTCTGTTGCACTGCGGGACTCGCGGTACTACCAGTCCGATATTACATTTTATAACAGAAAAGTATTAGACACTAACGCAAAATTCTAATATCTAATCTGATTTGATCCATTATAAATGCTCCTGAAAGCCTATGTCTGTGAAAACAATAGTTTTGTGTATAAATAACTGCTACCAGTCAGGATTTTCTTTATTTTATTTTTCGCACGACGCGTTTCAGGAAATGATTCCAATTTTCAAGTGCGTTTTTTGTGTTTGTTATGTCATTCCTGTGTGATGTTGTCGATGTGTGAGGTTCTGCTGCATTTTGTTGACTTCACTGCAATATACCGTGTAAGAAAACACGCGATTTTTAGTTGGTTGTCGATCTTTTTGTAAAGTTAGTGGTGAAATTTAGAAGAATTTGTACTTACAGTTTCCTTTGTGGTCCATCTGTGCAGAGTCACACACAGACTGAACATCACACACAACTTGTACATTTTTAAACATCGGAAACATTTTACATAAACAAAACAGCGAAAGATGTTCTTACAAGTAGTCAACAAAGATGACATTATAGATCTTCCACAGAGTATGATATGCTTTTGTACAAAGGTTATTTACCTTACCAATTTGGATCGTAATTTACTTATGTCTATTTTACAGTTGTGCTTATTTCTATGTGTTACTATTTTTATGTAAGTATACTATCCAAACATCTGAAGAAATTCACTGATTCACTTTCACGTTTTTCGTTTAATATTTTATCTTCATATTTTCTGTAATGTGAATATCTCTCCAGTTCTTCTAGCAAATCCATTTTATGTCCTTTATTTAGTCGGTGGAATACTTTGACATTTTGCTCTATTTTTCAAAAAGGGGGCCTGTATTATGTACATGTGTTGCTATGGTTGATGTAGTGTCTGTTGTGTGTGTAGGCTTTTATGTGCTCTGTCTACCTGGTATTGAAATTTCGGCCTGTTTGTCCTAGGTAGAACATGGAGCATTCCTGGCATGTGACCTTGTATATTCCAGAATCTGTATATGGATCATGCTTACACTTTATATTGTGTATCAGCTTTCGTTGTAGTTTATTAGATGTAGAAAACCCAATTTTTACTTTGTGGTTTTTTGAAAATATTTGCAATCTTCTGTAATACATTGCCAATGTATGGGATACTAGATACACATTTGTTTTTCTCTTTTTCTTCTGTGGTGCAGTTTGTACCTGGCTCTTTCTTCACTTTGTCTAGGATTGTGTGTCATCTACATATCTCCTATAAAATTCAATTTTCTTTATGCAAGGTTCTCGGCTATTAAATAGTTTTTGTTCTAAGTGATTTATGTATATGTCAGCTGTGGTACCAGATATACACTCCTGGAAATGGAAAAAAGAACACATTGACACCGGTGTGTCAGACCCACCATACTTGCTCCGGACACTGCGAGAGGGCTGTACAAGCAATGATCACACGCACGGCACAGCGGACACACCAGGAACCGCGGTGTCGGCCGTCGAATGGCGCTAGCAGCGCAGCATTTGTGCACCGCCGCCGTCAGTGTCAGCCAGTTTGCCGTGGCATACGGAGCTCCATCGCAGTCTTTAACACTGGTAGCATGCCGCGACAGCGTGGACGTGAACCGTATGTGCAGTTGACGGACTTTGAGCGAGGGCGTATAGTGGGCATGCGGGAGACCGGGTGGACGTGCCGCCGAATTGCTCAACACGTTGGGCGTGAGGTCTCCGCAGAACATCGATGTTGTCGCCAGTGGTCGGCGGAAAGTGCACGTGCCCGTCGACCTGGGACCGGACCGCAGCGACGCACGGATGCACGCCAAGACCGTAGGATCCTACGCAGTGCCGTAGGGGACCGCACCGCCACTTCCCAGCAAATTAGGGACACTGTTGCTCCTGGGGTATCGGCGAGGACCATACGCAACCGTCTCCATGAAGCTGGGCTACGGCCCCGCACACCGTTAGGCCGTCTTCCGCTCACGCCCCAACATCGTGCAGCCCGCCTCCAGTGGTGTCGCGACAGGCGTGAATGGAGGGACGAATGGAGACGTGTCGTCTTCAGCGATGAGAGTCGCTTCTGCCTTGGTGCCAATGATGGTCGTATGCGTGTTTGGCGCCGTGCAGGTGAGCGCCACAATCAGGACTGCATACGACCGAGGCACACAGGGCCAACACCCGGCATCATGGTGTGGAGAGCGATCTCCTACACTGGCCGTACACCACTGGTGATCGTCGAGGGGACACTGAATAGTGCACGGCACATCCAAACCGTCATCGAACCCATCGTTCTACCATTCCTAGACCGGCAAGGGAACTTGCTGTTCCAACAGGACAATGCACGTCCGCATGTATCCCGTGCCACCCAACGTGCTCTAGAAGGTGTAAGTCAACTACCCTGGCCAGCAAGATCTCCGGATCTGTCCCCCATTGAGCATGTTTGGGACTGGATGAAGCGTCGTCTCACGCGGTCTGCACGTCCAGCACGAACGCTGGTCCAACTGAGGCGCCAGGTGGAAATGGCATGGCAAGCCGTTCCACAGGACTACATCCAACATCTCTACGATCGTCTCCATGGGAGAATAGCAGCCTGCATTGCTGCGAAAGGTGGATATACACTGTACTAGTGCCGACATTGTGCATGCTCTGTTGCCTGTGTCTATGTGCCTGTGGTTCTGTCAGTGTGATCATGTGATGTATCTGACCCCAGGAATGTGTCAATAAAGTTTCCCCTTCCTGGGACAATGAATTCACGGTGTTCTTATTTCAATTTCCAGGAGTGTACATGATCTCATTGCTAGGTCATCTGGTTGTTTATATATATTGACATTAAAAGTGAAGTAGTTGTAACTTAGGGTTAGCTGAAGGACTTCCATAAATTCAACAATTTCTGTTTATGAAAGTTTCTTGTGTTTCATAAGGTTCTTTTGTATTAGTGTTACGGCTTTTTGTATGGGTATGTCTGAGTAAAGGTTGGTGATGTCAAGTGATAAAAACTGAGCATCTTGGGGGAGCTTTCTTCACATAGGAATGACATAACAAACACAAAAAACGCACTTGAAAATGGGAATCATTTCCCGAAGCGCGTCGTGCGAAAAATAAAATAAAGAAAATCATGAATGGTAGCAGTTATTTATACACAACAATCTATTATTTTTAATACCTAGTAAAATAGAAAATGCTGCGTCAATGAAGAGGAGAAGGTATTTTATCCTGTTTCACTGTTTCAAGTTTTTTCTCATTTATATACAATTAAAGAAATCTACACTTCAGTATGTCAAGCGGAAATAATGTCCAAGCCGCTCTGCAATTCCTTGCAGTCACGTAACGAAAGTATCTTCCTCTAAGTAAGAGAATCAGCAGTGATCTATCCGAGAGAGCGTTTCCTTGGGCAAACCCGACGTTACTTTCGTCTTTAATGAACATCCGCAGTTCAATAGAACGTATTTCGTACTGGGTTATATTACTAAAAATCTCTTTGAATATATTTGTGAAGATACTGTGTAGGATCATTTGTTAGTAATCAGTCGAAAATGCGACCCACTGTCGTATTTCTGAAATGCAAGTAGACAGAATCCATCTCTTCAAATGCATTTACGATCTTTTTCTGGACCAGTGCTGGTTCTTTGAGAGAAGCTACTTTTCCTGCACAAATTAATAGTCCTCGACTAAAGGATACATTCAGGACCCTGACATAGACTATGATGGTGGTTCTGGTTTTTAATTTTTTACATCCTTCCTTTTACCCATTTTCATACATAGCCATCATTTGCTCCATATTTCAAAAATTGTCAAATGTGTGTGAAATCTTACGGGACTTAACTGCTAAGGTCATCAGTCCCTAAGCTTACACACTACTCAACCTAAATTATCATAAGGACAAACACACACACCCATGCCCGAGGGAGGACTCGAACCTCCGCCGGGACCAACCGCCTCCATATTTCAATCACACTGGATAATATATACGTTATTCAAGAGATTCTTGATAAACATGTGAAAACTGAAAGGAGACAAGACCTTCCAACCAGCCTGTCCTCCACTTTATCTACTCAGTCGAACTGATAATCACATTCTCCATGCTCAATGAGATTATTAGAAAGGACTGACAGCTAGATGCATGCAGTTACTTGAAGTGAAACAAACGAGCACCTGTTTTTGGTCAACCAGCCACGGGTGCGACAGGTGTGGCTTAATCGTGTCAGTTCTCAGAATATGGCAGGGAACAGGTACAGGGGGACAGTTATAGGGGAAGTGAAGGGTAGCCGGGTCGACCCCTCCGCATGACAGAAGCCGCCGCAAAGGACGCATCCCAAGCCACAAGGGGTCACTGGCCAAAGGGAGCAAAGAGCAAGTAGCACAGGCCTCAGAATATTGTCCCTGTCGGAGGAGGAAAAATAGTTCTCACAACTTCTTTCACCAAGTTACGTAGGAATGTGAGAGCGAGAATTGTTCTCTGCTGAAGCGAAACACATTCCGCCATTTCGGCAGGGGCCCTCATATTGCTTCCCGCTTCCGCTAAATTCGGTATCAACTTTACCGGCAAAAGCATTTCGCCGAAACGCTACTGCTGGCCGGACACTGAGTGGCTGAAAACGATGCAGCGTTTATTAAGTCACAGAGACGTGCAGGTTCGCCGCGTGCGGAAAACAACAGTGTGTTGATTGGACAGCGGTCCGTGAAGTCAGAAATCGTCACAGTGGACAGCTGTCGATATGCCGGGATTGGAGGAACAATTTTTTCAATTTTATGGAGGGAGGCTGTACAGCATACGAAGTGTGTATAGTACGCAAAGTGATGCACAATTGCCGCCAGAATGTTTTCCGAGTTTCCAATTGGCAGTTTTAGTTTAACTGGCAAAAACTCCGTAAAGAGCTTGTCGTGGTCTTGCAGATAGTGTAAGGAGCTAGGGATTCGGCGGCAAACCACGGAGGAGCGCAGAAGAGATTCGGTGACAAACTATAGAGGAGTACGGATGAGATTCGATCGCGTCCCATGGAAGAGATTTGGTTTTTGGACTCGGAGACGGTCGCGAAGATGCATCCGAACGGGAGGAGGTGATGAAGTCCACCACCCCACTCCACGCTGAGGCGCACGGGATACTGCACCTCGAGCTTTGTACACATGTTCGGTGAGCATTTCGCAGCACCGGCACTAGGAATCTTTAGAGAGAATTCTCTTACCCTACTGCGCGCCAGTAGCCGCAGCAGTTGTCTTCCGATTCAAGCGCATTGTAGTAGTTTGTTACCGGGTTCAGTTCACAATCACGATTATTTGTATTAATCACAGTCAGGTTGCATTATCTCTGTGAAGTCATAATTACAGTTGAGTAGTCACCCTCGGGTCAATTTTGTCAACTGCCTATCAGATCACTTTACTTTATGAATACGACATAGAATATAATCAACGTGTTATGTTCGTCCATATACCATCTAAATCATGTTTTTAAGAATAAATCTCTCATGATAATTAAGTCTATCTATCATTCAAGTTCACAAGATTCCATCATCACCAGTGATTTTTGTACTTACTAATGTGATAGGTAATAAGAGTAGTCTTGAAGTGAGAAATCCCATGTGTCATCTTCAGTTTCAATACATACGACCATCTTCTATAGTCACTTGGGGGTTAAAATCCGTTGTGTTCAGTTTTCACATTAGTGTCACTGAAGTGATGATTCTGTGTCTTAGAGTTGTTGAAACACAGAGGTACATTAAAGGTACCCACAAGCCTGCCCACCAGAGAGACACGCTGAAAAATTCGCAACGTATTCAATATAAAATCTAATAGGATGCCCTACAGAAGCTGGTGGCTTGTTGAATTTGATTACTCTAAATGTTCCTTTTTTTCCTATACAGAATGCATTTACTGCAATATCATCAATTTGTGAGCTTGTGCGGCAGTCGAACAGTGGTAGGCTAGTACGGTAGGATTTTCAGGCTTGAATGCATATTTAAATCCAGTGTTTAATATTTATGCTTTCCATCTTTTGTTTCCATTTCAACAACAGAGTGAGCTACAAGAGACAAGAAAGAAACATTCGATCGGAACAAAATGTATACTGAGAGGACGAGATAAGTATCTGAGATGAAACTTATAGCAATATAAGAAGGGCTTAATGAGAGAGGCAGATAATGAAATTTAGTAACCGATAGCAGCTGATGGTCAAAAATCTGTTCCAGTTGACAGTTTAAGCGAATTTTACCACTCGTTGCAGTGCAGTGCTGTATCATCAGTTGATGAAATGGGCTTCTTGTATCTGGTCTGAGAGTTTTATTCAATATATACCTTTCCTTGAGTCTGTCTACGACGTATTTCCGTAACTTTGTAACCTCTTCACCCATTCTTGATTTCTGTTAGTAGCTTCATCATAAAACAGCGATTAAGAGAGGGGCTTATTTTGGTTACTCCTGAAAGGAAGAAAGGGACTTCGTCAAGTCGGAACCACGGTCAGAAGGGGAAGCTATAAGGCCGGTTGCCGTGGATCCAAGCATGCACTGCTGGAAAACTGTATGCACACGTGCGCAGAATGCAGCGTTTCGACGGTATTTCTGCTTGTCGGTTTTCACTTGCGGTCAGCAGACGAGATATACCGGGTGGTCATAATTAAACTTTTCCTATTTAACTCGTTATAATACGGAAACTAATTACCGTACGAGTATCAAACTTGGTAGCATTAATGTCTAGGGTATGGGCTGCATGATTTCCATGCGTCACAGCGCCACCGTCCAGTTCCAACTATGGCCACCACGTGCCGTGATCAGTCATTGTGATTCATAGTCTCACACACCTGACAGGTCGCAGGGCACTTGTTGACGTGTCAACGTGAGCTTGGACAAAAGGAGCAGGGCATTATTGGTGAAGCTCCATTATCAAACCAACAGTAGTGCTGCAGCTGCACTTCGAGAATATCACTGGCTGAAAGGATTACGGAAGAGTCCTCTTTCTCCACCTGCTGTGCGGAGCATGATGAAAAAGTTCGAATCAACGGAGAATCAGGCATCGCTCCGGGAAGAGGCCGACGACCGGTTGCACCACAGGTGGTTGATGAAATCGCTGTTGCTATGGCAGACCACGCCGCGCGCAATTCCCGATCGTCAGGCAGTGCGCGTGCGGTGTCACGACAGTTGAACAGATGCTTCGAATCATTCTTAAATGGTACCCGTACAAGATCCATATCATACAGCAGCTTGCACCACAGGACACACAACGACGTGTTGACTTCGCTCTGCACTTTCTCGCAAGGACTGAAACTGGCGAGGGCTGGCCCTAAATCATCCTAAGGACAAACGAAGCCAATTTTTCTCTAACGGTTGAGGTGAACACATAGAAATGCGGAGAGTAGGGATCTTCACCTCCAGTCACTGTGCATGTAGTTCCTCTGTATGATGAATGTGTAACCGTATGGTGTGGTTTCACAGCTACATTCATCATTGGCCCATTCTTTTTTGAACAGGTTGACGCTGAAGGACCAAAGACGTGCAGCGTGACTGGCCAGCGTTACTGCGATATGCTTCACCACCATTTCATACCCACCCTACATGAGAGAGACGCATTGAGCTTACCAGTTTTCATGTAAGATGGGGCGCCACCGCACATCGCTCGTGAAGTTCATCTGCTTCTCCGAAACACGTTTGGAAACAATCGAATGATCAGCCGATCAAATGTTTTTTATTCCAGTCTTTGATCACAATATCAATTCTTTAGACGATGACCGGTTTCAGTCCGTAATGACCATCCTCAGATCTTTTTTACACCATGTCCTAAAGTGATCAGGTCATAATGGCCTTATCACTTTAGGACATGGTGTAAAAAAATCTGAGGATGGTCATTACGGACTGAAACCAGTCATAATCTAAAGAATTGATATTGTGATCAGAGACTCGAATATAAAACATTTGACAGTATTGGATCACTGTTTGTATACGTGATTATGTCGCAGTTGGTGAATATCAGCCGATCGTTTCCAAATGCTTGGCCGGCACGATCACCTAATCTTACTCCCTGTGACTTCTGGTTTTGGGGCTACCTGAAGGACAGGGTTTGGAAATTGGAAATTTGTGGTAAAGTCTTATGGGACGAACCTGCTGAGGTCATCGGTCCCTTAGCCTACACACTGCTTAATCTAACTTAAACTAACTTACGCTATGGACAACACACACACCCATACCCGAAAGAGGACTCGAACCTTCGGCGGGGGGAGCCTCTCGGACCGTGACAAGGCGCCTAAGACCGCGCGGCTACCCCGCACAGCGGACAGAGTTTACCAGGGGAACATTCATACATGTGCTGACTTGAAGCCTAGCATACCAAGAGAGATAGCCAGATACGCACAGTAATAAAACAAATGAAAATTCTCTTTATTGTATTTCCGTTGGGAAAGACTATATGTCTAATGATAACTTCTTATTGTAGAACTGGAATGAAACAAAGAAAGTATAAGCAAGCCAACTGATGCATACAGCAAGGACAGGTGTCTATATGATTCTATAGATACGCTGTACCATAACAAGGTACGTCGACGAATGTTTAATTCTGAGTTTATATGTTTTATGAAGATGTGTATATAATTTTACTTTCAATATGGTACATATCATCTAAAGTGATGAAAGTACCGCACGTGTTTGATTTGATCACATATTTTGTATTTTTTCACCACGCCAGGAAGGATACTCTTGGGAGACTAACCAAGAGCAGAGGAGTTGTGGCGACCGCGACCAGTGAGGACTGTAAAGGCCGTTTTGCATCCTTGCAGTCGCACTATTGTGAAATAACCTCCAACACTGCTGTATCACATGCGCGAATCCCGTTATGTTCGATCGGCAGCAGCTTTTCAAAAGGAGGTGCATCCTTTTTGACGAACTTCCTAAATTCCTATGGATCTTCTGGCCTCAAGTCATTCCTTGACAGGGAGTACATGTCCCTGCTTTCATCCTCGCTTCTCAGCCAGGGACAAATTCAATTCCTACATCCGGGATTGCGTCGTCGTTTATGTCTTTCTCCTAACGATTAAGGTGGACGCTGTCACGGAAAATGCTTCGTAGATAATTTCGACCTCTATGCCTCAAATGCTGTGAAATGTAGCCGGCCGCCGTGGCCGAGCGGTTCTAGGCGCTTCAGTCCGGAACCGTGCTGCTGCTACGGTCGCAGATTCGAATCCTGCCTCGGACATGGATATGTGTGATGTCCTTAGGTCAGTTAGGTTTAAGTAGTCCTAAGTCTAGGGGACTGATGACGTCAGATGTTAAGTCCCGTAGTGCTTAGAGCCATTTGATTTTGTGAAATGTAAACATAGATAATCACTTGCTCGTTCTAGCATGACATAAAACTAATAGCGTAGGTAATAATCCTGCATAATCATAACGTAATTTCCATCGAGCTCCACAAGATAACAGTAACTGCTTAATAAATACGAATCTTGTCGCCTCAGAAGTTTCAGTCTGAGTAAATAGCAGCTTTCCAAAAATATCAACTTTCGCACTCAATGACGTAAACAAGCCTGGAGTTTTGAATATGTATCCTTCTGGGGCTGGTGTAGATGTACCTGTTAGGTGTAAAGTGTGAGAAGGCTAACGGAAAAGTTGACAGTTCCAGACTTGTACACTTGGGGCGGTGGAGCACACTTGTGTACGAAAACTGTGTCGTGTAACACCGCCTTTAGATACTGTCATCTTTTATGCTGTGGCGCTAGTTTCAACCAGTCTGACTAGATTCTTTATAGGCAGTAATCGTCTCCCTCCTTTGTGTGAATCATTCGCTGCTATTTAACTGCGGAAGTTATTTATTTAAAGCTTCTACGAAATCTGGTATTCTCAGCATCGTGCGAAGTGCAGGAACATATGTTACGCGTCGGAATTGACTATGTACAATTCGTCTGTAAGTAAATTAGCTTCTGCAGTATCCAACTCACGGCCAAGGCGTGCGTGTGTAAGACGCTGAGTCGCATGTTTAGTCAGAGAGTGTGTGAAGCTGTGGGGCTTAGTCACTGGTGACCTTGTTTCCAGGCCGCAGGACATCCGAGCAGGAAGTAGCAACAGGAGCAGCCTTCCCAAGAACGCCTGCAGCTGCATACTCTTACGAAATCTTCCGCCTCAACAGCAGTGGGTAATTTCTACATTTGCTGTATCCGATATGTTCTGACTTCCTATCGTTGGCACATTATTTCCGACGAACATCTGCGCTAACTTGGACGACAGGGAAGAAAGAGGCTATTCTTAGATTGTATACCAGTGTCTAGAGATTATAGTGTAGGAAGGAGAGCATAGTTCCTGAGTAGGATCTCAGCCGTTCGAAATAATAAGGTGGTGCTCAATGATACGATGTGTAGCAGAAAACAGTGTGTAATACATACGATTATAAAAGTTCCGTAAATGAAGAAACACACCAACTGAAACTGTAAAATCTATCCCATAGCACAACGGTTAATGCGCAACATTAATAGACAATGCTGTTCGAAATTAGGGGGCGTGAATAGGAATTTGCGTTGAGGTTAAAAAATGGTTGGTTCAAATGGCTCTGAGCACTTTGGGACTTAACTGCTCAGGTCATCAGTCCCCTAGAACTTAGAACTACTTAAACCTAACTAACCTAAGGACATCACACACATTCAAGCCCGAGGCAGGTTCGAACCTGCGACCGTAGCAGTCGCGCGGTTCCGGAATCAAGCGCCTAGAACCGCTCGGCCACTCTGGCCGGCGAAATTCATATGTCCCGTGCGGCCGGTCCGTCATTGTAACAGCTCGTTGTTAAGAAATGATACGTTCTCGTATGTGCAAGTGGAGTTGTGCTCCTTGATGATGAAAAAAGGATATTTTCGACATGTTCGGATTGTAAATATTTTCTTAGGAAACAGTGTAATCACATAGTTTTAGAGTGTATGCTATGTGCTTGATGACTTACCCATATCCTAGCATTTTGGCAGTTCATTTTTAAATGTGAATAGTGAAAGTCTTGCACTATTTTATTCTTTAACCCGTGAGTTCATAATAGAATATGACCCTAGGTTTGAAATTCCCGGCAACAACACCCCTTTTATAGAACCTGATCCATGTGAATAAAGGCAATCTACCTCAAAATTTAAACGTTGTCAGGACCATTGACTTTGTGATTATGTATCAAAGTCGCTATCCCTAGACCACAGGTGTCTCTTTCGGAGGTGTTAGTCTGCAAATGACGTGAATACTGAATCATGTTTTTCAGTTCAACTTTCTTTGTCGCCAGTAGAAATATCTGCACTTACTGTATATTAGACGAAGAAAACTATCACGTATTAATATTAACAGCCGAAATATTATTTGATGTGTACAAGAGCAACGAGATAAACAACCTGAAATTTCGGATGAGTGAATAAATGTTGAATATTGATTTCCTTGTGTTCTAACGCATTTGTACATTCGATCAAAGTCCTACGTTAAACACGCACGGGAAGTAACCTAGTGATCACGCAAACGCAGCGCAGCCGAGCAGCCAGTAACCGTCTCACCATGATCTAGAACGAAGTCGCTACAGTTTGTCCATTTAATTATCACAAGACGAATCTATAGTAGACGGACCAGCGCGTACTCGCAGGAGCAAGAAGGAGGACAGTGTCCAGAGAGTGGCCCTTTGCCTGCCGACCACATGGCCCTCGATAACCGATTCTGCGAGCCAAGCTTTTCTGTCGGCTGGGACACGACAGAGTTTAGACGATCTGCTAAAGGCGCGTGTACACTACGCTAACGGAAGCCAACCAACGACAACCAACCGCTTTGTTGGCCGAGATTTGCGTAGTGTGCAAAGCGGTTGGTCTTCGTTGCGGTTCGGACTGCCTGGGTAAACATCAAACTTGGCGGTGGGTTGACCTTAGAGCTCCTCTCCTAATGTGGACGGCAGTTCGGTTCTGCTGGACGGGTGTCTCTTTATTGTGTTTGAAGATACTGGCGTATGGAGTGGAATACAGAGACAGCATTTAAGCTGACAGTGTTTTATAGTGAACGGGAATGTTTATGGGACTCTATGAACTGCGATTACAAGCACAAGCTTGGAGCGAAATAAGTGAACTGTGAGAAAGTAATGTAAACGATGTGAAAAAGAAAATCGAATTTTTATTGACACCTATTCGTTGTGAATGACAAAGAGAGACAATACTGGGAGTGACCACTACTCTTGTGCTGCAGGTGCAGCTCACCTAAGAAGTGTAATCTTTGGAAATTTAGGGCCTACACGATTCAATAACAATTCCACGTGTATAGCTTTCACTTTAAAAAAATGTGAAATAGCTCATATCCCAAGTCAGCTTTAAGGTCAGACATTAAGCTTGTTCCACCACAGTGCCCCCTTCTTTTAGAAAGAACGCCCGATCTTGCAGTAAAATAAATAATGCACACACGATGACTGCAGTATCCTCTTTTGCCCCAAAAATATCAGCTAGTGACATTCCAGTTAAAACGTAACTTTATATAACAAAATGAGAGCAACCTCGTCAGGTTATCAGAGCCAGTTCCGATTCCACATGGCCGAACCCCTTGTTCCCAACCCCTGGGTTGGTCAGGATAAGAGACCAAACTCCAAAGCACTGGCGACCAATGTTTGATCGAATCCATTGGCTGTGATTCCTTGGCTTTCGTCGGCCTACTGTGTACCTGCCTTTGAGACATGCCTTCCACTTTCCACTCAGCGATGTACAAATTTGATTTTGTTCCATCAGACAGCCAAATGACTCTGGGTTCTCTGAGACAGACATTTGCCTTCCGACACGCGCATGATGCACGGCATGTAATGTGTCTGAGAGCAGACGACTTTCAACACTAAGCATAAGTGGTAACAATCTTCCAGCTCCACGCCCAGAGTTAATTCACAAAAGTCTACATAATGTTGTTTACTACCATTATGAAGAGCTTGTAGCTGTTGAATCCTGTATGATTTGAAACACAAACATCGCTGCAAAACATACCCTACATATGAGGAATGGTTAACACTCTGCTAGCAAGTCGGGTATTTTCCGTACACTGCATGCAAAAATTAGTTGAATGTGCTGCATCTTGAGGAGGCCTACGGGGGTGACCTTCGGGTTTCCACTTACATAAGCAACCAGTATCAGTGTAGGAGATGCAGCGTCATAGTCTCAACGAAAATCACGACGCACAGCTGTAATTGTCCGCTTGTTGAAAAGCAGAACGCAAAACGTATTTTTTTCCTTTGTTGTCGCTATCTTGGCGTGACGCGCATTGGGGAACGAGCGAGCCAGCAAGCGAGCTCGCTTGCTGTACCAACGAGATACCTACTGACAGGTGGACCGGCACCTTACAACTGGAGCCAAGAAAACCTTTTGCTTTCGGTGCATACGTTGAAATTGCAAGACGGCCATTTTCGAACGGGCGCCACTCATGAAGCGCAGAATCGCTGCACGCTCGTTGTAACTCACTTGTTTTATCACAGACGTTCAATCATGCGTCGAATCTTTTCATGGAGGTAAATAAGGAAGGGAGGTGGCACTACAGACGCTGTACGTTGTTTTTAAGTCAGAGTGGGCGCCATTTTAAATAGCCCAAAACATTAGCAGGCTACCGTTTGCGAGTGCTTCTTGTTCATTATTTCTGTCGTGTGCGAGCAACAACTGTTTTAAATGCTAAAAATTATAGAGCTTACATGAGTAACAGAGGGTCAGGAAAGTAATTTCGAAAGTTTTTCTGTTCTTTACTGCGTATTTGCTCTAATAATAGGAGCAGTCAGAGTGACGTCACGAGGAAGTGTCACCGTGAACTATCGGGGTACGAATGCGGTGAGCCTAATGTTTCGTGCTAGTTTAGATGACGGACATCGGCTTCAAGTATGTGACGCAATGCCACTTCCCTTCTCTTTTTTACCTCCATGTCTCTTTCTGTTAAACAAGGTATCTTTGTCACAACGAGAAAATATCGGTTGAGAACTTTGAACATCTTCGGCCGTTGCGAACACTAAGCAGTAAAATTCGGTTCTGTTACACCACTCTTTGCCGGACAAAGACATCACTTTCTACTTATTAGTCATCCAGGTCAGCAGGTTGCAGCACTTAGTTTGCAGACATTTGTGTATCGTCAGTACGAACGAACTTGACCAGCAAAAATCGGTTTTATCTTGAGAATCCACCCAGCTCCAATCGTTGCCATTGCTTGCATGTGGCTGGGAACTGTGGAAAAACTCGGGTTAGGTAAAGCTGTACCGTTTTCGCGTTTTTTTTTTGACATAGATTTCACGTGCAGAACATCGAGTCTTAGTTTAAATTTTGGTTTATGCGGTACACATGATGATCTGAATCCGTCTCTATATTATGCATATGTAAACCCAAGTGATTTACAAGTAGACTTTTCCTCTGACTACCAAGTTTTAAGGGAATCTATAGTATTATTTCTTTTGTGAATCTGAGATGTTGTTCTTCATGTTTATTCATCGTCACCGCGGAAAGGTCGTTTAATTAATCTACTGCTAAATTATGTTGCTTATCTATTGCGTATATATTTCAGAAATTGATTATCTCATGCCTTTTCCGGATGTTACGAATTTCAGAAACGTGTACTTGTCTCAGTTTTAGAATTCTCATTCACTTCCATGGGGTAGTGTGCTTATTGCTTTTAGTTGGGCTTGAACTTGGGGTTACATTGTTCATGCGTTCACAGCTAGAATTTCTTGTTTTATGAACGATTTTCAGGAAGTAAGGTAAGTTAAAGCTGACGCAGTTACCCAGAACTTTTTTTGCTGAGATTTATGACCGCAGACCATTGAATTCACCACACAGACTAAATATTTGTGGATTATTAGGCAAAGTAGGAAACAAATGACAAATACATTTGTCCCTGCACAAGTTGGACATGTAAGGTGCGATTTATAACACTTCATAGTTGTGTTGTACGCATTTAGCGGTACCAGGCCCGTGTTTAATATTCATTTGTGTTACTGACGAGTAACTTTCCCTCTTCTCTGCGTTTTTCTGAACTCGTCTTCTCCTACCATTAGCAAAAGGTTAGATCGCGCTATCGCTGGACCTGGAGGTAAATTTCAGGACATAAAGTGTTTTCATCGTTTTGCATTAATACTTACAACTATTCGAGATAGGACGGCGGCTTACTTAATTTACCTTAAGGTTCTACCTTCATTCTTGTAGAAAATACATTAAAAAATATCGGATGAATCTTTTTGAATGACGTTGCAGATTTCGTGCTGCTCTCAGCCTGGATCTGTTATTTCGATCTGACTCCACTTCAGAGGCTTTCGTGTCAATTACTGTACATGTCAGAAGCTTCTTATTTGGCTATGATACGGCAACCGATTTCTTTCATGGGAAAGACCTATTGCCAGCTCCGGAGAAGCCCTCGGTGTCTTCTGACGGATGAAAATTTGACACCTCAGTGGACCCCACGTTTAAGAGCAACTGTACGTCAAAGCATTCAGATCCATAGATTTTACTGGCATGTCCTTGCGTACGGTATCATGACGTGCGGGAAATTCACCGAAAACGCCAAAGTCATGAGGCCGAGCTACATACATCATCAGGACGGAGTCCGGAGCAGCTTCACCTAAAAAAGGAGGTATGAAACTCCGCAAGTCCATTGAACATGATGCCTCACCACGGCAGGATGCCATAAACACGAAACGTGACACCTACGAAGATACGTTAAATGTGCCGGTTGTCACTTCCCTCTGCATAGATAAGCGGTGAGAATCGTTTCACGAACTGAAGTGAGACTCAAATGTAACCGGCACATTCGTCCATTCATTCATTGTCCAACACCGATAGTGCTGAATGCACAGTAAATGTGTCCGGTTCAGCATTGCCGTGACAAAACAACTTCAGTAGACCCATTATTTGTAAAAATCAAGAAAATTTTTTTCACTGGCGCCAAAGACACAAAATGTAATGAATGAATTTGGTAAGTGACAGTATTTAATAACTAGTACCATATCTTGCTCATTTTAACAAAAATCTATACAGATTTGTTTTCAGTAATCTTATACATGCTCGGGGCCCTAATCTAGTTGTGATCTGCACTGGGAAAATAGAGTTTAGGAATGTGTGGACCTAGTTCATTTTTATATATTTTTTTTAGTTCGCTGCGCGGATCTTTGTGCTGGCGTTAGGAAAGTGAAGGCTCGTAAATGGTAGACCTCCTGGGAAAATTAGATGAGCGAATACCCTGCCATACAGAAAGCCTTGTTTTCCCTTTTTTTATTATTATAATTTTTTTTTTGAGTCATCAGTCCGCTGACTGCTTCGATGTGGCCCGCCACGAATTCCTCTCCTGTGCCAACCTCTCCATCTCAGAGTTGCAATCTACATCCTTATTTATCCGCTGGATGTATTCCAATCTCTATCTTCCTCTACAGCTTTTTCCTTCTACAACTCTTTCTAGTACCATGGAAGTAAATCCCTGATGTCTTAAGAGATGTCATATCATCCTGTAGCTTCTCCTTGTCAATGTCCTCCACAGATTCCCTTCCTCTTCTATTCTACGCAGAACCCCTAATTCCTTACCTTATCAGTCCACCTAATTTTCAAGCACCACACCTCAGATGCTTCGATTCTCTTTTGTTAATCTGTTTAGATGAGCTACAGTCTACAATTCCTGTTGATATTATTTGTATTTCTGAACATAATTTAGATAGTGAAATTGAAATACTTAATATGGAAGGGTATGCCTTAGCTTCAAAGTATTGTAGAAAAGAGATGGAGAAAGGAGGAGTTGCCAGTTGCATTAGAAAGGGTCACAATTATAAAAACATTTACATTCTTAAATACTGTAGTGATCAGCATTTTGAAGCATGTGCAAGCAAGTAGAAACACACAAAAGAAAAATAATTATAGTCACAATATACAGGGCTCCAACTGGTAATTTCCAGCTATTCACTAAATAGCTTGATGCAGTATTAAATTTTTTAACTTCTAAAAATCATGAACTCATGCTAAGTGGAGATTTTAATTTTAATTTTCTGGAGGATAGTCACTCAAGATCCATACTAGACTCTCTTACCATTTCTTATAATCTCATTTAGTGTTAGTACAGTGTTCAACCAGGGTTATGGATACCAGCAGCACTGCTATTGATAACATTTTCATAGATACTACCACAATAGTAAATCATAGAATAAATCCAATATTTAATGGACTTTTAGACCATGATTCCCAGTTGCTTACATGTAATATAGTAGGGTCTGATTCAGCTAGTAACAGGAAGTGGAAAACTATATGAACAATAAAGGAAACAGGAATTGAAGGTATAAAAAAACTGTTTGAGGAATACAGACTGGAAAAAGGTATACAATTCACCCAGGATAAATGAAAAATATAACTGTTTCTCTAATACAGTCATAGGTCACATTGAAAACGCTGCCCTCAGAAAGTAATCAAAGCAAATAGATTAAATACTTCCAAACCTTGGATTACAAATGGAATAAAAGTATCTTGCAAAACAAAAAGAAGACTGTACTTAATGTCAAGGGATAGCGATGACTATAGAACTAAATCACATTACAAATTATATTGTAAAATTCTAAACAAAGTAATCAGAACCTCAAAATGTATTTATTTTCAAGAAAAAATAAATGCCTCTAATAACAAGATAAAAACCATATGGAACATAGTAAAAAGCGAAACAGGAAAAACTGATCAGGCAAATCAGGAAATTATGTTGAATTTAAATAATGAGTTGATTAGAGATACCTCCAAAATTACAGACACTTTCAACAAATTTTTCCTTTCAGTATCAGACAACTTAGGTTTGCATATTTCCTCAGAAGACAGCTTAAAATATTTAAAAAATGTATTTCCACAGAAGTTTGACAAAATTCAGCTATATTCTACCACTTGGAAAGACATTTCTAATATTATTAGCCTTCTTAAAAACAAATATTCCAGTGGTTATGATGAAATCAGCACTACCATAATTAAATGTTGCTCATCAGAAATTTGTGACATATTGATTTACTTATGTAGTAATTCCTCCACAGTGGTCTTTTTCCAGATGGGCTTAAATATGCTACTTTCATACCATTACACAAAAAAGGAGACAAATCATCACTGAAAAGCTTCTTCCCATTTCATTATTGGCAATATTTTCAAGTGGGTTTTAAAGGGTTATGTACAATAGACTCTATAAATAATTAGTACAGAAAAATATTCTCATTCACAGTCAGTTTTGATATCAGAGCGGATTGTCAACTGAACAAGCTATATTCAATTTTACGGATGATATATTAGAATAAATAAATCACAAATTATTACCACTTGGAATATTCTGTGATCTGGCTAAAGCTTTTGATTGTGTTAAGCATGATGTCATTATACGAAAGTTGAAATATTATGGGATAACAGGAGTAGCAGGCTCATTGTTCTCATCCTATCTTTTTAATAGAAAACAATGTGTGTTTGTATCAGGCTTACCACATAACAATAGCTATTCAGAATACGAAACCCTCAGATAAGGGGTGCCCATGGGCTCTATTTTAGGTCCTTTGTTGTTCCTGTTATATGTTAATGACCTTCCATATCCAGGTAACAAAATGAAAATTTTGTCTTATTTGCAGATGATACAAGTATTGGTATAAAAAACAGTACCCACGATCTCACTGAGCAATCAGCTAATGAAATATTTGTAAGTATCAGTGAGTGGTTCACAGCAAATGGATTGTCACTGAATTTTGACAAGACCCAGTACACACTGTTTAGTACCTCACAAAGAATACCTGACCCTATAAGTATAATGTATTCAAACAATGAAATTACAGTTGTAGACAGTGTCAAATTTTTAGGACTAAAAATTGACCACAACCTAAATTGGAAAACTCACACTCTAGACTAAATGAAACGCCTTAGTTCAGCTACATTTGAAGTACGCATGATAGCAGAAATAGGTGATTTAAAAATAAAGAAGTTAGTTTATTCCAGCTACTTCCATTCACTAGTGAGTTATGGAATTATCTTTTGGGGAAACTCCTCTCACAAAGAGAACATTTTAAAAATTCAGAAACGAGACATTAGAATTATACCTGGTGTCAGTCCTAGATCATCATGCAGAGGCCTCTTTAAGAAACTTGGTATTCTAACTGCTACTTCTCAGTACATATAATCATTGATGTCCTTTGTCATTTCCAACGTGTCTCTTTTTACACAAAACAGTGCAAAACATGATTATAATACCACAACCAAAAACAATCTGTATAAGAACTGTAAAAGCTTAACATTAGTACAAAATGGAGTCAAATACATGGGTACGCATATATTCAGTAACTTACCATAGCATATCAAAGGTCTTGTAAGTGATAAAGGTCGGTTTCAGAGTGAATTAAAGAACTTCCTGTTAGCCAGCTCCTTCTACTCCATCGATGAATATCTTCACATGGATTTTAGCTCATAACTCCGGATGCACTAGAATTGTACAATATCTTCGTATCTGAGAAAAAAAAACCTTTGACTCTTTACACATCCCAGAGACTCCTGTCCGAGGGATCCATGGAAAACGATAAGTGTAATGTAAAGCCTATGGTTGTTACTAGTAGACTTTTCTTGGCCAGGAATGCCCCTTTTGCCATTGCTAATCTGCTTATGGTGTCCTGCTTGGTCCGTCCGTCACTGGTTATTTTGCTGCCTAGGTAGTTGAATTCCTTAACATCATCTGCTTCTTGACCATCAGTCCTGATGTTAAGTTTCTCGCTGTTCTCATTTCTGCTACTTCTCATTAGACTGTCCATTCCATTAGGCAGATCGTGTAATGCTTCTTCACTTTCAGTCAGCATAGCAATGTCATTAGCGAATCGTATCATTGATATCCTTCCACCTTGAATTTTAATTCCACTCCTCAGTATTTTACTTCCAGCATTGCTTCTTCGATGTACAAATTGAACAGTTGGGGTGAAAGACTACATCCCTGTCTTACACCTTTCTTAAACTGAGCATTTCGTTCTTGGTCGTCCACTCTTACTGTTTCTTCTTGGCTCTTGTGCATATTGTATATTACCCGTCTCTCCCTATAGTTTACCCTACTTTTGCCAGAATTTTGGACATCTTGCACCATTTTACACTGTCGAACTTTTTTTCCAGATCGAGAAATCCTACGAACGTGTCTTGATTTTTCTTTAGTCTTGGTTCTATTACCATGCGCAATATCAGAATAGCCTCTCTGCTGCCTTTACCATTCCTAAAGCCAAACTGATCATCACCTAACATATCCTCAATTTATTTTTCCATTTTTCTGTTTATTATTCTTCCCAGAAACTTGGATGCTGATTGTGCGATAATTCTCGCTCTTATCGACTCTTCCAGTCTTCGGAATTCTGTGGATGATTTTTTTCCGAAAGTCAGATGGTATAACCCCAGACTCATACATTCCACACACCAACGTGAACAGTGGTTTTGGTGCCACTTCCCCCAATGACTTTAGAAATTCTGCCTTACTTGATAGTAATTCCTCCAAAGCGCTCTTAAATTCAGAGTCTAATACTAGATCCTGTATCTCTTGTAAATCGAGTACTGTGTCTTCTTGTATCACATCAGACAAATCTTCCCCCTCACAGAAGCCTTCAATTTACTCTTTCCACCTATTCACTCTCTCCTCTTCATTTAACAACTGGATTCCGGTTGCATTCTTAATTTTACACCCTTGCTTTCAATTTCACCGAAGGTTGTTATTACTTTCCTATATACTGAGTCAGTCCTTCCGACATTCATTTCTTTTCCGATTTAATCACATTTTTCATGCAGCCATTTCGCCTTAGTATCCCTGCACTTCCTATTTTTAATTTCTCAGCGGTATTTCAGTATTCTTGAGTTTCCCTGAACATTTCTGTACTTCTTTCTTTCATCGATTAGCTGAAGTATTTCTTCTGTTACCCACGGTTTCTTCGCAGTTACCTTCCTTGTATCCATGTTTTTCTTTCCAGTTTCTATGATTGCCCTTTTTAGAGACGTCCATTACCCTTTGACTGTACCGCCTTCTCAGCTATTCCTTATTTCTTCAAGTGTTTCTTATGCAGGTGAAATAGGAGAGAAAGTTGCTTATATACTGAAGTAAATGTAAAAATTTGTAAACACGATCCTAGCTGTGTGGCTTGGAAACGAGCACCCATTACCCTATCCTGACAGTGTGTAAAACATTGACTTTATTTCCCAGTAAAGGAACGATTGTACCTTGTTTTCATAATTACAGTGGATAGATTAATGATGGAAAGACATAGTGCAACTCCACTATATAAGTTGAAATGCACTATCTCTTTTAACTTATTTTAAATTATTTAAAGTTGTCCACAAACTTAACTGAATATTCTCTTAAAGATCCACAAAGAAATTATCAACGAAGCTTGGTGATCGAACAGGGTAAAAGGCACTAAAATAGATGGCATAAGTGCCTGGGTACTGTTACTGAATCGGTAGATAACATTCAGTCAACACGAAAAGTCATACGCATGGGTAATAAGAGGACACAAAATGAAGAAATAAAACACTCAACTCAGTGCAAGCGAGAGAGATACTAGTGGAAGCACATGGCAGCAGAACATGGTAGTTTACCTTACTGGCGGGGGCACGGAGTCGTCGGTGGTCGCGCTGCTATCGTAATTACGAGTTGCCATCGTAATTCTGGATAATCTGTTGGTCGCAAATAGCGAGCGACCAGGTCATTAACTGTGTCTCCGAGTAACGGGCAGTCTATTACCGGCCCTTCTGGTGGCTGCAGCAGTCAATTAAACTGTCTCAAAATTGCGCCTAAACAGTTGAATCATGTGGTCTAGACACTGGCTGTACCAGTTACGGAAACCTGGTGTCAGTGACGCATAGCGCTTAGGCTGGTATTACACTATCAAATTTCTTTGTCCAATATCTTTGTCAAAGATATTTGATGGTGTAATAGGGACTTTGTCAAATGTCGTCCAATATTTGATCAACTCTAGGGGCTCGCTGTTCATTTGATCAAAGAAATCGCTTGTCTTCTGTTCACTGCAATGTGACATGTTACCACATGGAGCGCTAGCATCGCTGCAGCGTTCTGTCGTCTGTAGTGTTTTTATAAACATTACGGTAAATGCAATTGGTGTGTGCCGACAACTACAAAATTAATAGAGATGTATGAAGCTGATGAGGCGCTTTACAACTGAGGCACCCTGAATACAAAAATAGATTATGAAGATGGGAGACCTGACCTGACCTGACCTAACCTAATATAACCTTCGCCTGTAGCAAGGAATCGGAGTGTTACAGTGAGCCTGTCTTCTGAAGATGTAGCAGTTCTTAAGTGAATATTATGCTTTGTGATACGAGGATACACTTCACTGAGCACATACAGAAACGCATGCTCATCCATTCTTAAGTAATTGATGTACGACTTGACGACTTCCACTGTAAGCTCACGTGACAAGTTTTGTTGAATGCTTTTATCGTGACGTCGTAAAACCCACAGCTTCACCCAGATTAGATTAGTTTTTCGTTCCATTGACTTGAAGATTCACTCCAAAATATTATCCCATATGACATTATGGAATGAAAATAAGCAAAGTATGCAACTTTTTCATTTTTATGTTGCCAATGTCTGCCAACACTCGAATTGCAAATACAGATTTGTTAAGGCGTTTCTGCAGTTCTGTGGTGTGCTCCTCCCAACTGAATTTATTATCAAGTTTTAATCCCAGGAATTTAAGACTGGCAACCTCGTATGTATGGTTCCTTTTTTTTCCCCCACTTCTTTTCCGCATGTGCACACAATGCAATTGCGGTACGTGCAACTGCTGCGGTTAATAACAAATTGTCAGCCATCTTGAACTTTGACGAAAAATTTGATGACAGTGTAATACCCCTTCTAGCGCTACGTCAAAGATCTTTGTCAAATATATTTGATGGAATATTTGATCACACCTTTCATCAAATCTTTGACAAAGAAATTTGATAGTGAAATACCGGCCTTACAGTGGGGGGTTATTTAACATTTCGTGTTCAAAGAAAACGGCCGATTGTACACAGTGCTCCACTTTTCAGTAACTGTGCTCATTTGTTTTGGGCAGACTGCTTGCTTTAAGTAGGTTGTGAGACACTGACTTCTTCTGTAGGCCAGAACAGTTTCCGCGACGCCTCTCTGGTGCAGGCTCCCGTAAATGGGTAACGCCATCTCTGAGAAAAATTTCCTCCTTCTGAATGAGCTATAATTACGACCAGCAAAAATTATAATCATTACCTGCGTGTCGGGCCATCATTACTGTCTATTTGGTTTCTCTCGTCCGCCCTCGCAACTGTCAGGTTACAGCTGAGCCATCGACATACCCCTGGGATAAGAGAGATCTGTACTGGGTGACCTTACCAATAACCAGTTCGCTGTCCACAGGATCAAGTAAATTTAATTGCAGGTGCTGACAAACCAAACTGCTTCATCCGCAAAAACTCCTTATTATTAGGCACTACCAGTTTCACAGCACTTAAAGCTGCATCATCAGGTGCAAATCTGCATACAGATCGAAAATAATGATATAGTAAAATAAATAATCCTAAACCTAAGGTCGCAATGAAAAGTGTACTCAGTGGAGTGAAGTCATAATACACATAATATATTACGGGAAAACCGAGCGGCCGGCCGTTGTGGCCATGCGGTTCTAGACGCTTCAGTGTGGAACCACGTGACCGCTACGATCGCAGGTTCGAATCCTGCCTCGGGCATGGATGTGTGTGGTGTACTTAGGTTAGTTAGGTTTACGTAGTTCTAAGTTCTAGGGGACTGATGACCACAGATGTTAAGTCCCATAGTGCTCAGAACCATTTGAACCATTTTTTTGAAAACCGAGCGTTCATAGTCACTCTCTGTGGTGTTTCGAGTTTGAATATATTTTTTTTTCGTAGTTAAATGCTTCTATGGTTTACTTTGTATAAATACAAGTATTGTTTGGAAATTAATTCGTAAAATATCGCATGGGTTCTGAGCCTAGCAGTTTCGTTTGCGACGTAAATTACAGGACAATTCTTCGTCAGGTTTACTTCGATAATCATGAACTGGGCCTTGCATCTAGTTATTGTGATTGCTTGGCGTAAATGCTGTTCCAAGCAATGACCAAGAGAAAACAATCTCGTAACGATAAGCGTCCGTAACTACGTCTGCGTAAAGTACCTATTTTCGAACCATAAAGTCCCCTATCCACTGTAAATGACTACCATTATAAATATTTCTCATTATAATGATTTAAAAATTCATAGTCACACACCTTTTATAACATAACTTGAAATTACGTCTTTATTGGTTCGTATCCAGGCCAGTTGAAAACCAATCATTTATTGTACACCTCCTTGTTTCGACATAATTAAAATCTACTCCCAGTCGGCAGAATCCTGTGTAACAGAAATATTATTCTAGCTGCGCGATCAGTTGCATGCCTGTAAAGAAAAATATTAACATTAAAATTTGAGGCGTAATGGAAGCTATCTTGTACCTCCTGCGATGCTGCGTTGTCTCGAATGCCCAGCGTGCTAGAACTGCTGTAAATGCTTCGTTATCTGACACAGGGCGATTACAACCACGAAATGAAAGTATTAAATAACAGTTTAAGTCAAAAATCTATGCAGAACCGTCTTTTAACAACTACAGAGTCAGAGAAAGAGCTCCAGAGAGAGAATGTCAAGGAGCAAGAACGGCTACCACAATGGCGCCTTTATATATATATATATATATATATATATATATATATATATATATATATATATATATACTAAATTGTAAGAGTCACAGATGAAAATATACTGTTTCGTAGCATATTATATTAATCCGCTGTTGTTGTTGGTTTCCTCCAAGGTACCATTTCGTAGACGTAAGAAGGTTTATTCCATGTTCACTGATTTTCTTTTTCACTATTTATTACATTAAAAAGAGTTTTTTTATTAAAGTCACTCAGTTCCTTAATTCGTAACAAATATAAAAATCTTCATGACAAAGACGTATGGGGACGCTATATCCCATGCAATAGATTATCCACAAAAAAGGCGCATGTCCTACAAGCGATAAGATATGGTGGAAAACGCTCCTGTAAAACCTAAGGAGAAGGATAAAAGGCAATAAATAGTAATTTTACGTGATGCCACAATGGATTGCAAGGAGATGTAAGAGGCGATCACCAAACGT
Organism: Schistocerca piceifrons; assembly: GCF_021461385.2. Taxonomy (NCBI): domain Eukaryota; kingdom Metazoa; phylum Arthropoda; class Insecta; order Orthoptera; family Acrididae; genus Schistocerca; species Schistocerca piceifrons. The sequence continues at coordinate 784,104,738 of NC_060138.1, forward strand.
CATCGTGGGTAAAGGAATCATTGATGTCGATGCTGAAGTTGAGTCTGCAACCACGAGCTGAAAACTTTTTTCCTAAATTCACAGCATCCTATTGGTCGGTGAAATCGATGGAATATAGTTTAAACAAAAGATTGCTAATAAAAAACACAACCCTCCACTCGACACCCGATGCTGACACCACCAACTCTGCACACGAAGCCTAGGAGCTGTGATGCAACGGTGGTCCCTGTGAACTGACGACGTGACTGTCAGCTGTCAAACCATGCATAGGTGTCAGTTTGGGTCCCGCAATGATGACGCGGCGGCATCTCTTTCATACATGACACCTGAGAAATACCTGTCGAAACTTATGTTCACCTAGGCACCGTTGCTGGCGCGATGACACATAGATGTGGTGAGGGTCCAGCGCCAAGAGAGATGTTGCAATGCTTTCCAGATGTTGCACATGGTGCATTGTTCCTAGCAATCCTAAAGGGACAGCCCATTAGTCACTGAATTTAACCATCAAATTGCTGCCGCTGCCAGTGTGGGAGCACCGTCCACCATTGTTTTCTGCACATGAGACTTTCTGCGGCAAAATTATTTTATACAGATCGCTACATTGCACTGATAGTTAAACCCCGCAAAAGCTGTCTACAGATCATCAAATACATACAAGACTCACAATAATATTGGGAACCAGGAACATATTTACCACTGTAACTACAATTAAATATTATGATTGCTACTGCAGTCTGGCACCGATCAATGTACAGCTAATGTCTCCTCTCGACGGCTGTGGTTCTGGAACGAATTTCAGGATCTATATCACACATAATTTTCCACGTAAAAATCTCTCTCGTAACCTCATGGTTATCAATGCGCTGAATCTATACGTCCCTCACGATAAGACACTCACTCATTTTCTCTTGTAATGCCACAACATAAGCCATAGTAACATTACACTGCAATATATACACATCTTACACAAACAGTGCAGTTATCTTTTAAATCTATACAGCGCCTGAAAAAATTATGCTATGCCTACACTCACACTGGCTATATGTCTGCATTCTCCTCAGCGCTAGGAAATCATCTGACAAAGTCTTCCAATCAGTGCTTCTGGAAGGTGCTGCATCCTGCTAAGATTCTCTCAAACAAGTGCTATGAAGGACAGGCAATACCGCACCTGCGGACTTCATTCTTGGAAAGACATCACCGATGCAGATTGGTGCACTGTAATCAACATCACTATCGATAGAAAAACAAGGAAAATGCGAGGGTACACTTAGGGGTACCAATGAGTGCACATATAGTTACAGCCGTATTGCCTGTCCTGTTTGTACACTATAGCAGGTCCAATTGAACACTTGACTTGCCATATTGTGCAACTGTTTACCAAATGAATCTATCACCACTTATGTTCAGATATACTCCTCAGTGCACTGAAATACAATTGACCATATCCAATCTATCCTTCCATTACCACTAGACATACGTAATTTCTTTTGTTTTTACGTGAATACTAGTTACATTACTTCCCACAAAAGATGTCGGAACATAAGCCATGGTACCTTTACATTTAAGCAGTAGCATGTGCACTGACAACTAAACCACGCAAAGTGACCTACAGATCGTCAAATACAGAAAGACTATTACTCAATTACACTGCTCTGCCACTGATGACAGGAGCTTGAATGTTAGAGCGTGAAACCAATCTCCAACCCAGCAAAATATCACCGCATACCGTGTTGATGTAGTAAACATACAATTGGTATCCTACGCCATACAAAAATCGCCCCTTTTACATCATTCGTATAGCTATCGACCACCAGACACTTGTACAAAATGGTTCAAATGGCTCTGAGCACTATGGGACTTAACATCTTAGGTCATCAGTCTCCTAGAACTTAGAACTACTTAACCTAACTAACCTAAGCACATCACACACATCTATGCCCGAGGCAGGATTCGAACCTGCGACCGTAGCAGTCACGCGGTTCCGGACTGAAGCGCCTAGAACCGCTCGGCCACCGCGGCCGGCACACTTGTACATATACTGCAAAGAGAGACAGCACTGTGTATACTCCTCACACCACTAGATATTGTCCTGCAGCCAATGGTCACAAGTTATCCACTTCCGACATGTGACCAGAGCGCCCTCAGTGGACCAAAGTCACTCACAGAACTGTTCTACAAATTCGGGTTCGTTTCCCCTCGGCACAAATGCATTACTGTTTCTGGTCCAGACCTGCTTGCTAGCTTGCTTGCTTTTCTACGCCCATCTCCAGAGTACTCTAGGATTACAAGAACACATGTATTTTCCCATGGTTTGCCATAATATTTTACCATTTTCGCGGTACTTCTCGATATCAAGCACACAACAGTATCCTACCGATCACTCGAGAAACATTATTCCAAAGATATAGATTGGAAATTATTTCTCAACAAATACGAAACTTTAGCGAGGTGGAGTGTACTGTAAACTACTGAATAACTAGAAACTTATACCGTCTGCAAAGACCTTTACGTGAGAACTCGAAAAAAATAGAGGAAACTGGTATTTCCACTCGAGAATACCGATGTCGGTGATGTGATAGATTCCAAATCATCCCTATAATTTACAAAGTCAACTAAGGTGTTTCTCATGTCTAGAGAACCGGAAAAAGTGTCTTCCTCCCGTCTTTCACCTGCTAGATGCACACACCACAAACCGAACAATTTAAATGGGAGGGAATAACGGTCCAGCGCAAACACACGTCGATATTGAATCTTATCAAATTTCCATGCTATCACGAAAGCTATCCAACACATACTAAGTATTAGTTCGCTATTCGGCCGTCTAGAGGACAACATGGTTAAGGCAGCTACATTCCTACACTCTAACAGGACTCTCCAATCGGACAGCTCCTACCTCTAACGGGTGACGTGAATCATCCCCGCCACAGGTCACCAGCGCTGCATGCCAAGCACGCATAAACAGAATCGTCCTAGGAAAAAAACTGGCCTCATATATGTTTTATCCCGTACTTATAACTAAACGTTACGATTGCGATCTCAGTCGAATGACATTCGGCAATGAGTGAAGTATAGGAAATACACCCTGCTCACGGCTGTGGCCCTGGAAATAGAAATATCGGTACCATTCTTATGACTTGACATACTCTTCCCTTTGCTATAACAGTACTACACTTAATAAGCCCGATGCTCAAGGCGAACCTATAAAGCACCCTCAACTACTAAGTATAATGCTTCGTCAATAACTGATTGCTGGTGATATGAAATAATACTGACCGAAAATCAACGATGGGTGGACATGTCTCTTAAGTTTTTCTTGAGAGTGCTACCACCGTGTCTTAGAAAGGGAGGCGTAATCGTCTTACAAACCGCTATATGTTAAAAAAACACAACCATATTAACATCATGAGTGGTCTTGGTTCTACAGATGCACACAAGTATCCCTGTTAAAAGCTATACTGGCTTTATAAATCCACGTATGGCATTACCTACGAATGACGTGGTTTTTCCAGACAAATACCGTGACACTGAATATAGACAGTGATCGCCAGAGTGTATATTATCAGACCAGCAGTGCGGCTACACGTCGCCGACGGTCCACCCTCGTAATAAAATTACCGAATTTTGGAAGTGTTTCGGCTAATGAGAGTGGTATGAATCCGGTATTTGCAACTCCCTCACGCCACCGCCGCTAGATATTTCTCCAGTATTTGTAACACATTCTGTCTTGATGCCATGTCAGAGGTTCTGCGATATATCCACTGAGTTACAGGTGATGATTGATTGGGAAGGATCACAAACAGTAGTAGATGGTGTGATGATTGAGGTCGTAAGAAATGTACACCGGCTTTTCAGACCTCTAGTGCTACGCTTTCGGTAGAAATGTCTATGATTTGGAATCAAGTCTTTCCATTCAACCACATACTTGCGTTGAATCCTATGGAGAAGTCCTTTAATGATTACAGCCACTAGTGAGTCATATTTCTGGCACTCTCATATCTCGAAACGAGCCACCTTTCTCTGTAGACGTGGGGTGGAGAGCGCGTCTGATCTGCCCCTTCGAGTACCCGTTTTTTCCGGAATGCAGTTTTGAGGTGTTCCAGCTCATGGGGTAGACTCCCTGTTCAGAGATGTAGTGCGCTCTGTGCACCAGTGTTTTTAGCACCCCATTCCTATGCGAAGGGTGGTGGCAGCAGAAAACACTGGTGCACAGGGTGCGCAGCATCTTTGACGCAGAGAGTCTGCCCCATGAGCTGGAACACCTCAAAACTGTATTCCGGAAAAAACGGGTACTCGAAGGGGCAGATCAGACGCGGTCTCCGTCCCACCTCTACAGTACATAGTATGGAGACGGAAGAAGTCAAGGAGGAAGACTTCTGCCTATATACATCTACATCACATCTCATCTACATCTACATCTACGTGATTACTCTGCTATTCACAATAAAGTGCTTGGCAGAGGGTTTAATGAACCACCTTCAGGCTGTCTCTCTACCGTTCCAGTCTCGAACGGCACGCGGGAAAAACGAGCACTTAAATTTCTCCGTGCAAGCCCCGATTTCTCTTATTTTATCGTGATGATCTTTCCTCCCTATGTAGGTGGGTGCCAACAGAATGTTTTCGCAATCGAAGGAGAAAACTGGTGGTTGGAATTTCGTGAGGAGTTCCCGTCTCAACGAAAAACTCCTTTGTTTTAATGATTGCCACTCCAATTCACGTATCATGTCTGTGCCACGATTCCCTCTATTTCGCGATAAAACAAAATGAGCTGCCTTTCTTTGCACTTTTTCGATGTCATCCGTCAGTCTCACCTCATGCAGACCTCACATCGCACAGCAATACTCCAGAATAGGGCGGACAAGCGTGGTGTAATCAGTCTCTTTAGTAGACCTGTTGCACCTTCTAAGAGTTCTGCCAATGAATCGCAGTCTTTGGTTTGCTCTACCCATAATATTATCTATGTGAGCGTTCCAATTTAGGTTATTTGTAATTGTATTCCCTAAGTATTTAGCTGAATTTACAGCCTTCAGACTTGTGTGACTTATCCCGAAATCGAAATGTAGCTGATTTCTTTTAGTACTCATTTGAATAAATTCACACTTTTCTTTATTCAGGGTCAATTGCCACTTTTCGCACCATACGGATATCTTATCTAAACCATTTTGCAAGTCGTTTTGATCATCTGATGACTTTACAAGACGGTAAATGACAGCATCATCTGCAAACAATCTAAGACGGCTACTCAGATTGTCTCCTATGTCGTTAATATAGATCAGAAACAATAGAGGGCCTATAACACTTCCTTGGGGAACGCCGGATATTACTTCTGTTTTATTCGATGACTTTCCGTCTATTACTACGAACTGTCACCTTTCTGACAGCAAATCACGCATCCAGTAGCACAACTGAGGCGATACTCCGTAGGCACGCAGTTTGGTCAGAAGACGATTGTGAGGAACGGTGTCGAAAGCCTTCTGGAAATCTAAAAATATGGAATGAATTTGACATCCCCTGTCGGTAGCACTTATTACTTCATGAGTATGAAGAGTTAGTTGTGTTTCACAAAAACGATATTTTCTGAATCCGTAGTGACTATATGTCAATAAATCGTTTTCTTCGAGGTACTTCATAATGTTGAATACAGTATATGTTCCAAAACCCTACTGCAAATAGACGTTAGTGATACAGGCCTGTAATTCAGCGGATTACTCCTACTTCCCTTTTTGGTTATTGGTGTGACTTGAGCAATTTTCCAGTCTTTAGGTACGTATCTTTCTGTGAGCGAGTGGTTGTATATAATTGCTAAATATGGAGCTATTTTATCAGCATACTCTGAGAGGAACCTGACTGGTATACAATCTGGACCGGAGGCCATGCCTGTATTAAGTGATTTAAGCTGCTTCGTTACTCCGAGGATATCTACTTCTATGTTTCTCATCTTGGCAGTTGTTCTTGATTGGAATTCAGGAATATTTACTTCGTCTTCTTTGGTGAAGGAGTTTCCGAAAACCGTGTTTAATAACTCTGCTTTAGTGGCACTGTTATGTTACTTCACCGTTGTTATCGCGCAATGCAGGTATTGATTGCGTCTTGCCACTGGCGTGCTTTATGTATGACCAGAATCTCTTTGGGTTTCCTGCCAGATTTCGAGACAAAATTTCGTCGTGGAAATTATTAAAAGCATCTCGCATTGAAGTACACGCTATATTTCTAACTTCTGTAAAACTTTGCCAATCTTGCGGATTTTGCGTTCTCTTAAATTTGGCATGCTTTCTCGTTGCTTCTGTGACAACGATCTGACCCGTTTTGTGTACCATGGGGAATCAGTAGCATCACTTATTAATTTATGTGGTATATATCTCTCAATTGCTGTCGATACTACCTCTTTGAAAATATTTCACAACTGTTCTACACTTACATGATCAAATTGGAAATAGTGAAGAATGTCTCTTAAAAAGGCATTAAGTGCATTTTTCAGCTTTTTTAAATAGATATACTTTGCGTTTCTTTTTGATGGTTGTAGGTGTTACGGTATTCAGCCTAGCATCAACGGCCTTGTGGTCGCTAATCCCTGTATTCGTCACAGTACTCACTATTTGTTCAGGATTATTAGTTGGTAAAAGGTCAAGTATGCTTTCGCAGCCATTTACGCTTCGAGTGGGCTCATGAACTAATTGTTCAAAATAATTTTCTGAGAAAGCATTCAGTACAATTTCGGATGACTTTTTACGCCTGCCGCCGGCTTTAAACGTATAATTTTTTCAGTATATCGAGGGTAGATTGAAGTCACCACCGATTATAACTGTATGAGCGGCGTACTTATTTGAAATGAGAATCAAGTTCTCTTTGAACTGTTCAGCAACTATATTGCAACACCCCACCCATCACTTATCTGGTTTTGGTGTGTGTTCACCCCAGGTAATTGACTAACAGATCAACAGACAGTGCAAAACTGCCACAATGTCGGATAACGCAAAGAAAGTAATAAGGCCCTGTGACTCCTGATTGAACTGCGGTGGCAGTGTTGACATTAATTGATTCAGAATTGATCCCTTTTAATTAAAAGGGGTGCACACTGATGTTATACTCAGCTATTGAACACCAGATGCAAATGTTGAACATAAAATTAATTAAGAAAGTGACTTCGGATTTCAACTACTTGATTGAAAACAGATGCAGTCGATTAGCACAGATTTATTTTTAACTCACGACCTTCAATCATCACATTACATCACTCTCATAACAGGCAGTGGTAATAAATTGTGTTTGCGTGGAGTAAAGCGCAATAAATCAAAAGTAATTCCTATCGACTGACCAAGGCGTAATGCGAAGTGCGAGAAGAATTCTACAATACATGGCCCATGAAACCCTCATGGAAACTTTGCCGACGTGATCCAACAAATTAATCAGTGGCCAGAGAGGGCGCAATATCACCGAATACAGCATGGCAGAGCGGCGTCGTTGTGCAGATGTTGGCCGACCTCGTGGTGCTGCAAGGCTGCGCTCATCTATTCACTCGTAGCTATCTTGCTCAGTACATAGCTGAACCAAAACTTCCTATCTCCAAGCTCAATCGTTTCGTTTGCTAGGTCCTAAACTGCAGAGATGCTCACTCTTTCCCAGGCAAGCTGAGTAAAGAACGCTACGTCCGCACTCTAGGCAAGCTGGGAACGGAAGACGGCTACGGAGACTTCTCCCAGTCTGCTCTTCGCCTCTGTTTCCCCTCCAGCAAAATCACTTGCGCCAATTGCAGCACAAGTCGCGTTAATTACGCGTCTCTTCCCAGCGCCGACCAATGCCTGCTCTGGGAAGTGAACAAATTCCCACAAAATTTCCCTTCCTCTCAACTTCTGCTACTTAGCTCCTCTCAGGCCACCCATCAAGGTTGGCGCCTGCACAAAACACCAATTTTTCCGGAATTCTGACTCCCAGGAGAGTACTTCAGATTCCTTGGTCCTATGTTCCCATCAGAGGCCGGCGTATTTCATTCTGTCGCTCTTCACCTGGTTTACTTCAGACTCTGTGGACCGTGAATTTAGCATGAAGTTGCTATAGTCACGAACATGCATATTTTGGCATCTGTTGACGCTCTACCGTAGCTATGCGCGGCGTTCTCGCATGTTTCACTGAAAATGGGACGATGGACATTTGTCAACAGGCGTACAAGTTCTCCGTCCGCTTCCCAGTACACCAGCATGGGGTCAACTACCACCCTCAGCCGGCCGCAGTAGTCTCGCGGTTCTAGGCACTCAGTCTGGAACCGTGTGACTGCTACGGTCACAGGTTCGAATCCTGCCTTGGGCATGGATGTGTGTGATGTCCTTAGGTTAGTTAGGTTTAAGTAGTTCTAAGTTCTAGGAACTGATGACCCTAAGATGGTAAGTACCATAGTGCTCAGAACCATTTTTTACCACCCTCACTGTCACTCATCTTAAGGCAGCTGGAGGCCGCGCCCCATTACCGCTTTCTCAAGAGTTTGAGCTGTCCTAAGCTGCCTATTGTCGTTTCCCTTCGCCGATCCCCAGCCGCCCGCCGTGGTCAACTCGGATACTTCCCTGGGATAAACTTGCCTCCAGTAAATCGACGCGTTTCCACAAAGTTTTCATGTCGTGTGAATTACTTTAAAACCATCACTCGACACTAATTATTCCAATACGTCCATACTATATCCCTGTACAAGATTCATTGTGCCTTGTCAGTCATTTTTGTTCAGCCCTACTGTTCGCTCAACGTGAGTTAGGTGATCTTTAATGACTTCATGTAAGGGGCATAGTTCTTGCCATCTTACAGTTCTTTGTATCTTCTATTAACATTTGGTCTGAATTTATAAAGATGTGAGGCCACGTCACTAAACGAACTCTTTCAACGAGAGGAGCATTTTTGAATGAGGAAATATGCCACCTCCCGCGGTGGCCGTGCGGTTCTAGACACTTCAGTCCGGAACCGCGTGACTGCTACAGTATAGTTCTTGCCATGTTACAATATCTTCTGAGTTGGGGGGGTCGGTAAAACGATCCAATTAATTGTTTAGTCCGATTTTCATGTATAACCTCTACCCATACTATTTCACATGAACTATCTACTTCAGTTTCGCTACAAGCCAAACTACCTCTGACAGCAACAAATACTCCACCACCAACTATATTTAATCTATTCTTTCTGAAGACTGTTAGATAGTTTGAAAAAATTTCGGCTGAACTTATTTCCGGCATTAGCCAGCTCTCTGTCCCTACAACTACTTGAGCTTCAGTGCTTTCTATTAGGGCTTGGTGCTCTGGTTCCTTCCAAACACAGCTACGACAATTTACAAGTACAATACCAATTGTTTCTACAACTACCTTACTGTGTTTTACCTGCCCACTTCTGTGGTTCCCTGAGACCCTCTAACTTAAAAAACCGACCAGTCCCTTCCGCACAGCCTCCCCTACCCGTGTAGCCGCCTCCTGTGTGTGGTGGATTCCTGACCTATTAAGCGAAACCCGGAAACCCACCACCCAATGCCGCAAGTCAAGGAATCTGCAGCCTACACTGTTGCAGAACCGCCTGAGGATTCAGACCCTCCACTCAGCTCTGCACCAAAGGACCACAGTCGGTTCTATCGACGATGCTGCTGATGGTGAGCTCCGCCTTAATCTCGGAAGCAAGACTGGCAGTCTTTACCATTTCCGCTAGCCGCCCGAAACCAGACAGAATCTGCTCCAATCCAAAGGGACACATGTCATTGGTACCGACATGAGCCACCACCTGCAGCTGGCTGCACCATTTTCTCTTCATGGCATCCGGAAACACCCTTTCCGCATTGGATGACTCCCCCCGGAATGCACACGGAGTGCTCACTGGCTTCCTTCCCCTCCTTACGAGCCATGTTCCTAAGTGGCCTCATTACGCGCCTAACGCTGGAGCTCCCAACTACCAGCAAACCCACCCTTTGTGAATGCCCAGACCTTGCGGGCCGAGAAGCTTCTTCTGGAACAGGCTGGATGCACGGGTGCATCCAGCTCAGAGACATCGTCAGCCACAGATAACTCCCGAAACCTGTTCATCAAACGAACCGGGGAGGCTTTACGATCGGCCCCTTGGAAAGTTTTTCGCTGCCTGCTAGACTTTGGAATGATCTCCCATTCGACAACGGGGGTGGGGTCAACGTCAGTGCAGGCAGTACCCTGGGCGGTCACAGCAGTGGACCGATCGGAGGCCACGTAAGACGTGCTCGACGTCCCTCGCATCCCCGCGTTCGATCCCCCACAGTGACACCCTTTGGCAGCAGCCTCAAGCTATGTGACGGAAGCTAACGCAGTCCAGAGCTTTGAGCGAAGGGTCGCCAACTCAGCTCGCATTTGTACACGACAATCACAGTTCCTATCCATTACTGCAGTCGCTCCTGTTTGAAGCTCGTAAAAATATGCCACAAACGAACGGTGTACTCGCCTTATTAGCAGCGGGAAATCGAAGTGCTCTCTCACTGACGGACTAACCGACACAGAGCTCTTCTAACCAAACAAACAAAAGCCTGTGCGATACGAGGGTCGAGAGCAACTGCGGTACTGTACACTACACTGTTATTGAAATAAAAGATTGTGCCTAGTATGCACTCGAACATGCAAGAAATTACAAAAATAAACTAGTAACTACACAGGTAAATGAAAATAAGTCGCTCCTGAATTGAAGCTCGTAAAAATATGTAACAATCGAACGGTGTACTCGCCTTATTAGTAGCAGGAACTAGCGGTGCGCTCTCGCTGACGGTCTACCGTATACTGGCGCACTATCAGGGAAAATAGGACGAATATTGAGGAAACATCGAGTAGGAACTGTCTTTTCCCCACCAAATAAAACACGAGCATTATTGGGAAGTGTGAAAGACGATCTCGGTTTGTGGAAGGGCGACGTATACCAGATTCCGTGTGAGTGTGGGAAGACTAAGACAGACAGTGTGCACCATAGAAGATCGTTGCCGAGAACATCAGAGGCACACTCGAGTTAGGTACCCCAACAAGTCGGCGGTCGCAGAGCACTGTTTGTCCGAGAATCACGAAATGGACTACCAACATACCAGGGACTTGGAACAGACATCTAAATACTGGGACAGCGTCATTAGAGCGGCTATCGAAATTCGTACCAGAGACGGACTCATCAATCGAGATTGTGGCTATAACCTCAGCAAAGCATGGGAACCAGCACTGAGTCTAATTAAGAAGACGCTCAGCAAAGAAAACGAACGGGCCACCAGGGCGGACGAGGCAATTACACCGACGGCACTACAGACGCCGACGCCAGCGTCTCAGCGACCGCCGATGCGCGGACTACGGAGAGAACGCCTCGCAGGGGGAGGGGATTTAAGACGGCCGCCCGCCCTCATGAGCTCAGTTCGTCAGCGCACCTGAGGATGGCGACATGTCTGATCGCCGAAATAGTGTGCCCGTTGGACACTATGGACTGGCAATACACCCACGGACTGTTCGAGCAACTTTGATTATGTCAAATGTAATTTTGACGAAACAGACGCGGAACACAACAAACATACCGTCACTAATGAAACTATATTCAAAAGTACATAACGTCATTGCCATTCTCTGAATTACATATTTCTAATGTGACAATACAACGAGGGATGTTCAATAAGTAATGCAACACATTTTTCTCCCGCCAATTTCGGTTGGAAAAATGCGGAAACTCTTGTGGAACTTCGTGGAACACTCCCACTTCAACCCCTACAGTTTCATGAATTTGCGACAGGTGCGAGCGCTGTACGTAGCCTTCAAAATGGCGTTAGTAACGCAGGTGCTTTCCAAGCAGAGAGGTGTCATTGAGATGCTTTTCGCAAAAACCACAGAATTGCAGATATTCATAGGCGCTTGCAGAATGTCAATGGAGACCTGACAGTAAAGAAAAGCGCGATGACTTTTTGGGCGAAGTGTCTGTCATTATCGTGACAAGATAGCGCAAACAGTACGATCTTCCGCGTTTCGGCCGGCTGCACACAGCTGTGACTCCTGCAATGTTGGAACATGCAGACAGTCTCAAAAATGGTTGAAATGACTCTAAGCACAATGGGACTTAACATCTGAGGTCATCAGTCCCCTAGACGTAGAACTACTTAAACCTAACTAACCTGAAGACATCACACACGTCCATGCCTGAGGCAGGATTCGAACCTGCGACCGTAGCAGCCGCAGGGTTCCGGACTGAAGAGCCTAGACCCGCTCGACCACAGCGGCCGGCGCGGACAGTCTCATTGGAGGTGATCGACGGATCACAAACAAACACCTCGCTGCACAACTGGACTCTGTTGTGTGCTGAGACACTCGTCTGCCAAATGGCATACTGAAATGTGAGTGCACGCTGAGCTCCTCGCCGTCTAGCGGAAGACCGTAATGAGTAGCGGAGTTGCTTGCGCTTTATGAGGCTGTGACAATTTTTGTCGAACATCGTCACAGGCGCTGAAGCGTGGGTTAGTCACACTGAACCGAAAACAAAACAACAATCCATGGAGTGGCGTCACTCCACCTCGCCTCTGAAAAAAAAAGCTGCACCCCCGGCCGATAAAGTCATCGCGATGGTCTTTCGAGATTCTGAAGGAGTTATTCTTTTTGATGCCCTCCCTCATGGTGCAACGATCAGCTCTGAAGTGTACTATGATACCTTCAGGAAACTGAAGAAACAACTTCATCGTGGTCGTCGCCACAAAAGTACAAACGAACTTCCGCCTCTCCATGACAACGCAAGGCCTCACACAAGTATGCGCCCTCGAGAGGAGCTCTGGACTGTTCTTCGTCACCCACCCTACAGCCGAGATCTCGCACCATCCGACTTCCATCGGTGTGACCCAATGAAGGATGCAGTCCGCGGGAGGCAGTACGTGGATGACGTGGAGGTTATCGATGCAGCAAGATGTTGGCTCCGACTTCGATCAGCAGCATGCCAGCATACAGGCCCTCCCAACAAGGTGGTGTGAGCCGTCGCATTGAACAGAGATTGTGTTGAAAAATAGGGCTTGGTAACCAAAGAGTGGGGAATAATATGATTTATTAGAATCCTGCATAAAACCAGCCTGCTTTCAGACATAAGACGTGTTCCGATACTTATTGAACACTCCTTTTAGTTTGCACGCCTTGTGAGTGTAGCAAGACATACGCGGTGTACAGTATTCGTGAAGCATTCCCCAAGAACGACTCCAATCAGCGTCCACATCTGCTGTAAATTCCCATTAAAATTGCTGCTCCATGAATACTATATGCTTATATATAAAAAAAGGGCATTTCAGCTGTACAAGCTACGAATGAGTAGTGACATCTACACTCTGTACATAAGAAAAGCTTAGGCAGCTGGTTTCTCATTCACAAATCGCCTTTGAATGTTTTTTTATTTGTGAGTAAATTGTGTTTTGCCTGCTATAAAAACGAAAAAAAAAATATCTAGCAGCACTGTTCGGAATTCAACAATAGCAGTTTTGTGGCCTTTCGTGTCTACAATATATTATTCTGTCATATTGCTCCCCGTGTTGATCAGTATCCCACAACTGTCTAGAGAAAATGAAATCTATGGGTAGAGGGACGGCCGTGACAACGCTTTGATGGAACTCAACAGTCCCATGCGAATAGCGCCCGAGAGGAGAGGCATATTGTTTGTTCGGCTTTGCAGGCTCGTACAGCCGTGGCACGCCCCTTGAGTCAGAAAATGGTCTTGTTTGCAGAAAGACAAACATCCATGTGCACAGTACGATGACGTCTTAAACACAGCCACCACTCCGATCATTGTTCTGGCTTCGCACGAACAAGTCCTGTCGTCAGTGGTGCTGACAACACTGTACACCGAAAGGGCACCACGTTTTCTCTTTGCATGAGACACTGCTCTACGCACAGCACAACAAAGGACATGCAGGGCTGTAAATATATATATATATATATATATATATATATATATATATATATATATATATACCGAGACGTCCTGAATATAAGGCAGATGCTAACCAAGCCTGCAGATTGCGATTTTGTATTTGACCACGAACGGCGCCTGTGCAATGTGCTCATTGCGTTGCAAGCGTCAGTTGTGGACAGCAGAAAGTTCTGTGTAGCTGTGAGTGCTTTATGTCGGTGGTAAGTGATTTCGAACGAGGATGAATTGTTGGTGCTCGTATGATGGGTCCTTTCGTAACGAAGGAGCCCGAAGTCTTTGTCGTTTGAAGAGGCACTGTAGAGAAGTAGTAGTGGAAAAAGATCATCCGCTTACTCTGTGATTATGACGGACAGTCAATGTAGAAAACTGTGACAGAAGTATGAGGGGACAGCGGCAAACGTCACTACAGAGCTGAATGTCGCGCTCGTGAACCATGTCAGCACCAAAACAACATCAAGGGAGCACCAAACCAGGGAGTTTCAGGGCGATCTAAAACTCCAAAACCACTCATCACTGATGCAAATGCCAGTAATTCGAAAAAGTGGTGCCGAAGCCTGGACAGTGGTGCAATGGAAGAATGGCATTTGGTCGGACGAGCTTTGTTGCATGCTGTTTCCAACTTCTGGCCATGTTTAAGTCCCTAGAACGAAACATGGCGGGGGTTCGGAGATGTTTTGGGCAGCGATATCTCGGTACTCCATGAGTCCCAAGATTACTCTGCAATGTCGCACTACAGCCATGGATTAAGTGATCATTTTGGTTGATCATGTCCATTCTGTCGTAAATGTTTGTTACCCAATGGTGATCGTGTGTTTCAAGACGACAGGGCCCTTGTCGAGACAGCTCGCACTATCCAGAACTGGTTTTGTGAGAACGAGGATGAATTGTCGCATTTTCCTTGTCCCACACACTCATCTGATCTCAAAATTATTAGGCTTCTGCGATATACTTTGCCACTATTTTGCAGGAAGATTTCTTTGAAAACCATGCAAGACCTGTATTTACTTGTTCCAAGTTCACTGGAAGCTGCTTTGGATGTCTACGGTTGTCCTACATCGTATTAGGCATGCTAGTGTGTATTACTTTTTGTGTTTCCATATTTTTGTTCATCCCACGCGTCCGTTTGCAGAGATTCTGAGTAGAACAAAAGTTGGTGCTGTTGGTCACACAACACAATCTCCTCTAAAAACACCATACGTCACTATCAGTAGCTGATAATAAATATTTCTTGATTACGACCATTTTCAGCCCTCATACCATCATCAGATATCATAAAACATTTAAAACAGCTTACATAGCGACGGTCTGAGGCCTGAAACTGGTAATAATATACAACTTTGATTTTATCTATACTGGATTAGAGGTCGTGGTTGTGAATGTCAATGTTAAAAAATATATCGATTCAACCACTTGTTTATAATGTAAAACACTGAGACTGACGCATTTCGGAAGTCAAGCTTCCATCATCAGAATAATAAAAAGTAAAAGAACCTGTTAAAACTTGCTAAAATGGAACATGCACCAGGCTCAATAAAATTGATAACAAAATTAAAACATCGTGACTACTTCCCTTGTTACAGCCGTGTCTTCCAAGGTCCATCTCCACATAGTCGTCAAAATATTAAAAAAACTCTAAAATGGTGTCGCCTATGGTGTTCATCATCTAACCACATGGCTCTCTCCTCTATCGCCGTAAACCGCCCGTGCGTCTTCGTTGATACCACACACCACGTAGTCAAACACGACACTGAAACGCGAGTGAGCCCACGCGCAAGACAAGAAAAATAAGTTTGAGAAATAGTAAATAAATTTAACGAGTTACACGGTAAAATTGAATTCACTGTGGAAGAAGAGAAAAATGGTGAACTGCAATTTCTCGACCTAAGTATTAGGAAACAAAATGGTAGGCATGTTTTTAAAATATTTAGGAAACCAACCACAACTGATGTGTTGATACAAAATAATTCCTGCCATCCTAATAGACAGAAACTTTCTGCTTTTAGATCTTTGATAGATAGATCCTTTAGAGTCCCTATGAATGAAGAAGACAGAATTACTGAGTTGAACATCGTGAAACAACTAGCCAGAGCTAACGGATATCACCAAAACGTTGCCAATAAATTAACACGACAGAAACAGCGCGCGAATGTAAGGAAGAATACCGCAAATAACATTACGAGAGTCACAATACCATACTTCGGTGATATTTCGCAAAAAGTGGCTAACATTTTCAAACCTTTTAAAGTTGATACCGCTTTTCAGACCATTAACTAAGAAATAATTTGCAGCAAGAAAGCGATAAATATGAGAGAGCAGGGGTCTATAAAATTCAGTGTAACACGTGCAAGGCAGGTTATGTAGGCCAAACTGGTAGGTCCTTTAAAGTAAGTTACAAAGAACATAGCGATGCTATCCGGATTAATAATTTCGAAAAGTCAGCTGTAGCCACGCATATTTGGGAAACTGGACAGTCTGGAACCGCAAGACCGCTACGGTCGCAGGTTCGAATCCTGCCTCGGGCATGGATGTTTGTGATGTCCTTAGGTTAGCTAGGTTTAACTAGTTCTAAGTTCTAGGGGACTAATGACCTCAGCAGTTGAGTCCCATAGTGCTCAGAGCCATTTGAACCATTTTTTTTTTAAACTGGACACCCCATGTTGGGAATAGATCAGGATCTCGTTATTTTACAAAGACAGGACAAAGGCAAAAAGCTGGATCTACTAGAACAGCTGGAAATTACGATACATAGCGTGGATAATCAAAACACACTGAATGAACAGTTAACTGGTGATACAAATAACTTTTTCAAACAATTTTAGTAACTACATTTTTAGCAATTGGCAGGATACAATCATTTCATAGGTCCCCGGAACATGTATACGTTATCTGTGTATAGATATCTCTGTGACTTCCAAGTTTACTTGCGCGTGAGCTCAGTGTCGTATTTGGCTACGTGGTGTGTGGTATCAACGAAGACGCACAGGCGGTTTACGACGATAGAGGAGAGAGCCATGTGGATATTTTGACGACTATGTGGAGATGCACCTTGGAAGACACGGCTGAAACAAGGGAAGTAGCCACGATGTTTTAATTTTGTTATCAATTTTATTGTGCCTGGTGCATGTTCCATTTTAGCGAGTTTTAACAGGTTCTTTTACTTTTTATTATTCTGATGTTGGAAGCTTGACTTCCGAAACGCTTCAATCTTAGTTTTTTACACTATAAACAAATGGTTGAGCCGATATATTTTTATAACAATAATATAGAATTTATGTGCTGATTGTATATGCTATCTACTGTGTCTGTTCTTTCAGACATGCATTTGCAAAAGAACAGACACCATTGATTCGATAAACAGCTGTACATGACGAAAGAACATCCTACCATTAGCTGCAGTGGGGTGTTCAGCGAACCCACTGGCGACAGATGAAAATTGGTGACGGACCGGGAGTCGAACCTGGATTATCCGCCTTACGCGAGCGGTCGCCTTAGTCCCGTCTGCCATCCGAGTACATCCGCCGTCCCACACAAATCTCCATATGCCGTACGCTACAAAACAGCGCCCCATATCCATTAACCCACTTGCAAGCAGCCTAACTGTGTTCCTACAAGGTTTCGGATACTGTTATGCATTCGCACTGAAATATCGTAACGGCGTCTGGCGCAGATACACCAAGATGACAAAAGACATGGGATACCTCCTAATTTCGTGTCGAACATACTTTTGCCCGACGTAGTGCAGCAGCTCGACGTGATATGGACTCAAAAAGTTGTTAGAAGTCCCCTGCAGAAATACTGAGTTATGCTGCCTCTATACCCACCCATAATTCCGAAAGTGTAGGCGATGCAGGATTTCGTCCGCTGACTGACCTCTCGATTATGTTCCACTAATGTTCGATGGATGATCAAATCATTGGCTCGAACTGTCTAGAATGTTCTTTAATGGCGAACAATTGTGACCTGGTAACATGGCGTATTGTCAGCCATAAAATTTCCAACTTTGTTGGGCAATACGAAGTCCATGAATGCCTGCAAATGGTCTTCAGGTATCCGAATCCAACCATTTCCAGTCAATGATCGGTTCAGCTGGATCTGAGCACCCAGTACATCCCATGTAAACAGAGCCCACACCAAGATTACACCACCACCAGCTTCTACATCAACATCTACATTTATACTCCGCAAGCCACCCAACGGTGTGTGGCGGAGGGCACTTTACGTGTCACTGTCATTACCTCCCTTTCCTGTTCCAGTCGCTTATAATTCGCGGGAAGAAAGACTGCCGGAAAGCCTCCGTGCGCTCTCGAATCTCTCTAATTTTACATTCGTCATCTCCTCGGGAGGTATAAGTAGGGGGAAGCAATATATTCGATACCTCATCCAGAAGCGCATCCTCTCGAAGCCTGGACAGCAAGCTACACCGCGATGCAGAGCGCCTCTCTTGCAGAGTCTGCACTTGAGTTTGCTAAACATCCCCGTAACGCTGTCACGCTTACCAAATAGCCCTGTGACTAAACGCGCCTCTCTTCTTTGGATCTTCTCTGTCTCCTCCGTCAACCCGACCTGGTACGGATTACACACTGATGAGCGATACTCAAGTATAGGTCGAACGAGTGTTTTGTAAGCCACCTCCTTTGTTGATTTGCTTGCACAGTTCCTTGTTGACAACCTCGACCCATGCCTTCGTGAGGTCCGCGTCACACTCTAACCCCATCATGAGCTCTTCTCAATTGTAATGGGAACTCATCTGACCAGACCACGGTTTTCCAATTGCCTAGGGTCCAACCGATATGATCACGAGCCTGGAAGGTGCGCTGTAGGCGATGTCGTCCTGTTAGCAAGGGCACTCGCATGGGTCGTCTGCTGCCATACGTTATTAACGCCAAATTTCACCGCAGTGCCCTAAAGGACTCGTGCGGCGTACGTCCAACATTGATTTCTTCGGTTATTTCACGCCGTTTTGCTTTTTCGTTAGCACAGACAATCCTACGCAAACGCTCCTGCTCTCGGTTGTTAAGTGAAGACCGTCAGCCACTGCGTTGTCCATGCTGAGAGGTAACGGCTAAAATGTGGTATTTTCGGCGCGTTCAAAGTCCGTTAATTCCCGTCGTGCAGCCACAATCACGTCAGAAACCTTTTCACGTAGATAACCTGAGTACAATTGACGGCTCCTCCAATGCATTGCCCTTTAAAACCCAGTGTACGCGATACTACCGCCATCTGCATATTTGCATATTACTCCCCCATGACAATTGTCAACCCAGTGTATATCATATATATATGGCGTCTGTTTTTTCGGACATGCAAGAGATAACGAGCAGCTGTAGTTCTTCGTAGGTTTCACTGTGTCGATGTTCGTGAAATTTCTCTGATTATTTGGGAGAGCGTCGTCGTACTACACACTGAAAAAGCCCGCTGACTTGTGGTAGCTCACTCAATGACTGACGAGTTTCTGTCCCATTGACTTTAACATGTCACTGATTTCGTAATTGCTTCACCTTCATTCTCTCGACTATTAGCAGAAGAGAAAGTTACGGTTCTGGAGTAGCAACAACTCAGCCATTGCGAAATAGTCTTTTCCTCTTCCCCATGATAACAACTTTTCACTGTACGCCAAACTACCTCAGCATGTCTCAGTGTGTCTTGACTGCTCCCTGACTGTTTTGACTGCTGCGAATAAACCGAATACTAATATGAAAAACCAAAAAGGAGTGAAAGGAATTAATGCAATAGGAAACCCAAGTCACCATTGCCAGACGGGACGTGGTTCTGAACTATCTTCTCCCTGAACACCAGTTGATTGGTGAAGCCAGTGCTCCCCCAAGATACAGCTCTCACATAATTTACGTGTCGTTCTGTGCTTTGAGTAGCTGGTCTGTTTCTTTACACTAGCTTGTTTTATTTTGGCACTCAGCAACTTCCAGATATTTATTCAAGGGCATATTCTATACACCATGAACGGCACTAGAAATGTTTATTTGCCAAAGCTGGGTTTCGAGTTTGTAACCCATCAACAAACAACTGTATGTATATCGATTTCTACAAAATGACAACTGTATATATAGTAGCAGCAACAGAAGTCTACCTACATTATGTAGCTCAACAGCATTGACGTGTGTGTTAGTTAATGTGATAGCATCTGAAATCTGTCCTATAACATAGCATACAGATTGTCTCGTATGTTGCTGCCTTTCAGATAATAGGCAGTGACAACTCATGATAACGTTTGACGTAACTGTCATTTAGTGTAAATATGGAACTGGCAGATCAAAGAATCTAAATTATCTGTCTTCCGTTATTTCGAAGATCATGTTTTTATATATATGTGATATGCCTTCATATATGTAAATTACAATTTTTCGACAATTTTTATCTGATGGTAAAATACTCTATGTGATCAAAAGTATCCGGACACCTGGGTGAAAATGACTTACAAGTTCGCGGTGCCTTCCAGCGTTAAGTCTGGAATTCAATATGGTGTTGAAACACTCTTAGCCTTGATGACAGCTTCCACTCTCGCAGGCATACGTTCCGTCAGGTGCTGGTAGGTTTCTTGGGGGATGGCAGTCCTTTCTTCACGGAGTGCTGCACTGAGGAGAGGTATCGATGTCGGTCGGTGAAGCCTGGCACGAAGTCGGCCTTCCAAAACATCCCAAAGGTGTAGGATTCAGGTCAGGACTCTGTGCAAGCCCGTGCATTACGGGGACGTTACTGCCGTGTAACTACTCCTTCACAGGCCGTTCGTTATGAACAGGTGCTCAATCGTGTTTAAAGATGCAATCGTCATCTCCGAATTGCTCTTCAACAGTGGGAAGCAAGAATGTGCTTAAAACATCAGTGTAGGCCTGTGCTGCTATAATTCCACGCAAAACAACAAAGGGTGCAAGCCCCCTCCATGACAAATACGACGACACCATAACACCACCTACTCCGAATTTTACTTTTGGCACTACTCGAGCTGGCAGATGACGTTCACCGGGCATTCGTCACACCCACACCCTGCCATCGGATTGCCACATTGTGTACCGTGATTCGTCACTTCACACTACGTTTTTCCACTGTTCAGGCGTCCATCGTTTACGTTCCTTACACCAAGCGAGGCGTCGTTTGACATTTACCGGCGTGATGTGTGGCTTATGAATAGCCGCTCGACCATGAAATCCAAGTTTTCTCATCTTCCGCCTAACTGTCAAAGTACTAACGGTGGATCCTGATGCCGTTTGGAATTCCTGTGTGATGGTCTGGATAAATGTCTGCGTATTACACATTACGATCCTCTTCAACAGTCGGCGGTCTCTGTCAGTCTACAGACGAGGTCGGCCTGTACGCTTTTGTGATCTATGTGTCCCTTCACGTTTCCACTTCACTATCACATCGGAAACAGTGGACCTGGGGTTGTTTAGGAGTGTGGAAACCTCACGTACAGACGTATGACGCGAGTGACACCCAATCACCTGACCACATTCGAAGTCCGTGAGTTCCGCGGAGCGCCCCATTCTGCTCTCTCTCCATGTCTAATGACTACTGAGGTCGCTGATATGGAGTACCTGCCAGTAGGTGGCAGCACACTGCACCTAATATGAGAAACGTATTTTTTTCGGTGTGTCCGGATACTTTTTATCACATATTGTATATAAAAGGTATAAGATCGCGAAATTATCCAACATTGCACGTCAAATTAGACACGTTTACATGCAGGGCATAGACTCAAAACAATAATTATTCGTTTTAAACACCGTTGAAATTTGGTATATACATCTTATTCCGTAAATCAGTTCATTAAGTATGTTGTCCGGTTGTATTGTCATATGGGTATGTTGTAACAAAGCCGTATGACGCCACGAGAATCGTATCCGAGACTCGCCAACTATCGAATTATGCAATTATCGATGATATACGACTACACCTACATTTACGTCTGTACTCTGAAAACCACAGTGAAATGCAAGACAGCGGGTACGTCCCACCATATCAGTTGTTACGGCTTTTCCCCTTTCTGTTCACGTAAGGAGCGCGGGAAGAACGATTGGCTCTGAGCACTATGCGACTTAACTTCTGAGGTCATCAGTCGCCTAGAACTTAGAACTAATTAAACCTGACTAACCTAAGGACATTACACATATCCATGCCCGAGGCAGGATTTGAACCTGCGACCGTAGCCGTCGCTCGGTTCCAGACTGCAGCGCCTAGAACCGAACGGCCACTCGGGCCGGCAAGAATTATTGTCTGAATACCTCTGTGTGTGCTGTAATTAAACTGATCGTGTCTCACGATGCGTTTGGGAGCGATACTTAGGAGGTTTCAGTACATTCCTAGAGTCATTACTTAAAACCGGTTCTTGAAACTTGGTTAGCAGGCTTTCTCGGTATAGTTTCCGTCTTTCTTCAAGAGTCTGCCAGTTCACTTCTTTCAACATCTCTGTGAAACTCTCCATTCGCTCTGCCCATCTGCATGTACTTTCAATACTCCTGCTAATCCTGTTTGGTACGGGTCCCAAACACTTGAACATCATTCATGGATGGGTCGCACAAATGATAACTGTAGCATCTACGAAAAGTGTGAGGCTACTATTAATATTTTTCGCAAGATCATTGATGTATAACATGAACAGCAACGGACACTACACTCTTCCGTGGGTCACAACCGAAGTTGTTTCTACATCTGTCGATGACTTTCCATCCAAGATAACATGCTGCGTCCTCCCTAGCCAGAAATCCTCAATCTAGGCACAAATTTCGTCTGATATACCATGCGATTGTACTTTTGATAATATGCGTAGTTGTGGTACTGAGTCAAATGCTTTTCGGAAATCCAGAAATTCTGTATATACCTGACTGCCTTGATCCGTGGCTTTTGGTTCCACATCAGCTATGTTTTTGAAATCCATGATGGTTGACATGGAGGGGATAGTTCTGTTCGAGATACCACATTATGTTTAAGCTCAAAATATGTTGTAAGATTCTACAACAAATGGATTTCAAGGATACTGGACGGTAATTTTCTGATTCACTTCTGCTACCCTCCTTGTAGGCATCTGTGATCTCTACTTTCTTCCAATTCTGGATCCGGTTTTTTGTTAAAGTGATCTACGATATATTATATTTATTAAAGTGGGCTAAATCAGTCGTTAATTCTATATAAGATCTGATAGGGAATGCATCGGGCCATGGTGCTTTGTTCAGTTTTAACGATTTCAGCTGTAACTAGTATGTCTTTCAGTCATCCCGTAAGTAGTACTAGTATTAAACTGAAGTGATACTCCTAGCTTTTCCTTTGTAAAGGTACGTTTGAATACAGAGTTAAGCATTTCTGCATTTGCTTTGCTACTCTCAGTTGTAGTTCCTGTCTCGTCCAGATCAAACGAAGTGGGTGATAGGCATTTACTATAGCACCGTGCTGTGGTACTCTTTGGAGGGAAGAAGCTAATGGGGTGCTCAAACCAAATAATACATGGAATATTAAGTATCACTTTTGTATTTAGTGGTGTTATCGTCTCTTGACAAGCAATGTAAAAGTACGAGGGGAAAAAAACGATCTAAGCATACCTCACCTCCAGTAACTTCAAATCTATGATTTTCGGTCCACATAAACATCCGCAAAGTCGGGACGTGTGTTATTTAACAATCCATAGAATCCGCTAGCCAAAGTGGCTAGTATCATTAAAGGGGTATTAGTTTAAATTAGTTTCCGCTCACTTGACGAAAGGTCTGTTCCTAAAGACTGGAAAGTACCACAGTTCACACCAATATTCAAGAAAGGAAATAGCAGTAACCCATTGAATTACAGACCCATGTCACTGACCTCAATTTGCAGTACGATTTTGGAGCATATACTGTACTCAAACGTTATGAATCACCTTTAAGAAAATGGTTTATTGATACATAACCAACACGGATACAGAAAATATCGTTCTTGTGCAATACAGCTAGCTCTTTATTACCATGAAGTAATGGATTTCAGATCGATTCCACTTTCTTAGATTTCCAGAAGGCTTTTGATACCGTTCCTCACAAGCGACTATTAATCAAATTGCGTGCATATGGAGTATCATCTCAGTTGTGCGACTGGATTCGTGATTTCCTCTCAGAGAGTTCACAGTTCGTAGTGATAGACGGTAAATCATCGAGTAGAACAAAAGTGATATCTGGCGTTCCGCAAGGTAGTGTCATAGGTCCTCTGCTGTTCCTGATTTATATAAATGATCTAGGTGATAATCTGAGCAGCCCCCTTAGATTGTTTGCAGATGACGCTGTAATTTACTGTCTAGTAAAATCATCAAACGATCAATTCCAATTACAAAATGATCTAGAGAGAATTTCTGTATAGTGCGAGAAGTGGCAATTAGCACTAATCAAAGAAATGTGCGAGGTCATCCACATGGGTACTAAAAGAAATCCGATAAATTTGGGTATACGATAAATCGCACAAATATAAGGGCTGTCAATTCGACTAAATACCTAGGAATTACAATTACGAGCAACTTAAATTGGAAAGACCACATAGATAATATAGTGGGGAAGGCGAAACAAAGACTGCGCTTTGTTGGCAGAACACTTAGAAGATGCGACAAACTAACTATAGAGACAGTCTACATTACACTTGTCCGTCCTCTGCTGGAATATTGCTGCGCGGTGTGGGATCCTTATCAGGTAGGATTGACGGAGAACATCGAAAAAGTGCAAAGAAGGGCAGCTCGTTTCGTGTTATCGCGTAATAGGGGTGAGAGTGTCACTGGTATGAAACGTGAGTTGGGGTGGCAGTGACTGTAACAAAGGCGGTTTTCTTTGCGGCAAGCTCTATTTACGAACTTTCAATAACCGACTTCCTCTTCCGAATGCGTAAATATTTTGTTGAGACCCACCTAAGGAGAATTGATGAGCGCAACAAAATAAGAGAAATCAGAGCTCGAACGGAAAGATTTAGGTGTTCCTTTTCCCACGGGCCATTCGAGAGTGGAATGGTAGAGAAGTAGTATGAAAATGGTTCGACGAACCCTCTGCCAGGCACTTAAGCGTGAATTGCAGAGTAACCAAGTAGAAGTAGATATAGATTTTAACTTCTGGTGGGGTGGCATACTGTTTCTCAGCTGGAAAGTGAATTCACGCATTGGTCCATTGTTGACCTATGTCGTGTTTACGGTTCGTGTGTACGTATCTCAGAACAAAGAACTGACGGAAGCGGTAATCAGTTGAAGCTGCCTACTATTCAGTATAGCTCGCTGTTCGCAGCGTCGAAACACACAAAAAAATTGAGCAACGCCCGTTACCCTCCAAAAGGTAAGTACCATCTCCAGCATAACAAGTTGGAGACGTGCTTGTCAGCGAATTACGACTAGTACGTACGTAGCCGCCTCTCATTGAGCGCAGTGCCTCGTACGACGAGGACGGCCTTGGCACAGAGCAACGCAGCGCATGCCGCGACGCACGTGCGTGGACTGCGTGGCAGCAGACCGCCCGGAATGTCGCGGCGGTCACCAGCTGATCGCCGCCTGCCCACAGGTAAACTGACGCAGTTATTTGTCGAAGAAGCTTGCTTTAGATGAGTCCACATGCTGAAATACCCATCTGGGAAGCAGTTTCCTTTCGTCTTACGTTCTGATTTTTTTCCGTCGTCCTTCACGACGTCTCTGTTGAACATATCTTTTACCAGACTGCAAGACTGAATGAGTGCAAAATGTGGAACAGGATTGCCGCGGACGTCACTTTAACTCGATTCATGTGTTCATCCGTTCTCGGATGTAGACCAGGTGAGGTAGCATTAATTCTGTCCCTCTGTTTTTTTATGAGAGACAGAGCCGGATTCCAAGCAGCATTTAAACAAAATCCACCTTCTAAGATTAAGGCCCTGTTGGCGTCCGTAAAAGATGATCTTGGTTTGCGTAAGGCTGGTGTCTATCGCATTTCCTTGCAGTAGTGGCATGTCATATATTGGTCAGACAATCAGGACTGTGGAAGACCGGTGTATTGAAGATAAGCGTCACACACGCTTACAACAGCCGAGCATATCCGCTATTGCAGAACATTGCCTTGACATCGGTCATCCTATGGAATACAACAACACGGAGATTCTGGCTTGCACGTCCAGTTATTGGGATAGTGTTATCAAGGAAAGCAACCTTATTAACAGAGATGGTGAATTTTGTTTAAATGCTGCTTGGAATCCGGCTCTGTCTCTCATCAAAAACAGAGGGACAGAATTAATGCTACCTCACCTGTTGATTAATTGTAACTATCGATATTTCTGATGTTGGTTGTCTTTCGTTGTGTTGACACTTGTTCTGCGTGTGGTGTCTTTCTTGTTTCTCCTCTGTGAACCGAGGTATTAAATTTGCTTGCATATTTTTTTTCCTTGCATTTGTGCCTTGAGAATGGCAGCGTGTGCTTCTATCGAAATATCGGCGGTGGTCGACGACGTCACCCAGCAGCAAACCCGTAAGTTGACATCTTCTGTTTAAAGGTACTCCTCAACGATGGCAACTCAGTGAGGCCGCGCGCTATCATCCATGAGGAGGAAGGAAGGACCCACTGCACCCCTGAAAAGGCGGACATACTGGTGCAAAATGACGTCCCGATACACCTGACCTGTTACAGTTCCTCTGTCAAAGACATGCAGGCGTGTACGTGTACCAATCATAATCCAATCCCACACCATCAAACCACGACCTCCATACAGGTCCCTTTCAAGGACATTAACGGGTTGGTATCTGGTTCCTGGTTCACTCCAGATAAAAACCCGGCGAGAATCACTGTTCGGACTATACCTGGACTCGTCCGTGAACATAACCTGGGACCACTATTCCAATGACCATGTACTGTATTCTTGACACGAGGCTTTACGGGCTCTCCTGTGAGCAGGGGTCAGTGGAATGCACCTTGCAGGTTTCCGGGAGAATAAACCATGTCTGTTCAGTCGTCTGTAGACTGTGTGTCTGGAGACAACTGTTCCAGTGGCTGCGGTAAGGTCCGAGCAAGACTACCTGCAGTACTCCGTGGCCGTCTGAGGGCACTGATGGTGAGATAATGGTCATCTTGTTGTGTTGTACACTGTGGACGTCCCGTACTGTAGCGCCTGGACACGTTTCCTGTCTGCTGGAATCGTTGCTATAATCTTGAGATCACACTTTGTGGCACACGGAGGGACCGTGCTACAATGTGCTGTGTTTGATCAGTCTCCAGTCGCCCTAGTATTCTACCCCCCATAACGTCGTCAATATGTATTTTTTGAGCCAACACACAGTCACCATTAGGGGACTGATGACCTCAGATGTTAAGTCCCATAGTGTTCAGAGCCATTTGAACCATTTGAACTTACTCGCTGCACCGTACTCTGACATGCACCAACACACCACTGCGTATGTGGACTGCTGCCAGCGCCACCGTGCGACGACCGCAGGTCAAATTCACCCCGAGGTGATTTAAACCCGCAAACCACCCACCAGAGGATTGTTTCAACATGTATCAGCATTATCCTTAATTTATGAGCATGAGTGTAGAATCTATTCAAATGCAGATACTACGACGAAAAAGCATATTCACGTTTGTTTACATGTTTTCACTTCACAACCACAGTTTTTCAGGTCACTCAGAGGAATGCCCTGCTTGCCATATCTGTAACCTCGACCTCTTACCTTGGTATACCATTACACACATTCTGCGAGCTTGATTTCATCCATACTGCACTTTTCTGATGGTGCTGGGCTGTAAATGACTTTATATGGGCATCCAACAAAGTTCCGGACAGTTCTGATTACTTTAGTAGCTAAGTAATTGCGCGAGTGAACGTTATTGCGAGGTGCGTTCAATAAGTAATGCAACACTTCGTTTTCTCGGACAATTTCGGTTGAAAAATACTGAATTTGTTTGGGGCATCGTGGAATGTTCCCGCTTCAGCCCATATAATTTCATGAAGTTCCAATCAACATCTGCATAGATACTCAAGTTACCGTATGGTGCTTGTATCACTACTTGTCATTTCCTTTCTGATCCACTCGAAAATAAAGAGAGGGAAAAACGACTGTCTAAATTCCTCTGTATGAACCCTAATTTCTCGTATGTTGACTTTGTGCTCCTTAAGCGGAATATATGTTGGCGGCAGTAGAATCGTTCGGCAGTCAGCTTCAAATGCCGGTTCTCTAAATTTGTTTCTCAATAAGAACGTCGCCTTCCCTCCAGGGATTCCCATCTGCGTTCCCGAAGTATCTCCGTAACCTTGGAGTTGTTCGAACTCACCTGTAACAAATCTAGCTGCCAGCCTCTGAATTGCTTCGATGTCTTCCTTCAATCCGATATGGTACGAATCCCAAACATTTCGCGGCGTGCGGTTGCAGCTGTAGCGGTTATTAAGCTAAGTACTGACAAAGTTGTTTGTGCATTGTTACACAGTTATTAAATTTAATAGTTTTCAACGGTGTTTCGTGTTGTTTGTGACGAAATAACGATTTAATAAACTTTTGGAAATGTTCGCTCACTGTGTTTTTTTAGAGCTTTCTGGGCGTTGAAGTCGTTTAGAAAATTCGTGCTTTAGTTTTCAACTGATGTATATTATTGTTTCTAGTGACATGTTTCAGTAAAATTTTAATTCACTGTTTTAACTTCGATGAGTGTTCCAGTCTCCGGTTGAATTTTTTGGTTTTAGCTAGTAAATTTTGTGAAGTTTTGTTGGTGTTAGTTGTGGTGCACGGTTGGCTCAAGCGTCTGACCACGTAGAGGAGTTATGCAGGAATTTTACGAAGGAGGATCAGGCAGTGGTAGTGGGTGGAGCAGGGAACAGTCTAGACAGGAACGGGGAATATGATGTAGGTGGTGGCCTGGTAAAGATAGCTACTCAAACTGGTGGCACTAATATGCATTTCATGCATCTCTTTCAGCTTCATGATCGGCCACATGTTAATGCAGCTGGTAGGCTCGTTAACATGGGCCTGGAGAAGGCACTAATGGCGGAGGGCATGGGTCACATTGGAGTGGTGCCAGTTGTGTCTATCAGTAGATCGGGTTTCACTAGAATTGCCTGCACCTCAATAGGTTTGGAAAGAGGAGGCTGGCAAAGCTTATAGGTGACAGGGTAGTGGGTGGTGGTGGGATCACTCATGGAAAAATTTCTGCAGTAGCTGGTGTTAGAGCTGCACCTTTTTTAGGTCGAGGTCAGCTGATAGGTATACCTGCTTAAAGGAAGTCCCTCTAACTAACGAATCACCTTCAGAAGACGTCATAAGTTGAGAAGGAATTAGCATACGTCATCAAAATATAAGAGGTACTAGAGAAAATTAGTGAACTGCTTATAGATGTTGACACTGAAATTATTGTATATTGGAACACCACTTCATTCAGAGGCTTCCTTTATCAGGATACACATTAGCTGGCCGTTTTTCAAGGAGCTTCTTACGGGGTGGGGGAGTCGCCATGTACGTAAAAAACAGTATTCCATTTGAGTCCACAGACGTATCACGGTACTGCACTGAACAGATATTTCAATGTTGTGCAGGGGCAGTTGAATTTAGTGTAACTAAACTTCTAATTGTTATTATTTATAGGTCCCCTAATACTGAGTTCAGAACATTTCTGCTCAAGCGAAAGAGGGTTTTTGATTTACTTTATACGAAGTACCGGAAATTAATTATATGTGGTGACTTAAATATTAATTTTGTGTATGATTGATCAAGAAAAAGGATGTTGGTAGATCTCCTAAATTCATATGATCTGATGCAGACTCTGTTTTTTCCAACAAGGGTATAGTGGAACAGTAGCATAGCCATAGACAATATTTTTATTCATTCTTCATTACTAGATGGGCATTCTGTTAGTAAAAGTGTGAATGGCCGTTCAGACCATGATGTACAATTTTTAACACTAAAAGTCTTTCGCAGTCAAACAACAGTTACATATAAATACAAACTATGTAGAAAAGGTAGTCCAACGATAGTAGAGAGTTTTTAAAACTTGTCAAGAAACAAGATGGCAGGATGTTTATAGTGCCGATAACATAGTTGACAAGTATAATGCTTTTTTAACACATTTCTCACGCTCTTTGAGAGTTTCTTTCCATTATAACGTTCTAAACGGGGCACTAGCAGTAAAAGGCAGCCTGGGTGGCTGACTAGTGTGATAAGGATATCATGTAGAACAAAGCGAGAATTATATAAAAATGTTAGAAGTAGTCACAATCAAGCTACAGCAACCCATTACAAACAGTATTGTAAGGTGCTTAAAAGTGTTATTAGGAAGGCGAAGAGTATGTGGTACGCAAATGGGGTAGCTAATTCACAGGATAAAAGTAAAACCATATGGCCAGTTGTGAAGGAAGTGTCTGGTCAGCAGCACAAGGTCGACGATATAAAGTCAGTTCGTAGTAAAAATATTTCTGTTACTGATAAATCAGATATATGTACGGTATTTACCAATCATTTTCTGGGCATTGCTGGTGAATTCAATAAAAATGTAGTTTCTACAGGGAATCACATAACTCTCTTGGCAAATTCCTTTCCGAGAATGATGCCTGAAACTCCTCTGTGATGCAGACAAGGGGGAGATTGAGTCAATAATTAAAACACTGAAGACTAACGACTCTCATGGATATGATGGAGTGCCTAGCAGAATATTAAAGTACTGTGCTACACATCTTAGCCCTGTATTTAGCCATATTTGTAATTTTTCCTTTAGGAATGGTCAGTTACCTGAACGATTAAAGTACTCAGTAGTAAAGCCGCTTTATAAAAAGGGAGAAAGGGATAATGTAGAAAATTTTAGACCTATTTCTATACCATCTGCCAAAATTATCGAAAAGGCTGTGTATGTAAGGATAACTGATCATTTTAGAGCACATAATTTGCTATTAAATGTACAGTTCGGCTTTAGAAGTCGTTTAACAACTGAAAATGCTATATTCTCTTTTCTCTGTGAGGTACTGGATGGATTAAACGAAACGTTCCGAACGCTAGGCACATTTTGTGATTTAACTAAGGAGTTTCATTGTGCTGATCACAAAATATTGCTCCAGAAGTTGGACCATTAAGGAATACGGGGAGTAGCTCACAATTGGTTCACCTCTTACTTTAACAAACGACAGCAAGAGGTCATTATTATCAGTGCTGAGAATGGCAGTGATGTAGGGTACGGTCAGATGGGGGTGGGAGGGGGTGTCCCAGGGATCAGTGTTGGGGCCACTTCTGTTCCTTATTTATATGAATAATATGCACTCTAGTATTTCTGTTTGCTCATGACATTAGCATGGTAGTAAGGGATGTTGTGTGAAACACTGGCTCGATTTCAAATAGTGCAGTTCATGACATAAGTTCATGACTTGTAGAAAATAAACTAACGTTAAGTCGCCGTAAGACTCAGTTTCTAACACACAATTCAGCAAAACCCGACGTTTTAATTTCACAGAATTGGCATGTGATTAGTGAAACTGAACAGTTCACATTTCTAGATGTTCAGATAGATAGTAAACTGTCATGGAAAGCCCACGTTCAGGATCTTCTTCAAAGACTTCATGCTGCCATTCTTACTGTTCGAACGGTATCTGAAGTGAGTGATCGTTCAAAACGAAAGTTAGTCTACTTTGCTTATTTTCATTCGCTATCGTCGTATGGTATTATATTTTGGGGCAACTCTTCCCATTCTAAAAGGATATTTTTGACTCAGAAACGGGCAGTTCGGGCAATAAGTGGTGTAAGTTCGCGAACTTCTTGTCGACCCGTGTACGCTAGTCTGGCTATTTTGACATTTGCCCTTCAGTATATATATTCTTTATTGTCGTTTCTTGTTAACAATATCTGCTTATTTCCAAGAATAAGCGGCTTTCATTCAGTTAATACTCGGCAGAAATCCAACCTGCATTTGGATCGGACTTCCTTAACTCTTGTGCAGAAAGGTGTGCAGCATCCATTTTCAATAAGTTACCACAAGAATTCAAAAATCTTAGCAGTAAGCCACGCTCTTGCAAACCGAAACAGAAGAGTTTCCTCATGGGTCCCTCCCTATATTCTGTTGAGGCGTTCCTTGAAAAATTAAGCTGATTCTTATGTTATATTGTTGATTGCGCTTACTTAACTTATGGCTTGACTTTTTTCGGTTCATAAACATTTCATTTTTATCCGTTATTACTTTTATGTTGTAATTTCATGTACTGACATGTTCCATGACCTTGGAGATTTGCTCCTCAATTTGGTCCTACGGAACTTGACTTATAAATAATAATAAATACATAAAAAAGTAGTCAAGAATAGGTGGCAGCAGCGTCTTTTATGCGGTCTCCTTCACACATGAACCATTCTTTCCTAAAATTCTCCCAATACACCGAAGTCGACCATTCGCGTTCCTTATCACAGTTCTCACAAGTTCGTTCCATCTCATATCGCTTTGCAGCGTTACGCCCAGAT
Organism: Schistocerca piceifrons; assembly: GCF_021461385.2. NCBI lineage: Eukaryota > Metazoa > Arthropoda > Insecta > Orthoptera > Acrididae > Schistocerca > Schistocerca piceifrons. The sequence continues at coordinate 784,137,010 of NC_060138.1, forward strand.
ATTTAAACGACTTGATTAAGTCAAGCACGACACTAGTAATACCGTATCTGAACACTACAGGTTTGATCCTACTCATCCGCGTTAACTTACGTTTTTCCAAGTTTAGGGCTAGCTGCCATTCATCACACCAACTGGAAATTTTGTCTAAATTATCTTTTAAATTCCTACAGTTACTCAACTTCGACACCTTGCGGTACATGACGGCATCGTCAGCAAATAACCGCAGATAGCCGCCCATTCTTTACGTCAACTCATTTATGTATATAGAGATCAACAGTGGTCTCACACTTCCCTGGAAGAGGCGGCCCTAGACGTTGCCTTCAGAATAGCCTCTGTAACGGAGGTGCATTCCAGACTGGTTGTTGTCATTGAGTTTCGTTTGGTGGAAAACCAGAGTATCACAGATATTGATAAACGTTTGCAGAACTTCTACGGAGAAATTACAGTGAACAAATGCACGGTAAGTCTTGGGCAAGGCGTCTGTTCGTTGGGTGAGGCGTCTGTCATCATAACAACATGGTCAAGCGAACGTGTCCGGTCCCCACCCTACAACTCTGACCTCGCACCATCCTACTTCCATCTGTTTGGTTCAAAGAAGGGTGCGCCGGCCGGAGTGGCCGTGCGGTTCTAGGCGCTACAGTCTGCAGCCGAGCGACCGCTACGGTCGCAGGTTCGAATCCTGCCTCGGGCATGGATGTGTGTGATGTCCTTAGGTTAGTTAGGTTTAATTATTTCTAAGTTCTAGGCGACTGATGACCTCAGAAGTCAAGTCCCATAGCGCTCAGAGCCATTTGAACCATTTGAACCATTTTTTGGCTCTCAGCATATGCGACTTAACTTCTGAGGTCATCAGTCGCCTAGAACTTAGAACTAATTAAACCTAACCTAAGGACATCACACACATCCATGCCCGAGGCAGGATTCGAACCTGCGACCGTAGCGGTCGCTCGGCTCCAGACTGTAGGGCCTAGAACCGCACGGCCACTCCGGCCGGCGCTGAGAGCCATTTGAACCAATGAAGGGTGCACTCCACGGGAAGCAGTATGTGGATGATAGGGAAGTTATTGATACACAAAGACGTTAACTCCAAATCGGAGTAATACCATGAGGGTTTACAGGCACTACCACTAACGCGGTGCAAGGTCGTCGCATTAAACAGAGGTTATGTTGAAAAATAGTGTTTTGTAACCAAAAGAGAGGAGAATGATACGGTATGTTGGAACCATGAATGAACCCAACGTGCTTTCAGTAAAAAATGTGTTGCATTACTCATTGAACGCTCCTCGTGTAAAGAGGAAATAGGTCTGTTGTTCTTTGTATCTTCTAATAACATTTGGTCTTAATTTATGAACATGTGAGGCCACGTCACTAAACGAACTCTTTCAACGAGAGGAACATTTTTGCATATGGAAATATGCCCCTAACAGGTTTAATCTCGGCAGCTACTATTTAGCACAGCTGTGACCAATGGATTGTGCCACAGAAGGAAGCAAGTGTTTAATCTCTCGCTGGTATTTGAGTGTCAACGTCAGAGCGTTATCGGAAAATCGTTTCGCCCCTTCTGAGCGCTCTTTGAGTTTGAAAGACGTTCATTAAATATTCACCCTTTAAATTACTGATTTTACGAGTGCTGCGAGTCGCTAAGACATTCTGTAAGCTGTTATCGATTACCGAGCGAACCACCGTCTTTGGCTGCTAAAGTGAAGGAATGTCTCTAGGCGATACATTGCAGTAGTGTGAGCTGACAAATAGAAGGCCAGCACGAGCAGAATCGCGTGGTATCGTGCCCTCTTCAGTGGGAGACAATCCCTTATTCATTCTGCTTCTATTTTTGTCTTGCTATGGATGACTGGTTTTTCCTCAGAACTTGTTGGAGACACCTTATGGACGACGTGTATTTGAGTCGAGGCTACGTTGTGATAGCCATCCTCCTGCTACAGTCTACTAGGTTTAAGATGGCATACTCGAGCTGTTGGGCGTAATATTTCATTTGCAACCTTTTCAAGTCTATAGATGTACTTTCAGTCGTGTTTTCATTGAATTTCCGTTAAAGAAGGATAGGGACACACCAATCACTCGCAACACCACACTTTTATTATTATTTTTCTTGCATACCCGGATTTCAACTACACTCCTGGAAATTGAAATAAGAACACCGTGAATTCATTGTCCCAGGAAGGGGAAACTTTATTGACACATTCATGGGGTCAGATACATCACATGATCACACTGACAGAACCACAGGCACATAGACACAGGCAACAGAGCATGCACAATGTCGGCACTAGTACAGTGTATATCCACCTTTCGCAGCAATGCAGGCTGCTATTCTCCCATGGAGACGATCGTAGAGATGCTGGATGTAGTCCTGTGGAACGGCTTGCCATGCCATTTCCACCTGGCGCCTCAGTTGGACCAGCGTTCGTGCTGGACGTGCAGACCGCGTGAGACGACGCTTCATCCAGTCCCAAACATGCTCAATGGGGGACAGATCCGGAGATCTTGCTGGCCAGGGTAGTTGACTTACACCTTCTAGAGCACGTTGGGTGGCACGGAATACATGCGGACGTGCATTGTCCTGTTGGAACAGCAAGTTCCCTTGCCGGTCTAGGAATGGTAGAACGATGGGTTCGATGACGGTTTGGATGTACCGTGCACTATTCAGTGTCCCCTCGACGATCACCAGTGGTGTACGGCCAGTGTAGGAGATCGCTCCCCACACCATGATGCCGGGTGTCGGCCCTGTGTGCCTCGGTCGTATGCAGTCCTGATTGTGGCGCTCACCTGCACGGCGCCAAACACGCATACGACCATCATTGGCACCAAGGCAGAAGCGACTCTCATCGCTGAAGACGACACGTCTCCATTCGTCCCTCCATTCACGCCTGTCGCGACACCACTGGAGGCGGGCTGCACGATGTTGGGGCGTGAGCGGAAGACGGTCTAACGGTGTGCGGGACCGTAGCCCAGCTTCATGGAGACGGTTGCGAATGGTCCTCGCCGATACCCCAGGAGCAACAGTGTCCCTAATTTGCTGGGAAGTGGCGGTGCGGTCCCCTACGGCACTGCGTAGGATCCTACGGTCTTGGCGTGCATCCGTGCGTCGCTGCGGTCCGGTCCCAGGTCGACGGGCACGTGCACCTTCCGCCGACCACTGGCGACAACATCGATGTACTGTGGAGACCTCACGCCCCACGTGTTGAGCAATTCGGCGGTACGTCCACCCGGCCTCCCGCATGCCCACTATACGCCCTCGCTCAAAGTCCGTCAACTGCACATACGGTTCACGTCCACGCTGTCGCGGCATGCTACCAGTGTTAAAGACTGCGATGGAGCTCCGTATGCCACGGCAAACTGGCTGACACTGACGGCGGCGGTGCACAAATGCTGCGCAGCTAGCGCCATTCGACGGCCAACACCGCGGTTCCTGGTGTGTCCGCTGTGCCGTGCGTGTGATCATTGCTTGTACAGCCCTCTCGCAGTGTCCGGAGCAAGTATGGTGGGTCTGACACACCGGTGTCAATGTGTTCTTTTTTCCATTTCCAGGAGTGTATAAATAACCATCTTCATTCAGTGAATTTGAGTAAGTTGCCATCCAACAAACTCGCAGCAGTACATGCCAACGTATGACTTCACTGGTGTATAAGAGAAGGAGTTTCCTTCTTCCTCCCCACCAGTAAATTCATACGGTAGTTAGTAGCGGAATGACTTGTAATCTTCGCATGTCGGACGCTGCTGCTAGGCGTTTATCTCTTTCCTTGTAAGAGGTATTCCCTGTTACTGACGATCATTTTATATAGGGCTGAGGCATGCATAGTATAATCTCTGAACTGTGATCGGAATTGAACAGTGGACACTATACGTCTCTCGAAGGCTATATTGTGCTCGTATCGCACAGAGCCAATGTTTTAAAGGAGTAGTTATTTCATTTTACAGTTCGATAACATAGTTTATCGTAGAGAAACCGGGAAGAAGGATGTATGTCATGAGCTTGAAACATATCTCTTACATTGGAATATTAACAGCGCTACATTCCACACGAGCGATAGGTCGGAAACGCAAGCGATCTGACATGGTAGCCCGTTTTAAGTGCAGAACGTTGTAGCCTTAGGAGTGCGTGTGTTTATGTTCTCTCTTACCAATACCCTCCAGGTAATGATCCTAGACTCTGAGATAATACTTTAAAATTGATAGCTTGGTTGGTTCAGGTAAAAATGCGTCGAACTCCATCCATCTGGAGCTCCGTCGTGCATAAAAATCATGCATTTCTTGTTCTTCTTAACTGTCTGCTATTACATGACAACACTTTGAAATATGTTAATATACATCGATAAGGAGTGCTAAAGTCCCCGACATGGGCGCGTCTCGACAAATATTGTGCATTTGCATGGGTGAGGACTCGGCAAGCTTCATTCATTCTCGAGACGTCGAATCTAGCGGTCTACTTTTGGTCGGTTGCAGATTAAATCGGTAACGGTGCTGCAGGGCGGGTGGTCAGTGAGAGTGTGAGGGTAAGGGGGGGGGGGGTCTTCCAGTGTCTAATTTTACCCGAAGACTGTGAGAATGCTCTGTGACTACCATCAGCACAAAGACATATCGGAAAATTAAGTACTATGCTCGTGGTGTTACAAATATGTAGAGCGTTGTCTGATGTAGTTTGATCATGTATGTGTTCGAGAACTAACAATGAATGGACGCACTGAATAGTAATCTATCCACATTCGCAATCATACTCGCAAAGTGATGTAAAAGGGGTGGCTTAGCTGTGATACTGAAATTAGGGGCCATGCTGTCACATCATTGGTCGGAGTTGATATTAGTGTAAAAGTGTTAAAATTGTTCGGTGGTGTCTTTTTCAGCCTAACCGTCCCCTGACATGCTGTTGGTTATGAAATAATGATTGAGTGACAATTCTTGTTTGAGTTGGAGGGAGAGTTTTGGCGGCTGCGCTATACATTCTGGGGGGATAGCACCGAAACAGTGATCGCATACATGAATGCAATATGATGAATAAGTCGAAACGGAACGTAGAGTTATCAGCTATTCTGTCAGTGTGAGAGATGGGTCTAAATGTAGAGCTTGTGAATCGCCTTCGGACTGTAATTTGGAGGCTCTACACAACGCGAGCAATGTCTTCTAGTTTACTTATGTTGTAGATGTCTTTTATTTAAAATCATCCAATGTGTGGCATGTTATGGTATCAGCCCTAAGAACATGATTTACACCATGCAACGTCTAGTTTCCTACGAAAGCTCGTGGATCAGAACTTCTTAATGTCACTTTAGAATCTGGCGCAGACCTCGAAGTCGTGGCCAAAAAACGAAATGTTTGGCAGCGTACAAAGTTTGTTAGAAAACAGTGTTTCAAATAACTAAACAGGACCACAGGGGCGTTTCTTGCGATTTACAGTATAGTACGTGGGATACGATTATTCTTCTATAGAAGAGGTGATGAAACTTTAAACTACCCTCTGTAGTGTATCAACACGTGTGTACTTAATAGGTTCTTTCCACACAGGGAGCAGCAGCAGTTTGACAGGTAAATTCAGTGAGGGACGAAGTATCCCATTAGGAATGCTTGGAGGGCTGCACGCTGTGCTATTCTGGGAAGCATTGAGAAATCTCTCTCTCTCTTTCTCTCTCTCTCTCTCTCTCTCTCTCTCCGCGCTGGACCCCCAATGCAGCTTTGCGTCATCGCGCGAGTAATGTCGTCTATGTGAATTCTATATCGGATGAAGTTATTTGAGCTTCTATAGTTGTTAATTTTTCTCTGTTGGGGGGTAGAGAATAACGATGATAGTATGTTGGGCTGATAGATTTGAATGGACGTGGATCTGTAGTACTTGTATGTAGTTTGGGAACGCACCACAATGCGCGCATTTCTGCTGAATGGTCAAAACACGGTCCTGTCACATTAACTCAGTTAGCTCTGTTTCTAGACTGGTTGCAGAAGGTGGTGGATGTGACTTTGTCCGACTTCTGCTCAGTTCCGACTTAAAATGGAATGATTACATGCGCAAAGCTGTAGAAAAGGAAGCAGTTGCAAGATGTGTAGGGACTGACTAAGACCATGTTGGATTTTTACTGTAGCAAGTAGGTTCGAGAAAGGTGACTCATTTCGAGATAAGAGAGCGCCAGAAATACACTCCTGGAAATGGAAAAAAGAACACATTGACACCGGTGTGTCAGACCCACCATACTTGCTCCGGACACTACGAGAGGGCTGTACAAGCAATGATCACACGCACGGCACAGCGGACACACGAGGAACCGCGGTGTTGGCCGTCGAATGGCGCTAGCTGCGCAGCATTTGTGCACCGCCGCCGTCAGTGTCAGCCAGTTTTCCGTGGCATACGGAGCTCCATCGCAGTCATTAACACTGGTAGCATGCCGCGACAGCGTGGACATGAACCGTATGTGCAGTTGACGGACTTTGAGCGAGGGCGTACAGTGGGCATGCGGGAGGCCGGGTGGACTTACCGCCGAATTGCTCAACACGTGGGGCGTGAGGTCTCCACAGTACATCGATGTTGTCGCCAGTGGTCGGCGGAAGGTGCACGTGCCCGTCGACCTGGGACCGGACCGCAGCGACGCACGGATGCACGCCAAGACCGTAGGATCCTACGCAGTGCCGTAGGGGACCGCACCGCCACTTCCCAGCAAATTAGGGACACTGTTGCTCCTGGGGTATCGGCGAGGACCATTCGCAACCGTCTCCATGAAGCTGGGCTACGGTCCCGCACACCGTTAGGCCGTCTTCCGCTCACGCCCCAACATCGTGCAGCCCGCCTCCAGTGGTGTCGCGACAAGCGTGAATGGAGGGACGAATGGAGACGTGTCGTCTTCAGCGATGAGAGTCGCTTCTGCCTTGGTGCCAATGATGGTCGTATGCGTGTTTGGCGCCGTGCAGGTGAGCGCCACAATCAGGACTGCATACGACCGAGGCACACAGGGCCAACACCCGGCATCATGGTGTGGGGAGCGATCTCCTACACTGGCCGTACACCACTGGTGATCGTCGAGGGGACACTGAATAGTGCACGGTACATCCAAATCGTCATCGAACCCATCGTTCTACCATTCCTAGACCGGCAAGGGAACTTGCTGTTCCAACAGGACAATGCACGTCCGCATGTATCCCGTGCCACCCAACGTGCTCTAGAAGGTGTAAGTCAACTACCCTGGCCAGCAAGATCTCCGGATCTGTCCCCCATTGAGCATGTTTGGGACTGGATGAAGCGTCGTCTCACGCGGTCTGCACGTCCAGCACGAACGCTGGTCCAACTGAGGCGTCAGGTGGAAATGGCATGGCAAGCCGTTCCACAGGACTACATCCAGCATCTCTACGATCGTCTCCATGGGAGAATAGCAGCCTGCATTGCTGCGAAAGGTGGATATACACTGTAATAGTGCCGACATTGTGCATGCTCTGTTGCCTGTGTCTATGTGCCTGTGGTTCTGTCAGTGTGATCATGTGATGTATCTGACCCCAGGAATGTGTCAATAAAGTTTCCCCTTCCTGGGACAATGAATTCACGGTGTTCTTATTTCAATTTCCAGGAGTGTATGATTCACTTGTGGCTGTCATCCAGTTCTGGTATGTGGCTGAATAGGAAGACCTGATTGCAAATCATAGGCATCATTTCTAGCGGATAGCGTAAAACCAGACGTGTGAAAAGCTAGTGTACATTTCTTACGACGTCAACAAGGATACGAATTATTACTGTTTGTGATCCTTCTCAATCAGTCATCGCCTTTAACTCAGTAGATATATAACGGAACCTCTGACATGGTATCGAGACAGAATACTTGACACATGTTGTTGTTGTTGTGGTCTTCAGTCCTGAGACTGGTTTGATGCAGCTCTCCATGCTACTCTATCCTGTGCAAGCTTTTTCATCTCCCAGTACCTACTGCAACCTACATCCTTCTGAATCTGCTTAGTGTATTCATCCCTTGGTCTCCCTCTACGATTTTGACCCTCCACGCTGCCCTCCAATACTAAATTGGTGATCCCTTGATGCCTCAGAACATGCCCTACCAACCGATTCCTTCTTCTGGTCAAGTTGTGCCACAAACTTCTCTTCTCCCCAATCCTATTCAATACTTCCTCGTTAGTTATGTGATCTACCCATCTAATCTTCAGCATTCTTCTGTAGCACCACATTTCGAAAGCTTCTATTCTCTTCTTGTCCAAACCATTTATCGTCCATGTTTCACTTCCATACATGGCTACACTCCATACGAATACTTTCAGAAATGACTTCCTGATACTTAAATCAATACTGGATGTTAACAAATTTCTCTTCTTCAGAAACGCTTTCCTTGCCATTGCCAGCCTACATTTTATATCCTCTCTACTTCGACCATCATCAGTTATTTTGCTCCCCAAATAGCAAAACTCCTTTACTACTTTAAGTGCCTCATTTCCTAATCTAATTCCCTCAGCATCACCCGACTTAATTAGACTACATTCCATTATCCTCGTTTTGCTTTTGTTGATGTTCATCTTATATCCTCCTTTCAAGACACTGTACATTCCGTTCAACTGCTCTTCCAAGTCCTTTGCTGTCTCTGACAGAATTACAATGTCATCGGCGAACCTCAAAGTTTTTATTTCTTCTCCATTAATTTTAATACCTACTCTGAATTTTTCTTTTGTTTCGTTTACTGCTTGCTCAATATGCAGATTGAACAACATCGGGGAGATGCTACAACCCTGTCTTACACCCTTCCCAACCACTGCTTCCCTTTCATGTCCCTCGACTCTTATAACTGCCATCTGGTTTCTGTACAAATTGTAAATAGCCTTTCGCTCCCTGTATTTTACCCCTGCCACCTTTAGAATTTGAAAGAGAGTATTCCAGTCAACATTGTCAAAAGCTTTCTCTAAGTCTACAAATGCTAGAAACGTAGGTTTGCCTTTCCTTAATCTTTCTTCTAAGATAAGTCGTAAGGTCAGTATTGCCTCACGTGTTCCAGTGTTTCTACGGAATCCAAACTGATCTTCCCCGAGGTTGGCTTCTACTAGTTTTTCCATTCGTCTGTAAAGAATTCGTGTTAGTATTTTGCAGCTGTGACTTATTAAACTGATAGTTCGGTAATTTTCACATCTGTCAACACCTGCTTTCTTTGGGATTGGAATTATTATATTCTTCTTGAAGTCTGAGGGTATTTCGCCTGTTTCATACATCTTGCTCACCAGATGGTAGAGTTTTGTCAGGACTGGCTCTCCCAAGGCCGTCAGTAGTTCCAATGGAATGTTGTCTACTCCGGGGGCCTTGTTTCGACTCAGGTCTTTCAGTGCTCTGTCAAACTCTTCACGCAGTATCATATCTCCCATTTCATCTTCATCTACATCCTCTTCCATTTCCATAATATTGTCCTCAAGTACATCGCCCTTGTATAGACCCTCTATATACTCCTTCCACCTTTCTGCTTTCCCTTCCTTGCTTAGAACTGGGTTTCCATCTGAGCTCTTGATATTCATACAAGTCGTTCTCTTATCTCCAAAGGTCTCTTTAATTTTCCTGTAGGCAGTATCTATCTTACCCCTAGTGAGATAGGCCTCTACATTCTTACATTTGTCCTCTAGCCATCCCTGCTTAGCCATATTGCACTTCCTGTCGATCTCATTTTTGAGACGTTTGTATTCCTTTTTGCCTGCTTCATTTACTGCATTTTTATATTTTCTCCTTTCATCAATTAAATTCAATATTTCTTCTGTTACCCAAGGATTTCTACTAGCCCTCGTCTTTTTACCTACTTGATCCTCTGCTGCCTTCGCTACTTCGTCCCTCAAAGCTACCCATTCTTCTTCTACTGTATTTCTTTCCCCCATTCCTGTCAATTGTTCCCTTATGCTCTCCCTGAAACTCTGTACAACCTCTGGTACTTTCAGTTTATCCAGGTCCCATCTCCTTAAATTCCCACCTTTTTGCAGTTTCTTCAGTTTTAATCTACACATACTGAATAAATATGTAGCGGCGTGAGGGAGCTGCAAATACTAGTCTCACACCGCGTTCCTTAGCCGAATGACTTTCAAAAATCACCGATTTTATCACCAGGTTGCATCGTGGGCTACGTGTTGGTCTGATAATACACATTCCTACGATCACCGTCTCGATATTAGTCTGAAAAAAAACACTTCTTCCAGAGGCAATGTCGTACCTATATTTATAAAGGAAGTATATATCATTTAACATGGATACTAGTGCACACCTGTGCAGTAACATACAGTAGTTGTTGCGATCTGTTTTTTTTTTTAACATCTGACCGATTAAGTCTATCTTTCTAAGACAGAGTGTACCACTCGCAAGAAAAAACTTATTAGACATGTCGACCGATCGCTGATTTTCTCTCAGTATTATTTAGTGTTGTAGACACCGAGTTATTGACGAATTATTATACTTAGTAGTAATAGGAGATGTAGTAGGAGATGGGTGACAGGTTCGTATTTCAGCATCAGGCTTATAAAGTATGTGTTTTTGGGAAGGTTCAAATGGTTCAAATGGCTCTGAGCACTATGGGACTCAAGTGCTGAGGTCATTAGTCCCCTAGAACTTAGAACTAGTTAAACCTAACTAACCTTAGGACATCACAAACATCCATGCCCGCGGCAGGATTCGAACCTGTGACCGTAGCGGTCTTGCGGTTCCAGACTGCAGCGCCTTTAACCGCACGGCCACTTCGGCCGGCTTTTTGGGAAGGAAATGACTGTGTCCAGAGGGTATGGATTTGAATTGTAGTACTGTGATAGCAAAGGGAAGAGTATGTCAAGTCATAAGAATGGTAGTGATATTTCTATTTCCAGGGCCACTGCCGACAGCAGGGTGTATTTCCGATACTCGTTGAATGCCATTGAATTGAGACTGCGATCGTAACATTTAATTGTAAGTATAATGATAAAACATATATGTGACCGCTTTTGTAGAATGATTCCGTGTATGCATGGCCTGTGCTGGGAATGATTCACGTTTCCCGTTAACGGTAGCAGCAGTCCGAATGCAGAGGCCTGTTGGAGTGTAGGAATGTATCTGAGTTAACTTTTCCGTCCTCTAGACGACCGAATAGCGAACTAATACATAGTATGTGCTGGGCGGCTTTCGTGGAAATTTGAGAAGACTGTTTATGGAGGTGCGTTTGCGTTGGACCGTCGTTATTCCCTCCCATGTAAACTGTTTGGTTTACTGCTTCTGCACATTTCGCGCCTTTATTTAGTTGAGAGAAGATCGATTGTGGTGTGTGCATTAGCATGTAGAAGACACGTTTGCCTGTTCTCTAGACATGGGAAAGACCTTAGTTGGCTTGTAAATTATAGAGGTGATTTGGTATCTGTCACATCACCGACATCGGTATTTGAGAGTGGAAATATCAGTTTCCTCTTGTTTCTAGTTACTCAATGTTTTACAGCACGCTGCACCTCGATAAAGTTTGGGGTTTGTAGAGAAATAATTTCCAGTCTATATTTTGGGAATTATGTTGCGCTAGCGATCGGTAGGATGCTGCCTAGTGCTCGATATCGTGAAGTACCGCGAAAATGATATAATATTATGGTGAAAATATGTGTGTTCTTGCAATCCCCCAGTCTGGAAATGTGCGTAGAAAAGTGAGCAAGCAAGGAAGCAGGTTCGGAGCAGAAACCGTAACGCAACTGTGCCAAGGGGAAACGAGTGCACGTTAGAGCACTTTAGTACACGTTAGTGCACGTTAGTACACGTTTATGTACGTTAATGTATGTGACACTTTACCCTTGAAATATACCACTTGGAGTTCATTCTATCGTGTAGCTGTTGTAGCTCAATATTCAAGCTCCTTTCCTCAGTGGGAGAGCAACGTAATTGAGTAAGAGTCTTTCCGTATTTGACGATATGTATGGCACTTTGTGAGGTTTAGTTGTCGGTGCTATATGGTGATCAGTGTAAAATAACCGCTGAAAGTGTCTTCTGCAGAAGGAAAAAAGGCGGACAGTGCATCGATATCGGAGGTATCAGTAATTCGATGTGTAAATTCGATAAGAGCGAATAATAATGCTCGATTGATTCACATCCTTTGTGTTGGGATATAGGAGCCTCTACATAGCGTTGAGGACGTTTGCTTATGTTGAGAGCAGGAAGGGTGCGCTGGGACGAGTGAATTCGATGTTATTTTCGTAAATAGGTTCTGTTAGGGCAAGAATTTGTGTGCATACAAGCTGCGACATGAAGAAAGTGAGCATTAACTATTTTCCGGGGCTGGAATTGGCTGTTATTTTATACAAAGCCCGTAAGAGTAAGATTGAGAACATTTTAGATGTCAAGTCGCGACGCGGACGTTTCGCGGGTACACACGGCTGAACGCAGCTCGTATGTTCCGTTAGGGGGAGCTTTCACATGCGTCAGGTGTCGGTTCGCGGCTCTGCGCGTCCCGGGGATGTCTGCACCTGTGTATAGGTGAACACGTATTTGGATAGGAATTTCTCAGAATTGAAGTATGAAAGGGGATGTGGCCGCTTGTGGGACCCGGGCGTGGGCCTGTGAGTGGTTTGACAGCTGACGGATGCGTCACTTATCCCTACCTCCTGTGTACCCTACTGGACAGGGGACAGTGGACTGTGCTTGTGCTTGCGCTCTAATTGCATTATTTCGCGAGCGGCTCTGTAGGCCGTGCTATGCGCTAGTTGGACAGTTTATGAATACTGAGCTTGTCTACACATCAGTGTAAAGAATTATTTAGGAGCAGTTTGCTATTGTGTACTGAAATTACGACTTGGTTCCGTGTCTGTGGGCTGTGTTGTGACACGAAGCACATTAGAGCGAGTCTTTTGGGTGAGTGTGATAAACATACTAAATGGCTAAATAAAATGTTCCAAAATAAATAGAGTGCACTCCTTCGTTACTGTCCCCAACAGCCCAGATCAGCCTGAGTCATTTTCACGCCATTTTCCCTCTACAGACTACGATCTGGTATTATGTCAGAGGAGGGATGAGAGTAACCTGTGGTGGCAGTAATGTGTCTAGATCTCATGGTGGAGAAATTGCATGCAAAATAATAAAGACTTATGGTTAACATAGGAAGAATGGTTTTTCCACCATTTAGCGCCACCACCTTGGCTGACGTCGTGCGCTGTGCACATTAGTACACATTAGTGCACGTTAGTACACGTTAGCCCGCCAACATAGGTCGGTAATGGGGCGTGGCGGTCGGTTGAGGATCGTGGTGTAGACTTCAACTATTTCCTTCCAAGTCTAGGTGGGTATGGTATTCGCGAAAATTCATCCAAGTCCACAGTAGTGCACTCTGGTGGTGTGAATATGTACTAGACTTCGTGGTGAATACATTTTATGCTGCCAACTTGAATAACGGTACTTGCATCAACACCTGACGTCACGATAGCGCCCTCTGGCGGTGGCGATGTGTACTAAGTCAGTTGGAGACTTGAGCTCTTGGTGAATACACTGGATGCCGCCATCTTGGATTACGTCAGAGATGAGAGCGCACTCTGGTGTAGGCGATGTGTACTAAGTCAATTGGAGACCTGACCTTGTGGTGAACACACCTGCGTGGAATTGTTTCAATAAAGTCTTATGTCCAAGTCCTTTTCCCACAAATCCTTAGGAGGTGGTGGCAGTCTGGCGATTGAGGTTAGTACAAGTGTCTTTTCTTTCGCGACTTTTCTTAGCTTAGTAGACATATGGGAATTGAATTGTTTACTGCCAAAATTAAAAGTTGGTGCCAGTTCATAGGAAGAGGTGGCGGTCGGGTGACTTAGGTTAGTGGAGGTAGGCCAAGTGAGCTATTTCCCCGCGATTTTCTTTGCTTAGTAGAGATAGCAGTAGTGTGGTGCATTATCCTGGTGCAATTTGAACTTCACACCAGTTCACAGGAGGAAGTGGCGGTCGAGTGACTTAGGTCAGTGGAGGTAGCCCAATTGAGATATCTTCCCGCCATTTTCTTTGCTTAGTAGAGATGAATGGGGTGTCGTGCATTATCCTGTTGGAATTTGAACTGCAGGCCGGGGTGGCCGAGTGGTTCTAGGCGCTACAGTCTGGGACCACGCGACCGCTACGGCCGCAGGTTCGAATCCTGCCTCGGGCATGGATGTGTGTGATGTCCTTAGCTTAGTTAAGCTTAAGTAGTTCTAAGTTCTAGGGGACTGATGACCTCAGCAGTTAAGTCCCATAGTGCTCAGAGCCATTTGAACATTTTTTTGAATTTGAACTTCCCTCCTTTTTTCTGGGGAAGGAGGGGGGCTTAGGTTAGTGGAGGTAGCCCAGTTGACCTATCTTCCCATCAAAATCCGCCATTTTGGATGAGGTCATGTGCTGTTGCCAAGTATACACGACGCCATCTTGGATGACGTCATCCACGCCATCTTGGATACATGTGGCAACAATGAAATGTGGGGTAGCGCCCCCCTTGTCCCACTACTTACGGTGACATGCGCTGCCCCAAGTTTGTTGGATGGTAACTCACTCAAATACACTGAATGAAGATGGCTATTTGTGACTGAAATCTGAATATGCAAATATAATAAAGAACAGTGGGATTGCGACTGATTGCTGTGTATATATCCTTCTTTAATGAATCTACACTCGCTGTGCTCATCGGTTACTTTTGGAATCAAAGTTGGTTAATCTCCGTTGTTCAGAGTGATTCCATGCTCATGGTGGAGTCTCGGTATTTCCGTTGTCCATCTGTAAGGTTAGCGTACTGGCTTCGTTAAACACCTGCTGATTCAGTATTACTAGTGTTTATGGAAGTTTTAGTTTTTCCTGATTTTCATGTATCGGGGATCTGCAGACCAAGTGGTAACAAAACGCTATTTCTCATAATTTGTCTGTGTGGATTCTCAATGGTGGTGCTATGCGTTTCTGGTAACAGTGTGTCGGATGGGAAAACGATCACATTTCTTTCCCATTACTACAGTGAAAAGCGGTTGCTGCTTCATTATCTTCATAGATAACAAAGGTAGGATTATTAATCATACTATACGTATCATCATTTTCTGAGGAGCCCACATCGACGTCTTCCATCGATTAGGAAATATTAGAGGTCTTACGAATTAATGAATCAGCCTGAACATATTTCCACGTCATCTACACAGGATGTCTGGAAGCAAAGCTTTAAAAATGAATTCTGTCGTACGGATCCTCATTCACACCGTACTCTTCTGTCAATCGAAACTTTAAATACAGTTGTTGAATAGTGTTGTAACTTCTTAAGAAGCAGCGTCTTCAAACTAATAAAATAAATCAATATTAAGTGCATTGTTGAAACAGCTAGTGTTTTTAGAATCTTTTTAACTATCTAATACTGTCCTAAACTGATAAAATTGTTACTATTAACAGTATAAATTGCTCAAAACCTTTGTGCACCATTCTCATACGTCGTGTTGTTTTTCTTCTTTTTCCCGAAAAGTTTCTTCTTATGCTGGTCGTTCACAAAGCCTCTTCAAATCTTTTCTTTTCTCCCACAATCTGTCGTTTAGCATTTACTCTCCAATTACAGTCATCTCCAATTCACATCATCCTTACACCTGATCTCTCCATTTTGTTCGCGGTCCTCTTCCAGATTCTGTTTCTCTGAGCTCTTCTTGGTAGTCTTTCTTTTCTCATCCTTTTAACATGGCCAAACGATTTCAGCCTATTTTTCTCCATAGATTCGTTTAGAGAATTGATCTGAAGCGTGTTTCGTATTGTTTCATTTCTTACCCTGAGTCTTTTCGTCTTACCCAGGAGTCCCATAGAATTTGCACATCTGTCACTTGTATGCTGCTCAAATCTTTCTTTTCCAGGTTCATCATTCTGATTCATAGGCTAAAACTGGTAGGTGATATGATTTGTATATTACGATATTTTTCAATTACTAATAGATCTGATACAGAATTACAAATTTCTGAGCAATTTTCTATCCTTCCTTGATGTTTCCTTTTCTGGTTAGCATACTTCCTATATAGTCGAAATCATCTACTTCTTTAATGACTTTGAACGGAAACTTACTCTCAGATCACAGGAAGGGAATAGCTATGTACAACCCTCTGTCAAAGAGGTGTGTCGCCAACCGTGAACAGGACAATACTGCTTGTGTACCCTGCTCAGTCTGTCAACATCCTAAAACGGCCATCTCAAACTTGGATCGCGCACACATTGTCACTTTACGACAAGAAAGGTTGCAGCACGGCGAGTAGCCCCCCCCGAATTGGCGTACAACACAACGATGTCGTTCGCACATTCCACCACTACTGCGAGGCGCAAAACAGTGAACGTCGCCTCGCAGTGGTCGTCCATAGTCCACAAGGCCAATTGGTGACTGCTGCGTACAAATTATGGTGCGATATTTCCTGCCAGATAAAAGTGTATGGCTTACTGGGACTCGAACCCATAATCATTACATCTCGCGGACAAGCGCTCATCTCACGACCCGTCCTCACAGTAGAGGCGGACATAAAGCTATAAGGCCAGGTCGTGAGTTGTACGCAGCTTAGTCTGTCTCCGAGTGAAAATTCATTCTGTCAATTGCGGTAAGAAGGTACGCCGTGGAAAATGCAATAGAACTGCGTCTTGCCTTTTTGGAGACGAAAGCGAAGTCTGTGTCGACCCGGATAGTACGCAACTAGCTCCAAACAATCATTTTGACAGACATCTATCTCTAATAATTTTAAAAGCGCCTCCTAGCCGCACAGTGGTATGCAAAGGAGAGGATTCCTCGATAAACGGACGTGCCTTCTCTGCACCGACGAGGGTAACGTTTGGATGACACCTGCTAATCTTGGTAGTAGAAGAGTATGGAGACGGCCAGTACTAATTCTTGTCTCAAGTATACTGTCCCACGGGCTCGCCAGAGAGGTAGAGAGGTAGGCAGGTCACGTTTTGTGTTGCTATCATATAATCAGACGCCTCTGACCGCTCATTTGAAGGCCCCTCAGTATTGGATCAGGATTCTCCAATTTACGGTGTAGGTGTAGTCAACATCTTGGCAATGACTTCGTATTTCAAGACGATAACGCGCGACCACACTAGATGACCTCGGGATGACTGTCGTTAAAGATTGGGGCAGGAATAAGCAGCAATATCTGGACTACTTGTGCACAGCATGCCGGTGAGGGTTCGAGAATGTTACAATGTATTGTGAAACAACACAGAACTGAATGTCAGACAACAGCAGATTTTGATTTCGCATAAATGAACACATGTACACTTTCGGAAAGTCTGTCTTTATTTATGTTATTATTTTGTCTTTACGTAGCTAAAACTATTTTGTTTCGTTCATAAGACTTATTCGCTGCTTCTATTAGGTCGAAGTTCACAAATGTTGGCTGATATGCAGGTGGTCCAAAACTTCTTTTGAACAACTTACACTGAGGCGACAAAACTCATTGGATACTTCCCAATATCGTGTCGGACCTCCTTTTGCCCGGTGTAGTTCTGCAACTAGACGTGGTGTGGACTCGACAAGTCATTGGGAGTTTCCTGCAGAAATTCTGAGCCATGTTGCCTCTATAGCCTGCCATAATTGTGAAAGCATTGCCAGGGCAGGTTTGTATCCATGAACTGGCCTCTCGATTATATCCCACAAATGTTCGATAGGTTTCATGTCGGCGATCTGGATGGCCAAATCATTCGCTTTGACTTTCCAGAATGTTTTTCAAACCAGTCGTGAGGAATTGTGCTCAGGTGATGTGGTGCATTGTCGTCCATAAAAATTCCATTGTTCATTGGGAACGTGAATGGCCGCAATGGCCTCCAAGAATCAGAACATAACCAGTTCCAGCCAACGATCGGTTCAGTTGGACCAGAGGACCCAGGCTATTCCGTGTAAACACAGTCCACACCATTATGAAGCCACCACCAGCTTGCACAGTGATTTGTTGACAATCTGGATCCATGACTTTGTCGGGTTTGCACCACACTCGAACCCTATCATTAGCTCTTACCAACTAAAATCGGGAGCCATCAGACCAGGCCACTGTTTTCCAGTCGTCTAGGATCCAATAAACATAGCCACAAGCCCAGGAGAGGGGCTACAGGCGATGTCGTGCTGTTTGCAAAGGCATTCGAGTTGATCGTTTGCTTCCATGGCCAATTAACAATAAATTTCGACGCACTGTCCTAACGGATACACTCGTCGCACATTCCACACTGATTTCTGCGATTACTTTATGCAGTGTTGCGTGTCTGTTACCACTGACAATGCTATGCAAACGGCGCTGTTCTTGGTCAGTAAGTGAAAGCCGTCGGCACTGTGTTGTCTGTGGTGAGAGCCAATGCCTGAAATTTGGTTTCCTGTTGACTCTGTGCATGTCTGGATATTCAGTTTCCTAACGATTTCCGAAATTGAACGTCCAGTTCGTCTAACTTCAACTACCATTCCGCGTTTAAAGTCTGTTAATTCCTATCGTGTGGCCATAATTATGTCTGAAACGTTTTCACACGAACCACGTGAGCACATATGACAGCTCCTCCAATGCACTTCACTTTTATATCTTGTATGTGTGACACTACCGCCATCTGTATATGTGCATACCGCTGTCACATGACTTTTGCCGCCTCACTGTATGCACTCGATCCGGCACATATCATCCTCAACTCATGTTATTTACCCAAGAGGTTTTGCTATCTGAGTCCTAGACGGAATATGTGTTGTGTATTGGTCATTGGTCTTTGGATAACGTAAGAGATACGATCGATTCAAAGAAGAACCACACGTCTCGGGTATGTATTTTTTTCTTTCGAAGTATGGTTCCATTTATCGAGGTATGTGAAACTGCATAACCATCGATGTTGAAGCTCTGAACATTGGTACCTATCGCACCTCAGACAAGCTCTATGGGTGACAAATGACGCGAACGTCCAGGCGGTGAGCACGTTCCTCAAGGTGATCGTGGTGAGAAATGCAATGCGGGGTCTTGCAGTATCCTGCTGGAACACGCCATTTCAACCTGATAAAGGGTATGACAAAAGGGTTAACATTCTTGCCCGATACTTCAAAGCATTCAGCTTTCAACAAGCATTAAACCAGTCCTGGTGTAATAGCCAGTAGCTCCTCAAACCATTATTCCAAGATTTGTGGGATATGGATCTAGAGAATCTCCGC
Source organism: Schistocerca piceifrons (assembly GCF_021461385.2). Lineage (NCBI taxonomy): Eukaryota > Metazoa > Arthropoda > Insecta > Orthoptera > Acrididae > Schistocerca > Schistocerca piceifrons. The sequence goes on from NC_060138.1 coordinate 784,156,083, forward strand.
TGCCAGTGAGGTTTAATTTGGTCGCCTATGGTCTTTTTGGTGTCAGTCAAACTGACACAAACAAAAGAATTGCTGAACGATACAGAACGCCTCTCAGTATCCCTGTTGACTCTGGCACTAAACAACGGAAGTTTAAATCTACATCTACACATTTAGTCCCGAAGCCACCCTGCGGTGCGCGATGGAGGCCACCCTGTGCCACTACTAGTGATTTCTTTTCTGTTCCACTCGCAGATAGAGCGAGAGAAAATCGACTGTCCATATGGCTCCGTATGAGCCCTAATTTCTCGTATCTTATCTTCGTGGTCTCTACGTCAAATGTATGTTGGCAGCAGTAGGATCGTTCTGCAGTCAGCTTCAAAAGACGGTTGCCTAAATTTCCTCAGTAGTGTTCTTCGGGAAGAATCTTCCTCCAGGATTTCCCATTAAGTTCTTGAAACATCTCCGTAAAACTTGCGTGTAGTTCGAACCTGCCGGTAAGAAATCTAGCTGTTCGCCTCTGAATTGCTTCGACGTCTGCTTTTAATCAGACTCGAGCAGTACTGAAGAACAGGTCACATTAGAGTGACTTATCAGATGAACCACAATTTCCTAAAATTCTCCGAATAAACCGAAGCTGACCATTCGCCACCCATATCACAATTCTCATATACTCATTGCATTTCATAGCGCTTTGCAAACGTTATGCTCAGATATTTAAAAGATGTGACTGTGTTAAGCAGGACCCCATTAATGCTGCATCCGAACATTACGTGTTTGTTTTTCCTACTCTTCCGCATTAACTTACATTTTTCTACATTTTGAGCCAGCTGCCATCCATCATACCAACTAGGAATTTTGTGTAAGTCATTTCGTATCAATCTACAGTCACTCACTTCGATACCTTGCCGTACACCGCAGCATCATCAGCAAACAACAGCAGATTGTTGTCCGCTCTGTGGCGTCCTATCATACTTTCCTGGAGTATTCTTGATGACACTCTTGTCTCTGATGAACACTCGTCGTCGAGAACAGCACACTGGGTTCTATTACTTACGAAGTCTTCGAGTCACACACATACTTGGGAATGTATACCGTATGCTCGTACCTTCGTTAACTGTCTGCAGTGAGGTACAGCACCAAGAGCTTTTCGAAAATCTAGAAGTACGAATTCTGCCTGCTGCCCTTCTTCCTCAATTTACAGTATATCGTGTGAGAAAAGGACAAGCTGAGTTTCACACGGGCGATGATTTCTAAAACCGCCCTGATTCGTGGATATAAGCATTTCGGTTTATTCTACACGAACTCTGAATGTGTTCTAGAACGCTGCAGCAAACCGATGTCTCTGCTGCCTACGGCATGGCATCAGCCATGTAACATGTGGCCATATTACAGCTGTTGTCCACTGTCTATTCGTTACAACCAGTCGAAAAATCCTAGCAACTGCTCATAGCGCGACTCTTCTGGAAGGGCCTGCGTTTGCTCATCTAGCCATACTTTTGTCCTGCGTCCATCTCGTCACGATTCGTTCTACAGTTATTGCAAAAAAATGGTGCAGATGGCTCTGAGCACTATGGGACTTAACTTCTGAGGTCATCAGTCCCCTAGAATTTAGAACTACTTAAACCTAACTAACCTAAGGACGTCACACACATCCAGGCCCAAGGCAGGATTCGAACCTGCGAGCGTAGCGATCTCGCGGTTCCACACTGAAGCGCCTAGAACCGCTCGGCCACAGCGGCCGGCTGTCAGTGGTTCAACCTGCATTGCAATCTTCACCTGAAAACCTACAGTAACGTTAGACGCCTGCAATAGCCACCATGGTTTCACACCATTCGTCATCTGTAGGAATGGATTCTTTCCTGTGCAGGAAAACTGGACATTAGTTCGTTAAATGGTGAAATTTTAGCAACATATCCAAGAGGCGTTGAAATACTGGAGTACTTCGTTGGTAGGTTTTCGTAGTGTGTCATTTTCTATTTCCATCAGTGTTATTCACTGAAGAACCAGAACGGTCTTCGTGGTTTGGAGACAATGCTCTGTTTCCTATCGTGTGATACTGTTCCTGTCAGTGTTCGAAGAGAAACAGATTTGCTAGAGACAGCTGACGAGCGTGATGTACGCTTTAGACGCGGATTAAGACTTGTACGACATGGCTGTAGTTGGGGAGGGCAAAACTGTGGGGTCGGTCAGGAGCAGACGAACCCATGCGTCACCCCAGCGGATAGCCCACTGAGCCGGCTGGCAGCTGCTGGGGCGGCGGAGGGGGAAGGGGCGACTAATTCTGGGGGTGGGGAGGGGCGTGTCCCGCAGGGGGAGCGCTGCGTCACCGTGCACGCGTCCTGCGCTCCTTAAACAAGCTCATTACAAGCTCTTCTACTCGTCTGCCCCCAGGTCAGGGCAGGTCTTTGTCAAACGCCCGCAGCAGAATTACCGACAGGAGGAAATTCTCATCCTATTAGGGCCATACGAGCTCAAAAATGCTAGCACTGGCACACAGATGGCGTTCGTATAAACGACATTTTGTTTGGTATGTTGGCACGCGTTGCGCAATAATGTGTGATGTCGAAGTAACGTACGAGGGCGTGCTAAAAAACTCTCTTTATGCGAAAACTCTTAAAACTGTTTAAATAAAACAAACTTTATTAACATTCTATACCTTTATTCTTCGTGTCTACATATTTCGTTTTCAACATAGTCACCCTGGCGACGAACACATTTCTCCCAATGGAAAACCAGCTTGTTGGTGCCACAAGTGTACAATATTTGACTTTGTTTACGGAGCCACAACGTCACCTCTGCTTGCGCTGCTTTCTCACTGTCAAAGTGCAGACCTCGAAGGTGTTCTTTGTGTTTTGGGAACAGGTAACTATCGGATGGGGCCAAGTCGGGACTGTATGAAGAACGATCGATAATAGTGTATCTAAGACGATGGATCGTTGCAGACGTCGCAGGGCTCGTGTATGGTCTGGCGTTGTCATGCTGAAGTAGAGGGTGTTCCTTGTGTGAACCGACTGCGAGACCCTCAGAAGGGTCTCGCAGTGCATTGCAGAGTTTAGGCAGAAATTCGAAATGTACCACACTTGAACATTCCAGAACACTGTGAGCATGACTTTGTCTGCTGATGGCATGGTCTTGACTTATTATGGCGTCGGTGATCCTTTGTGGCAGAACTCCATTGACGCTCTCTTGATTTCAGGGTCAGTTTGGTGAAGTCAGCTTTCATCACCTGTCACAATGTTGTGGAACCTGTTACTCTCACGCTCTAAACGCAAAAGAAACTTTTGATGGATGTTCGACCTCCTCTGCTTCATGTCAGGAGTGAGCATTCGCGTCACCCACCGAGCACGCAGTTTTTTGTACCGCAGTTCAGCATTGATGATCTGTATACACTATGGTGATAAGCCTCACTTACCCGTGAGCTGCGCCTGTGGTAGCAGATGATTTGCTCTGATCAGAAACTTCCTGGCAGATTAAAACTGTATGCCGGACCGAGACTCGAACTCGGGACCTTTGCCCTTCGTGGGCAAGTGCTCCACTATCTAAACTACCCAAGCACGACTCACGCCCAGTCCTCACAGCTTTACTTCTGCCATTCTCTGATCAGTTCATCAACCCTATTCCAATGAGTCTCGCTGATTGCTATACGCGGTCGTCCACTCCGAGTTCTGTCACACACGTTAAGGTTAACAGCACTGTTTCCTTCATTAAAAGCACAAACAGCCCAACGTCGCACATCACTGGTGCCGATACAATGATTACCGTACACAGCTTTCGTTGTTCTATGGATGTGATTGGAGGGAACTCTATTACAGCACGCTGTCACCCACTTACATCCTTACGTTACACAGCTCCATGTTACACCCTACAATTCGGAGCCCTCTAGCGGCAAAGAATTGTAACGGGTCAAATGAAGCAGGAAAGTCGATCAAGGCCGCCAAGGGCAAGAGTGTCTCTTCTGGTGCAGTGAAGCCAACTCACTTAGGGGAGTAAACACTGGTATCAAATCCTGGTCTTTTAGATTGGGGGTCAGTAACCCAGTGTCCATAAAAACTTTCTAAGGCTCGAGTATCTAATGTAAAGCTTCAGAACTCGGATGGAAGAACATTACGACAGTTCAAAAATGGCTCTGAGCACTATGGGACTTAACTGCTGTGGTCATCAGTCCCCTAGAACTTAGAACTACTGAAACCTAACTAACCTAACGACATCACACACATCCATGCCCGAGGCAGGATTCGAACCTGCGACCGTAGCGGTCGCGCGGTTCCAGACTGTAGCGCCTAGAACCGCTCGACCACTCCGGCTGGCTTACGACAGTTGCTGGCAAGGAAAATGGCGTTGAGGTTTAGCATATGGGTTCTTCAATGGATGACAAGTAAACTGAAATAGAAAATAAAACGAATTGACTGAACGTGGACATAATTGTTTATCTTATATTAAAAAGACAGGGGCAAGGAAATGAGAAATTTGGAAACTTTATCCATTTTAGTCATGAGTTGACAGACATAAAAGAACAAAATCAGGTGTTTCCATCCCAGTTAAGCTCTGAACACTAATACACTTTTGTATATGCAAGAAGTGTCACCACCACACCAAGTTACATGGAACTGAAACGGTTATAGTTAGAGTATATCTGTAATTGGAGCAAGTCCTTTTACTGCAACAATAGGCTCACAAGTCAATAGTGCAGTAGTAGGAGGATGTGGAGAATGTGTTGTTAATGGCTATGGAGAAATTCTGTAACCAGTATAGCCTGAAGATTGTGAATACACATTATTGTCATAAATATAGTCACAAATATATATAGGAAAGGCCCTTATTACAGTAGAAATCATTAACTGATTACATCGTTACTAGACAATTATAAAATTCATAGTCCAAGGCTGCAGAACCATGCAGGGAGACAACTGTGGATATGATCACAACTTACTTTTATTAAAGACGATACTTCCTTTTAGGAGAAAACCATCAACAACTGTACAACTGGATAATCCGAGCAATGAAGAGAAATTCGGACAGACATGGTACAAATACTTTCTCCTGCTACAGTTCCGCATAAAGAATTTATTTCAACAAATATTAGAATTTGAACTAAAATCTATACGAGAAGAAAAAAATGTTGAAAGATAATGCACTGAAGGGCCAAAGAAACTGCTACACCTGCCTAATATCGTGTAGGAGCCCCATGAGCATGCAGAAGTGTCGGAACACTACGTGGCATGGACTCAACTAATGTCTGAAGTAGTGCTGGAGGGAACTGTACGAGGGGTTGGAGATGTCTTCTGAACAGCACGTTGCAAGGTATCCCAGATATACTCAATAATGTTCATTGCTGGGAGTTTGGTGGCCAGTGGAAGTGTTTAAACTCTGAAGAGTGTTCGTGGAGCCACCCTGTAGCAATTATGGACGTGTGAGGTGTCGCATTGTCCGGCTGGAATTGCCCAAGTCCGTCGGAATACACAATGAACACGAATGGATGCAGATGATCAAACAGGATGCTTACGTACGTCATATATAGACGTATCCTGGGTCCCATATCACTCCAACTACTCACGCCCTACACCGTTATAGAGCCTCCGCCAGCTTGAACAAAGCCCTGCTGACGTGCAGGGTTCATCGATACAAGAGATTGTCCCCATACTGGTACGCGTCCGACCTCTCGATACAACCTGAAACGAGACTTGACCGATCAGGCAACATGTTTCCAGTCGTCAATAGTCCAGTGTCGGTGTTGACGGGCCCAGGCGAGGCGTAAAGCTTTGTGTCGTGCAGTCATCAAGGGTAAACGAGTAGGCCTTCGGCTCCGAAAGGCCATATCGATGATGTTTCATTGAATGGTCCGTACGCTGACACTTGCTTATGGCCCACCATTGTAATCTGCAGCAATTTCCGGAAGGGTTACAATTCTGTCACGTTGAACGATTTTGTTCAGTCGTCATTGGTCGCGTTCTTGCAGGATCTTCCTTTCGGGCCTCAACGACGTCGGAGATTTGATGTTTTGCCGGATTCCTAATACTCACGGAACATTCGTGAAGTGGTCGTACAGGAAAATCCCCACTTCATCAGTATCTCGGAGATGCTGTGTCCCATCGCTCACTTAAATCTTGATAACCTGACATTGTAGCAGCAATAATCAATTTAATAACTGCGCCAGACACTTGTTGCCTTATAAGAGCGTTGCTGTCCGTAGCGCAGTATTCTGCCTCTTACATCTCTCTGTATTTGAAAAGCATACCTATACCAGTTTCTTTGGCGCTTCAGTGTAAAAAGACGACATTCGTCGCTGGGAAGTGTCAGCAAAAGTTTTGCCTCTAACGGCGTGAAGTGTCAGCTCTAGACGTCTAATGTAAAGACTTCGAGATACACCGTTTACGTGGATGTTTGTTTCTTGAAGGTGAAACGTACTAAGGACATCTACAGAATGTAAAAATATATAAAACCATCGAGAAGCAGTACATCATCATATTGTACGATCGCCGATGAAAATGGTACGGATACCTGAGAACATGGGTGCATCAGAAAAA